>NC_136067.1:1605609874-1606300291 GCF_964261635.1 Lissotriton helveticus | reverse complement strand
TGTCATAATTTCTAGACATAAACAATGCATCATGCAGTAAATGAGAGGCAGAGTCCGTGGTATCCGAGTCAAATGGCTTTATTCCAATAACTCGAGTTAAGGGAGAATCTGTTCCATCACCTCTAAGGTTCAGGAAGGGTCTTCTAAAACATTAGTTTCTGATTACATATTTATACGTGCAATTTTGTACATAGGGAGGAGCGCTAAAAGGCAGAGCAAGAGAGAAAAGAAGATAAGAGCATGTGGGCGTGCATGAGGGTGTGCACTTGATGAGTCATAGGTGGGTGGATACATGGAGGGGGTTGCATGGCAGGCTGGAACTTTGCCCTACTTGTGCGTGCAACTTGATCATGACGTGCAACTGACGTGTGACTGGGGGGAGCTGACATTCAGTCTAGTAGAGAGGCCTTCAGTGTCAGGGCGACCAGCACGACTAGTACTATCTGATACTATCTGATATCTTGAGTCGGGGATGTATTATCTGAAGCAAAGGTTGCTCATCACTAAAAGACAGAGGGGGCATATATTTCTTCGTTCATTGCATGGGGGCTTGAACGATCAAAATTCCGGACAAACACGAAATCCCCAGGGACTATGGCATGCTCCTTGACCTGGGTGTTGTCAGGGAAGGCGGCAGCAACCTGTGAAGGACAAGAGAGTAGTGCAGACATCAAGGAAGCCAGGTAATCTGTCAGCATGTTACTGTCAACATCAGTTATTCTCTTAGGCATAGGCGTACCCCACATATTTGGCGGTCTACCGAAAACTACTTCATATGGAGATAGGCCTGTTCTGGAATGAGCTACCATACGCATGTAAAAGAGGGCAACCGGCAAGGCTACCATCCAATCCACGCCTTTTTCTGCACAGATCTTAGCAAGTTTTGTCTTAATTGTCTGATTATGTCTTTCTACAAGGCCTGCTGCTTCAGGGTGTCGTACACAATGGAACTTCCAATTATATCCTAACAGAAGAGACACTTGTTTCATTAATTCAGAGAAAAATGGCTGACCATTGTCTGAGTAGATGAAAGAATTCGCGCACCAATTGCCTGGCAGTTGTCACAGCAGTATAATCTGGAACTGGATACGCTTCTGTCCATCTAGATAGTGCACACACAACTACCAAGACATACTTGTAACCTCTACATCTGTCCATTTGGATGTAATCCATCTGGAGGACATCAAAAGGGTGGTCAGGAGGATGAAATCCGCCTTGTTCCACCGGAATGCCTTTACCTGGATTGAACTGGCAACAGATCATACATGTTCGTACTTTCTGTTTCGCTGCTGCACGCAGGTGCTTGTTAAACCAGATATTCTGTAAGCTGTCTATCATTGCCTTCTCTCCCAAGTGTGCTGGACTATGTGTTGTGTTTATGATTACTTGTACCATGGAATCTGGAAGAAACCATGTGCCTTTTCCCTTAGTCATCCAACCTTGGTCAGTCTGGACCCCTCCTTGTTCAGTCCATTTCTTTATTTCATCTGTAGTGGCATGTGTCTGTATGTCTAGTATATCTTGAGAAGGATCTCTGACTGTCATACTTTTTGTCAGTAATGGTACCTCTGTCCTTGTCGTGTCTGTTGGTGTCTGGGCTGTAAGTTTAGCAGTTCGGTCTGCCAGGTCATTACCCTGGGAAATGGTGTCTGTAACTTTGGTGTGTGCCATGCATTTCAGGATAGCTATGGCTGTAGGTAAATGTATTGCTTCCAACAGGGCTTGAATAAGCGGGCCGTGCTGAATCTTGGCTCCATGAGAGGTCAAGAAACCTCTCTCCCTCCATAGTACCCCGAAATCATGAACTACGCCAAAGGCATATTGTGAATCGGTATAAATGTTCACTCTTAAGTGCTTAGCTTTTATGCAGGCTTGTGTCAGAGCGATGAGCTCTGCTGCTTGTGCTGACAGTGTGTCTATCCTTTGTGTCTCTATGACTTCAGTAGCAGTGGTCACGGCATATGCTGCTACTAACTCTCCTGCACTCGTTCTCATGCATGATCCGTCTACATAGAGTGTTAGGTCAGAGTCTGGAAGTGCAATATCTGTCAGGTCTTGTCTTGGTTTCGTCACTATATTCATTACTTCCACACAGTCATGTGGTGGTGAATTTACTGTACTTGAGGGCAAAAGTGTAGCAGGGTTTAGAATATTACATCGTCTGATCTCTATGTGTGGTTGAAATAATGTCAGTTCATATCCTGTCAGTCTTGCTATAGTCAAATGTTGTGTCTGTGTCCTGTTTAAGAGAACTTCCACTGCATGTGGTACCTGTACTGTCAGAGGATGTCCAAGCACTATCGAGTCACTTTGTCTTATAGCTAGGGCTGTTGCTGCAACCGATTTCAGGCACTAGAAAAATAAGCACAAGGCTTGTGTTGTGCTGCTTGATCTTGTGTGAGGACAGATAATGCTGTTCCATCCCGTTCCGTTATGAAAAGCATGAAAGGTTTACTGTAACATGGAGTCGCTAAAACTGGCGCTTGACATAATGCTCTTCTTAATTCCTCAAATGCCAAGGTATGTTCTTGTGTCCAAGGGAGGACAGTCGAAGTGGCTACCTCCTGTGTTGTCAATTGTATGAGTGGTTTGGCTAGATAGGCATACTGGGGAATCCATTGCCTACAGTATGAAGTGAGGCCAATGAAGGCCCGTACTTCCTTTTGTGTCTTGGGCTGTGAAAGATTAGAAATGAGCTGTATACGTACTTGTGTTAGCTGTCTACCATCCTTGGACAGCAAGTGTACACCACTTGCTGTTCACAGAACTGTAACTTTGAAGGGGACACTTTGTGCCCCTTGTCAGCCAGAAAGTGTAAAACTGTCAGTGATGCATTTGCGCATTCTGGTTCTGAACGTGCTGTAATTAGGATGCCACCTTCGTACTGTAGCAAGGAAGTGTTGGGAGGCATATAAATACTGTCCAGCTGTCTTTTTAATGCTTGACTGTAAATGCTAGGACTCATTGCAAGAGCAAAACTCCTGCCAATTATTCTGTTTACACTACAAGGGAAAACTATTCATTTGCAAGCATGCTCTTATCTGAAGTCAATGAAGCTTTCAGTGCTGGCTGTAAGGAAGAGCAACTCGACCCCCTCCTTTCATAAACATTTCTCCGTGGCTCATCAAGTTTTTTTTCTCTACACTGCCTTCCCCTTCATCGTGATGTCACCCACAGGGCTGTTCCTCCACCCTTTCACAACTCTGAGAGCTAAGAACAGCTGCCAAGTTACTGACGAGAGAGTTTGGTCAAATTGCAAGCATCCTTTATCTGCATGCGAAGGAAGCCTGAGTCAGTTGGAGGACTGCCAACAACTTGTTCGCGGAAAAGAATTGGAGTATGGCCAATAATAACAAGACAGGCACTGCTCGGTGCTCCAAGAGGGAAAAGCCCTCCCTTTACAAAATATCTTTCCCCGGGAGCCAGGCCACCTCAAGGCCGAAAAACACATTCTCTGTAATTCAAAACATATCTGTACCCAGGCCAGAGAGCTAACCAACATTCTCTAACTTAACTGAAGCAAATTTAAAACGTGATAAAAAGCATCCTAAAATCAATAATTAATAAGGACATATTTTATTTCGTAACCTAGACACATGCTAGCATTTTAGAATAATTATATCATAAAATATTGTTACTAGCTGCAAAGGAAAAAAAGAAACAGAACAACATGACATGGAAACACATCACATTTTACTTTTTGAAAATAACATGTGAAACTCCATAATTTTGCATTGCAGAACCAAGATTTTCATAATTAAATGTGCAAGCTCTTCTATTCTACCTATACCTATTAAAAGGGCCAGATTCATCATTTTTCAAAAAAACATGTTTTCTAATTGAGGTTCAAAAAACCATGTTGTCTAATTGAGTGGATTAACTGTCACACGCTATTCTAAAGGGCAGCTTGCATTGGGAACAATAATAATGTATATTTTGTAGAACAAATTTTAATTTAAAAAAAACAACACACGGTTGCATTACACTAATTAAAAGCACATTCTAAGATGGGTCTGTTTTATATGTCCTTCTCAACCGTGAAAACATTAAAGCACCCTCCGTGCAAACCCTTATCTCAATCCGACTGGTTTATTTACAGCTTACCGACCTCTGAGCCAAACACATTAAATCAAGTGTTCCAAGGCAAACCCACACAAATACACGGACGCATTTGAAATAGAATGTTAAATGAACACTTCTTTACTCTCCATGCAAGATGTTACCATTCAGTCAGCAAACTGACAAAGCACATAGACAGACCCAGCAACCAATGAAAAAAGTTAAAACCAAACCATCATTCATCTAAGCACTCACTGACTTTTAGTGTCAGCTCACATAACCATGCATGTTAAACAGCATGTTAAAACAAATACTGCCTTCTCAATACAAGATATTAACTCTTTGGCAGCTGAAGCATAATCTTTCCCCAATGACTGCAGTACATGGGAAAGTCATGAACTCATCTCTCCACGTTATCACATAACACGTACGCACATCTTCAAAACGTTTTCTCCAAGCACTTGAAAGAGATCCAGCTCTCTCCTGTCTAACGTAATGATAACATGCTCTGCACAAACCATAACCACATGGCGCTATTCACAAGCCATATTCACAAGAACCTCAACAAGTTATAATAATGACATGCTCTTCATAAACCATATTTACAAGGAGCTATTTACAAGGAACTACACAGTAAACTTATATGGCCGATGGAGACGGGCTCTTCTAGATAGGAGGAAATAAAAGCCTCTGATACTGTCGGCTTCTTTCTACATACTCTAAAGGGTACAGGTGGTGGCGTTCGCGACCTATGGGGTGTTTCTGAGGAGGTCACTCTAGCTAGTTCTTCTGAGAGGACGGGATAAATACCAGTAACGACGGCATTTCTTTCTCTATCAGCCTGTTCTGTCGTGACCCGCTCCCCCTCCTCTCGCAGTTCTTTTTCTTTCGCTTTTTCCCCTGCTTGTTTAGTTCTCTCTACTTTATTAAATTCTTTCTCTGTTCTCCTATGTGACTCTTTGCGCCATAATTCAATGGCATCTTTCTGAGAGGGTCTTGATTTCTTTTTCCATAGCGCTTCCTCTACTCTCATAATGCATTCAGGATCCCATGTTCCCGAGACAGGCCATCTATACTTCTCCTCTAAATCTTTCATGTAATCTACCCATAAGTCTAAAAACAAAGTGGCGTCTAACCCATGCTTATTATACATAAAATGACCAGGTGTGTCTCTAGGCGGGATGTTAACTGACTCTTCTAGTATACCTTTTCTGGTCCCTATCTGACGCAATTTTGAAAACAGTGGCATGTTGAAACCAACACAATGGAAACACAATACACATAGAATAGACTGAAACAATCAACAATCATTCATACTACAACATTAAAACACTAAAACAGATACAGTCTAACCTAATACATGGAATAAAACATGTACTTGAAAACAGTTAACTATATGCACTGGAATACAGTACAACCATACCGGTCCCAAAAATGAGACACGTCTTTACCGTGCCCACGTTTACCGTGGACCCGTCTTTACCGTGCCCACGTTTTACCGTGGACCCGTCTTTACCGTGCCCACGTTTTACCGTGGACCCGTCTTTACCGTGCCCACGTTTTACCGTGGACCCGTCTTTACCGTGAACATGTGAATGGACACGTCTTTACCGTGCTCATAGAAATGAGACACGTCTTTACCGTGCTCACGTATAACGTGGACCCGTCTTTACCGTGTTCATATAAAATGAACCCGTCTTGAACTTTATGCAATCCCCATAGTGGTACTCACCGGGAAGCAGAACTTGAAGGCCTCGGAAACTTGATACTTGATACCACGTCTACTTCTACTTCCACGCATGCGCCTCGGAACAGGTGGGCCTCCGGAACCTCGGACCTTGCTCTCTCACGGGTTGGGCTCTGGTTGGGATGATCCGCGATCCTCACCGCCTCGTGTGGACGCCTGGTCGCAGTCCGTCTCCTCCGTGGGCCTGAGGGAGTAAGCAGGAAGTCCCGCTGCGTGTACACTTCGAAGTCCGTCACGGCTGTAGAAGGGGGCAAAGGCTGGACCTACGTCTCCGGCGTGTGGGGAAAGGGATTAGTCCCTATTCGGGCGCCAGATTAATGTGGTAAATAAAATATTACCCTGTCATAATTTCTAGACATAAACAATGCATCATGCAGTAAATGAGAGGCAGAGTCCGTGGTATCCGAGTCAAATGGCTTTATTCCAATAACTCGAGTTAAGGGAGAATCTGTTCCATCACCTCTAAGGTTCAGGAAGGGTCTTCTAAAACATTAGTTTCTGATTACATATTTATACGTGCAATTTTGTACATAGGGAGGAGCGCTAAAAGGCAGAGCAAGAGAGAAAAGAAGATAAGAGCATGTGGGCGTGCATGAGGGTGTGCACTTGATGAGTCATAGGTGGGTGGATACATGGAGGGGGTTGCAGGGCAGGCTGGAACTTTGCCCTACTTGTGCGTGCAACGTGATCATGACGTGCAACTGACGTGTGACTGGGGGGAGCTGACATTCAGTCTAGTAGAGAGGCCTTCAGTGTCAGGGCGACCAGCACGACTAGTACTATCTGATACTATCTGATATCTTGAGTCGGGGATGTATTATCTGAAGCAAAGGTTGCTCATCACTAAAAGACAGAGGGGGCATATATTTCTTCGTTCATTGCATGGGGGCTGTGAGCTTTCTACAGATGCAGCAACCGCACCCAGGTCAAGGAGCATGCCATAGTCCCTGGGGATTTCTTGTTTGTCCGGAATTTTGATCGTTCAAGCCCCCTTGAGCCACGTTGGAAGACGCCGAAGTTAGTGCTACTGACCACGAGGACCGCAACAAAAGTCGAAGGACGAAAAGGATGGCTTCACGCTCAACACTGCAAAAGATACTTTGGACAATCTGGAACTTTTGAAAAGAATAAAGACATTAAAGACATTAAAGACTTTGCGCCGCTTGCGCCGCCTTTGCTAGAAAAGACTCCACAGAAAGAGTATAGGTCTAAGTTACGATCTAGTAAGTCAGACGAAGTTTAATTGTTTAAGTCCACTAGGTGGTGAATCGGTTAGACTAGATTTCTGACATGTATAAGATCACATACGAGAATAGTAAGAAGAGCAAAATGAGAGAAAAGTACTGCAAGTTATTACGCAGTAGATGTATAGTTTCTTTGATTATTTTGTTTTTTCTGTGTATCGTTATCATATGTGTAAGTTTAATACTACATGTTTTCTTTCCTCCTATTGCCTCACATATGCACTCTTCCCGTAATAACACTGTAGAGCATACATTCAATGAACTGCCACCCCATGAACTGTCATATCGACTTGCCCTGCGGAACAATACTTTCATTCGAATGTTACACCGTTCTCATCAGACCAGCAATGCGACTGATTGCTGGGTATGTGGCCAACTCCCACCTTATCAAAAGACGAAGGGAGTTCTGACCTTCTTCCCTTTACCGTTCTCCCACAATGGTTCGTGCGGAGCATGGTTTGCCTTAATGACCTCACTAGACAAAAAGTCCATAGTTTACCAAAATGAATGGATATATGGAAACCTGAATAAAGTAATGAATAAGGTATGTTTTCCAGACAAAGACGGATTTCCCCAAAGGAAGGGAACTGATCTAGAAAATGAAGAGTACGAGCAAGGAAATGCATCTGTTAGTTTTATAATGCTGAACGCTCAGCCCATGCAAAATATAGGTCCACCATTTATTTCAGTCCTACCAGCAAAAGGAGATTTATGCGTTAGAAAGAAAGGCTCAGTACATATGGGACACAGCGAGTGTAAAGCTATAGTAGAGTTTAACGATAAAGGACAGTCTTCATTCAAAACATCACGCCATACCTATTTCATTTGCGGTCAGACAGCCTATGTACAACTGCCCCCTGACTGGGGTAGGACATGTTATATAGCGTTCCTGCTGCCACCAGTCTTTCTGGCCCCATCCCATTACCATCGAGATTCACGACTAGAGCATGTTAGACAAAGGAGAGAGACCGATGCCTCAGAGATCGATCAGACTGAAACAGCTTGGGAGCAATATACAGATTTCAACAAAGGATTCTTTTTCTTCATAGGTCCCGTCCAAAACAGTAAACTTATACGCAGGTTAACAAGAACTCTGGAAGCAGTAGTGAATGTGACTGCCTCTGCTCTGGCGAATTTGACCCAGGAGCAGTCTGCCATGAGACTTGTTGTTCTTCAGAACCGCCTTGTTCTTGACGTCATCCTGGCGGATAGGGGCGGGGCTTGTAGAGTGATCGGCTCTAGTTGCTGCATTTTCATCCCTAATAACGCGCCATCTGTGTACGCAGCAATAACAAGACTCCACAAGATTGCTCATGATATACATCAAGACCCAGGCACATGGACTTGGTCCAGTTGGCTCTGGGGTGTAATATCGGCATGGGGATGGAAAGTGTTGTCGTTCTTAGGAATGATACTGCTTATGATATTCGGCTGCTGTCTCTGTCTGCAGTGTGGCCCGGCCATTTGCGGCCTGTGTGCGACTGCCTGTGTTCCACACCCACGAGTATAAAGGATCAAAGACGAACAAATGATGCTGTATGATCAACTATACGGTCTCATGAATATAGATGTGTCCTGAAGGGTAACGTAGGGGACAAGGAGGGAATGAGGAAAATGATATTTTGCCTGACCAATATGTCCCCTGCGTGTACCCTATGTTTCATGTATGTGCATGTCATCCATGCATTTTCCCTTAAGTGGCCTGAATCACAAGGCCTCTGCATTTACGTCCTGCATTAGGATGCCAGTCATCAAGTCTCCCATGTAAGAAATGTTAAGTTAGCATTTAAGGCCCATGTATTTGCATTGTGCACTTTTAAATAAATCACGACAAACCCATTTTGTGGTTCAGCCTGTGCCCGTTTCTGAATTAAGGGTTTTTCATAGCCTCAGACACTCTGAAAGCTACAGTTACGTATCTCTGACCTCGCATACTTCTGGCTCAGAGAGAAAGAAGCCCAGCAAGGGGTGCCAAGACAGTGTTTTGCAAAATAGTTATCTGCTTGTTGTACAGAATCACATTCCTGCCCAGTGAAGAAGGTAAACAGAACCCGTCTGCAGAGATAGGGCCTAGCTTTTCTGTCTCCGTTTAAGTAAATTACAGTACTTGCATCTGTAGAAAGCTCACAGCCCCCATGCAATGAACGAAGAAATATATGCCCCCTCTGTCTTTTAGTGATGAGCAACCTTTGCTTCAGATAATACATCCCCGACTCAAGATATCAGATAGTATCAGATAGTACTAGTCGTGCTGGTCGCCCTGACACTGAAGGCCTCTCTACTAGACTGAATGTCAGCTCCCCCCAGTCACACGTCAGTTGCACGTCATGATAAAGTTGCACGCACAAGTAGGGCAAAGTTCCAGCCTGCCATGCAACCCCCTCCATGTATCCACCCACCTATGACTCATCAAGTGCACACCCTCATGCACGCCCACATGCTCTTATCTTCTTTTCTCTCTTGCTCTGCCTTTTAGCGCTCCTCCCTATGTACAAAATTGCACGTATAAATATGTAATCAGAAACTAATGTTTTAGAAGACCCTTCCTGAACCTTAGAGGTGATGGAACAGATTCTCCCTTAACTCGAGTTATTGGAATAAAGCCATTTGACTCGGATACCACGGACTCTGCCTCTCATTTACTGCATGATGCATTGTTTATGTCTAGAAATTATGACAGGGTAATATTTTATTTACCACATTACATCACGTAAAATTATTTTTCAACAAACATCCACCCAGGACATAGGAGCACTCTGAGGATTCCAAATGTCTTTATTATAACCAAGTAGATGCATTTTGGCGACATTGACTTTCTCAATATTGGTTAGTAAGATTGGTATCACTTGCGAGTTTTTTTAATTGAAGCTGTTCACATTACCATTGGTTGATGTCTCCTAGCAAGAGAAAGTGGGCTGACGTTATTCTGGTTGGTAACATTAAAATGTTATACCTGTTCATTTTGTTGATGGCATTACGTGTGCCCCTTTACATTATTTATTGATGTTTAAACCATAATGGATCTCATATATGGCACAACTCTTTGACACACTGTCATATTGTGTGATTACAGTTCTCCTTTAGCCATTTCAAAATTGGCTTCTGCAATTTGATATTGCTTGAGCCTGTGAATGTTGAAGTGGCTAGAGGAGAACGATATTTTTTTAAATCAATATTTTTAATACCATAGTTTTTAATGAGAATATTGCTGTTCTCGATATTGTGTCAGTGATCCGAAATTTGATGCATAGATGGTATGTCTTATCTCAGCAACAAACTGGAGTGCCAGACTCACAAATGTTTCTCCCACACTGGTGTCTTTCTGTTGCAGATAGTATTGGTCTTTATGTGAAAAAAAAGCAATTCCGAAAAACTTTTCTTCACAATCAACACTCAACATAAGGGGCACCCCAGATGGTAGAGTTAACAATTTCTAAGTCACTCGAGGAATGTTCAAGCTGGACCCTGACTACTATTATATTGTATTAAAGAGACCTCATGGTCATGAGTAAAAAATCACTAGGTATTGATGCCACAAGAATACATTTCCAACCTTAAGAGCCTCACATTATACTGCATGTGTATGGTGCATATTGATTACAAATGTTTTAAAAGGACGTTGTCATATCTGAGCTGAAATTTGTTTGTGAATTGATACCAAATTAATTTGGTTGGTGAGGAGAATTTCTTTATATTGTTATATTTTTATCAGTCCATAAACTGCCAATATGGTCCAGTAGGGTTATTTAACTACCTGAAGTCTGCTTCACATATCTATTATTGTTCTAGAGCCAAAGTAATGATTATATCTTCCATTTTCTGAATTGAATGGATGTTTAGTGTTTTATAAAGGTTTTCCAATAATAAAATTCTAATATTTTGCTTTTGAAATCTGATATTCTGACATACCTAAATGTACTTAAACTTTCTGTTTTATCCCATCTCCTTTATTCATTGAGAGGCAACATCAGAACACTGGAAGACTATGGATCAATCAGGAGCAAACAGGGCTCAAAGTACGTGTAACTTCGGACTCTATAACAACTTTGTGATCTGCTTACTTCACATAACCATCCAAACTACAAACATGCAGGAATACAAGGCGAAGGTGTGCAGGGTCGTCACAAGCTAATCTAAAACTATTCCTTACAGTCGTTAAAAGAGATGAGAACAATGAGCCATAACGTAGGAGTGAACTTTAATATGTAACCTTCAAGCACACTCTATTGATTGGCAGGCACCAACAAGCTCAGTTTACTGCCTCTGGTAAAAAGGAATGCTATGAACGAATGGTTCCTGTGTCAGCAAGAAACAGTGAGGTGCAACCAGAAGGTGACATAGCACATTATAGTGGCAGATGTTACACATTAGGATCCGTCGACTTCAGTAAAGCATCAGAACCTCCCACACCAAGATTCTCCAGGGGTGGCTTAGATGCCCAGACCATGGTATACATTTTTGACGAATCAAGGACAAATGTGCAATAAATAATAAGTTAGATCTGTGCCATGCCATGATTTTTCATTTATTAACCACCACAATGATTAAACACAAGTATTAAGGGGTAGGATATTTGTTCTTTTCATTAGCATCCTTCCTATTTAATTCTCCATACGCATGTTCACTGATATGAATGGGTGAGTTTCTCTTTTGTTATTTTTTATGGCTATCTTTCCCTGGACATTCCACCAGAAAGTTGTGTTTTAAAGGTGCTGGTTAATCCATCTTTTGCATTTTTGTTGTAATATTGTTCATGGCAAGGAAATAAAAAATAATGTTCAACTCATATAAATTCGTCAGCCCCAGGTAAATAGTAAACAAATTAGAAAAACACTTCATGGAACTAACTAGATCATTGATAATCCTATGCTAAAGTATTTTAGTGTCTAGTTCAAGGTGTTACCCAAAACACAGAGCCAACATCAATAGTTAATTCAGTACCATTCTTCAAAGTGTGGCATTAAACTAAAAAATATCAATCAATCAAGGATTTGTAAAGCATGGCAAATCACCTGTGAGGCTCTTGAGGTGCTGGAAAAGTTTGCTGCTGCGTGGTGGAGTGATCACTTGAACATCCAGGTCTTGAGTTGCTTCCTGAATTGCTGGAGAGATGGTGCAGTCCAGAGTTTCAGCGATAGGTCGTTCCATGCCTTGGCTGTGAGGGGTGAGAAGGAATTTTGTCTGCTGTTGGTTTGGAGGATTCGTGGGGTGTCTGCGAGTGAGATGGAGGCGGATCGATGGTGTCTGGTTGGTTGGTGGAAAGTCATGCGTTTGTTGAGGTATGCAGGACCTTTGTTGTGCAGGGCCGTGTAGGCGTGGATCAGCATCTTGAACTGGCATCTCTTATGAATCTGCAGCAAGTGTAGTTCCTTGATATAGGGAGTGATTTGAGTCCTTCTGGGGAGTTCAAAGATGAATCTTGCTGCTGAGGTTTGTATGTTCTCGAGTCTTCCATGAGGCGTGCATTGATTCCGATGTAGAGTGTGTTCCATAGTCCAGTCTGCTGGTGATGAGAGCCTGCGTGATGGTTCTTCTGGTGTTGGCTGGGAGCCACTTGAAAATCTTATGGAGTATGAGAAGGATGTGGAAACAGGTGGATGAGACTTTGTTGACTTGCTTCTTCATGGAAATCTTACTGTCCAGGATGATGCTGAGGTTGTGTGTGTGGTCTGTCAGGGCAAGGGGTGGGACAAGTTCCACAGGCCACCATGCGCTATTCCATGGCAAAGTGTTATTTCAGAGAATAGGAATTCCATCTTATCCGTGTGGAGTTTGAGACTGTTGTCCTTTATTCAATCTATGATGTTCATCATGCATCTATGGAAGCTGGCTTTGGTAGTGGAGGGATCTTCTGATAGAAGATGAGCTGATTGTCATCAGTGTAGGAGATAATGTTGATTCCATGTGATCTGAGAGTGTCGGCCAGGGGGGCCATGTAGGCATTGAAGAGGGTGGGGCTGAGGGACGATCTTTCGGGGACTACACAAACGATCTCCTTGGGCTCCAAGTGAATGGCGGGAGGTGGATCCTCTGGGTTTTACCTGTGTGGACTAGGTGATCCATCAGAGGGTATCTCCCTGAATCCCTATGTGATGAAGTCTATTGATCAGGATGTGATAGGAGGCGGTGTTGAACATGGCAGACAGGTCTAGGAAGATGAGGGGTGCTGTTTTTCCTCAGTCCAGGAGGGCTCTGATGCCATCCGTTGCTGCGATCAGGGCTGAGTTGGTGCTGTGGTCAGCTCAAAATCCAGATTGGGAGGGGTCGAGGAGGCTGTGGTCTTCTAGATGTTGTATGAGTTGTTGGTTGATTGCTTTCTCAATGACTTTAGCTGGATAGGGGAGCAGAGAGATGAGCAGGTAGTTCTTTTGTTCAGCTGGGACAGCTGATATATTCTTCAGGAGGGGTCTGAATTCAGCATGTTTCCAGTCCTCAGGGAAGGAGGCCACTGTAATGGAGGTGTTGAGTACCTTCTTGAGGATGTGAGCTGGTTCAACCTGTCAGCGGCAGTGGGTTGGTGGTCAAACTGTTTGTAGATAGCTGAGATCTTGTCATGAAAAAGTCAGCAAGATGGTCACCTAGTTCCTGGAAGGGTGTGTTGTTGTTCTCCGTGGGATTGGAGAACTCCTGCACAATGTCAAAGAATTTCTCGCTGTGGTTTGTACTAGCTACAATGCGGTCTGTCGCAGCATTCTTTTTGGTTTCTCTCAGGAGGCGGTGATACAGGCTGAGGGTACCGAAGGCTGTGCATTCCTCCATTTTTTTGCTGGTGCGTCTCTTACTTTCTAGCTGCCTGTTTCTCAGTGAACCAGCTTGCTCTTTTGGTTGGTCCTTTGACTTTGGCTGTCTTGGCAGGCTGATGTCGGGCATTCGGTGATTCACTGGGAAACGTTTTTGGGTGCTTGTTCTTGGTCGTGTGTAGAATCTGGAAGGTGGAAGTGGAGAGCGTTGTTCCACTGGCCTTCAAATACCTTTTTCATGTCTTTGCGTGTGGATCTGTGGGGTATGGTGTGGACTGGGTGGGTCCTGTGATGGTGAAGTAGATGCTGTAGTAGTTGAGCCATGTGAGTTGAGTGTCATATTTGTATCTGACTCTGTCATTGGAGGTAAAAACGGGGTCGAGCATGTGTCCTGATATGTGGGAACGGTTGGTGATAATCTGCTTGAGGCCAATGTTGCCCATACTCTCTAGGAGGTCAATGGTGTTGGCATCGCAGGGGTCATCATGGTGGAAATTTATGTCCCCAAGGAATATGTAGTGCTCAGAGTTGATTGCGAGCGGGTCGATGATGTCTGGGATGTTGTTGCAGAAGCTGGGGCGGGGTCCTGGGGATCTGTAGGCAAGGGTGCCTCTGATGATGCTTTTTCTGTCTGTGTGGAGTTGGAAGTTGAGCTGTTCCATTTTCGGGTCATGAGGGGAAGTTGTGGGTCCTTGTAGATAATGGCGATTCCACCTTGATGTTTGTTGGCTCAGTCCCCGTGTGTTATCTTGTAACCGCTGGGGATGGTGGTGGGGGGTCTGGTGTGGAGGTGGGGTTTAGCCACGTTTCTTTGAGGAAGATGACATCCAGGGTGAGGGATGACATTGTGTCCCAGATCTCTGTGGCACGTTTACTGAGTGATTGTGCATTGAGCAGGATGTATGGGTGTTGTGTCAAGGTGGTCTTGGTCAATGTGGCAGATGGGGTCACATTTGCGATGTCTCTGGTATTGTTGGTTGCTTTGGTGCTTAAGCGGCAGTGTCAGCAGGAGAACTGTCCATTGTTGGTTTGCGGGCTATGCAGCAGCTGTGGATGTTGATGCGTCCATGGGCCAGGGCACAGAAGTCTGCAGCAGTGTAGCTCCTTGAGGAGGAAGACTCAGGGGTCCTGGCCCTGGCAGTGGTACAGGTGTGGACAGGCGCAAATGGGCTTACCTTTGTTGTGCCTTCAGTGCACCAGTGGCACACCCGCTGTGCGTATCTGCTGAGCACTGTGTTACTGTAGTACTTCAACCTTGAAATCTCTCCACTGTAATTCTATCAATGGGAGTATAAAGAATAATGTTCACACTACCCATGACCTTCTGGAACAGAGATCTAGGCTACCTGCAAAAACTGACTTTTAATTCAATACCAACATGAATCTTCAATCTAGGCACACTTCCATGTTCTGACATACCAAGTGTAATTAAAGGAAACCAAGTAGAAGTGCTTTAAGGGTTCAGAGTTTGCTGCACAGGACCAGCCTGTTATATCACAAATTAATTATTGCTTATTTGAAACAACAACCACTCTATTTATTCAATTGTGTTGATGCTAGCACTTCACCGGTCTCAGTACAACCTATGCTAGCTCCTCTGTCCTCACCTACTTTTCCTGGAAATGGCGGTCTTGCACATGTGAAGTGAATCTCACTTATGTCAGAACTCTTAGATGAGCTCTTAATGGATATGTATCGAATGGAAAGGACTATCGATTTCTACAGCTAATTATCACAGCTTTTTCAAAAGTTCTGACATGTTTGGAACTTGCTAAATGAAGTGTGATGTGAAACTAGGTAAATACATTCAACCATAAATAAATAGATAATCTACAAATACATAAATTAACATTAACCACTTTAATAGAATTTTCGAACTAAGAAACACCTTCCAATAATTTCTGCTATATAGAAAGATATTTACTTTTGTCCTAATGTATTATTCACATGCAAATATAAGAATAATATGGGATGTATTCACCTAATTTTTAATACTTGTATATTGTTTTGATATTTCAGGTAACCAATCCAGCCTAATGATAAATTGTTTGAAATCAGATTTGATATTGATTATTGGGTGCTAAGACTATTTGTATAGATTGAGCTTGGAGTCCTACTATTCTACTATATAAAGACAGCAAGGACATTTAGAGGGTAGAATAATACACACCTTTCACCTACACTGACCATAATAAGAGACACCTATTGACACAATTTAGTCAGATGATTGCTATGATAAATATAAGAAATGAAAAAGAATAATAGTTTCATTTCACACAACCTAACTGTCATGTTTTTGTGATGGACTTGTGAGAGGGGTGGCTGCACTCCATGCCATGCATTACGACCCCAGGACCAATGGACTGCCAGTGTACCCACATTAAGTACTGGCACAGTGGGTAAGCGGGTGCTCCAAGAGTATAACAGGCACTCAGCATGTCTTTAGGTAGATATCACATGGCTCAAGAAAAAGCAATATTAACTATGCCTCCGTCATGAATGTTCTACCTTCTGCAAGAATAAGAGAAAGAAATGACATTTAAAGCTAAGGATTATGTTTAGTCCTCCCTGGTAAGGAGACCCGTTTTAGTTCATTTGACACACATGATTGAGTGTGGGTTACCCAGAAGTCTGTTCTCTTTCTTCTTGTATTTAACATCTCAAGTTTAATAGCTCAAGTAATTCAGTTATTAAGAAAGAACAAGCTGGACTTCAAAATGTATGCCAGTAATAAACAGCAAACAATGTATATGAGAACAGAGATAACTGAAATCCCCACTGACTATCTAATGGCATTTAAAGATGTGATGCATTTAAGCATGTTGGTCCTGAGTTTATTTAGGACAAATATAATGTTTTTATGAGGGAAAGCTATTGAGAAACTCTGCTTTCAATAAACATATGTGCACTGTTAAACCCACCATACTGGATATTAAAGAAATCAGTAATATAACGTAACTAGAATCTGCCCCTGAACAGATAAATTAAAGATGTAATACATTTTATAGTGTACATCTAATCCTTATAAATCACTTCTCTAATCCTATGAATTATAACTTCCTCAAATACTTGGTTTAATGCTACTATTTTTTCTAGCCTGGACTACGGCCATACCCTATAGATAGGATGCAATGCCTTCAACTTTCTCTCTCTGAAACCTTGAGACTATGTTGCCAAAGCAACTCACAAGGGTGTTAATTTTTTCAGAACACAGCTTTAACAAGATAAAATCAAAGGTGTTGTCCTGTATTGGAGGTCATGCTAAGGTTTTCCTTTAATTATGTGGTGTTGCTTGTGCAGTAAAATCACTAAGTGATTTCTACTAGTAAGGATAAGGTTCTGTCCACTGTTCACTCAACAAGATTAATGAGTAAAATTGAAGCAATACCGTTGCTGATATGTATAGACAATGTGCTTTCATTGCCATAGGGGCTTTGTATTTAGAGTGGGCTAAAAGGTGTAATGCTGCAACACAGAATCACAAGGATTGAAACATACAGCTTCCCCATATATATAAAGTAGTGGGGAAACTCTGAAGAAAATATCAAAGCAAAGGGCAAATTTCCTATAGCTTGCAAAACATGATGCCGCACCTTCCTATCATCTGAGAGGATACTGAAGGGAAGCAGACTCGACACATCAAGTAAGGTAGGAGCTGGTTTATTCAGGTCCAGTTACAACGACTCCCCGGCAGCAACTGCCTTGCCTAGAACACACTTTGTTCCACGCAGGGAATGTTCCTGAATAGAATATGTAAAACAGATCCCAACACACCTCCCCTTCTTCATAAAAACAAGAAGAAGGAGAATAGAAGAACAAGAGAAGAGAAAGGAATAAAGAATTAAGAACATGATAGGAAAAGAAAATGGAGAAGAAATGATAACAGAAAGTTATGATATTATATATCATAGAACTGTCACTTCAGAGAATTATGACATTTTGTAATCACGGAACCTGGCAGGAAGAGATTTCAACCTGGAAGATGTCCTCCTCGAGGAATCAGAATAAACACTACCTTCTCTCCCATGAACATCAGAGGGCACACTAACAGAAGGAAAAGGAGAACGCAGCCTTCTAGTCACCACATCAACCATGGGTTTGGGAACAATGGAGATGGTAGATTTATTCCACACTCTTCCATCCATTAACACTACTACCTGGTCCTTCACAACAGACACTCTTTTAGGAGACGAAAATCGAGACTCTCCCTTGCGACGAAAGCCCGGTTTCTTGATTCTCACCAAATCACCTACTCTTACATCCAGAGAATGATGTACGGCAGACCTAGTATCATATTTTGATTGGACAGTGGTCCTGACATCAGTCACAGCAGACATTTTCCTAGTATCAACTACTCTTCTGGACATCCACTCCTTATTCAGTTTGGGACCAGCAACCCTTCCCCGAAGTAAAGTGAAAGGGGCAACACCAGTACAGACGTGAGGAGTGGTTCTCACAGCCCACAACATATCACAAACGGCTCTGCGCCAATGCAACCCATTTACTAAGGCAAGTTGCAGGTGTTCCTTGACAACACGGTTGAACCGCTCAACTAAACCATTGCTGCGAGGGTGATAAAGAGATGTACAAATGTGTTTAATTCCCGCCTCCTTAAAAAAAAATTGCATTTCAATTGAAGTTAACTGAGTACCATTGTCTGATACTAGCTCCTCCGGAAAACCCTCCCTGAGAAAAATATCCTGAAAAAAACTGATAACAGAAGTGGAGTTGGCACTATCCACAAACCTGACTTCAGGCCATTTTGACATGTAATCAATTAGAACAAGCGCATATTTGGGAGAGATGCCAATAAGGCCAAACGGACCAGCAATATTAAAAGCTAGTTTGGTCCAGGATGAATTCTTCACAGCTATGGGTTCAATAGGAGATGGTTGAGTCACTTGAGACTTGTCACTAGTGACACACGCACAGCAATCCCGAACAAAGTGCTCAACATCCTTGTCTAAAGCTGGCCACCAAAAATCTTGCCTCACTTTTCGCTTCATGGCACGGACGCACGGATGACCTTCATGGGCCAGATTTGAAATCCTATCACGAATAGAAGAGGGAACTACTAGCAGACCACCTCTGCGTAACACGCCCTCCACTACAGACAATTCATCCTTAACCCTTTTGTAAGGGATCAAATCAGAAGTACATTCTTTATCACTGGGCCACACATTGGTTAAAAAGTCAATAACCTTCACAACAACATCATCCTCAGATATACTGTCTAACCACCCACACTTAGAGAGAGCACAACCCACAGTGTCTTTCAAAGAGCTTACATCACAAACAATTTTTAAATCGTCATACTCTGAAGTATCATTCACAACTGCGAGGGGTAATCTGGACAAGCAATCAGCAACATGACTTTTAACTCCAGCCACATACTCAAGATGATAGCGAAACTCCTGCAGTCTGAATTGCCACTTGGCAACTCGTGGTGTAGCCCTACCGCCACCCCTGGTGGTGAATAGGTCAACCAAGGGTTTGTGGTCTGTTCTTAATATGAATTCATTTCCCCACACAAAGTTCTTAAAGTGTTGGTCAACCCACCACAAACCAAGAGCTTCCTTTTCAATAGTTGAGTAAGTAGCCTCGGCACCCCTCAAAGTTCTTGAAGCGAAAGCAATAGTTTCCTCACGACCATCGCTTCTCCTTTGAAGTAGAACTGCACCCTACACAACATTGCTGGCATCAGTGGATATGATACATACATCATTGATGTTGAACAGTTTAAGGGGCCCAGCCTGCACAATATCATTCTTAATTGATTCAAAGTTTTTGTTACAGTCGTCATCCCATACAAATGTAACATTTTTCTTAAGTAAGTTACGCATGGAGGCGGTTTTAGTGGAAAAATTACCAACACATTTTGCATAATATTCAACCAATCCTAAATATAAACGAAGTTGGTCCTTGTTTACTGGAGTGGGTGCATTCTGGACAGCCTCAATGATTTTAAGTTTGGGCTCAATACCCTTGTGGGAAATATGGTGACCTAAATAATCAACGCCATCTTGCAAAAACGTACATTTGTCAGCCCTTAATGTTAAACCACTAGCTCTAATGATACTCAGTACATGTTTAACCCTTTCATCACGTTCATGTTCAGTCTTTCCATGAATAAGGATGTTGTCTTGAAAAAAAATGACTCCGGGAATATCCTTAAATATATTCTTCATCAATCTCTGAAATACTGCCGAAGCAGAGGCAAGGCCGAAGGGCATACTGATGTAACGGTAAGCACCTTCCGGAGTGATGAAAGATGTTAAATGTCTAGACTCTTTGCACAGTTCAAATTGATGGTATGCAGAAGAGATATCCAGGGAAGTGAAGAATTTGGCACAATCTAAAGAGGTTAACAATTCATTGATGTAGGGAAGTGGTTGACAATCGACCCAGATGTTGGAATTGAGGTCTCTCAAATCAACACACATCCTGAGACACTTATCTGATTTTCGAGCTAAAACAATCGGTGCGAGCCATTCGGAACTTCAATGGGTTCAATGATCCCGGCCGTATATAGACGCTCTAATTCCCTCATAACTACAGGACGAAGACTCAAGGGCACCTTGCGAACCTTGTGTGCAACAGCCTTGGCACCATCCTTGAGAATGATACGATGTTGGAAACCCTTAAGCTTACCAAGCTTGCCAACTAATACTTCAGGGAACATATGCTCCCACTTGACACTAGATAATTGAGTAACAGTGGGAGCCGAAGATGGACCAAAAGTAGATTTGTAAAATTCACTACGGGAAACCACCATGTCAGGATGGTTCGGTTCTAACACAATATTTAGCAAACCTTGTTCACTCCAACCTAATAAATTTGCCCCTTCCTTGACTACAAATACAGTACCAGAAGCATGGTCGAAATTGAATGTAAGATCAGCAACAAATTTTCCTAAAATTTCAACTTAAAGGTGTTCCATTTATAGAAAAATAGCAAGAAGGAGGTTTCCTCCTGTGAGCTCCGTCCAGAGAAGACAATTCAACTACTCCATCAACGTGAGACGGTGAAGGGGACAACATCAGCAGATCATAGTTTTCATCATCAGAGTCATCAGCAATGACTTTCACAATTTGATCAGGATTTTTCATGACTGAAGCTGCTTTGCACATCCTAGAGTAGTGACCCTTCCGTCCACAATTGTAACAAGTCTGATTTAAAGTGAAGCAAAATTTGGCATTACCAAGATAAGTTTTCCTTCCACAACGGAAACACACTACTTCGTTCTGATCGGTCTTTATCTTGTTGGGAATTGCTGAAGGGACGCGGGGCCTGTTGGCAAGAGATGGTTTTGTAACATTAACAGATGGTGATTTAGGAGATTTAGAAGTGGATTTTAATAACTTTACTTCGGTAGATGAGGAAGGATTGCTCATTTCTTTCACACAAAACTGAGAATGTTCAATAGATCTGGCTAAAGTGATGACAGTTTCTAAGTCAAGATCATCAGACGATAAAAAAAATTCTTGGATTTTTTTGTTAAAAGTCTTTTCAATTAGTTGATCAAGTATGATTTCATCCCTGAATTCCCTGTAGTTGCAATTGACTGCTAAAATTTTAAGCGCAGCAACAAAATCATCAATAGATTCACCAGGGGTTTGAGCACGTTGTAGAAACTTGTGACGTTCTAAAACAATATTTCTTTGAGGACTGAATCATTTGTCTAATGTTTTAATAACTGAAGCATATTCATCAACCAGTAGGGAGTCACCACTGTCCCCACCAGCTGCAAGAATACTTACTATTTCCATAGGTAAAGTTTTTAAAACGCTCCTGCCTTCTGCGCCAAGGTTACAGATTAACAGAGCCTTCTTTTCCTTCGAAGTGAAGGTTTCTCCGTCAATCGCTTCTAAATAGGCCTCAAAAGTGTCTTTCCATTCTTCCCACTTCACAGGTGGTGTGCCAGCAGACTGCAGGAAGGGTGGAGGTGCCAAAACACGATCCATAACAGGGCGTGGGTGAGTTGCTGCCCACACTGATATTATGACTTGCAAATGTAAAACATACACTTTCAAATGGTTAATAAATAAAAGAGAAATAATTAGACTGACGAAATTTGGTAAAGCTAACAATGAGGCTGTGTGCATCAGGCTGTGCACATCAGCGGAGAACAAAGCAGGACATTACATAAGGTCGGCATATAATAAAACTGTGTGCATCAGCGGTGTTAAGTAAAGTACACAACAGTGCGCATAATAATTAGGCTGTGCGCATCAGCGATGAGCAGGTGACATTAAAGATGATGGCAGGTTAAATAGAAAACTGTGCGCATCAGCGATGAGCGGATAACATAACAGATGATGTCAGGTACATAGAAAGCTGCGCACATCAGCGATAAAGTAGCACTGTGGCTGAGCGCAAGTAATTGTTGGAAGCTGTGCGCGTCAGTGAAGAATTGGGGCCGGTTGCTATGGTGAAGTGAAACCTAAAATGGCTGCATGCAATGTCGGTACGTTGCGTGCATGTCGCAGAGGAAGTCAGGCAAAGTTACGTGATGCGGCGATGACGCGAGAGCAAGATAGCAGCTCGATCGCGCGCCGAACAACGAAAGGAAGAAAAAGTACCTCAATAAATTGTCGAAGGATCCTGTAAACAACCAGCAGGAATTGAAGGTTACCACGATGACAGGAAGCCAACAACGTGGTTACAAATAAACGCAGGGGCTGGTGGTGCTTGACGGGCCAGCAGGAAGCATGACTACCAATACAGGATCACTGTGGGTGGGGAGGTTGAAGAGCTGGAATCATTCGTGGAGAAGTGTGGCTCAATGGTTAGAGCGGCAGACCCTGATGCAGAGGTCTGGCCCGGGACCAGGGTTCAATTCCTGCCTTGGCTGTCTCGGCGGATCTTGGGCTCATAATTTCTCGGACCTGATTTCTCGCCTCGGTGCCTACTCTAAGCATGGGTCCCACACTGCAACTCTGGGCAATAGCTTGCTTAGTCTCCACAACGGCCCCCTACAGTGCTTGGGATGCCTGGTTGCACCCTGGGGATGCCCAGGAGTGGACATTTCATGGGGAAAAGCCAGGAAGGGTTCCCCAGCGGTATGAGTACAGAGCCAGGACACTCAGGAGTATCAGTGCGCTTTACAAGTATGACTACATTTACATTTACATTTACATTTACATTCGTCGCCAGTGAAGGGAAGCAGACTCCACACATCAAGTAAGGTAGGAGCTGGTTTATTCAGGTCCAGTTACAACGACTCCCCGACAGCAACTGCCGTGCCTAGAACACACTTCGTTCCACGCAGGGAACGTTCCTGAATAGAATATGTAGAACAGATCCCAACAGATACTGAACACTGAATCTGGCCCATCACAAAGAAATTGATTAATTGTCCACCTTCATCATCCTCTCTCTAGTCTACTTGACTTCCACTCTCTGAGGCTAACATAACCTACACTTATTCCGCACAGAGATGATCATTGAAATGATTGAATTTTGCCTCTGTCACAATTTCTTTATTTTTGATGGGAAATACTTTAGGCAAAAACAGGGGACCGCCATGGGGACATTCTTTGCCCCAAACTTTGCCAATCTGTTAGGATGGTGGGAGGAACAGGTGGTGGGTCCACTTCATCGACAATCTCTTTAACATTTGGAAAGGGTAACATCAAGAAGCACCAAGACTTGTCTCAGAACTTAACCAAAATGAACTGAAATTTACTAGTGAAATAAGTGACCCCCAAGATCAATTTTCTAGATGTGTTTGTCAAGGTGGGAGACAACGTCACAACCTGCTTGCACAGAAAAATTACAGCTGGCAACACAGTACTTCATGCCAATAGTAGTCAACCTAAAGCCCTTATTCACAGTATCCCCTATGGGGAGTTACTCAGAGCTAGACAAAATTACAGCACTGAGGAGGGCTTCTTATGCTAAAGTGAGATTCAGGGAAAGAGGGTATTATGAGAACACATTACAAACAGCTTATTTAAAGGCTAGGGGAATAACCAGACATTAACTACTCACCCCTAGAACACACTGGACCAAGTTGAGGGCAACAAGGAATTCAGATTCTTCGCCACACATAACAACAAGCCCAGGGAGGTGAAGGACATTCTAGGCAAACAAAGAAGAAAGCCTCTGGGATGTGTTCACCCAATATCCTCTGTGTTCACCCAATATCCTCAAATAAAATACAGAAGGGGCATGAGCCTAAGCACCTCCTTATTAAGGGTTCCACAAAATTATTTGAGTATGTTTTGAGCCCTAAATGCTAAGACCAAAGGAGAAGGGAGTTTTTGCCAACTTTCCAGTGCTGGATTCAACTGTGAGGTAACAAGCTGTATTGCTGTGTGGTCAAGAATGAACTTGGAGTGTAAGTATGTATAGGAAAAACTTAAGTTAGTGGGAGTGATTTGGAGTATGAGGTTGTGATGGTGGACGTTTGTAATTGTGCTGCACTTCTTGTGTATGCATTGATGAACGTGGGATGAATTGGTGGACTAATTACTGTTGTGTTGATGTATTATTCATATGTGTAAACCCATTTGAAGTTTTTCCATTATTGACATAGACTTGAGTTGGTTATCAGATTTGTGGAAAATCCAAGGTCTAGAGATGTTGATTATTTTGTCTGTATTGTGATGTATAGAGAGAGAGGCTACTTAAACATCTCTAGGATTTCTGTATTCACAGTTTTCCTTGCAGGGTTGAGAGTTTAACTTGAGTTATTGTGCTTGCCCTGAGTGCATGAAGTGGAGTACTTTGATTTCAAAGTAGAATTCTGCTGGTCAGAATTTACTTATAGAGAGCTTGTAGGCTGCCTTTTACCCTTTCTTGTTTCTTATACCATTTATTTCATATTACCTTGAAAATGAGTTTCCACAGTTGTGAATGAATTTTCTTACTTAAGTGCTAACTTTATTCCTTTATCGGGTGAACAGACAAAGGGATATATTGATTTTAAAGGAATATTGTGGTTCCTTGTTCAAGGAGAAATCACGCTGTGATTGTTTTTCTTCTAGGGAGCTACACTGGGATTAGTGATATGTCACCAATAGGCTGTTGTCTGTTTGGTTGTTTGCTGGGATAGTCATGCTATGATAGGTTGACCTTTGACAGATCTGTGCTGCTATTTGTTTGTGGTGATTTGTTTGATTTTTTGGGTTATTTTGATAATTTTTAGGAAGACACTGCAATGATGCAAGTTCCTATAGGATTTGTTCCAAGTTCCCCGTCAGAAGCTTCAGTTGCAATGGCAATTCCTGGTACGAGTGGAGGCAGGACACAAGAAGAACACGGGTCACAGGTTACCCCTGAAAGAACAGTGGTGGTGGAGCCACCTCCAAAGGAAGACTTTATTGGTATTTTAAAAATTCAATTTGGGGAAATGCTTCAGGGAATTGTGGATTTGAACAAAATATTGACATACAATGCTGAAGAAATTAGGTATTTGATAAAAGAAGTAGCAAGATGTGCTAATGAAGCACATGGCAAATTGGAAGAATTGGCTAATGAATTTGAAGTTGACATTAGTAATATGAAAAATATAAAACAAAATTACAAAATGCATTTAACTCATGATGAAATCAAGGGGATGGGCCTCATTACTTTGATCGCTCATATTAACGATTTAATTGACAAAGCATGAGATTGAATTGATTTAAAGATATATCGAGATAAATCAATAAATCAGTATTTGTGGATTGCAGATGCTTCACCCGTGAGGGTCTTGATGGTGCTGTGGTATTGTGCTGTAGGATCAGGCTGCCTGCTCCTATTGGTTGAACATCCAGGCCTTGAGGTCCTACCTGAAATGCTGGAGCAATGGTGATGCTCGGAGGTGCAGGGAGAGGGAGTTTCAGGTCTTAGTTACCAGGACAAATGATAAAAAAGGACAAAGAATAAAAGGAAAATGAAACGTATTGAGGGAAAGGCAAGTGATTCAGACTTTCCTTTGACAGAAGTTCATGGAGGGAGTTTGGTGCATGCCCCATGGGCAAGGGATGATTTGTAAACTTTTACATATAAGTTCCCATAGTTAAGAGAAGATCCAGTGATAGGATGAGATCCATGGGTTTACACACATTACCCCTATGATATGGACTGATCCAAATAGATTATTCAAGATTGTTGTCCCTGGAGATTTGTGTTTGGGGTTTAAGGTAGCCATTGGATCTAGACCTAATCCTAATAATGCACCAGCAACAGAGATAGCAGACAAATAAAAGGCTGTGGTTAAGTATTTGAAAAAAACATATCCCAGAAAGGTAATACATTGGGGAAAGATTTTGGGAACAATAGAGGAAGCCAAAGAGTCAAAGCATTCTTTTTATGAGAGACCAATGCAGGTATTTAAGAAACACAGCAGAATCGAGCATACAGAGAAAGACCGTGCTAGCAGTTTCGTTTCTGCTTACATGATTGGTCTAAGAACAGGGATTAGCAATTATATTCAATAGAATGAGGTGTGTTCGTCGATGAAAAGCATTGATGAGATTTTGATGTTGCCGAAAAACAGTAGTTATTATTTAATAAAGATACAAAAGAAGTTGAAGAAAAAGTTAATGGTTGATCAAACAAAACAGTTTCAGAAAGGATTGAAGAATAACACCGGTTTAAATAGGAATTTATGTGAAATGGTATGAATGGGATGAATCAAGTGATGCAAGTGGGCAGAGGAGATGGAATGATTGCAAATGTTGAAAAAGAATTTAGCTTGCCATATTTGAGGGTGGATCGGGCACAGGAAAAGGGAATGTAGAAAAAAATCTAATAGGATTCAAGAGAACTAAGTCATCAGGTACCGAGGGACAATGTAATGCTGAGCACGCTGAATTTAGGTCAGAACATGCAGAATTAGAAATAATTTTGAATGCCACTGCCAAAAGCCCAGTCATGCAACTAACCATAAGACATAAAATGCCATATAATGCAGGTTACAAATAGGATGAAGTAATTCTGATAGATGAGACAGCAAGGAGCAGTTCACAATGACAGTGCCTTAGGTGGGGGGGGGGGTTGCTTGCTTGGATCAGTCCTGGAAGTAGACCAAAAGTTGTCCATATGTTGACGGAGAAGTCAATGGGCATCCGGTTTAATTTCTAACTTATACAGGACATACCCGTTGTACAGTTTATTCTGTGAAAGTCCCAAACCTACCCCTGCCGGGAAGAGAAGTCCAAGTTGTAGGATTCAGTAATAAGCAAATTGTTAACAAATTTACAGCAGATATGTCAGTCAAGATAGGAGAGATGGAGAATTCATATTGGTTTATATTGTGTGATTCAGGTCCAGTGAAGCTGCTTGGAAGAAACCTTTCTTGCAAGATGAACACAGGATGAGGATTCTGTTTTTAAATTAAGGTCAGAAGACACGCAAGTAGAGATGTTACCGGTTTTTATTGAAAAAATCCACTCTGAATTTATCCACTTTGGATTTAAGACATATAGTCAAAGAAGATATATTAAATTTAACAGAATGAAATTGGATTGCTTAAAAGAGCAGAATCAGTAAAAATAAAGATAAAACTAGATGCAATATTTCCCAGAACAACCAGCACAGACACACAAAGGAGGCAGAAGAGGGAATGAAGCCAGTGATTAAAAAAATTATGGAGCATGGAATTCTTTGAGAAGTGCTTGGTAGTCCTTGCATTTCTCAGGTGATGAGAGTTTAAAAGCCGAGTGGCAAATAGTGAATCATTCAAGATCTCAGAAAGATTAATAAAATTGTGGTCCCTTGTTGTCTGGTGCGACCAAATCCAGCAGTAGTAGTGTTTCGAATCCCATCAGAAGCAGAATGTTACTCTGTCATTCACTTGTACCAAGCATTGTTTTCAATACCATTGCATAACGATTAACAATTCCTTTATGCAATCCAATTCTAAATGAACTTCTTGTTTAGTTCAGAATTCCACAAAGGTTACAGAGAGCCCTTCAATGTTCTCCCAAATACTGAAGAAAGAGCTGAGCATCCAAGACAAAAGAAGATTGTAAACTATACATGGTTGTATTGTTAAATCATTTGGCGGAAAATGGATATAAAGTCTTCCCGACTACAATGCAGCATTGTGAAAAAGAGTTTGTTTATCTTAGACAACATGTTGTAAAGGGAGTGAGAAAAGTCTCTAACGAACATGTTTCTGCAATTTCGAAATTGAGTCCCCTAACAACTCATAGGGAGGTTTGAATGTTTCTCGGAATTGTTGGGGATCAACAACAGTGGATCCACAACTTTTCCCTGATTGCAAAGCCTTTAGAAAGGTAATGTAATGATATACAAGATCCTTTACCATTTACTGAGGAGAGGTTTAATGACGGTCCCTCCCACCTCCCAGGATAACTTATGGAGGCCATGGCACGGCGCCTGTGAACAGTTCCTGACTGTCCTGGACCTGGTCACTGCTCCCCTGCCGCATTCTACTCCTGGTTTGCCCTCTCGTTTGTATATTTTTGATTGCCTGGCAACCGCCACAAGCATTGTTGATTGGGTTGAGCTAATGCCGATTTATCCTGCCTGTGCCACTCCCACCCTCGTGGCTCCAGGCCGGCCCCTCCTACCTCCCAGGACAATTTATGGAGGTCGCAACACATACAAGCAGCATACACATGCAGCAGGCTCACTACTCTTACGCCAAAGGCAAGCCTGTCTGTGCCCGTCTGTGTCTGGACAGCACCCAGTGCCAGGAACCCTGACTCCCCTGCCTTGCATCACAACAGAACAACTGAGCTCTTACCCCTGGTCCCAAGAGGCCGCAACAACAGCTGCTGCATCTCGTCCCCAAGAAACATGGAAGGACCCTTTGGCTGCTACCACTGCCGGTTCACATGTGACATTGAAACCCTCTCCATGCCTACACAGCCAACCCCTAACCCCTTGGAACAGCTCCAGTGCATGCTGCTCAACACCTGTTCCCTCTGCAGCACACCATGGAAATCTGGGACTCCATCACCACTTCGACTCCGACGTGAAGATCATCACTCAGACCTAGCTCACAACGTCCTCAACCCTTGTCATCACGAACGCAATTCCGAACTGCTACAAGATGATACAGAAAGACTGTGTCAACAAACACGGAGGAGGCATTGCCATCATTCACTAGGGGACCCTCCAATGAACCACCAATAAAGACAACAGCTTAGCAATCAGTGAAAACTTCAATGTCCAAATCCGATTTGCTGCAAACAAAACAGTCAGAAGAATTATTGCCTTCAGACCCCCGGACCCTTACTCTGGCTTCTGTGATGGCATCTCTGAGCTCATTGCCCCCTGGCTATTGACTCCAAGCATTGCACCCTCCTTGGCAACCTCAAATTCCACCTCAATCACCTCATTGACTCCAACTCTGCCAACCTCCTGGAAAGCATAAGCAACAACAGACTCACACAAATGGTCACCAGCCTCACTCACTACTCAGAACACACACTGGACCCAGTCTTCACAGCCAGTGACAGAATCAAATTCAGCCATACCACTGAACTCCCCTGTACAGATCACAGCATCATCCACTTCACCATTGCAGGCTCATCACGAGCCCCCAGTAATCTACCATTACTTAGCAGCCATTACTACGACTTACCATTAGTGCACATTTTTTACTTAGCAGGAGCTTTTACTATGCATGGTTTTTCTTAGCATGCTCTCACTTCGCATATGCCGTTACTTCGCATATGCCGTTACTTCGCGAATTAAATTATTTGCAGACTATCCACCACGACGTGCACCATGAAACAGGAGAAGAGTGGAACCATGGTTGAAGGTGAAGGGAGGGACCATGAGGAGAGAGAGGTAAGTGGGGCAGTGTAGTTAGGGTAGTGTTGTAGTGTATGTGTAGTATAGGAGGTAGTGTTTTAGGTTTTAGGGTAGTGTTGTAGTGTGTGTGTAGTGTAGGGTAGTGTTTTAGGGTTTAGGGTAGTGTTGTAGTGCATGTGTAGTGTAGGGGGTAGTGTTTTAGGGTTTAGGGTAGTGTTGTAGTGTATGTGTAGTGTAGGGTGTAGTGTTTTAGGGTTTAGGGTAGTGATGTAGTGTATGTGTAGTGTAGGGTAGTGTTTTAGGGTTTCGGGTTTAGGGTAGTGTTGTAGTGTATGTGTAGTGTAGGGGGTAGTGTTTTAGGGTTTAGGGTAGTGTTGTAGTGTATGTGTAGTGTAGGGTAGAGTTTTAGGGTTTGGGGTAGTGTTGTAGTGTATGTGTAGTGTAGGGCCGTGTTTTAGGGTTTAGGGTAGTGTTGTAGTGTATGTGTGGTGTAGGGGGTAGTGTTTTAGGGTTTAGGGTAGGGTTGTAGTGTATGTGTAGTGTAGGGGTAGTGTATTAGGGTTTAGGGTAGTGTTGTAGTGTATGTGTAGTGTAGGGTAGTGTTTTAGGGTTTAGGGTAGTGTTGTAGTGTATGTGTAGTGTAAGGGGAAGTGTTTTAGGGTTTAGGGTAGCGTTGTAGTGTATGTGTAGTGGAGGGTACTGTTTTAGGGTTTAGGGTAGTGTTGTAGTGTATGTGTAGTGTTGGGGTAGTGTTTTAGGGTTTAGGGTAGTGTTGTAGTGTATGTGTAGTGTAGGGTAGTGTTTTAGGGTTTAGGGTAGTGTTGTAGTGTATGTGTAGTGTAGGGTAGTGTTTTAAGGTTTAGGGTAGTGATGTAGTGTATGTGTAGTGTAGGGAGTAGTGTTTTAGGGTTTAGGGTAGTGTTGTAGTGTACGTGTAGTGTAGGGGTAGTGTATTAGGGTTTAGGGTAGTGTTGTAGTGTATGTGTAGTGTAGGGTAAGGTTTTAGGGTTTAGTGTAGTGTTGTAGAGTTGGTTTAGGGTAGTGTTGTAGTGTATGTGTAGTGTAGGGGTAGTGTTTTAGGGTTTAGGGTAGTGGTATAATGGATGTGCAGTGTAGGGTAGTGTTTTAGGGTTTAGGGTAGTGTTGTAGTGTACATGTAGTGTAGGGTAGTGTTTTAGGGTTTAGGGAAGTGTATGGGCGTGGAGGGTAGTGTTGTAGTGTATGTGTAGTGTAGGGTAGTGTTTTAGGGTTTAGGGTAGTGTTGTAGTGTACATGTAGTGTAGGGTAGTGTTTTTCGAGTTTAGGGAAGTGTAGGGGCGTGGAGGGTAGTGTTGGCGTGTAGGGAAAAAAAAGAAAAAAAGAATATGTATGCGTATTAAAAACCTGCGAAGTAATGTACTGCTAAGTAATGCCACTTCAACGGTTTTTAATGATTTTGCGAAGTAATGGCATGCGTTATAAAATGCTGCTAAATAAAGGCACTTGCAAAGTAAAAACTTCCTTAAAAAAGAATGCTAAGTGATGGCATGCTAAGTAACATCATACATTCCGGACTGCCACCAGACCCTGCGACACCAGCAACCTTGAACTAGCCATCCAAAACGTCTCTGACTGGATCTCCAACTGTGCCAACGCTATTGCTCCTCTGAAAATGGCCAGCACCAGGAGACCCAGCAAACACACCATCAGGTTCACCCCTGAACTCCAAGCCACCAAACAAGTTTAAGTAACTGGAGAGACAATGGGGCTCCAGGAGGAACCCCTCAAACCTCACGACCTTCAAATCTTCCCTCAGCAAATACCAGCACTGCCTTAAAGGAGCCCAAAAAGGAAGCCCTAACCACCTGTGTTGAGGCAAGCTCCAATCAGGCAAAAGAACTCTTCAGCATCGTGAGAGAATTAACCTGTCCGTCTGCCACCGAGACTTAATCCCAAGCCCTCTGTGACTCCCTAGCAGACCACTTCGACAACAAGAAAGCAGACATCTACAGCAACTTTGAAGTGCTGCCAACTTACCTGGGCCACTTCCTGACACACCATCATCACCTCCAACCTCAGAAGCCTCCACTGGCTCCCCATCCAGAAGAGATGCCAGTTTAAGTTGCTGACTCACGCCTATAAGGCCTTCCACAACACTGGACCCTGCTATATCAACCATGACCTGACCTTCCACGAGCTGACCAGACAACTTCAATCCATCTCCCTTGCACACACCCGCAACCAGAGGAGCCGAAGTGGAGGTTTTCTTTCTCCTGCCCCGCCGCCAAGTCCTGGAATGAACTCCCACTCCACCTTCGAACCTCCCCCTCATTCACCGTCTTCAAAAAGGGACTCAAGACCTAGTTTTTTGACTAAGGCCCTCCATACCGCAGCACCTGGATTCCCTCCCCGGGTGAAAAGCTGTGCTAAGCTGTGCTATATAAAAACTGGTTGATTGATTGATTGCATTTAAGAAACTGAAAGAAAGTTTGTGTTATGTGGCCACACTTGAGATGCCTGATTACAACATGATCTTTTATCTATTTGTTCACGAAAAAGATGAGTATGCACTTCCAATTATCAGAGAGCAACATGGAGGACTTATGCGCCCAGTGGCATATGGTTCTGGATTATTAGACCCAGTCACTGTGAGTCTTTGAGGTTGTTTGAAATCAGTGGTAGCTGTTTGTTTGGTAATCAAACAGAGTGAAGAAATTATGATGGGGCATAGTTTCATGATCTATGTCCCACATTCAGTTGTGATTCTTTTGAAAAGAACACAACACAGAACAAAGAGTAAGTGAATAAGCTACAAATAGATAATTCTTGCAGCAGAGAATATTTCCATTCAAAGGTGTAATATCCTGAACCAAGCAACTCTGCTTCCGATTTCAGACATATGTGAAGACAGGGAGAGTGAAGTTCATAAAGAATTGGAGAATGGCTGTATTGAGGTGATGGATTATACACAAAACCAAGAATAGATATGAAGAAAGTTTCATTGGAACTAGCAGATTTGACATTATTTGTTGATGATTCTTGTTTGAGAGACCAGCATGGAGGATTAAAAGCCACTAATGCAGTGTGTTCTATTGCAGAGAAACAGAAAGCATCCTCTTTACCAATTGTGACTTAAGCACAAGAGGCAGGATTTATTGCCCTAGGCCAAGCTTGCTCCTTATCAGAAAATCTGTATGTGAAAATTTATACAGATAGACAGTATGGTTTTGGTGGGCAACTATGGTCACAAACAGGATTCATGACATCATCAGGGACTCCAATCAAAAATAGCATGTACATATTGTATTTGTTGAAAGCACTTCAGAAGCAAAAGGAAGTGGCAGTTGGAAAGTGTGTAGCTCATTGGCAGGCAAAGATATGGTTACAATTGAAAACAAATATGCTGATAAGATGGTGAGGTATTGTGCCTTGCAAGAAGAGTCAGTTTTCGAGAGCAATAGAAATGAAAGTCTCATAAATTATGTTATACAAGGTTTAAACAATGTACATTGTTTCTTTATGGATTCATTGCAGACATCTTTGAATGAGGTAGGAGATCTGTAGAAGTATGTTGCTGAAAATGAGATATGGAAATAGAAAATATTATGCTATAAAAAGCATGTTCAAGATTCGTAAATTCAGAACAAAAATATGTCCTGCTAGACTCTATGCTGCATTGTATGTGTAAAATATCTGCATAATCAAACTCATTCAGAAAGAGATAGTCTGCTATGGTAATGTAAGAAATACTGGGAGAACGCAGGATTTTGACATGTTGCTGAAGATGTATGTAGTTGTTGTTTGATATGTGATTAATATAATCAAGGTAAGAAGACTGTTGGGAAGACTGTTGCACCCATGAATCACATTGGCAGATCAGAAGCCCCATTTATGACACCACAGGCATACTTTATTGAGATGCCACACTAAAATGATCCGAACTTTAGCTTAGTAATTGCTTTCCTTTTCCCACAATGAAAGCAGATAACTTTACAGATGCCAAATTGTTGATGATAAAATTGATCCAAAAATGTGGCCACCCAACTTCTATTGAGACTGATCGTGGTGCACACTTCAAGAATGAAGTGTTACCGATAATCTGCATAGCTTTTGAGATCAAGCAAAGGTTTCATTATAACTATCACCCCTAATCCTCAGGTATACTTGAGTGAACAAATGGCCCTTTTAAGAATAAACTTGCATAAGTGTGTGCCTCAACAGGTTAAAAATAGCCTGACACACTTCTCCTTGTTGTAATGAACATAAGAAGTAATCCAGACAGAAAGATAGGTTTTTCAGCCCATGTAGTGATGGGCAGAGCAATGTGACATGCACATGTACATTTAGCTGCACTAGTTTCAATAACTGTTTTCATAATTCTAGATGATTCCAAATATCTTACTGATTTGGTGAAATCTGTCTGTCATCAGGTGGATGTGGCTAAAGAAGCGTTCAATGATACACTTTGCCATGGTTTGAACATGGGACATTGGGTGATTATCCGAAAATATGACCCTAAGTGTTGCATTGATAATGCTTGAGAGGGCTGTTCCAAGTCATCTTAACGAATAATTGTTGTAAATCAATGTGCCAGAGTGCCTCACTGTATACATACTGCTCACACAAAAAGAGAAAGAGCAGCAGAAGCAGTGGATGAGATGGGTGATCAAAATACTCAGAATGCAGATCAAGCTCTGAGAAAAATCCAAATTTGCAGTGTGAATCCACAGGGGGTGACTATTTTTCTGAAACTGGTGAAGGTAAAGTAATAAGACAAGAGCAAAGATGTCAGGTGAGTAAAGATTTTGATGAAGAACATGAAACATTAGAAGTCCAGTTACAGAGTGATCAGAGTGAAGAGCCCTGGCAATGCAAAAGAGCAAACATGAGTGGCAGTAAAAAGAATGGGTCACTGATACTAACAGTGGCGAGTTGCAGTTGAAAATCAGAGTGGAAAATGCTCCCTTCAGAAGAAAGAAATTCACTGTGGAGTCCTCAGATGGAAGAGTCTGAGTGGATTTTCAAGTTTGAGCTAAAGATACAAGAAGGATGAACATCAAAAGATTGTGGCTGAAAAAGAGAAAGATGAAGACATACCCAGAAGAGAACCTGCAAATGAAAGCATTGTGAACCAGAGAAATACTTTTTAGAGATATTTGAACCTAGAGATTGATGACAGAGAATCACCAGTTGCTAAAAGAACTAGAGAAAGACTTAGAGAGATATTTGAACCTAGAAACTGATGACTGATGACAGAGATTCGCCAATTGCTAAAAGACCAACTAGAAGGAGAATCCAAATAAAAAATATGCCTCACCAATGAGGGTATATTTAGCTACAGAACTGGTGGAAGATACAGATGAAAATGAGGAGGATTATTTTCAGATGAACAAGTGCCATAATACAGTAGGTCAAAATTGGAGCTTAACACCAAGGAATAACCACCTAGATGATGAAATTAAGAAAATGAGAAAAAGTCAGAACATTTTTTGCTTAAAGACTAAGGTAACTGAAATGTCATCCAAAGACTAGTCACATTTTGAAGAAATTGTTTTGAATTTTGAGATTTGAACTTTTACAAAGACTGAAAAGCAAATACTGATTTACTTTTTGTTTATGTTATTGTTTTAATGAAATAAGAAGAAAAGAAGAAAGAGAAATATTATTGTTTCTTGAAAATGTTGGTAACATTTTTTTATTTTTCCCCCCAGAAATATTTTTGGTCTCTAACAGGAAGATGGGTAACTGCAAATGCTGTAAAATTGTTTGGATGGTGTTATTAATATTGCCATTATTAGTACTAGTTGGCCTGTAGGAAAATGTTTTAGATCACATAGGTAGCAATGTTGACATTAGAACTAACCATATAATTTAAGAAAATTATATTAGTACATAAAGAGCATTTAGTTAGGGGTTTTAGAGATAATATCTATACTAAAATGAATAAGGAATACATGGATAATGAAACATGGGTATTATGCCTGCACTTGCCCCCCTATACCAGCTGGGGAGGGATCTACCTATGTTCACTTAGAGATTTTGTATTCTCTTTCAGGTAATGTTTTCATAGCGATTTTTAATCACAAAGAGTTTCTTTCCTCTTATCTGACTGATCTTAATGAGTCTTTGGAGAATATAGTCATTAATGATCATGATAGGGAAATTAAATATGGCAAGTATTTGAGAGAGATTGCACAAAACAAATAGAATACTAATATGAATAAAGGTTTTGTGTTTGGTAAGTAGTGAAGAGCATGATTTTATTAGAGAATATAATGAAACAGGAATGATAATAGTGAGTAATTTGAAAGAGCAAAATGTTGCTATGGAGGAAATCAAGGAGGAGGAAGAATTTAGGTTCTCAGGTTTACATCCTAAATTGAAGATTAAGTTTCATGGTGATCAGTTAAAGCGGTGCAAAGAAAAAAACACGCTTTTTCCGCCACTGCATTTTCCATAGACGTTTTAAACAGACGTAGTACCAAAATGGCTGAACAGATTTTCATGAAATTTGCCAGAAATAAAGATTATGGTGTAAAAAGGGTTCTCTTTGTTATTTGATCTGAATTTGATTAGGAGATGTTAAGTAATAAACAGCAAAACGGAGTGATATATAGGGTCACGGTATACCACTGTATCTCCATGGTACATGGTGGGGACGAAACACAATATTATTGGTTAATCAAATACCCTGCAAAATGAAAAGTCAGCCATATTTTTTAGACCACAAATTGCCATTGTTCTGTGTTTTCATGTGAAATATACCTGACTAATTTTATGAATGAATAGCAAAAAATAGGCAGTTTAAGAAACTCTGTAGAGTCAGAGAAAAGTACTTATATTGATTGATATACTTTCTTTTAAAGTTTACGGGGTACTATTCTACCATCTTGAAAACATATAAAACGTACCACAGTACTTACTGAAATTTAGAAAACAGGTTACGTATGACAAAATAAATTTAGTCATAATATAGGGTGGTTCTTAAGAGAGCCTTTGGTTTTTTTAGTAAAGATTTTGATGTTTTTTTGTCAAACCAACTTTTTAGGTTTTCAATGAAAATATATTTGCCATGGGTTGAAATATGTACACTATCAGGATGATACAGTGCTGCATTCCCATTTTGTATATGCAAATGAATAACTAACAACATTTTATTACTGTGAAGGAATACTGACACTGTCTTGTTCACATGTCTTTGAGTCTTTTCAAACTTAGTAGCATTTACAGTAGGCCACATCGACTTGTGTCTGAAAAATATTAGAGATTACAAAACATATGTTTGGAAACATGGCCATTTAGATGGAAAATGTCTCCTTCATCTCAATTTCCAGTCCAATTCCAGTTAAGTGTCATTGCCTCCACAGCGCATAACTATAAAGTGGGGATGGTCACAATTACAGAGGGAGTAAAAACTATTTCAAACCTCTTTCACCAATCCATGTTATTTAGACCACTTTCAAACCTAGATCATTTTCAGCACCTACTTTCTTTGCAAGCTTTCTGGCTTAAAAAAAGAAACTGCCCAACAAACCAAGCCCTAACCATCTTGCCCATACATTGACAAACAGAAATAAGGAACACTGAGGCAGACAAATAATTATATAAAGAGTTACATGAGTAGTCATTAGTAAACTACATTATACCAACAAGTGATCAGGTAAATTACATGTTTCTCATAGAGTGAGCTGAGACAGATAGCGCAACCACTCAACCGCTCTTCGATAATTCCTTTCCATTCTTTTCTTTAAATAATTTTTAAAAAATAGAGACAAGCCCATTTTTTGGCACTTGAGGTGGTTAATCTGTCGACATTTTGGTCCCCGGGCATTTAGAATGAACTTGAGACCATCTTCAGGACACTATGTCAATATTAAAATGCATTCTGGACCCCTTCTATGAAATAGAACCTACATACAGAACATAACAAAGAAGAAATAATTATAATCAGATAAAAACAATGAAAACCAATAAATGGATATCTTTTTATATTGTCACGCCCAGAATCTAGAAGTCACCCTGGTGGATTAATCAGAGTCTTGTGAGCTTTAGGGAGGAAATAGATTATTGAAATGACTGGATTGTGACCATTTATTTCCTTCCTAAAATCCATTTTATGAAAGGTCTCCAATTATGTTCACCATTACTTCCCACCAGTAGTAAGTAGTCTAAGGGGCTCATTACGATGTTGGTCAGACAAGCGTCCGACCGTCAATGCAGTAGAAGTGGAACCGCCCGACAAGTAGTCGGCGGTCCACTCCCAGTATTCCAATGCAGCAAGGCGGTTGGAAAAATACCTTTTCTAATATCAGCTTGTGCTACGGCCTGAAAACGGCTGCAGCACAAGCTGCAATTGAAAAAGGCATATTTTACACATTCATGCACCGTGTGGGGTCTGGCACACCGTGCATGGATGTATGGCGGCACCACATGTGCCCCCCAGGCCCCATAGCAGAGGTCCAGGGGGATGGGGGTCCTGCTAAGCACTCCCAAAGTCCCTTTCTGTCTGGCATTTCATGGCGGTTGGACCGTGAAGAAAAGGCAGAGGGAAACAGGCACTGTAATCCCACAGTGGTGCCTGAGCAGGCACCGCCCCCATTATAAGGATTACTATCCGTCCAATGCATCGAAGGGCTGTTCGAGCCTGTTAGAAAAGCAGTGGTCAGTCCTCTGCCCAATGCCTCCGACCACCGGATCAGAATCCGGCAGTCTGACTGCTCCTTTAGATGTCAGTGGGCCTGCCACTGATGGCCTGTAGTGGCAGGCCCACCGACATTGGAATAAACCCCTAAGTTCCTACATTAGAGACACTAGAGACTTCTTTAGAATATTAGCCGACATGACTTGGCAAGGTGACTATTTCACAATTGAGGTAATTTCATTATATATGTCTATTAAACATCAAATGGGTTCGAGAGCTATAGAGTATGTTCTGTACCAATGACCAGGATGTTGAAATACAATTCAAAGAGTTGACAGAGACACAAAAAGAGAGGAAAGCATTAGATGGATATTAAGAAAAGTCTGGAAAGAGCAAAACGGAAGAATTGGATTAAACTCTTATTACCAAAAAAGAACAAGTTCTTTACATGAGAAAGTAGGATGACATACGATTGATCCTCATATATAGCAAGGTAAATCAAGAAATTCTAATTTTTTTTCTATAAACAAACAAATTTAATTAATCAGCATCCAGACATCTGCAATGGAAATGGCCCACAGCCTCTGATTTATTATAAAAGGAGTACCATCCTTAAAAGACAAATTGATAAAAAGTAACTTCTGCAAAACAACAGCAAAAACATGGTTGGATGGGAAACAATTCAGGTTTACAAAATGTTCTAAATTCAAAGCTTGCAAAATTGGGGAGAACAAGAAATGTATTACTAGCTATAAGAATCAGACACTAGCCATCAGACAATCAATCAATCAATCAATCAATCAAGACATTTATAGAGCGCACTACATACCCGTGAGGGTCTCAAGGCGCTGGGGAGGGGAAATGGGTGCAGCTACTGATCGAAGAGCCAGGTCTTGAGGAGTCTTCTGAAGGCCAGTAGGTCTTGAGTCTGCAGTAGTTTGGTGGGGAGGGTGGTCCAGGTCTTGGCGGCGAGGTGGGACAAGGATCTGCTGCCAGCGGTCGTTCTTCGAATGCGGGGGACTGTGGCGAGGTCTGCGGAGCGGAGCTGGCGGGTGGGGGTATACAAACTGAGTCGTCTGTTGAGGTATGCTAGGCCGGTGTTGTGGAGAGCTTTGTGTGCATGGAGGCGGAGCTTGAAGGTGACACTCTTGTTGACGGGGAGTCAGTGCAGGTCTCTCAGGTGGGGGGTGATGTGGTTTTGTCGAGGATCAGGTGTGCCGAGGCGTTCTGGATGCGTTGCAGCCGTCTCAGGAGTTTGGCCGATGTTCCTAAGTAGAGGGCGTTTCCGTAGTCCAGCCTGCAGGGGACGAGGGCCTGGGTGACTGTTTTTCTCGTTTCGGTGGGGATCCACTTGAAGATCCTGCAGAGCTTTCGGAGGGTGTTGAAGCAGGATGAGGAGACAGCATTGACCTGCTTAGTCATGGAGAGGGTGGCATCGAGGATGCCCCTAAGTTGCGTGCGTGGTCAGTGGGTGTCGGTGCTGTTCCCAATGTAGTCGGCCACCAGGAGTCTTCCCAGGCTGAGGGGTTGGGGCCGAGGATGAGGCCCTCCATCTTGTCTGAGTTCAACTTCAGTCGGTTGTTCTTCATCCATTCGGCGATGTCCTTCATTCCTTCATGGAGGTTGGTTTTGGCAGTGTGAGGATCGTTAGTGAGGGAGATGATCAGCTGGGTGTCATTAGCGTAGGAGATGATGTTGCGGGCGTGCTGTCGGGCGACTCGGGCAAGGGGTGCCATGTAGATGTTGAACAGCATCGGGCTGAGGGAAGAGCCCTGGGGTACGCCGCAGATGATCTTGGTGGCTGTGGAGCAGAAGGGGGGAAGGCGGACGCTCTGGGTTCTACCGGAGGGAACAATGTGGTCCAGTCCAGGGCCTTCCCTTGGATTCCGGCATCGTGTAGGCGTGTTCGTAGTGTGCTGTGGCAGACCGCGTCGAAGGCGGCTGACAGGTCCAGGAGGATGAGGGCCGCTGTTTCACTGTTGTCGAGCAGGGTCCTGATGTCATCGGTGGTGGCAATGAGGGTGGTCTCGGTGCTGTGGTTGCTGTGGAAACGGGACTGGGATAGGTCCAAGATGTTGTTCTCCTCGAGGAAGTGGGTCAGTTGTTTGTTGATGATTTTTTCGGTGACCTTCGCTGGGAACGGAAGCAGGGAGATGGGTCAGAGGTTCTTGAGGTCTTTGGGGTCCGCCTTGGGTTTCTTGAGTAAGACGTTGATCTCGGCGTGCTTCCAGCTCTCCGGGAAGGTTGCTGTCTCGAACGAGATGTTGATTACTCTCCAGAGATGGGGTGCAATGGCTGTGCTGGCTTTGCTGAAGATGTGGTAAGGGCATGGGTCTAATGGTGATCTGGAGTGGATGGTGTTCTTGATCTTGCTGGTGTCCTCGTCGTTGACGCTGGCCCAGGATAGCAGGTGGTTGGTGCTGCTGGTGGTCGTGGGTGTGGAGGTTGCCGGGGTGGTAGTGGCACTGAAGCTGTCGTAGATATCAGCGATCTTGCGGTGGAAGAAAGTGACCAGTGAGTCGCACAGGTCTTGCAAGGGCAGGATGTCGTTGGTGTTGGAGCTGGGGTTGGAGAGTTCCTTCATGATGTTAAAGAGCTCTTTGCTGTTCTGTGCGTTGTTATCTAGGCGGTCTTTGAAGGAGGCCCTTTTGGTGGCTCTGATGAGTTGATGGTGTCTGTCCACTACTATTAGAAAGTAAGTGGTACATATGCTACCACGTCAGCACAAAAAGGTGGTGGTGGCATCATTTGATTCCCTCTGGGTGGTGCATGAATTGGCAGATTTGCACTTTATGATTTTTAAATCACATTCTTGTTTTATACACGGGTTCCTTAGTTCTTTGATGTTTTTAATGCACTTTGTTTACAAACTTAAAATAACATTTTGTATTATGTTTAAATAGAGTCATTTTTGTCAGCCACAATTTGTTTCGTCCTGAAGATGGTCTGAGGGACTACAGCTGAACAGACCGAAACGTCGACCTTTTCCTCTATTCCCAAGAAATGTTGTCATTCTGAAGCAAATCACAATCTCATTAAGAGATTTGTTGCTTATGATCCAATTGGAATAGATGTATAGTCATTTATTGTTAGGACAATTTGATTTTTGCTTCTCTCCATGACTGTGTGCTGAATGCTTTTATTTACATGTACTCCATTTTTTTCAACCGTGTTTTTTATGTTAAGATTTCTTCTTTGTGTTTAATGCTGTCTATTGACACTTTGGCGTTTGTTCCTTTAGGACTAACTCCCTGATTTATCTTTGAATAACTTGAGACTGTTGTGAAATAAATCCCTTGGAGGCTCCTTTTACCATTTATATTGTCGGCCAAGCCTCCAAGGGTATATTGGGTTCCCCAAACTATTGATTGGTGTCTGCAGCTGGCGTTCTTGTGGGCTGTGTAGCTGTCCGGTGATTGTTCGCGGAGCCAGTTCTTCTCCAATTTTCAGCATGTTCGTTTGGAGGCTTGGAGATCTTCAGTGAACCAGGTGGCTTTCTTGCTGGTGCGACTGTTGGAGGGTGTCTTGAGTAGGGTGAGGGTGTTGGTGCAGTCGTGTATCCAATGTCTGAGGTGGCGGGTGGCGGTGTCGGGATCGGTGGAGTCGGCGGGCGGGTTCTGGGTGAGAGTGGGAGTTAGCTGGTCTTCGGTGACTTTGCTCCAGCAGCGTTAAGGCCTCTGTTGAGTGCGGTGGTGCTTGGTGGGCTTTCTGAAGGTGAAGTGGATGCAGTGGTGGTCTGTCCAGTGGAGTTCGGTGGTGTGGTTGAAAGAGATGTGGGGGCTTGCGGTGAAGATGGGGTCGAGCGCGTGGCCTGTGGCATGGGTGGGTGTTGTCACGAGCTGTCTGAGTAAGAGGTTGGCAAGGTTGTTGATCAGGGTGGTGGAGTTGGCGTTGTTGTTGTTCTCGAGGTGGAAGTTCAGGTCTCCTAGGAGGATGTAGTTTGCGGAGGCGAGGGCATGCATGCTCATCAAGTCAGCGAAGGAGTCGTTGCACTGTGGTCAGGTTCCGGGCGGGTCTGTAGATGAGGGTTCCTCTGAGGGTGGTGTTGGGGTCGGTGTGGATCTGGAAGTGCATGTGTTCGGTGGTGCTGAGGGTGTCGTCGCTGTTGGTTGAGACTCTGAGAGTGTTCCTGTGGACGATGGCGATTCCTCCTCCTACTCCGTTGGTGTGGTCTCTGCGGGTGATTTTGTAGCCGTCCGGGATGGCAATTGCAATGTCGGGTGCTGAGGAGGGGTTCAGCCAGGTCTCTGTCAGGAAGGCGACATCCGGGGTGGAGGAGTTGAGAAGGTCAGAGAGTTCGACGGCGTGTTTGCGGGCGGAGCGGGTGTTGAGGAGGATGCAGGCGAGGTAGTTGAGTTCCTTGGTAGGCGGTTTGGCTGGCCGGGTGCTGGTGAAGCTGCAGCTCCGGCAGGTTAAGGATCCTAGGGTGCGCTTTGGGATGGCCCGGTAGCAGGTGTGTTCTCTGCCGGTGTTGAGTGCATGGAGGGTGCTAGCGTTGTAGTTCAGTCAGGAACTGTTGCATCCGTGGGACCAGGGGTTCTGGCGCTGGCCGTGATCCAGGCACGGATGGGCACTGATGGGCTTGCCTTGGGCGCACCTTCGGCGTGCCAGCGGCACGCCCACTGCGCGTGGCCGCTTAGCGGCCGCCACAAGAAGGGGAGATGGGAGGGAGGAGCAGCTGCGTGGGGGGAGCCAGATGAATGGGAGCGGGAGTGGTGGGGCCGCATGGGACGCAGCGGCAGGAAGCGGGACCGGCGAGGGGATGTGGGAAAAGGGGAAAATACAAGTAGGGAGCACAATTTACAAGACAACAGTACAGGGAAGAAGGCAAAATTGCTATTGCAAAGCCTTCCATCAAATACCATGATAATAAGTGGAGATCAATGAGATAAAATGATATAGACAATGGGAAGAAAAGTGAAAGAGGCAGAGACAAGATTCGTGAGCTCCACAAAATGGAATCAAAATACATTCTAAGGCTATGAACCAAGGCCACGCTTTGGCTTAAATTTGTTGAAGAGTTACATGTACATCTTTAAAGGCTCTTTGTGGTTCACAGATCAAGCTCCCCACAGAACATCTTGATAATCTCCACAAGATTTTCAACAATCATTACAAAGCAGGCCTGTGTTACAGGTATGCCATGGAGGTAATAAATAATAAATCAATACCATCAGTTTGAACGTACTTATGTGTCACATAATATGAAACACAAATGGGTTTCTGAAAAAGCCAATCACTGATGACATGAAGTGACGCAACCATAATGAGTCTGTTAAAACATTTAACATGTGGCGGTTACAGACACCAGCATAAAAGTTGAGAAATAGAACATGATATGTGTCAACATACATGAGCATCAAAAAGCCTTCACTAATTGGACATTATGATGTCCATTATGACATTAACTGTGAATCAAATCAAAGTGACACAACCTGGAAATAAATCATGAAATGTGATTCCCTGAGCTGTTGTTTTGGTGTTTATCTTAATTACATTTTTGTTTTCATGTTAATATTGTTTAAAAAGGCTTCCCAGAACGCCTCATTACAGGCAGGACAGGCATACATATAAGTGGAAACAAATGATCGACTCATGTAGCATGACAACAAAGATGTGTTAGGGTCCAAATGTGTTGGTTCTTTGATTAAAGCTTAAAATAAATGAACGTAACAATTGAGTTCCTGGAGTGCAGAGTTTCTCGATGGTTTGTGAAAAAATAATATATATGGATATATGTATAAATAATCACTGTAAAAACAAAGGTTAAAGTTACATTATTTTTAAGTGAATATGTCAGTGACAACATTAACGTGTGAACTAAAACAAATACAGAAATTCTTTCTTAATACAGGGCTAACTATACCTTGCGCCCCCGGCGTGCATTGCTTATGACCTCACTTATTACACCACTCATGACATGTTCCATGGCATCATTTATGACATCACTGATAAAGAGAATGGCAGCCACCATTTTCTTTTTTGCTCTGTTTATTTTGCTGCGAACACACGCAACCAATGAAACACGGATACCTACTGGCATGTTTAGTTTTGCAATTACAAGTGTATGCTCACTGTGCTTAGATGGCAGGATGCTTTCTTTTTTCTACTTGTTTTCTTTTCATGTATCATGCATATGCTGTTGAGTTTGTGTGTGTCTGTTTGGGTTAAAATGTGGTTGTGTCACACAGGGTGAATGTAATAATGAGTCAGTGGATGGATGAAAGCACTAGTGCAAAGTAGAGTGCCAAAGTGCATGTATGATGACTTACCTGAATACCTAAACCTTTCAATGAAATAAAAGGCACTTCCATTCATAAGACAGTTGGAATATCTTTGCCAATGCTTATACATTTCATTTTTTGTCATTTTTAGGACCATAATTTTATCTGATGTCATTACAGAAGCACCTATACTGTTTTATATACATTATTCAGAATGGTTATTATTTTTTTAATTTGTATTATTGGGGTATATGCTTGCAATTTTGTTTAAATTAACACCTGTCAGAGCAGGCCCTGACCAGATGTATTGGCTTTGTCAATGCTTTTTTATTGTTGAGCTGTCTTGTGATACAGTGGTAGCTGTGATAGTTACAGTGCAGAAACAATTGTGAGGAGTTAACTTCAATTTCATGACGACAGTTTACTTATATAGTGCAGTGTAACTTCAAAGGTTTTTTTACACTAATTAGCAAACATCTTGGTAAGGTGTCTCGCCAGGCACAATGCTCAGATGTAGAGATTAAAGACCGTATGTCAATAGTTTTCTCAAAAAAGACATCTGGAGTTGCCAGAAAGTTTATGGAAGCCTGACATTGTGTTTTAGAGTGCTAAAAAGCACGACCTTTTCCCTCCCTATTTGGAAGCGAACAATCTTAAGCAACAACTATTTCTCCCATCAGTGAGGATTTGATTTTGAATTTGCTTGTCTAGCATTAGATGATGGGACGTAGACACAGTATCTACAATTTCATCCTGCTCGTTATCACTTCTTGTTAACTCGTTGCTGAGAAAACATGTGCCCCATATGGTACCAGGAAAGAAAAAAACAACAAGAACTTGTTTTAAATACATTTTACATAGTTGTATGTTTATCTCGTAGACTATATAGAAAAGGCGAATATTTGCCAGCTTATTCTTTTCTGGGAATGTATCTTTTACTATGGCTTTCGATAGAGTGCTGGTTCAACGCAAGGTTTGCCCCTGCTTTTCAATTCACACTAGACAATATTGAATTTCTTTCACACATATACTACCGTCGATCGGTATCTAGAAGACGTAAGCACATTAAAGAGCTTTACTCGTAAAGGCCCTACTTACACTTCATGGAAGTGCCTAATGCTGCAGAATATCATTACATGAGTTTTCTGTATGCAAATATGTGAGATATAAACCCCTGGACCATTGCATGAGGAATGAGATAGCCCTGATCTTTAGTATTGTTTTGCTTTCCCATTTATGCAAACGTTTTTGACTTTCTAGTCTTCCACAGCGAACAGTAAACAAATCTACTGTCTTGAAAAATGATAACATCTACCCCATTACTGTACTGTCCTAAAACAGTCTGCTACTACATCACATCTTGAAATCCCTCCTCCTGTAAATTAAAAACCCTAAACCCATTTTGCAGCATATGGCAGATGTGACATGAGGGGCATTTCAGGCGTTTTCTGATTGCTAACTTCAACACTCACCTCTAATCTATTCTGACTTTAAGTGTGCAACCTTGTTTAAAATGCACTGCTAAAGCATACATTTTCAAGTATCACTGTGTCTGGAGCATGATAACTAGGTTGAAAATCTAATTATCTCTGTTAGGATGAATATTACACCGTGAAAAGCGCCTGCTGTGCTGTGAATGAATCCTGTAAACACAACCAAGTGCATGAAACTTTCCCTTGTGCACAGATAATATACACCCCTGTTGTTCAATCTATTACATAGTAATCACACTTTCCTAGTGCCACAAACCTCTATATTTTTCGAGACAATATCTAGGATTTGGCCCGCCCGCAATGTAGGAAACAACAGCATACTTGTCCAAAATGTCTTGATTGACTAAGTCTCTTTGAACACGGCCACGCGTATTAACAGCATGTGTCAGGCGGATGTACCGATTTGTGCAAATGTTACTACTCCTTGGTATTCACAAAGGTAAAATTAGATCAAAAGTCTAACTTTATGAGTAGCAATTTACCTGTGGATACTGAAAAGTAGCAAAGTTAGACATTTGGTCTAAGTTTACCTTTGTGAAGACCGAAAAATAGTAAAGCTAGACTTTGACTCTAAATTTACCTTTGTGAATTCGGAAAATAATTAAACTTACTCAAAAGTATAGGTTTACCTTCGTGAATTGGGCCCAACGTTTATTCCAAAGGATCAGAAATACACTCGTACTATTAATAATCTGTGAAGCAGTTCGAAGTTGATGTGCATGTAGCCTTTGGCCGAACTCAAATCACAGTCTTTGTTACTTACCTACTCTTTCCCAGCCCCTATTCCCTGATTTGCCCATTGTTTCTTTTGAATAGGAAGTTACTAGCTAATGACATTATGGTTTAAATCTGTTTATTGTCGCATCTTGCACAACATGTTAACATTTCTTGGTGCTGGAGGTAACCCCTCCGCATCCTAGGTAAATAGTACTTTTCAGCCCAATTAAAGAAAAAGGAAGAAGAAAAGAACCCCCACTCCCTCAATACTCCCCCCCTTCCTCAGTACTAATATCTGTGTAGCGTGCGGTGTTAAGGTTTCTGGTTATGAGTTGCTTTCAGATGCTCTCCTCACTTACATGTGGGTCTAGGTCAGTGAGTCTTAGTAATCGCAAATAGCGGGGACAGGACAGCTCTCTTAAATCTTGAATTAACAGGGCTATGAAGGGATGCTATATAGTTCTAAATGTGTCACCTCGAGATGTGAGAGTAAGGGTGGGTTTCTCCTTCCGCAGTATGCACCAGAGGCCTTTTAGCCATGCCACATGTGTCGGAGTGGTAGTTGACGCCCAAAGTGCTATAACGGTCTGATGGGTGGCCCAAGCACTATACCTAATTGGAACCCCCTGCGTGATGAGAGAGAGTAGGTGAGAGGGGTTGGGAGGCTGAGCAGGGTATACAATGGGAATCTAGGGCGCTGGGTGGAGAAGTGGGTATCTATATCATTCAGTACCAAGGTCCAGAACGCTATTATCTTTGGGAAGTTCCAGAGTATGTGGGTGGGTGGGCGTGCCCTTCGCCCCTCACTGGTACCAGCAATTGTTGCTGTGAGCTGGGTTCGCCGGGTGGAGCTTCACCAGAGTAACGTAACAGTAAGAGGTGATTTTTATGACAGTTTCAGTACTTAACATGTTATAGGTGGGGTGGCTCTCTCTATGGAATATGTTGTGTCACTCTTTTGGAGAGAGTTGGTGCCCTAATTCCATTCCCCAATTGTTCTGAGCCGGGGATTTGTCTTCGGCCGGCGTGAGCCAGAAAAGTGCGTATAGTTCCGAGATATGGTGTTTCTCTGATTGTTTGCCTAAGAGCCACTTCTCATAAGGTGTCAATAATCGCTCCGCTCTCTGTTGAACTGATGGGTGAATTAACCAGTTTGGAGGTTTCAGAAATGTTTGTCTTTGGGGATGGTGTAGTCTTTCTTTAGGGTGTCAAAGGGAATAGGGCCATCTCAGTCGAAGAAGTGCCCTGCTGCTTTGCAGGTTGCTTCTCGCTATGCCCGGAACGATGACCCAGTTCCAGGTGTAAAGTTAGGTTGTCGATGACCAGTGTTGGGGGTAAGGAAGGGTGGTCAGTCTTCCCCAGCAAGTGCACCCATCCCACACCTTAAGAATGGAGTTCGTGACTGGTGAGATGTAAAGGCTAGGTGCTCGATGCGCACGTGGGAGGAATTAAACTTACCACTAGGTATCGAATTTGGCGGCTTGGTAGAACCGGAGCAGGCAAGTTATTCCGAGTCCACCCTCTGCTGGGGAAGCCAGCTTCACCCTTTGCTCATTCTGTGCCATTTGCCTGCCCAGATGAAAGGATGAAGCGCGACCTGCAGGGTCAAGATCGTGCCTGCTGGAGAGGTCAAGGGTAGGGCCTGGAATAAGAAAAGAGTGGTCATCTTTGAGGCTGTGACGCGGCCCAGCAAGGACAGTGGGTAATACCACCACTGATCCAGTTCAGTGCTTACTCGTTTCATCAGTGCTCAGTAATTTATGATGTTTATTCTCTCCAGTGTCGGGCAGAGCTAGACTCCTAGTTATGGGATGGACTTGGTAGCCCAGCAGATTGTGTAGGTCCATTTCAAGACCTCTACTACAGGAGGGTGAACCGTGAGGTTAAGAGCCTGGGACTTATTGAGGTTCATTCGAAACCCAGATACCTCCCTGAACTGCTCCAGCTCTTTTAGAGAGTGGGGCAGACTCTCACAGGGGTTGTCCAGCATGACCATTACATCATCTGAGTAAAGACTAATACGGTTCTCCTCCCCACCTAGGGGAATCCCCTGGATCCTGGGGTGATCTCTCACTCACTGCGCAAAAGGCTCCATGTAGAGAGTGACTAGGAGAGGGGAGAGAGGGCAGCCCTGTCACATGCCCCGGCGTATTGGAAAGTAACAAGAGCCCTGTCCATTCACTCGCACTGAGGCTAACGGAGACCCACAACTGCTGAGGACCCAGGATCGGTTTCTCTCCCCAAACCCAAAGTGCATCAGTGTTGCATTCAGGAAGGGCCAGTGGACCTGGTTGAAGGCTTTCTCCACGTCCACTGATAGCAGCATACTGGACCCTTCCCTAAGGTGACCTTTGTCTATGATATGTAGGCGCCTTTTGATATTGTCCGTGCAATGTCTCTGCAGCACAAATCCCACTTGATGGGCACTCATTAGGCCCTGCACGAGGGGGTTAAGGCGGGATGCTAGGATTCCCATGAACAGTTTTGCATCCAAATTCAAAAGTGAGATAGGATGATAATTAGTGCACAAGTGCACTTTTCTGGGCTTGGGGATGACAACTATAGTCGCCTCAAGCATCGAGGCTGGGAGAGTGGCTGAGTTTGCTACCATATTAAAGAGCTGAGAGAGAACTGGGGCTAGGCCTGAGCAGAAGGCTTTGTAGAACCCTGAAGAGAACCTGTCTGGGCCCAGGGATTTCAACGGTTTCTACCTCTTCTATCCAGATGGGGTCTTCGAGGGAGGCAGCCTGGATATTAGTTAAGCGAGTTGTAGCAGCATTGTGGAGGTAGCGCATTATGGCCTCAGGGGTTCAGGTTGGTCCAAGTACAGGGCTGTGTAGAATTCTCTAAAGTAGGCTGCTTTCTAAGCATCACCTTCTAGTAGGTCCCCTTCTTCTGACAGGAGGGAGTTCTCTCTGCTGGCCTGTTTCTGGGCTCAAAGCTTGGTGTCGAGGAGCCTACCACTTTTATTCCCATTCCTGTAGAAGGAATGTTTCATGCATAAGAATGTGTATTCTGTTTTGTCTAGAGCTAGGCTTGCCAGCTGCTTCCGTGTAGCCTCCAGCTGCCACCATATTCTGGGGGCTCCAGTGCAGTGACGGTTGTGCTCCAGTTCTCTAACTTATTTCTGGAGCTCTGCCCTTTTGACCTTACGCTGATGGTTTTGGGCTGCTGAGAGAGCTATCATCTCTCCCCTAATGACCGACTTCACAGCATCCAAATGTTGGAGGTGGGCATGCCAGGGTTGTCGTAAATTTATAGATAGTCGCTTATGACTTTCTTAATCTGCTTGATCACCTCTGGTCGCTGTAGTGGTGTTTCCCAAAGCCTCCAATGTTATCGCGTGTCCCTCCATTGAAGATTGTGGATCTCAAGAATTAATGCTGAGTGGTTGGATAGGGCTCTCAGTTCTATCTCCACTGAGTGGAGTGATTGCTGGAGGTCATGAGTTCCTAAGAAGTAATCCAGGAGGGCGTATGATTTGTGAGCGTGTGGGAAGAATGTGTAGTCATGGGTGTGGGGATGGTATGCCCTTCATAGATCTGTCAAACCCACCTCCCTCATTCAGGCAAGTCCATCCATTGACAGTGTCCCGGCTCCTCCCTCCCTAAGGACCAAGTGGTGCATATTCTTATTGAAAACAATATTGAAGTCACCCCCCACTAGAATCAGTCTGTCTTGAGATGTGAGTGCCTCAGCTAGTGCCTCGTGGAGAGAGTGCTCTTGCCCTTCGTTAGATGCGCGCAAGGAGCCCAGAGTTAGTGTCTGGGTGCCAAGCTGTATTTGGTAGACCAGGAAGTGGCTTTTGAGTTCGATAAGCTTAGGGCCTATCGAACCCTGGAATTTACGGGGGAATAGGATCGCCACCATAGCTGTTTTGTGCCCGTGTGAGGAGAGAAATTGGTGCGGGAATGCCTTGGATTTGAGTCTATGAAAGTCGTTCACAAGCAGGTGGGTCTCCTGGAGTAAACAGATATCCACTCCAGTGTGCTCTAGGTACGAGAGAATGGCCCTTTGTTTGACTGGGTTGTTGAGTCCCTTTACATTTAAGGAGATCACCTTCAGGAAGTACCCTTGCAACACGGTGCATTTGTGCAGTCCAGCTAAGAGCCAAAATCTGCCACCTGTCCCTCAGGCCCTCAGGCTGTACTGTGCTGTAGAGTGAGTGCCCAGGTATGGGAGTTGCTGCAACTGAGGCTCTGTCATCCCTGATATGGAGACCCTCGGTAGTGTAGCAATTTAGTACATATCAAATGAACATATATAGGCAAGAAACAGGAACAAAGTCTTAGGAGTGGATGGGCCAATCTGAGCGACCCAGGCCTTCTGGCGAGAAGAATAAAAGATGGGGTCCATGGTAGCCATACGTCTTCGTGGGGGGACTCTGGGCCCCTGGATAGCGTCTGATGTCTCTGTGGCTGAGGCAGACTCCAGCATTTCAGTCAGTATTTCCCTGTGCCTGGTCTCCCACCAGGCTCTCCAGGACCGTCTTTCTTTCCTGTGCCATCAGATCCTTGCCACTACTATTGGCCAGTCCCAGCTCCTGTTCTTGCCGTGCCTCTCACAGGCTCCTCTGGTAGCTCGATCCAGAGGTCAGAGGCAGTCATGATGGGGCGTAGTTGGTGGGTTTTCCCATCCCAGGTGAAGGGGTAACTCCACGTACGGGGTGTTGTGCTCTCGGAGGTAGGTAGTCACTGGGCAAAATTCCCTCAGTTTCTGCATCGTGATCTCCAAGAGGTATACTGGAAGAGTTGTAGCAGGTGGCCAAAGAAGTGTTTCAGGCTGGTGTCTGTATCTTTGCGAAGGATACGCTCCTTTAGGGGGAAGCTGTATACACAGGTCAGGATGTCCAGGAAGGTATATTCAGAGCCCAGGAGAGACCACTCGATGGACTCCATCAAGGCGGATGTCGGATGCCTGTGTTTCTCCCAGGATCTGGGCAAAGAGAGCAGTGATGTCCTCCTCCACATTTCCTGCATCCGCGGATTCTGGGGTATTCCTGATCCTGATGTTGTTGCGCCTTAATCTATTTTTGAGGTCCTTGGCATGGGCCTGGAGATCTATCTGCTGGTTGGTGAGGTGGATAAGTTCCTGTCTGTCTATCTGTAATCTTGTGAGTCTCCAAGGCGAAAACTTTGTTACCAAATGTCTGAGATCTCCTTCCTAACTCACTGCAGGTCCTGTGCCAGATCCCTCCTAATCAACTGCAGGTCTTCCTTAGGGACGGGAACAGGGTCCCCAGGTGAGATCGGGTGATCAATGCCTCTCCATCATCCACGTTCTCAGAGAGCAGGGAAGCAGCTGAGAGGCCTGTGTGCTCCTAGGCAGAGGTCTTGGTTAGCATGTCCTTCAGGAAGCGATCCTTCTTGGCTCGGGGCACTGCCATACCTCTGTCTGTGGTGCGATTGTCCCTGGCTCAGCGCTTTAAGGGAAATCTCTTTCTCAGTGGGGAAGGTTCTGCATGAGCAGGGATCCTGATAACCTCCCCCACCAAGTAAGAGCACTGTATCTTAATTGTAAGTGTGTGATGTTCAGTGGGGGACCTCTCCACCAAGTTACATGGATCCAACTAGTTGCCTCGGTCAGGTGGAGCAAAGTGAAACAGGCTCACGGGGATCTGGCCACTCTGCTGGGCATCCCTTTGATGATCACAGAAGTCCCTGATGCTTAGTCTTCGTGAGGGTACCTAACTCTCCGGGTGCATTCAGGATGCTGCTGTAGGGGACTTCATAGCTCACTCTCCCGGGCGTGGGCAGCTTTCCAGTCTCTCTAAGAGAAGGGCCTCTCCTGCCTTCTTCACTCTCTGCTGCTCAGGGCCTCTTTTCTAGTTGGCCTGCTGGGCCCTGGTTGTAGATTCTGTATCTTGGGTCCATGCCGCTTTAGGGTGCCCACTTGCACTCGAGATATGCCCCGGCCTCTGTCTCTCCTCCCTGCCTCTTGACCCCGATCATGGCCTAGTCCCTCTGCCTGTTTGTCTTCCAAGGGCAGACCGGGTGTGACTACCTCCAGACCTCAGTGACGTGACTGCTCCTATGGTCCCAGAGGGTTTGGACCTTTGACCTTCCTCCAGGGGTCAGGTATGTCTCTGGTGGGCGGCCAGGTGGCGTCGCAGTCAGAGGTCGGAGGGCCCAGATGAATGCTGCTGCCCCCTGAACGTCTACTGCCTCCCCAACTCTGGCCACCGACCCTTGTGTGCGTGGAGATCGTCCCTCGCTATCCTGGGTGCTAAGGACCTCTGTTTCCCAATCTATATGCGCTCACCGCCTCCGGCCAATACGCCCGGTGTGGCCTTCCCTTGCTTTACTGCAGTGCACAGCCGCCCTTATCGGCTCTCCAGCCAATGGCGGCAGGTCTCCGCTGCACTCCAGAGCCGCCCACGTCCTTGCTGGTCTTAGAACTGCTCGCCCAGCTGTACGGTGTCAGACCTCCGGACCACACGTGGGTCATTATGGCCACTCTGTATAGTAAATGTTCTCCCCAGAGCAGGAGAAGAAGGCCAAGAACCAATGATTGGACTGCGTACATCCGGAAACGTTATTCCAAGATGGCCGCCGCTTTCAAAATCGAAGCTGCGGTCTAGTGTATTTCCCCACAGGTGCTCGGAGGCAAGCTGAAGCGCTCGCGCCGAGCCTAATGCGCACTACACCGAGGATTTTGAAGAGTACGCACCCGTTTTAAGAATCAGAGTAAAAGTTAGTCTTTCGCCGGGTTTTCGTCTGGTTTCATCCGCTGCTTCCGTCGGGAGTAGCGTTAGGTCCTATTAGAGAGTATCTCTTCCGTGTATCCACAGAGATAGCGGTGGCGTTTTCTGAGGAGATTTAAGAGTCGGCGCCTCTTCCTCAGCTGGCGTGCCTCTGCTCGTCTGCAACTTGAAGGCGGCTCACTTCCTTGACAAGTACTACCAGGGAATACAGAAGGAGAAGGAGAAAACAGAGCTAAGTGAAAAAGAAACGAAAAACTGAGGTTATAATATGTTGTGATATTAACGACATTGTATATAATACAAGGATAAGGAAGTTACTTACCTTAATACAGTTAGAAACTGGTGAACTCTGTAAAATAAGAAGGAAGAAAATATAGTTATTAGTAGATATTGTACAGCTAGGATGTAAGCACACAGAATACAGTGAAGGAAACAAAGGAGAATTAAATAGAAGTTAGAAAGATAAACTCGAGGAAGTAAGTAGAAAAGCATTGACAGAAAATATTTAGCAAATAGCTAAGGAAGGAAACTAGTTAAAAAGAAGTCTCTTGTTCTTCTTAAATAGACATTACTGAGTTGAGAAAAGATTGAATGAAAAAAACAAATTAAGAATAAGCAGGAGAGAAGCACAGTGCTTGGAACAAAGGGTAGGTAAAGGAGAAGTAACAAGGATATAATGAGCACAGATTAAGAAAAGATAACAATCAATATTTCTTGTAATTAATGTTTAGATTCTCTCATAAGAAAGGTCTGCTGGTCTGACGACGAAGACAGAAGATAAGAGAGAGCCAGGTTCCAGGACCAGTCTCTTCTTAGTTTTTTATTTTATCCACTCCCCCTTCAGTCATATGGTAACACATGTTTGTAGTATAACGCTAATATGTATCTGTGAGAGTAGTCTTTTGTTATAAGTGGCTGCTTAAATTGCTAAAAAATAACAGGCATCCATGTATGAGTGCACGTCCAAGAGTTAAATAAATGTGGAAATGTACCATTTTACAGCTGCATTTATTATAGAAACACAAATTAAATATGCATAAATACCAATGAGTTGGCCAAAAAATAAATATGGATAAATACAGACGGAAATGTTAAAAAGATAAATACCATTTAACTGGGTTCCCTATTTATAAGCTATACACTCCCTTTGAAATCCTCAACCTTTCCCACACACTCTTCAATAATGAATCATACATATCTAATGTCCTATAATGTATTCACGGAGGGTCAAACATCAAATGCTTTGAAGCGACCTATAGGTGACCTATAGGTGACTTTTAGGCACTATAAAAACGGACCTTGATAAATAAATGATACTCAATTACAAATTTATTTCAAATTCTTTTTATTGATTTGTAAAGTCAACAGATAGAAATCGCACCATTGCAACATTTTCCATATAAGCCAAGAGTAACAGATAACACATGAAGGTTACAGCTTATTCACAAGATCTTTGGCAAGCTAGGCCTACATGTAGATGTGGTTGTAGCATGTCACAATTGGTATCCTGCAACATTTCTTTTACAATACCTCTAGGCAGAGGAAAAAAGATGAGAAAAAAAGTAAAAAAGAAAACCTAAGAGAAACAATATAACATTGATGTCATGGTGCAGATGTTGCTATTTTGGGCAGGAGAGGAGAGCGTCCGACCCAATGAGGAGACCACTCCCTAGAAGTAGGCCCCTGTCTGCTCCTCCATGAGGTTATATATGAAACAAATGGAGGGCTCTCAGCCGTGAAGCGCACGCCTCCAACGGGAGCCCTTCCGATAAATAGCCCACCAGCGGAGACCAACTATACTCGAACTCTTTCTTCAAGTCTTCCACAATGTCGATCATGCGCTCCATAGCCAACACCCTCCACAACCGCATGTGCCATTAGGTTAGAGATGGGGCCTCTTGTTTCCTCCATGCGGCTGCTACTGCTATTTTTGCCGCCCCCAAGCACAGCCACATAACCGATCTATCCCCTTGCGTTTGACGTTGCAGGGTTGGATCTCTCACCCCCAACAGTGTGTGTTCCAGTGAATTTGGGATTGGGTAACCTAAAATGATTTTGATTTGGGACAGGTTCTCCTTCCAAAATGGCTGTAGGGTGGGACAATCCTACCAGATATGTTGAAAGTGGCCCATCAAACCGCACCCCTACAAGCATCTGTCAGATGAGTTGGGGAGGATCTTGTGAGGTTTCTAGGGGTATAGGTACTTGTGAAGTTTCTGGGGGTTTAGGTACCAATCGTACTTGATTTTGTAGTGAGCCTCTCTAAGAAACATCGAACAATTGAATTTGGTTATGCCTCTACACAAGTGCTCCTACAGTTTTTCCGCTACAGGGGTGTCTAGCATTGTGTCCGAGAAGTGCTTGTGTTGCGGGGTCGAGCTGGGGCTCAGCACCTGAATAAGGGCGTACTGGAAGGAGATGCAGCCCTTGGAAGTGGACCCAGACCTGGCAAATTTCTCTATGGGGAGCAGGTCTCTGGTAGCGGCCTGCCGCACCAGAGGTTGCTGTTCCCAAAGTTCAATCTGCATGTAGTGGAATTCCTCCTTGGCAGTCAGAGTAAATTGTTTCATGCATTCTCGTAAGGTGAGTAATTCCCTCCTGATGAACAAATCGGAGATCATGAGACAACCCCCTACCGGGCAGACGTGTGGAATGGGTAGGTGCTGAAGAGCCGGCACCTAAGTTTATTTTCCGGTAAGGTGCGGGCAGCCCATGTCCTTAACCCTTGGAGTACTACTCCCTCTTATTCTAGGCCGTCGATCAGGAAGCAGTCCCAACTATTCAGTTGTAGCCCACCAGTAGTAGTCACAGGTCTCGGCCTGCCCTGATCCCCTTTGAGGGTGACTATACCCTCTGTACATATTTTGTATTATTTTATCTGCTTAGTGTATCACCTTCTACCACGTGCACTAAACCACACTTCATGCACACCAGGTCCTGAAGAAGCACCACGGATCCTAGGGGACCTAATAGGCGCGAAACATGTTGACATTTTGAGTTACCCAGGCACATTACGCTTTGGGGTAACACTTGACCTATGGGATTTTTACTTTGACAAGGGTATCGCCATATTAAAACATATACCTCAGGTAACCCTTAGTCAATTTTAACCACCACACGCACTTTGCACACTTCCGACTTAGGACTCCCGCTGCACACCTGCATGCACCAACCGGCAGTTAGCAGAAGATCTCCAACAAAGTGACCCTTCGGGGGACCCCTATGGCATTGCAGCACGGCCCGAAGAGGAGCAACTGCCAGATGATGAAGCATGACATCCTTCTGGGTGTGTGAGGTCAACAAGGAACAAGACATGTTCTTCCCTTTCACTATTGAGTGCAAGGCCTAGTACCCCTATTTTTCTTTCTCTGCCTCTTTTTTGTCTATAGGAGTGAGCAACACTTTGCACACCTCCCTAGGATCAGTGTCCCCACCCTTGTGCACTTACAACACCCTAGTCGCCATGCCTCAAAAGGGCCTGCATCGTGCACTATTATTTTGATGTACTTCCTTTCCTGTTTGGCCCGTAATTGGCGGGCTAATCATGAGCCCACTTTGTCCCCCCCACATATCCCCTGGCCTACAGCCGCAAGATGGTTTTTCCCACCCTATTAGTATATATGACCTGCAGCTTCCCTTTGAGGGATGTTCCTTTCCATAATGAAGGTGCTGATGGACCCTCCTTAAGTGCCTTCTCTGCGGCCTGCAGTTCCCTTTCTAGCAAGAGTCTCTCCTCTCACTGCTAGGTTTTCAGGGTAGTGGCCAGTTCAATACATTTACCCCAAATGACTGCCTTAAAGGCATTCCAGGTGGTGGCATGGGATGGGAGGTGAGCTCGGGATTATTATACGTGAAATAGTCCTTAACTCCTTAACCACGGCACAAATTACGCAGTGGTGCAGGAGTTCTAAAGAGTGGGTGGGGTCGTGTCGGCCAATGGACGTGCACAGCACTACCGAGGTAGTGCTCGCGACGGCTATTGGCCAATGCGCGCACGCATTGGGTTAATGGTTTGTCTGAGTTTGTGTCGCAGAAGTCTATCCCTGCAGAGGAGATTAGGGATATACCAACGTGCATGCTTTGATCACGGAGCCGGTCAACTAAAGGTCATCTTGAGAGGAGTGTGGTCAGACAGACATATCGGGAGGAAGTGGGGCTGGAAAATCGTGGGGATCACAGATTGACTCACAAACAAGTGATCAATTCCAGAGTATGTCCTGTGGGAATGGGAGAAGACGAATAGTCACTCACGTGGGATTAGTCTCCCTCCACACGTCCACCAAACCCAGGTGTTTAATTTGTGTAGGATTATGACCTCCCGAGCAAAGTTCTCCATGCTCGTGAGGAAAGAGAGGAGAAAGTACTGCTGACCTGCGTTGGGTGAGTATATTACTGCGAACGTGCACAACCGTCCTCTCAAGTCCCCTCCACCATTAGGTATTTTCCTTCTTTATCAAATTTTGTGTTGTTATGCTGGAATGGGACCCCCGCATGAAAAAGGAGCGCCACCCCATTCTGTTTTGAGGCGTGATCTAAAAATGAGAGGGTAAGCTTTGTGTTTTAGACGGTGTTCTTCAGTTGTTTTGAGGTGTGTTTCTTGAAGTGCCGCCACTTGAATATTGTGGTCTAGTAAATATTTCCAAAGGTGCTGCCTCTTGTTAGGGGAATTAAGTCCCCTAATATTTGATGTTATGCTACGCACTGCCATCAGGTTGGGTACAAGCTCCTCCCCTTAGTCTCCCCATTCTGGTTCTCACCCCTCCCCCCTGACCCTGCAAGTTTAAAGCGGTGCAAAGACATCATGACATCGAACTTGTGCAACACAGCAATACAAACAAGAACTATGAGTTTGGAGAATCCCTTTACAAAAGTCTCCAGTAGCGAGGCAACTTCCGCTCCCTTAGCCCCATCATCCTCAACATTTAAGGCGTATGCATAATTGTGCTTTATCGCTACATAGTGATTCGTGTACCCCTTTCTTTCCTTGTATTAGCTACTTAAATCTGTCCATGTAGGCTTCTCCACACCCTTTAGGATTAGTGCAAGTCCTCCGCCCAACCAACCCTCCATCGGATACCCCCTTACCACACCAGTGGTGGGGATTGTTCTGCTCTGTTGATAGAGGGGACTGTCCAACCATGGGACCCACAGTTTGCCAATATCAGTTCGGAGTTTTTTGATCCTACGTCTCACTTGTCGCCATGGACCACCTCCTGGTCTCACACGCAGCTGTTCCCCCTCAGTGGCCCTTGAAGATGCTGCGCTGTTAGGGTTGGAGATTTTGATTCCCATGAGGTCAGCCGCCTCCGCCAATTCCGTACATTGCAGATGTTCTGTTCTCCCATTAGAAGGCGGTCCCAAATGGATATGCCCATCTGTACTTGACAATCTTCTCTCTTAGGATGTCTGTGATTGATCTGAATTGCTGCTGTCTCGCCAGCGTTGCCTAGGCCACATCCTGAGAGAGCGTGCACATGGCATTCTGGGAGGTGACCTTGTCGGTGATCCTTGCCTTTTGTAGGACCGATTCCTTGACCATGAACGAGGTGAATTTTGCCAAGATGTCACGAGGCCTCCGATTCTTCCCCGGGAGCCGTGGACCCACTCTGTGTACTCGTTCTAATCGGACTTCAGGGCCATTTTCCACCATGACATAGGTGAAAAGGCCCACCATGAATGCTTCCAGGGCCGGTCCCTCACTTCCTTCCTCCAGGCCTCGGACTTGGATGTTGTCTCGGCGGGACCGGTTTTCCAAGTCCTGCACTTGAGTAAGGTGGCCCGCAACTGACCGCTTGGGTCCACTGAGCTTTCTTCCAAGGATTTCAAACGCTCGGTCAACTCCTGATATTTCACCTCGAGGTCCAGCGTACGGGTGCCCACCGAATCGACGTCCGTCTGTGGAGGCACAAGTTTCTCTCTCAGCTCCGCTCTGAAAGAATCAACGGAGGCATCCATATCTGCTTTGATGTCTGCACAAAGCTCTTGTTTGCACTCCCATAGGGAAGCCAGTTTAAGTCCTCTCTTGTGAGTGCCAATGCGCTTTTAGGAGGTGCCGTCTTCTCACTGGGCGTCCCTGCACCTGCGGTAACTAAATAGTTGGAGAGTTTGTTGTTGGGTGCCTTTTTCAGTGGCATAAGGGGACACGCTCTATGGCCAGTTCTTGGCCGCCCTTCTTCCTGCGTCGAACCAATCCAGCCTCTCTCAGGGAGCACGGGGGTACGATTCTGCTCGTCCGCCCCCTCCAGAAGCATCCCTGGCTCTGCCCTCAGCAACTGTGAGGACTGTTGTGATAGCCCACTTGAACTCCCCAAGGTTAGGGCGTCATCTAGTACTCCCCGTGCTCCTTCTCAGCTGGCCGGCGCCTTAGGCTTGCCGCTCCTCAGGCCTCTTCCTCCCTTCAGGCCTCATTGGAGAGGGGAACAGCATTCCTACTTCCTTGCTGCTCACTGGGCCTGTACACTATCATCAGCTCACAAAGGCAGCCATCTTCAAGTCAGCGGTACAAAAGGGGGTGGTGATGGCCTGAGCATATGAATCAATCAAACACTCACACCCAGTCAAAAGATCTGGGTTTAATCCATCACCGTTCTTTAGCCCACTCTGCCACCCCAGTTCAGACATGGCTTTATGCAAATCAGTCTGACCCTGTGCCTCATGGGAACAGTCCATCCCGAACTGCCAAGCCATGCCTTCCCTGGACCGGAAATAAGCTTCCGAGGACCGGTTTCTGGCATTCCAGCCGTCTTCAGCCCGGCTTGCTTGAATCCAGTGGCAAAATGAGCAAGGGACTCACGTCTGAGCATACCCTGCCACACGTATGGCGGCCAAAAGCGGTACAAAAGGGGGTGGTGAAGGACGGAGCATCTCAATCAATCAAACACTCACACCCAGATAAAAGATCTGGGTTTAATCCATCACTGTTCTTTAGCCCACTCTGCCGCCCCAGTTCAGACATGGCTATATGCAAATCAGTCTAACCTTGTGCCTCATGGGAACAGTCCAGCCCGAACTGCCAAGACATGCCTTCCCTGGACCGGAAACAAGCTTCCGAGGACCAGTTTCTGTCATTCCAGCCGTCTTCAGCCCAGCTTGCTTGAATCCAGTGGCAAAGTGAGCAAGGGACTCACGTCTGAGCATACCCTGCCACACTTATGGCGGCCAAAAGTGGTACAAAATGGGGTGGTGATGGACGGAGCATCTGAATCAATCAAACACTCACACCCAGTCAAAAGATCTGGGTTTAATCCATCACCGTTCTTTAGCCCATTCTGCCACCCCAGTTGAGACATGGCTATATGCAAATCAGTATGACCCTGTGCCTCATGGGAACAGTCCAGCCCGAACTGCCAAGCCATGCCGCCCCTGGACCGGAAACAAGCTTCTGAGGACCGGTTTCTGGCATTCCAGCCGTCTTCAGCCCGGCTTGCTTGAATGCAGTGGCAAAGTGAGCAAGGGACTCACCTCTGATCATACCCTGCCACACATATGGCGGCCAAAAGCGGTACAAAAGGGGGTGGTGATGGACGGAGCATCTGAATCAATCAAAAACTCACACCCAGTCAAAAGATCTGGGTTAAATCCATCACCGTTCTTTAGCAGTTCTGGCTGGACTGTTCCCATGAGGCACAGGGTCAGACTGATTTGCATATAGCCATGTCTGAACTGGGGTGGCAGAGTGGGCTAAAGAACGGTGATGGATTGAACCCAGATCTTTTGACTGGGTGTGAGTGTTTGATTGATTCAGATGCTCCGTCCATCACCACCCCCTTTTGTACCTCTTTTGGCCGCCATAAGTGTGGCAGGGTATGCTAAGATGTGAGTCCCTTGCTCATTTTGCCACTGGATTCAAGCAAGCCGCGCTGAATACGGCTGGAATGCCAGAAACCGGTCCTCGGAAGCTTGTTTCTGGTCCAGGGAAGACATGGCTTGGCAGTTCTGGCTGGACTGTTCCCATGAGGCCCAGGGTCAGACTGATTTGCATATAGCCATGTCTGAACTAGGGTGGCAGAGTGGGCTAAAGAACGGTGATGGATTGAACCCAGATCTTTTGACTGGGTGAAAGTGTTTGATTGATTCAGATGCTTCGTCCATCACCACCCCCTTTTGTACCACTTTTGGCAGCCATAAGTGTGGCAGGGTATGCTCAGACGTGAGTCCCTTGCTCATTTTGCCACTGGATTCAAGCAAGCCGGGCTGAAGACGGCTGGAATGCCAGAAACCAGTCCTCGGAAGCTTGTTTCCGGTCCAGGGAACACATGGCTTGGCAGTTCTGGCTGGACTGTTCCCATGAGGCACATGGTCAGACTGATTTGCATATAGCCATGTCTGAACTGGGGTGGCAGAGTGGGCTAAAGAACGGTGATGGATTGAACCCAGATCTTTTGACTGGGTGTGAGTGTTTGATTGATTCAGATGCTCCGTCCATCACCACCCCCTTTTGTACCGCTTTTGACCGCCATAAGTGTGGCAGGGTATGCTCAGACGTGAGTCCCTTGCTCATTTTGCCACTGGATTCAAGCAAGCCGGGCTGAAGACGGCTGGAATGCCAGAAACCGGTCCTCGGAAGCTTGTTTCCGGTCCAGGGAAAACATGGCTTGGCAGTTCTGGCTGGACTGTTCCCATGAGGCACAGGGTCAGACTGATTTGCATATAGCCATGTCTGAACTGGGGTGGCAGAGTGGGCTAAAGAACGGTGATGGATTGAACCCAGATCTTTTGACTGGGTGTGAGTATTTGATTGATTCAGATGCTCCGTCCATCACCACCCCCTTTTGGACCGCTTTTGTCCGCCCTAAGTGTGGCAGGGTATGCTCAGACGTGAGTCCCTTGCTCATTTTGCCACTGGATTCAAGCAAGCCGGGCTGAAGATGGCTGGAATGCCAGAAACCGGTCCTCGGAAGCTTGTTTCCGGTCCAGGGAAGACATGGCTTGGCAGTTCTGGCTGGACTGTTCCCATGGGGCACAGGGTCAGACTGATTTGCATATAGCCATGTCTGAACTGGGGTGGCAGAGTGGGCTAAAGAACGGTGATGGATTGAACCCTGGAATGCCAGAAACCGGTCCTCGGAAGCTTGTTTCCGGTCCAGGGAAGACATGGCTTGGCAGTTCTGGCTGGACTGTTCCCATGAGGCACAGGGTCAGACTGATTTGCATATAGCCATGTCTGAACTGGGGTGGCAGAATGGGCTAAAGAACAGTGATGGGTTCAACCCAGATCTTTTGACTGGGTGTGAGTGTTTGATTGATTCAGATGCTCCGTCCATCACCACCACCCACTTTTCTACCGCTTTTGGCCGCCATAAGTGTGGCAGGGTATGCTGAGACGTGAGTCCCTTGCTCATTTTGCTACTGGATTCAAGCAAGCCGGGCTGAAGACGGCTGGAATGCCAGAAACCGGTCCTCGGAAGCTCGATTCCGGTCCAGGGAAGACATGGCTTGGCAGTTCTGGCTGGACTGTTCCCATGAGGCACAGGGTCAGACTGATTTGCATATAGCCATGTCTGAACTGGGGTGGCAGAGTGGGCTAAAGAACGGTGATGGATTGAACCCAGATCTTTTGACTGGGTGTGAGTGTTTGATTGATTCAGATGCTCCGTCCATCACCACCCCCTTTTGTACGGCTTTTGGCAGCCATAAGTGTGGCAGGGTATGCTCAGACTTGAGTCCCTTGCTCATGTTGCCACTGGATTCAAGCAAGCCGGGCTGAAGACGGCTGGAATGCCAGAAACCGGTCCTCGGAAGCTTGTTTCCGGTCCAGGGAAGACATGGCTTGGCAGTTCTGGCTGGACTGTTCCCATGAGGCACAGGGTCAGACTGATTTGCATATAGCCATGTCTGAACTGGGGTGGCAGAGTGGGCTAAAGAACGGTGATGGATTGAACCCAGATCTTTTGACTGGGTTTGAGTGTTTGATTGATTCAGATGCTCCGTCCATCACCACCCCCTTTTGTACATCTTCAAGTCAGGCGCAGATTACCAGAGCTAGAGAATGGGCACAGACCTATAGCATGCAGGCCTCTTCAGGAGCGGGGACCCCTACTCAGGGGCCCTCACCCGCGTCACAACGCTAGCCTTCCTCCCACCGGTAAGTTGTGCCTTCAATTGCAATCAGGAGACACGGGAGCCCTGTGCCGCTGGTGGCTCTCAACCAGGTGATGGAGCCAACTTGCTGGGTATCGTGCACTGTCCTCCTAACCACAATGGGGGACCCCTGCTGCAGCGCTTGCCCTGCGCTTGCCCTGCACTTGCCCTGCGCTCCCCCTGGGGCACTCAGTCTTTGCTGTCCAGTGCTCCCGGCGTCGAGATCCTCCAGCTCCTTATGGGTTCGGTTGAGGGGAGATATGACTCCCGTTCCACCTTGCTGCAGCCCCTCGGGGACACCCCGCGGGACGCATAGTAGAGCCCTGCTGCTCCGCTCATCATTCAGCACTTAAGGAGGGTCCATTAGCACCTTCACTGCCGTTTGCTGCATTAGGCAGGAAGAGCAGCCATTTTATAAAGTTCAGGGTCCGCTCCAAAGCGAGCGCGGCTCAGCTGTTGCAGCACTCCCGCCACTTAGGGGCACATAGCAAGTCACAGAGGGGCCCCCAGCAGTACCACACTTGTTACTATCTGTCGGAAATTCACTGCGACTACCTCCCAAAGCTCCCAGCGTGGAGAACCGTCATTTTGCGATGAATATCCCGAGGCAGATGTGGCTCCGCTGGCGCCTAAATACTGCGCTTCTGGGGCTCCTCGGTTCGCGGAAGTGGATCCTTGCTGTTCACCCACGCCTGGCTGCACCGTGGGATGGTCAAGGTGCACTCTGAGTCACCTCAATTCATGTTCTTAGCGGGGCCTGGGCAGAGCCGGTCAGAATCACGTCCGATCGCCATGTTGGTTGGCTACGTCCCCTCAATTACAACTTCATTTTCAGAAACCCTACTCTGCCTAATTGATTTATTGCTAGTATAAGTAACCTACTATACAGCTGATATGATTTCATTGTTTGTGCCCTTGTCTAATAACTGAAGCACATGGCTTTTCTCCATCCCTGGAAGGATGACTCAGCATGTCTTGGTGAATCTACAGAGACTATATTAAGGTAGATCCGTCTATGTGTAGATGGTATAGGAGGAGGCACTCCAGTTATGAATCTCACCAGCAGCTGAGAGAGTAGTGGTTCTTCTGCAGCAGGTAGGTGAGAAACATGTTACTGTGGGCTGTGGGGTGCTAATATATTAAAAGAGACAAAGCAGGTAAAGGATTTGATAGGTAGCGTTAGGAGGACATTTGATTTTTTTGAAAGTCTAACAAATAAATTAATCAATTCAGGGAGGCAGTGTAGGAATATGACCAGCAGAGAAATGTGCAATACAAAAAAATCTGATGATAAGGAAATAGACATCATTAGAAGGCAGGAACCCATAGTAGTATGAATAATTTTAAAAAGCTGCAACCCTCATTATACAATGGATACTCACATACAATATACTCTGCATTCATATGTGCCTGTCATGAATTGTTTAGCTTTAAACATCTCTGTCAAAGTAATCTACCAAATAATATAAGTAACTAAGGATCAGCAGTGTTTCTAACCATTTATTCCTGCCAAGAGAACAAACAAAATCAGCACGTAAGACATACACATATTCAAAATAATTTATAGGACTTTAGCTAAGCATCATGAGAATAATATTGTCAAGGTAAGAGGATATTTAATTTCACGAGTTATGCCATCGAATGCACATTTGATTATGTCTTCTGTGTATATTGATATTAAGTGAGGCTGTAATTAATCACACTTGTAATAGAGTTCATCCTAGATTTTATTGTAGATGGAAGACAGCAGAACCACTTTCCATATACAGATGCCCCTATAACAGCTATATATAGAAAACAGCCAACCCTCGCCACACCCTCTGTCCCAGCCCCCTGAGTATAGGAGCACTGGACATAGCAACAACAACAACATGCTCCTGTTTGTCAGGTAGAGGGAAAATAATTAATAAACTTAATCTCCGTGCACCTAAAACAAAAAAATATAACCTGACCTTGTGCAATATAACTGGCACTTTTGTAAAGCACTCCAATACCTTCAGGTCAGTTGAGTTTGCGCTCTATAAAAATGCCCCCTAAAATGTATCTGACCTTGTGTAATGTAAATAGCACTCATGTAAAATGCTCCAACACCTTTGGGTTGCCTTAATTCACATTATATAATAGAAAATATCGCACAGTCCCTGGAGTGTGCTTTGAAATTAGAGCTTTGAGAGTAGGAGGAAAACAAGACGAGGCAGTAGGGTGGGCATACAGCAACATGGGCGTAAGTGGTAGGGACGAATGCTGATTCTGTTTGGCAGATAGAGGGGAAATAATGAATAAACAGGGGCATCATTGGCATCACTTAATCTCTGTGCACCTGCAAAAAATAATTAACCTCACCTTGTGTAATATAACTGGCACTTTTGTAAAGCACTTCAATACCTTTGGGTCAATCGAGTTAGCGCTCTGTGAAAATGACCTCAGTAATTAATCTGGCATTCCTCCTTCTTCGGAATATGTGAATTTGATGAATTATGCCAACTATAAGGACAGTATATGATCTATATTTACTATAAAACCTCATATTGTAGACAGTGTATACTTATGTTGCCCTTTGAGACATGATGTTGATGTATCAATGCGCTCATTCGTTTATCAAAGCATTTTTACAATTATGTAAGTGCCAATACAAGATGATCAAGATTGTTGAATCATAATGTTTTACTTATTGCTACAGTACACGATCACCTTGTGTAGACGTCCTGTGTCATAACAATAATTTGCACTAATAATGCAATAATGCAATAATTTGCACTAATAACGCTGGTAAGCGCAGCGCATTGTTGGTACTCCCCTGAGGCGGAAAGCCGGGGGATTAGGACTTAGGACCAAGAATTTGTTAGAACTGTTTTTATGAGCCCTGCAGACGGATTTTAATAAATTGCGCGTCTCTGCTAATTTTTATATTATTTTCTCACCGTTCTTATTCCTCATTTCCTGACTCACTGGTGACACATACCTGCTCGTCACCACCTCCTGACCCCCCGTACAGCCGAATAGGCGCTGCTGCGGTAGGGGGCTTAGGGAACCGCCATCTTGGGGGTAGGCCAGGTCGGCGGTTTAGCTCTCGCTGCCTCCTGCCCTCCTCTCGCTCCTTCAAATGGCAGCAGGGGTTCGCCTGCGCAGCGGGCGGGCGCAGCGGGCATGCCGAAGGCGTGCCAAACGCAAGCCCGTCTGCGCCCGTCCGCGCCGGATCCGCGCCCAGCGCCATGACCCCTGGTCCACAACCTTCTGGTGCTCCGTCAAGACGGGTCTTCAGTCGAGATCAGCTGCTGAAGTTAAATCTGGGTTGTGGCAAAGTGGGCTCCACTATTCTTAGGCCAGACATTGACAGCCTGCCAAGCCCGCGTCAGTGCTCATCATCTTTGCTTGAACTCCCTGTGTTCATCTGGGATCGGGTCAGGTCACCCTCTAGGATCTTCTCCTTTAAAGAGGTGCGGGCGGAGCATAATACGAGCTGTCTCCTGATCAATGCAAGATCTCTGGTAAAGCATAGTGTGGAGTGTGCAGAGTTGATACAGGACAGAAATATAAAAATCGCCTTCATTACAGAGACCAGGACTGATGCAGCTTCTGGGCCAGATTTAGTAAAAGCAACCCCACCTAACTATCTGAACTTTGTTTTGGATAGGCCAGGGAAAAGGGGAGGGGGTCTGGCCATTATCTATCAGGCCTCCATCCAAGGGTCCTTTCAGCCAATGGCTTTTAAAACATGCGAAGCCCTGGGGTTTAAGCTTTTGCTGTCTAACCATCAGTCCCTCAAAGGCTGCCCTCTTTATAGACCCCCGGGGGGGCAAAGGCCCGGTTCCTTGATGAGATGAGTAATATCCTAGAGGAAGCTTTGTGTGTTAACTCCTTTATAGCCCTGGGAGACTTTAATTTTCATCTAGAAGGCAGCACTGACCCGGACACGCTCACATTATCTGAAGCAATGCACGGGGCGGGACTCATTCAGCTGGTCGAAGGAGCGACGCACTTGGCTGGACACACGCTGGATGGGATCTTTACGAATAACCCTGATCTAAAATTTGTAAATACCGAACCCATGGCCTGGTCAGACCATGCCGCAGTGCTGTTTAACATCTTCAGCCCTCCGGTGCGTAAGATAACGCATGGTAGGAATATCACAATGACTTGCAGGCCCTGGAAAAAACTTGATGGCAATGCTCTTGAGGAGCTTCGGGTGTCTACTAGGTGAGTGCTGCCAACTGATGTGAACAGAGCGGCTGCCAGGTACACGGAATGGATTGATCAGGCCTGCTGTACCCTGGCCCCGCCGAAAGTGTGCCGCCTGATGAGATCGGCCCCGTCAGCCCCATGGTTTACGGATGAGCTTAGAGATGCTAAAATTGTCTGTAAGAAGCTGGAACGCATATGGCGGTCCAACTACAACGACACAGACAAGGTCAGATTGAAAGCCTCCCAAAGGGTGTACAAAGATCTCATAAGGCAGGCCAAGAGTGTTTATTTCACCGATCGGATCGAGAGGGCAAAAAATTCTTCTAGGGAACTCTTTGATACCGTTGCTGGCTAAGCCACTCCCAAGCCAGTGATCGTTCCTCCAAGTCTGAAACTTTGTGAGTCTTTAGCTGAGTTCTTTCTTAACAAGGTGCAAGCTATCTTCACCACTCTTGAGCCACAGGTAGCCTTAAGTTTACTAGAGGGCTCACATAGGACTCCAGCGAGTATCCCTCAGGAAGAGAAATATCTTTGGCGTTTGAGCCAGTGCGCACTGCAGACATTCTTAGACTGCTGCATGCAACTAAATCAGGTTCCCCCCATGACCCCTGCCCAGCGTCAGTAGCTCAGCTGGCAGCCCACCCAATTGCAGACACCCTAGCCGTGCCTTTCAACCAGATGTTTCATGTGGGTGATTTTCCCACATGCTGGAAACGGGCCTCTATTTTTCCCCTGCTTAAGAAGCCCTCATTGGATATCACTGATCCAAACAGTTACAGGCCCATTGCTAGGCTGCCACTTCCTGCTAAATTAATTGAGAAGGCCATGAATTTCCAGCTGTGTGCCTTTCTACGCCCGTCACAAGGCCTGGACTTAGCCCAACATGGGTTCAGGGAAGGCCACAGTACTGATACAGCTCTGATTAAATCTACGGAGGAGGTCAGGAAGGCTCTGGATGCAGGAGGCCAAGCGGTGCTGGTCCTGCTCGATTTATCTGCAGCCTTCGATACGGTCCACCATAATGTGTTGGTTGACCGTTTAGAGGACTGTGGGATTCAGGGGAGGGCACTGAGTATCCTGAAAGCTTTCCTGAGGAATAGGGTTCAGGTGGTGGCAATGGGAGACTTTGAGTCCAAACCTTTCGAACTCCCAGGGGGGTCCCTCAGGGATCCTCCCTAAGCCCCACACTATTTAACCTTTATGTTTCCTCTCTTGCCCCAGTGATCCGATCCTACGGGTTCGAGTTAACATCGTACGCCGATGATACGAATCTATGACATAATATCGAAAGACACAATATCGTAGAACAAAAATATCGACATCAAAAATATCGACAACCTATACATAATTAAAAACATACACAAATATCGGAAAATAAATATTGCACTACAAAAACATCGTTATCAATAATATCGACAACATATATATCGCAATATTTATTTATCAACTACTAAAAAAATAAACACTAAGTTAAAAATATCGAGAGTAAAATTATCGCAAACAATAATATAGTATTTTGAGAAATATCGAACATATTTATTATTATTCTATAACACTTTTTTACATTAAAAAAATACTATAAACACTAAAATAAACATTTCACAACAAACTATAAATATAATAATTTTCACAATTAAAATAAAATGATTTAGAAATTAAAAAAATTATTATAAAACATATTATATAAATTTATGTATGCTAAACATTAATTAGCATTCACCTTATATGGTAAATAATTAAACAAACAGTTTTTCAAAAATACAAACGTACCAATAAAAACACTACTAACATAAAGTAGCCAATAGCAAACTAATTACCAACTTCAGAACACTATATAAACAATTAAATCCGACAAACAAACTACCTGACTAAAATAAAAGACAGGAGAGAATACTGTGGATACATTCGACAACACCTACAAGAAAATCAAGATTCAACCTACAAATCAGAAGATTAAAAGTAAGTAACTAAAATTAACTTAAGTAAAGTAACTGCTAAAATCAAAAAATAACTAAAAAGGAAAAATATCTCATACATATGCGTTGTCTATTATCTCCTACCACTACAGAAAACTTTACTACTAAAGAACAGAAAAATACACTAAGAAAACTAAGAAACAACTAACAAAGTAAGGATGTTCATATATTTCTCTAACTACATTAAATAAGTTAAGCATAAAACCTAAACCATAAAACAGAACTGCAACCTAAAATATGTCTCGAAACAGTGAACATAACTAAAAAAAATGTTTTACAGAGAAAGAAACCAAAGAAAATACAGGCCACAACTGAAAATTGGACGGATTTGACTACACATACAAGAACATTAAAACTCAACATAAAAAGAAATTAATAAAAAGTAAGTCAATAAAATGATGTGACTAAAACTAACTGCTACAAACTTTACAATTACAAACATAATTTAATAACTAATGCATATGTCCTTTTTATTTTGTAGCACCACTACAACATACTCTACCAACAAATATCAAAGAACTGAATTCAACAAACGAAGATACAACTAACAAAGAAAGTATATCCAAAATCTTTTCTAAAAGCTAAAATAAGTATAAGCTAAAACCTATAGCAAAACCTGTTAAAGTAATCCAAAAAAATATAACTGAACAATTAACACAAATAAATGTTTTTTTTTCCAGATAAAGAAAAACCAGAAAATACAGACCACAACTAAAAGAGTAAAGAACATCAAAATCACAGACTAAACTTCAACAAAAGGTAAGCATGCACAATATAAATGTTTATAATTCCAACTTAAAATACATATAACTATAATTAAAATAACTATAACATATATTTCTTATAGATTAAAAAAGAACAAAATGACAGAAGGAGCAGAATTTGTTACCAGCCAAAAAGGGAAACTATTACTCTGCTACATGGGTTACACTTATACCCAAGAGAAACAATTTGGGATGAAAGTAAATTGGAAATGTTGCAAATATTACTCCAACAAATGTTATGGAAGAGCAACAACTAGAGAAGCAACTGTTCTTTATACCAGGGAACACAACCACCCACCAAATGTAACAGAAATAGAAGTCAGAACAGCATTAGAAAACATTAAAGAAGCAAGTACAGGTTCCCAAAAACCAACAAGCCTAATCTTAAAAGAACAAATTCCCCAAATCCCTAAAACAGCCACTACCCAAATTCCTAATATAATTTCTCTCAAAAGAACAATATCACGTACCAAAAAAACAACTAGCACTACCACTCCACCTCCTAAAACATATAGCGATGTACATTTAACTCCTGACCAAACTATAACTTTAAACAAAATACCTTTTATAATTTACGACAATGAAAACAACGAGAAAAGACAAATAATCTTTGGTACAGCCATAAACCTAATCAAACTCCAACAATGCAAATATTGGATGATGGACGGTACTTTTAACATCTGTCCCAGACCTTTCTACCAACTTTACACAATACATGGCTTATATCAAAACTGTAATATACCTCTACTGTATGCACTGCTTCCAAATAAAACTAATTCAACATATATGGAATTATTAAACATTATCAAACAAAAAACAAATGACTATCCCCCAGAAAAAATATTACTGGATTTTGAACAAGCAATGCTCTCAACTATTTTAAAAATGCACCCCCATACCTGTATCCAAGGCTGCTATTATCATTTTAATCAGTGTCTTTGGAGGCATTTACAAAAAACAACCCTAAGCATAGAATATTCAACAAGCTCATCTTTTGCATATCAAATAAAAAAACTGATAGCACTAGCTTACGTTCCTGAAACAGATGTGGCCGGACACTACAACCTTTTAATAGACAGCCCATTTTACAAACAAAATGAAGCAAAATTAAGTCCTCTCTTAGACTACTTTGAGGATACTTGGATAGGTAGACTCCATAGATCTGGCCACAGGAGAAATCCATAAATCTTAATACCCTGGTGGAATGTTTACAGAAGCACCTTAAATGGCGAATCTAAAACCAACAACGCCGTTTAAGGTTGGCACAATGCCTTCCTCCAATCAACAGGCAGAACTAAACCAACATTTGAAAAATTTATTAAATGCCTCCAGAAAGAACAAAGTTATCAGGAATTCAGAATGGAGCAATCCATTACTGAACTAACTCCAAAAACATCCAAGCAAATAAAGCAAATGCACAAATACCTGGAGCAACAAGTAAAGCTGTACCCTAGCATAACAGGCATAGAATACCTCAATATAATAGCCAAAACACTACTCTAAACTACTCTAAGCCACATACAATTCCTTTTGAAAAATGTAAAAATACAATATAATGACAATCATACATTTTATCTCTAAAATAATTAATGTATGCAATATATATTATAATATAAAATATATATACACACATTAATGATCTTTGAATTAAATAAAACAAAACAATATTAATTAAAACATTACCCACCCACAATAAGTAACAATTAAAACACTTACCAAAGATATTCCAAATGCTGTAGAATCCATTTCCACCAAAACAAGCCATTATCGAAAAGAAGTTACCTCAAAAAAATGAAAAAATACAACTGTCCCAAAACAGATAAATCCATTCCACGAAGGTCGTTCGAAATACCATACAAAACCCGAAAAATGTAAAAATATAGAATAAACGCTCCAGGAAAACCGAAAATTTTGAAGAAGTGTCTAAAAACCATTAGCTAATAAAACTAACAAACACTTCTCAAAAAACAAAACGCTTCCTTCCGACATCACGAACTCCTGCAAGAAAAATACATAACATAAACATTCCCATCCACATAAAATAACACATAAAGTCCTACTAAAAGTTATACTAACATAATATTTCTATTATTAAACTTTAAACATCGAAACACTAACTCTACACACAAGCCGATACAACACTAAAAAGTACGTAAAATTAACAATCGCAAATACAACAAATCATAATGGCTAATACAACAAACTTACTTCTAACAACAGTAAATTCTACCAAACTACTCTCAAAAATAATTTAAAACACACTTAAAACATATAAAACAAACCTTACCTTCAGAGACTTGAAGTGTTTCCCAACCGCGAGCTGAACTTCTTCCAAATGACACAAAACGACCAAAAACGGTTACAAAATAAACGACCCAAAACTAAATAAAAAGATGGAAATGACAATTTTATTATTTAATTTAAACAAATTATTAGTTAAGTAAATAAACAAAGGAATACTATTAAAAAAATATATATTATTTGTATTAAAAAACTTACCAAAATGTACACATTTTTTAAAATTATAAAAATGAATATTATAAAATACATAATATTTATTATTATAATTGTAAAAATCTTGAAATGGTGTTTAAAAATGTTTAAATAATGTTTTTGAAAATGTATATAAATAAAGCTGTAATACAATATTTTCTTCATTTAAAATGTTTGTTTAAATAATTAATATTAATATTTTTATATTAATATTAATAGAAAACTTTTGTGTACAAACAATATGTATTTCAATATATACATTGTATATTTTTTTCCAAACAGTATTTTTTATTTACTTCTAACAATACTTATGTCTATTAAATATCTTTTCTTTGAAAAAAACAAGAATTCAAAACTAATTTGAAATGTAAAATGAAAAATAACATAATTGTACAAATATATTAATAAATATATTTGTAAAAAATAAAATTGTCATGCTAATGTTCAATGTTATTTTTTGTGATGTTAATAAAAAAATAAAAATTTTCAACAACACACAAACTGTATGGAATGTTTTAATTGACATAAATACTTTTGTAATGACATTTCAATCTACATTAATTTACTATTCCCACTCCAATCTACATTAATTTGTGGTAGGTGCTGGACACTAATTAAATATAATGTACTATTCCCACTCCAGTCTACTTTAATTTGGGGTAGGTGCTGGACACTAATTACATATAATTTACTATTCCCACTCCAGTCTACATTAATTTGGGGTAGGTGCTGGACACTAATTAAATATAATTTACTATTCCCACTCCAGTCTACATTAATTTTGGGTAGGTTCTGGACACTAATTAAATCTATTTTACTATTCCCACTCCAGTCTACATTAATTAGGGGTAGGTGCTGGACACTAATTACATATGATTAACTATTCCCACTCCACTCTACATTAATTTTGGGTAGATTCTGGACACTAATTAAATCTAATTTACTATTCCCACTCCAGTCTACATTAATTAGGGGTAGTTGCTAGACACTAATTACATATAATTTACTATTCCCACTCCAGTCTACATTAATTAGGGGTAGGTGCTGGACACTCATTAAATATAATTTACTATTCCCACTCCAGTCTACATTAATTTGGGGTAGGTGCTGGACACTAATTAAATCTAATTTAATATTCCCACTCCAATCCACATTAATTAGAGTTAGGTGCTGGACACTAATTACATATAATTTACTATTCCCACTCCAGTCTACATTAATTAGGGGTAGGTGCTGGACACTAATTAAATGTAATTTACTATTCCCACTCCAGTCTACATTAATTTGGGGTAGGTGCTGAACACTAATTACATATAATTTACTATTCACACTCCAATCTACATTAATTATGGGTAGGTGCTGGACACTAATTACATATAATTTACTATTCCCACTCCATTCTACATTAATTAGGGGTAGGTGCTGGACACTAATTAAATGTAATTTACTATTCCCACTCCAGTCTACATTAATTTGGGGTAGGTGCTGAACACTAATTACATATAATTTACTATTCACACTCCAGTCTACATTAATTATGGAAAGGTGCTGGACACTAATTACATATACTTTACTATTCCCACTCCAGTCTACATTAATTAGGGGTAGGTGCTGGACACTAATTACATATAATTTACTATTCCCACTCCAGTCTACATTAATTTGGGGTAGGTGCTGAACACTGATTAAATGTAATTTAATATTCCCACTCCAATCTACAATAATTAGAGTTAGGTGCTGGACACTAATTACATATAATTTACTATTCCCACTCCAGTCTACATTAATTAGGGGTAGGTGCTGGACACTAATTAAATGTAATTTACAATTCCCACTCCAGTCTACGTTAATTATAGGTAGGTGGTGGACACAAATTGCATATAATTTACTATTCCCACTCCAGTCTACATTAATTATGGGTAGGTGGTGGACACTAATTAAATCTAATTTACTATTCCCACTGCAGTCTACATTAATTAGGGGTAGGTGCTGGACACTAATTACATATAATTTACTATTCACACTCCACTCTACATTAATTTGGGTTACGTGCTGGACACTAATTACATATAATTTACTATTCCCACTCCAGTCTACATTAATTTGGTGTAGGTGCCTATAATATATGTTTTTATTAAACAAAAACAAGCCTTAAACACTATATACAATACAACTGTATCCAAACTTTAATGTTTTAATTAATACATTTAAAATTTGTATTTTAAATTGAGTAAAATGAGTAAAATTTAAATCATTATAGAATTTTTACAAAATAACTCACTCCTTACACTCTATAAACAATTCCAATCAATCATAATTTATTTTATCTATCAAATACATTTTATAAATATTAATACAAATAATTTACGTCAAAACAATTTCTCCTAAATTAAATTTTTTACATTATTTAGAATATATTTTTTTATTTATTTGCAAAAAATTTCAAATTTTATTTTACATTTTAAATTTTTCTAAAATTGTTAGTAAAATTTTAGAAATGCATATTATATCTAAAAAATTGACTAATATTTTTATAGTATTTTACATTAATTTCCAATTTTTTTGTTAAATTTATAAAAAAAAAAAAATTTTTAGAATGTAATTTTTTAAATTTTAATTGATTTCTTTTTAATTTTTTAAATTTAAATATATTCTTTAAAACACTCCCCACCCTTATCCCCTATAAACCCAACATCTCGCTCCTAAAATTATATATATATATTTTTTAAAATATAAAAAAAATGTATTATATAAATACATTTTTTCTAAAAATGTTTCTGTTGTTTTATTTTCCACATTTTTTAAATTATAATATATACATTTTTAAAACACTCCCCACCCTTATCCCCTATAAACCCAACATCCCGCTCCTAAAATTATATATGATTTTTTCAAAAATATAATCAATTTTTATTATAGATACACATTACTATTACAATATTAGAAAAAATATGAAGTTAATAAAACAAAAAATAACACATAATACAAAAAAATTATTGTCGATATTTGTACTCATTATCGATATTTAAACACAACGATATTTTCACTTCGATATTTTTAATTCCGATATTTAAACACACATACTAATGACGAAATTTTTGTTTGTGATAATTATTCTTTCGATATTTTTTACCATCGATATTTAAACATCGATATTATGTCACATCGATATTTAAATTTCGATATCATGTCTACTTACCCGATGATACGCAGATCGTGGTATCATTGCTTCCGGGAAAAAATCCAGGCGTTGCCACCAGGTTTCTGGATTGCATGAAGGCAGTCAGCATCTGGATGGAAAAAAGTTGCTTAAAGTTGAACTCCTCTAAAACGGAGGTGCTACTTTTTGGGTCTAACACCAACCTCTGGAGCCCTGAGTGGTGGCCGGATGACATGGGATCCCCTCCCTCCCCCGCCATGAAGGTGAAGAATTTAGGAGTGATTATTGACGACCAACTCTCCTATAAACCCCAAGTAAAGGCTCTCTCCTCATCCATTCATTGGACCTTGAAAATTATCAGGAAGATCCTCCCTTTTCTACCAGTAGGGAGAAGAAAGACGGTGGTGTCAGCTCTTGTGCTCTCCCACCTTGACTACTGTAATAGCCTACTTCTAGAGGCTCAACAGGGGCTGCTTAATAAGCTGCAGGGTACTACAAAACGCGGTGGCCCGTCATATTGTCGATCTGCCTAAATTTGCATCCGTTTCCAGGGAGTTGGTTAAGTTGCATTGGCTCCAGGTGCGGAAACGCTCCAGGTGCGGAAACGGATCAGGTTCAAGTCCCTATGCATTGTTTATAAAGCGCTCCACGGAATAGGTCCAGTGTTCCTCCAGCAGCTCTTCCAATGGTACATGCCGGAAAGACAACTAAGGTCAGCTAACTTGGGGCTGATCAAGACTGCCCGTATTAGGAAGGTGCGCTGGGGGGGGCTGAAGCTTTGCTAGAGGGGCAGCCATGGCCTGGAATGCCCTTCCTTTGGCCCTAAAGCAAAGTGCCAAACTTTTGGCATTCCAAAAAAAACTGAAAACTTGGCTACTTTCGACCTAGACTAGAGGCTGGAAACTCAGGGAGCTACCACTTCAGCGCCAGGACACCGGTTGGTATTAGTGCGCTCTACAAATGGTATAAATAAATAAATAAATAAATACATAAATAATGGTGGATTTGACTTTTGTGACCAGCCTCCGTGTGTTATCATAATCACCACCACCTTCCACAAGCTCGAATGTTTGCCGCCTTTGACTTTTCCAAGATGGCGGCCACTATTTAACAACTAAATGCGCCCATTTGGTGTCTGAGGTACTAGCCCGTCTTCGATCTTTGTTTTGTAAGTACACTTCCGGGTTAAGACATTTAAATATGACTGCACGCCGTCCCTCCTCATATCGTGACACCTTGGTCGGATACCGGATTACGGACAGTTACGCTGAGAACACATAACAATGTAAGTCCTGTTCACGCCCTTACTATTTCCTGTGTCCTTTTTGATTTTTTCAGTCCTGATACAACCTGCCTTCTGATGTGAGGGGTAGTTTAAATGGTTCCAGCATGTTTGGGTCCTTCTACGAAGGTCGTAATATCAGGCTCTATATCATTATGTTGGCGATAGCGTGTGTCTCTACCAGCTGCCTAGATATATCTTCCTCCCCCCGTGTCATCAGTCACATCTGGCACCTATAATGTTCAATAGAGATGTTATGCAGTCATTAGATGCTGGGATTTGCTTTACTATGAACCAACTGGAGGTTCTATGTGATCAAGGCTTTTTAAAGAAACATGGTGTATGCTCCCGCATATTTCGTCTCTCTGGTAGTTTTGATCCTTTACTCAAGTGGATTGAAGCCATGTATATCGGAGCCTCGCTTACAGTACTCCTGTTTATTCACTAGCCATTCTAGCCAAGGAGGTCCAAATTGTGATTCATGTAGGTCCGATGGGCTCTTGCAACAGTATTGTCGAATAATAGTTATTTACTGACAATTTTTCAGTAAGATAAGCGTTCGAATGTTTGAATCCATTCTTTATCTATTCCATAGTGAGACGTTTCATTCCTCACCTGAAGAGCTTTCCTGCATTGTTGCTGGTTGGCCGAACTCGAATTGTAACAAAATTTTTTTGCATTGGTGTAACAGGTATGAAGTCACTTGATTTATTTGTATTCAGGTGGACAATCATGGCACAAACTTCGAGGTAACCTCCTGCTTTTTAACCAACAGATAGCGGTGGTTTATGTGTCCCACTCTCTAGGTACTTGATCTCAGCTCGACTTTCTGTGCCTTAGATAGCTAAGTAAGTTTGCATCTATTTTTTGCTAAAAACGATGGACGGTGGTGGTGATTCCATATGACATACAAATTGTGGTCACCTGATCATTGAAGTTCTTTTGATTTGTCCATAAAATGTCCAGCTATTTTATTTGTGGTGTAATAAAGAGTTTTTTTCTAACAGATTAACTCGATACTGAATATGATTAGTCTGTTAATCAACACTCTTAGAGTGTTATGCACACGGTTATCCTGTTGGAAATACTTGAAAATGTTATTCTCTGGCTGTATATAGATGTAAATAGAATGAATTGTTAATATCATTGTATTATATTTACACAGGGGGCTTCCTCTGCAACATATATTTTGTCCTGATGATGGTCTCATAGACTACTGCTACAGAGACCGAAACGTCGACCTATACATCACCTTCCAAGCAACCTATGTGTCTAAGAGTGACTTCTGTGTTTATTTTTGGCCTCAGTTACTCTTTTTTGACTTACAGGAGTTGATGTTTGGTTATGAACTGATTTGCTGATTTGTTTTAACATCTGTTCATGACTTCTTTGCACATTATCAATTTTTGATGTATCCCCTTGAATTGATTTCTAGAATATAAAATATATACTTTCATATAAACAGGTTCTTCCGTGTGCTTTTTCATTGCCCTATGCGACTAAGAGTCATTACTGTTACCCTTTGGGTACATTGGAGTTAGATTGTTGACAACAGACTCTAAGATAAATGTCAAGAAACAAGCTAAGTAAAACTTGAAAAAAATCCCTTGTAGACATCCCCTACCTGAAATTGTATACTGCCCAAGCCTACAAGGGTTGATTGGGTTACCCTCACTCCTTAACGTACCAACACCTTTAGGGCACTCAAGTTCACATTATATAATAAAATATGCCTCACAATCCCTGGGGAGCTGCCGTGAATAATATGCTTTGAAACTAGAGTTCTGAGAGGTGGAGCACGACAGGAAGAGTCAGCAGGGCGGGCATGCAACGACATGAGAGGAGATGGGAGGGATAAATGCTCCTCCCATTTGTCAGGTACAAGGGAAATAATGAAATAGTGAATCTACAGGGGTGCCTTCGTCATCACTTAATTGCCACACATCTAATAACTAAAAATGTGACCTGACCTTGTTTAATATAATTGGCCCTGTTATAAAGCGCCTTCAATACCTTTAAGTCAGTCAAGTTCGAGCTCTAGGGAAATCCCCCAAAATTTAATTTGACATTGTGTAATGTAACTAGTGCTCGTGTAAAATGCTCCAACACTTTCAGGTTATCAAGTTTGCATTATGTAAACAAGCATCAGAAAAAAAGATACAGGAGTTGTGCAAGCCAGGCCCTTAGCTGTGCTGCAAGGTTGGGCTGCTGAAGATCTCGTGACCGAGGCTTGCTAAAGCAAAAAGCAGCAAAGCGGGAGGGGCTCGGGGAAATCCTTGCACTTTGAAGTCAGAGAAAATGAAAGAGGCACAGCAGAACCACCAAAGTTGGACGAACAGTGACACATGCTGGAAAAAAAGAAAAAAAATAGTCCCTCAAATGAACACATAAACACGGAAGTATAATGCTAACAGTAATAGGGCGGTGCTCTGTGGGAGGAAACCAAACACAATAAGGAGGGACAAAGAGGAAGGACTAACCACTAGCAAGCAATCATTTTTGAACAATAAAGGAATAGGTGAATAAAAAGGCAATGCGCAAGCTTTAAACCCACAGAGTGAATACAGCATGCCTCGAAGAGACAGATCATGCACTGCCTAGGCTCATCCTAAAAACTGTTTGTCTACTTTGACTAAGCAGTTGTGGAAAGAATTATGCCTTGTATCTTTAGTAATGTCACAATGTTCTCTTTTTACATACGTACACCTTAATGATTCATATATAATTTGTGTAGAAAGTGTGATGAAGTGCACCTGCATTTACAGGATTTATAAGTAAATACAGACTTTCCCTAGAATATACATTTTCAATTAAGGGAAAATACAAACAAAAATGTATGTTTAATAGGTCTAATTACCTAATCCAATGTTAAGACTCAACACATAGAAGGTTAGAGAAAACAAGCAAATGTTATAAAGTATGTGAAAACCATGCATGTATGAATGCAAGTTCTGAAAATCAAACGGAACTTATATGTATGCCAAGACGTTGAATCACCCAGACAAACTGTTGGAAATCTCTGCAGAGCAGAAGGGTATGCCTATACTTAACAAACATTTACAGCCTTTTTTCTGGGATGGCACATAGTATTCTTCCTCTTTCTTTTGCAAAAGCTTTTCTTAAACTGCATATACACTGCTTTATGATTTTATATGGAAAATTAAGAGACATAGGATTGGTCTGAAAAACTTAACATTCAATATATTTTGAGAGCTACAGTTGCAGGATGTTGATGGATATATGTGAACCTGTCTAATAAAGCACAGTTTGAATGGTTGCATAATGATGTGAAAATGTATTCACATTTTTCTTAAAGTCAGACTGACAGACTAGAAAGCCCTTCCCACTTCAGTTTTCCCTGGCCATGACATTGTTCAACCATATATTGAAAAACAGAATAACGCTAGAAACTAATATTTTGAATTGATTCCAAATAATAGGTTGAACATATGTAATGTCATACCTTTACAGTCCTGTAATAGAAAGCAAAATCATATCATTGCCATCATGATATTGTACAGGAATGCAAACAACTTTTCCATATTATCTCATAAAGGAAAGACTGAATCTTGCTATGGATGAGCTTAATACACTACTTGGATTGAATAAAGTTGAATTTTAAAATTATAATCATTTGCAAAATACTAAGAGTCACCAGGTCCGTCACGCCGCTGCACCACCAAACCTGTGGTCGGGTTGCCCACCAGGTTACAAGAGTTTTTTGTGTCTAGCAGGCTTTTTTTTATGCTCCCATGGTGGTGCCTCAGAAAATAGACACCTCAATGGGAAAGCCAAAAACAGTTCCTTCACAGCATGGACTGTAAAGTCCATGCCGTGCGGGGACTGGTTTGCATGTGCACAGGGGGACACATGTTGTGCCCCCCTGTGTGCATCCACATGGTGTGAGGCACCAGGGGGCCTGTTTCCTCTCCACCATCGTTCTCAACCACCATGAAAACCATGGCAGAGAGGAAACTTGCAATATGTTTGGCTGGACCGCTGTGGTACCGCCAAGCATATTACCTTCTCTACACACAGCCGCTCCACCGTCTGGGAATGGCAGTTCCCTGGTGACTGTGGTGGGGCAATGGCGGTCCAACCACCCTAATTGTAAAAGAGCAGTCAGGAGACCACCACCGCCACACCCCCATGAGTCTGGCTGCTCCGTGGACCACCAGACTCGTAATCATGCCCAAAGAGATTATATTCTATGACAATAGACTCCCCTGACATTATTTGAAATTGTATAGTAGTAAGAATAAACGTTAATATGATTCTTTCAGATGGTTTCATTTATTCAGCTTTCAGAATAGTTGTAGCCCTGTAAAAGATGTGCATGACAGATTTACATATTCACATTTTATGTCATTTGAAGAAAGATAATGGTGTGCTAGTGTGTCTAATGTTTCAGTGTCTTTTAGTTCATAGCTTCTGAGTAGAAATAGTTCCTATGAGGATATCCGGATGTAAATGTGCATATCAATTTCTATTTCTTTACCTGTCATTAAATATGGCTCTGATGCCGAGGACATAATCTATGACCGAATTCTCAGTATTTTTGATATTATTAACACCATCGAACTGAAGATGATGGCAAAACACTGGAAAAAACAGAACATCATAGTTTTCATCGTTGATGGGCATGTGTTAGTTTTTGGGGGTTAGTTACTTTCCCATAGCAAGGTGCTTGAAGAAGTTGGAAAATATGGCATTAGCTGGATAAAAATAATCTTGTCTCCGCGACTAATCACTGGCAAAGGATTGCTATTGTTTTATTACGGGTTTTAACTGCACTTCAGTAGTTTCAATATTAGATGCAGATGTATTATTACATATTATTTGTCTTTGTTTGCTTCGATTTTTTTTTATTCTGTGCCTTGGATGTTTTTACGTTGTATGTAGCATGTTTCCTTGTGATTAGAAAATGAAACAAATGTTTTAAACCTGAAATGAAATTGCTTTCTTGGACTACTAAATGTGGATTACACTCACATGGTGAACTTTTATCTGACACGTGTCTGTCCAGTTGCTGTTATATATACACAGTCTGCTGTAAAACTTCAGAGACTACCTGAAACAGAGGTGCAGCTTGGTCAGTAAGACTTGGGGAGGGAGTGAGATTCAAATTCACCAACAATCAAGCTGGCATGTAATGTTAAAATACATTATAGGACAAGCAGACGCATGAGAGGGGCTTAAGGGGCAGTGGAACGGAAAGGAAGGTGGATTGGTAGGAGTACTAAGTTAGAGAAAACACAATATTTTGTAAAATAACCAAGATTTTTTAGGACTTTCAAAATAGAAAGAGGTAGAGATTGTGTCTGCGTTTTTGTCTGCGTGCTTGTAATAATTCATGGTGACATCTGACAGACGCCTCGAATTATCCAACTAAAAACACTTGTACCCAACTACTTATAAGAAAATACATTTATTTTGGGGGTGCAAAACCCACCCTGCCTCCTGAAGCTACGTCTACGACCTAAACTTTCACATAAAAGACTTGATGTAACATAACGATGATATGAAACTGCGGCTGAATTGCATACCTTCACTTAAATAGGAAGTGCAAACAGAATTCTTGGTAAGAGAGAAAGAAAGAGGTATAAAACTGGGAAATATGAAAACAAAACAAGTAATACATTCCAGTGACAATTTGCTATTTGGTAGAACTCATTAAGATCGCACTGAATTGGTAATTCCAGAAAAGTGTCATGTGAAGGTGAAAGAGAGAATCTAATCCCTTAAGAGGGGCTATTAATGCAAAGAAATGGGAAGAGTTGCAAAAGAAATGTATTTATATACTGAGAATGTTAATCATTTAATTATTTTGTGAGATATTACATTGACCTGAATGCCACACCACAACAGCTTCATAGCACCCTGGATAGACTAGAAACAATATGGGGGAGAGTCAGCCCTTAATACAGGAGGAAGGCAAATAAACTGCATGATCTGCGGTGACAAAGAGGGTTATGAATATACTATTGGATAAATAGCAAACAACTTGCAAAAACAGGGATAGAGAATACTTTTCTGACGGCCCTGATAAAACAAAGCGTTTATTCTTTTTTTCATTTTTATAAATGGAAGAAGGGTTGTTTCGCCTTCAAGAAGGAAAGGTAGTGCATCCCATAATTTAATTTGTAATATTCTTCTGTGAGATTGGTAACAACCATAGATGTCCATGATGCTAAATGGACCCTCCCAGTGGAAAGAATTATTATCTACGTTTCTAAACATTTTAAGTTGAAGAGGACAAAAACGAAAGCAAAAAAAATGGTGATGGGCAGGGTCATGTGTCCTGAAAATTTAATTTAGTTTCAAGATGAGAAAAATGGATTTACATTTACTAAAGCTTTGTGATAGTTCTCCACTTCAAATAAACTCTCATACCCATAGTGAACGAGTTAGAAATGCAACACATATGTGTGCTGTGTACATTGTGCACTACTGCCATTGTGCATCTAACGCAAACAGCCTACCTAGGGCCCGATTATGACTTTGGCAGTGTGGGAGAAGAGCTGCCACACTGCCAAAGCCGTGTGAGCACTGCCCGCCAGATTAAAAGTTGTCTCATATCTGGTGTGCATTTCTTTGGCAGAGCCACGCCATGCCTCTGAAAAAGGGCACCTCATTGGGAGCGCCAAAGGCAGTTCCTGCATGACGTGGACTCTGCAGGACATGCCGTGCAGGAACTGTGGTGCATGCACACAGGGGGGACAACATATGTTTAACTGCATGCAGCCTATGGCCCTGAGGCAACAGGGACTCTGTAGGGCCCCCTTTGTCTCCTCTCTGCAACAGTTCACCTCCATGAAAACCGAGGAGTAGAGGAAAATCGTTATATTGCAGCCTCAAGACCACCGCAAGACCACCAGTGATCCTAGATCCCTGGAGGTTGCGGCGGTCTCATAGAGGTCTGACCGCCCAACTTGTAGTAGGGTGGTCAGACCGCTGGTGCGGCTGTGCCCGTACTGCCACCATGGATACAGCATAGTCATAATCAGGCCCTTAATCTGAATTGAGATTTGTTTTGCCCCTTTTTTTTTTTATAAATAATGTGGACAATTGGTAATAAAATGCAGGTTGATATTTTTATATTCACAACATATATTTGTTGGGCTCTAGATAACAATATAAACTAGGATTAATTTCGGTGTTCTGTTCTATGCATGAACCTACAAGCCACATTTGAATTAGATGCATACACATGCAATAGAAAGCATTCTTCCTTTTGGGTCCACATCACTTCGTGGATGTCACAATATGAGTCCTATACAAGCGTACTGCCTCCTGTAGAATATCAATGGGTGTACACTGCAGCACAAGTGGCACTGTGTGCAATTTGTTTAGGGATTATACAATGAGAATTACGGCCCTAGGATGTGCCTGTTTTTGGTAGAGAGAGAGCTTGCTTCTAATTAGCATCTGTGAAAGACTTCTTTAGCTGTTTTTAGCTCCTTTGTGTTGTATACTGTTCTCTCGGATATTTAGGACCGCTTTAAAATCTCTGGTAAGTTTTCTTTTGCAGTGTCTTAGTTATAGAAATGCATGAAGGACTATTTTATACCCCCCTTGTCCTTTAATCCGAGCATTTGCTTTAGAAAGTAAGCGATTCACTGAAAATTATAAGTTTATGTGGGCGCTCTGAGGGAATTCTGTTTTATAAGGGTTACAATTAGCAAATATGGGTAGTGAATATTGACAGCCTCTTAGGGCTTGTTCATGTTTAGGATTTAAAAATACAGCAGGAAAGAAAGACACTGAAAATGATACGGCATCAAAACAGTGACACTTCATCCCTGCATAAATAATCGCCCATTGCTCACACACCTTATAGAACCTAAGTAATACTAATTGTAGCAGTATTATTTTGTGAATTTAAATCCACTCCCTAGTTGGTAGCCTGTGAGGGCATGCTCAATTCACAAATGCTCCTGAACGAACGTCCATTTGATAACGAATTGTAAACACATTCATCTTGGTACATATTGTAACTGGTGTCCTGCGCCCTTAACACAATTATGCGGTATGTGAATGGTGATTAACTCTGTTCTTTCCTAATAATACATTTTAAATGAAAATGACATGTATTCTCAAAAGAGTGTGTACAAATGCAAAACACAACGCTCAAAAGCATAACAATTCAGTTCCCACTTTGACATATCAAGCACACCGTTGTGATAGACCGCTGGTACTGGTTATATTATGCCAAACTCGCAAACCTCCTCTCAAAACACGTGCAGTACATGTGGGCACGACCCTCCCTACCACCATGGAACCATTTTGAAGCTAGCTGGATAAGTGAGTTATGCACTCATTTTTGTCATCTTTGCTCTGCACACCTCAAGCCAGTCAAATCTTGGCTAGGGCAAATCAGCCTTCCGCCTACCAAAGCCTGAATAGATTGGTTAATGCCAACAGTGGTTGTTTACAGTGCTTAAGAATAGAAAAATTGTGGTACGAAGTGCAGTATACAAAAGCAATTAATAATTGAATCATATTAACTTAACTTTATCGTTGTAATTCAGGCTTGATCTCCCTTATAATAATCTTCATATATACCAGTCTAGCATAACTTGAACTTCTACCTCCTCTCTTTTTTCTCTTTGGCTTTCTCTTGCTCTCTATTTCTTTCTCTACCTCTCTATCACTCTTAATTTTTCACTCTTTCTTTTCTTTAAATCTGTTGCTACATCTCACTCTTTCTCTCAGAGAAAAACACTAGTCGATTCCGATTCGGGAAAAAGTGCTCCGAATTGCGGTTCGGAGTGTTTTTCCCCGTACGAGTCGTACCCGTAGGCGTCCCCGTACGAATCAGCAAGTACGATCACAATCTAAAGCGTCACTCCGTACGGCTCGTAAAAAACGCCGTACGAATCGAAAGTCCATACGAATTGCAGTCGGCTGCCGCTCGACGCAACGTCCGAACGTAAAAAGAGCGCGTCTCCCGAACCAGGAAGTACGATCCGTGTAGAACACACTCCGTACGGCTCTTTTTCTACGAGAGCTCAAAACTACCGTAAAACCACACTCCGGCACGAACCGCACCCCGGTACGCGACAAGCAGGACATGAATGCCATCGTCCGTCTCATCCCTATCCTGTACGGCCACCACCTCGTACTTAGAAACCGACGACGACGCAGAAGGTGAGTACAACGAAGTCCAACATACCTGTACGTGTTGCCACACGCGCACATCTCCATTGCACGACTGTAATCTCTGGGTACGTTGGTCCACACACTCCCGCACTTCACCAGTGTAATACGGAGACGTCCCGCACCTACGTCATCGAAGTACGTCACCGCACTTCACCAGTGTAATACGTGCTGCATGTACGCCATCCAGCTGGGGTACGGTACGTCAACGACCTCCGGGTACGGTACGTCACCGCACAACAGCAGTGCAATACGGAGACGTGCCGCACCTACGTCATCGAAGTACGTCACCTCACTTCACCAGTGTAATACGTGCTGCATGTACGCCATCCAGCTGGGGTACGGTACGTCAACGACCTCGGGGTACGGTACGTCACCGCACAACACCAGTGCAATACAGAGACGTGCCGCACCTACGTCATCGAAGTACGTCACCGCACTTCACCAGTGTAATACGTGCAGCATGTACGCCATCCAGCTGGGGTACGGTACGTCAACGACCTCGGGGTACGGTACGTCACCGCACAACACCAGTGCAATACGGAGACGTGCCGCACCTACGTCATCGAAGTACGTCACCGCACTTCACCAGTGTAATACGTGCTGCATGTAGGCCATCCAGCTGGGGTACGGTACGTCAACGACCTCGGGGTACGGTACGTCACCGCACAACACCAGTGCAATACGGAGACGTGCCGCACCTATGTCATCGAAGTACGTCACCGCACTTCACCAGTGTAATACGTGCTGCATGTACGCCATCCAGCTGGGGTACGGTACGTCAACGACCTCGGGGTACGGTACGTCACCGCACAACACCATTGCAATATGGAGACGTGCCGCACCTAAGTCATCGAAGTACGTCACCGCACTTCACCAGTGTAATACGTGCAGCATGTACGCCATCCAGCTGGGGTACGGTACGTCAACAACCTCGGGGTACGGTACGTCACCGCACAACACCAGTGCAATAGACGTGTGGGACATAAGTCTGTTATGTCATTGTAAGTGTAAGTATCAGAGTGTGTGTGTGGACAACACCCCCACCAGTGCCCACCAGTGCCCAGAATCAGAGTGTGTGTGTGGCTGAGACCCCCAACAGTGCCCACCAGTGCCCAACATCACAGTGTGTGTGTGGACGACACCCCCACCAGTGCCGACCAGTGCCCAGCATCAGAGTGTGTGTGTGTACAACACCCCTACCAGTGCCCACCAGTGACCAGCATCAGAGTGTGTGTGTGGACAACACCCCCACCAGTGCCCACCAGTGCCCAACATCAGAGTGTGTGTGTGGACAACACCCCCACCAGTGCCCACCAGTGCCCAGCATCAGAGTGTGTGTGTGGACAACACCCCCACCAGTGCCCACCAGTGCCCAGCATCAGAGTGTGTGTGTGGCTGAGACCCCCAACAGTGCCCACCAGTGCCCAACATCAGAGTGTGTGTGTGGACAACACCCCCACCAGTGCCCACCAGTGCCCAGCATCAGAGTGTGTGTGTGTACAACACCCCCACCAGTGCCCACCAGTGCCCAGCATCAGAGTGTGTGTGTGGCTGAGACCCCCAACAGTGCCCACCAGTGCCCAGCATCAGAGTGTGTGTGTGGACAACACCCCCACCAGTGCCCACCAGTGCCCAGCATCAGAGTGTGTGTGTGGCTGAGACCCCCAACAGTGCCCACCAGTGCCCAACATCAGAGTGTGTGTGTGGACAACACCCCCACCAGTGCCCACCAGTGCCCAGCATCAGAGTGTGTGTGTGGACAACACCCCCACCAGTGCCCACCAGTGCCCAGCATCAGAGTGTGTGTGTGGCTGAGACCCCCACCACTGCCCACCACTGCCCACCAGTGCCCAGCATCAGAGTGTGTGTGTGGCTGAGACCCCCAACAGTGCCCACCAGTGCCCAGCATCAGAGTGTGCATGTGGATAACACCCCCACCAGTGCCCACCAGTGCCCAGCATCAGAGTGTGTGTGTGGCTGAGACCCCCACCAGTGCCCAGCATCAGAGTGTGTGTGTGGACAACACCCCACCAGTGCCCACCAGTGCCCAGCATCAGAGTGTGTGTGTGGCTGAGACCCCCACCACTGCCCACCACTGCCCACCAGTGCCCAGCATCAGAGTGTGTGTGTGGCTGAGACCCCCAACAGTGCCCACCAGTGCCCAGCATCAGAGTGTGTGTGTGGACAACACCCCCACTAGTGCCCACCAGTGCCCAACATCAGAGTGTGTGTGTGGACAACAACCCCACCAGTGCCCACCAGTGCCCAGCATCAGAGTGTGTGTGTGGACAACACCCCCACCAGTGCCCACCAGTGCCCAGTATCAGAGTGTGTGTGTTGACAACACCCCCACCAGTGCCCACCAGTGCCCAGCATCAGAGTGTGTGTGTGGCTGAGTCCCCCACCAGTGCCCAGCATCAGAGTGTGTGTGTGGACAACACCCCCACCAGTGCCCACCAGTGCCCAGCATCAATGTGTGTGTGTGGCTGAGAAACCCACCACTGCCCACCACTGCCCACTAGTGCCCAGCATCAGAGTGTGTGTGTGGCTGAGACTCCCAACAGTGCCCACCAGTGCCCAACATCAGAGTGTGTGTGTGGACAACACCCCCACCAGTGCCCACCAGTGCCCATCATCAGAGTGTGTGTGTGGACAACACCCCCACCAGTGCCCACCAGTGCCCAGCATCAGAGTGTGTGTGTGGCTGAGACCCCCACCACTGCCCACCAGTGCCCAGCATCAGAGTGTGTGTGTGGCTGAGACCCCCAACAGTGCCCACCAGTGCCCAGCATCAGAGTGTGTGTGTGGACAACACCCCCACCAGTGCCCACCAGTGCCCAGCATCAGAGTGTGTGTGTGGCTGAGACCCCCACCAGTGCCCACCAGTGCCCAGCATCAGAGTGTGTGTGTGGACAACACCCCCACCAGTGCCCACCAGTGCCCACCAGTGCCCAGCATCAGAGTGTGTGTGTGGCTGAGACCCCCACCACTGCCCACCAGTGCCCAGCATCAGAGTGTGTGTGTGGCTGAGACTCCCAACAGTGCCCACCAGTGCCCAACATCAGAGTGTGTGTGTGGACAACACCCCCACCAGTGCCCACCAGTGCCCAGCATCAGAGTGTGTGTGTGGACAACACCCCCACCAGTGCCCACCAGTGCCCAGCATCAGAGTGTGTGTGTGGCTGAGACCCCCACCACTGCCCACCACTGCCCACCAGTGCCCAGCATCAGAGTGTGTGTGTGGCTGAGACCCCCAACAGTGCCCACCAGTGCCCAGCATCAGAGTGTGTGTGTGGACAATACCCCCACCAATGCCCACCAGTGCCCACCAGTGCCCAGCATCAGAGTGTGTGTGTGGCTGAGACCCCCACCAGTGCCCACCAGTGCCCAGCATCAGAGTGTGTGTGTATAACACCCCCCACTGCCCAACAGTGGCCAGCCATTACAACAAAAACCTACCATTCTTAACCACATTACCACCAGGAGATTGACACATGTCAACATACCTATATTTTAACATCACACCACCTCCCAGGCACACAGCAGTCACAGACATTTTCACACAAACTAAAGTTCAGAAAAAGAAAATAATAGCTTTATTCAGCTGGTTCAAAATAGAAAAGCAAATAAGAGTCTTCGCTCAATAAAGGCCAATGGCCAGTCCAAAGATGTCTCTGCAACAGTCTGTGCCTCCATGGGTGTGCTCACACCCAAACTTGCCTGCACATGGCGTTTAATCCACTGTGGAAACTACGGGGGCACCATCTGTGGAATCCTCCGGCACCGCATGGACAGGAGAGGGAAGGACAGGTGGAGTGGGTGCTGGTGTAGTGGATTCATCCACACTGGTTGGTGCATCGCAGAAAGTAGCTTCAAAAACCTGGCTGCACACCTCAGCCAGTGCCGAAAAACTACCACCTGAACCCGGGGACACATTGGGGGTGGAGGTACAGGGCTGTGAGTCAGTTCTACTGGGTGTGCGGATGCGTGTGTGAGGTGTCTCCCCTCTCCCTGGGGGTGTGCCTACTTCCCCTTGAGAATGGGTGCGTGGAGCTTTGAGCTTCTTATGCTGTGTGTGTGCCCTGGGTGTGTCTGACCTGTGGCGTGTGCGTGTATGCTGTGTAGGTATGTGAGAGGCAGAGGTGGATGGGTCTGAAGGATGGGGGGGGACAGATGCTGCTGGGTGTACAGAGCTGCCGTCAGTGTTGACTCCATGGCAGCCATATTCCGACGTAGATCAGACATGGCCGATGACATGCCCTCCATGAACGACACCACCTGTGTAAGCAGTTGTGTATGTCCATGGAGGACAGTCAGCATGGATGTCTGACCTACTGCAATCTGCCGGAGTAGGTCCACAGTCTCAGCACTGAGGGCAGCAGGGGACACAGGGGCAGGGGCTGCGGTGCCGGGAACAAAGGAGACACGGAGTCTAGCACGGACCCTAGGGACACTAACGACTGGGAGGGTGGCGATGGTACTGGAGGAGGGGAGGGCAGCCGAAGAAGAAGATGTGACCATTGCTGCATATTCCCCCTCCTCCTGAGAGTCTGACTCGGAGTTGTCGGCATGGTAAGATGTGTCAGTCACATGTCGTCCGGCCTGCAGACTCTCCTCACCCTCCGTGCCACTGTCTCCCTCTGACTCCTCATAGCAGGTGGCACTGTCGCTGGGTCCCTCTGCCTGGTCCGCGCCTGTGTCTCCTCCAGATTCAGATACTGCTGCTGTGGGCAATGAGAACAACAAAAACATATCAGTCACCTGTACACATCAGACATATAAGCTACAATACATTGTGCCTCATTTCTAAACATGGCATGCATCATGAGTCACATGACACAGAACTCTGCACAATGCAAAGTCTAGTTGTGGCCAATTGTGAGAGACACAACGCTCAATGTATAGTAGGATACAAGCAACAGGCAAGGAAAACACTAGTATGAGAGACACAATGATGATCCAGTGCCTGACAACAGGATAGCTGATTATGCATCCCAGCTCATTTTCCCACCCTGCCACCCAAACCCAGACCTGGACATGTTTGAATTGCTTACACCTTGTGCCACATGGGAAAAGTTCTGCCTGAACAGAAATGTGATGCCATCCTGGGACATGAATCAAGTGTAACATCACCTCACACTGGCATCACAGCTGTTGACACCCAAAGCCACATTGTGTGGCTGACCATCATTATCAGTTAGAAACCACATTCTACGTATTTGGCGAATATGCACACACGCACTGCCCAGTGTGAGTATGCATAAGCCCAAAATATTGCACATGTACATTGTGCACCTGTATCCAACACATGACAATTCGAAAGAGTACCATGGACCAAGGCCACTGAGGCAGACTCGTGCAGAAAACACATGTTGAGACTCAAGATCAGTGCCAAAATATGAAGAATGGCAGACACAGTGAACATGTGGTGCTACATGTAATGTACCAACAGGTGTCACAGACCCACCTCCAACATGATGATGTGCAAAGGAAGATGCATACTGAGACATTGCACCATAGGAGTACATGTGAAAAACAAACATCAGCCAAAGGGCCGGGCAAATGTGGAGTACGGCAAAAATTTTAAAGAAGCAGCTGCAGAAACTGGGACATTCTAATGCCAATGCATGGAGTGCCTGTCTGACCACACCACTCAAACTATGGGAGTGTTACCATGCCTTGGAGCACTGCAGGGAGCATGTGACACACATGACAACAAACAGACATGTACCTACCCCCTACTTGCTGCTGTCTCTCCTGCAACTGCCTATGGAGGTCTGGGAACACCACTTCCAGGACCCGGAGCATGTGGGGGGTGAGGTGGCGGGTGCCGCCATGCCGGCGTGGAACTTCCAGATGCAGCTGGACTCTGGCGATGCGGCGGGTCCAGCACCGGATGTCCTGCCACCTCTTCTTGATGTTTCTGAGCCTCCTGCGAGGCCTCCCCTCACTCCTGACAGCCCTGGCGATGTACAGCCAGATTTCACCCTTCTCATAGGTAGATACCTGTCACAAATGTAATGTAAAAGAGCATCAGTACACCTGGTCCATGTTCAAAAGACACACATATGTGCACAAAATACTTGATGACAACAGGGCATTGTAGGCTCCACACATTGGCATCATTGTCCAGGAGTATGTGGCCTGTGAGCAAACACTGCTGTAGTACATGCCATTGAAAGTCTACAGATGACATGACGTGCGCTAAACACTCTTAGAGCATGGCACTCACAGAGCAATGTATGCTACATCTGGGTGCACTGCAGCCCGTGACACGCTGTCACACATCCCACTACAAGAAATAACCCTCTTGACACAACACTGTACACCCTGGCATTCACTCCCAACAACATTGCATCTATACACCATACATACACAGTGGCCATTATGTCACACACATAACAGGTGCACACTCCGAGGTATTGCACACATCACTCACCTGATCCCCTCGTCTCCCATACAGCTTGCTGTAGTTTGGCAGGAGGGCATCCAGCAGGGCCTTGTTTTCAGCATCAGTGAATGCAGGTGCCCTCTCCATGCTCAGCAAATCAGGGTCCAGAGGATTCAGAGACAGCAGCCGTGGTTACCACACCAATGTTGTACAGACAAGTGCCCTCCCACAGCCACATGCTGTCTTATATCTGTGCTGCAGAGGGTCTGTGAGTCCAAGGAGTAGTGTGTGATAGGCCACCATAGTTAGCATCCTATGTTCCATCCAATCACATCACACATAAGGCCATGACACACATATGCATGGTTTTAAAACTGAGCCTGAGCTGAACAACAACATTTGCAACATTGTATACTTTTGCCCAACTTAATTTCCTAGAACACCTGTAGGAGGCTCAAAAAACTCTGTATCCATGACAACCTGGTTGCATTTTAATCAGTACACTGTTCCCCTAGATGTTGGCAATGTATTAATTCAAATACCCACACAAGTAAGGTGACATTGCCATTGCGTATGCAACCCATCCAATGGTGTTACGAGGCGTACACACGCACGTACCATTGGGGTACGCTTGGCTCTCGTATGGCTGAAATGCAATAGGGTAACGAGGCCTACACACGCACGTACCATTGGGGTACGCTTGGCTCGCGTATGGCTGAAATGCAATAGGGTAACGAGGCGTACACACGCACGTACCATTGGGGTACGCTTGGCTCGCGTATGGCTGAAATGCATTAGGGAAACAAGGCCTACACACGCACGTACCATTGGGGTACGCTTGGCTCGCGTATGGCTGAAATGCAATAGGGAAACGAGGCGTACACACGCACGTACCAATGTGGTACGCTTGGCTCGCGTATGGCTGAAATGCAATAGGGTAACGAGGCATACACACGCACGTACCATTGTGGTACGCTTGGCTCGCGTATGGCTGAAATGCAATAGGGTAACGAGGCGTACACACGCACGTACCATTGGGGTACGCTTGGCTCGCGTATGGCTGAAATGCAATAGGGAAACGAGGCGTACACACGCACGTACCATTGGGGTACTCTTGGCTCGCGTATGGCTGAAATGCAATAGGGAAACGAGGCGTACACACGCACGTACCATGCTCAAGTGTACGATTGTGTAGGCTGTGTCCCTGTCCTACCCCATGTCACCATTGGGAGAGTGACTCCAGGAAATCACATAGCAGGGATGTAGTCTACACTCATGTCTAGGATGTGGATGCATACATCAGCATGGCATCCATATATCAGCATGCCCAAGGTGTGGCAGACATAGAAGAAGAACAGGGACTGTGACCTTGTGACTCAGTTGATGTGTGAAGAGCTGGCGAGACATGTCATCAACCATATTTCACATGTGCATCACATGCATTCAACACTTCACACCGGAGTAAAGTCTGCAACATATTGTGATGCACATCAACACTGGAATGCCACACCATTCAGTACAGGGAACTGCCACATGATGACAGCAACATGCCCACTGTCACAGAGGTGTAATAGCCGCACAGCATGACCCTGTGTGACCACCTCATGTGTGTGCCATGTGCGACATTGTGCATGATGTTAGCATATGAAATTTACAGGTCAGTATCATATTACTCACCTTTGAATATCCCCAAGTGTCATCCTGGATATGGCAATTACCGCTCAGCACTACACTTGTGTGTCGGTAGGCATGGCCTGTGGCTTAGCATGTGTTGTTGGCGTTGTGTGTGCCGTGATGACGTTGTCGGAGTACTCAGTCGTCACCTCTGCGTGCACACGTCAGGAACCTTTCATCACAACACAAGCGCTGGTCCCGTATGAGTGTAAGCTCAGTCATTTTTCAACCAAAATCATAGTACGTTCACTTCTGACCATTTCACTTGGATTGTCTGACTCCGGATGGTGTCAATATGGATGTCCGTTTCAAAGCCTGTTAGGAATGCCAACGACTCATGTTGGTGACTGACCCTCACCGTTGGTGTCTCCACTGTTTTCACGTCAAGCACAACAACAAGAGCTGCTCCGACTGCCGGGAACACACCTATAAATCCAGGTGTGATTGGACCCACAAGCCGCTCAGACTCCAGCAGTTGGCCCTGCACCACTATAGCTCATGGTCTGGACGTAGGACGAGTGCCTGGGCATGGGTGTTGAGACATCAGAGCCGCTGAATTACACATCAGTCCTCCAGGGCTGAGTCGTCACGTATCCCAAATGAGTCAAAGATATGCCATCGCACTTCCAAATCCCCACAATGCACGTGCAATGCTGCATGTGATCCGGGTGACACCGGCCATGCGGCTCTGTCAGATTAGCCGCCGTCGTAGCCTGCACCACGACCTCCGGGCCCTGCCCTGCATGTGAAGCAGGAGGAGTCAGTGCACTTCCTCATGTCCATGATGTCCCTCAACCCAACAATGGCCTACCCGTCGGCTCCTGGCCCAGCGGACCCGTCTGGGGGCACGAGCGCGTCTGGTGAATTGCCCCTGACGCCATCACTCGCTTTGTCCCTGACGCAGGCGGCGCATATGTCCCGGAACCGCTGGGACAGACAGGATGTGAATGGTCACCCTGGTCCTCGCTGGTTCACCTCACAACCTGACTGGCAACAGTCCCCCAGGTGTCAGCCTTGGTGCCGTTCTTGGGTGGTGCTGTCCCCAATACCACACACTGTACGGCTCCAGCGTGGAGACTGTGCGGCTGAACACCGCTATTAATGCTGCATGGGGAGTAAAACTTCAATGAGCCTGCCACAGCTCATTACAATGGGTGTTAATGGGTATTGGTAGGGTCATGAAGACCCAGTGGCACGTGAGTGTCAGTCCCAAGACGACAGGACAGGTGGACTGGGGGATGCGAGTGGTCTGGACACCTAGCCTGACACTGGTGATGTCTCTACTCCAAACATGTTTTTGGATGAGCGGGCAACATACAGTGTAGTGTTTACATGGGTGGCCGGAGCCTTGCCCCTTCATCTCCCCGTTGCCGCCGTGAGGACCAACCTCCTCACTGAGGTCCTTCAACTCCACTCACGCTCCGCTGTGCCTCTGCAGGCCTATCTTCAGGTATGTACTGTATCTATATTGGCCAGCATGTACAGGCACGCTGCATGTTTGGCTGTAGATAGGCACGTTGTCAGACGCCCACACCCCTCCCCGGACTGACCATGTTCCCTGTCCTCCCACCCCACCCCAGAGAGCATGGGCATCCAGGCCCCCAAATCACAGACCACATTCCTGTTAGCTCCGCTGTAGAAGGCATCCAAGAGGTATGAGCACTACGGAAACATGTCTTCATCCTCCCTGAGTCTGGGAGTGGGCTCTTCCTATATCACATGCCTCTTTGTCTGGTACCCACACTCTCTGTGGGACATGGTTGTGTAACTGCTGGTAGAGTGTGCGTTGTAGGCACGGGCAATACTTGGCCATGCCCTTGTAGGATGCCAATCACCCACACTGTCTTTTTTCCGGTGTGGCCTGGATAGCCCCGACTCACTGGGCAGATCGATGGCATCCAGGGAAGCAAATTTGTCAAAAGCTTGTCATGTATTCAAAGTCGGGATTATGCGACTAACTACTGTTCCTTACTGATATCTTGTTACAAAACGTTAGTAACTAGTCCATACAGTTCAGTACATGTGCTGTAGGAGCATCTATGTTGTGTCCTTGGCGTGATGACCTGGTTTCTAATGTACACACACCATGCCCTGTGTGTTAATTACCCACTCATATGTGTGATGGCAGCACAGACCATTTGTCACAAATCTAAGATTTATGATGTATGATGATGGTCATGTAATAGTTAGGGAATGTAAACAACGCAACATTACTAAGGCAGAACTGTGCAAATGATGGCACATGTGTGTGTGTGTGTATTGCTGTCAGCTGTCTGGATGAGCAGACAAGCTGCTACTGACATTCACATGACGTGTGTCACTGACATGATACACTGTCAATGCTCAGTAAGACCTTTCCATCAGATCATTTGTATGCATGTCATATCCATTCCACACACCACAGGTCTTTTACTTTTCACGGAGGAGTGGCTGGGAGCTGGCACATCTTACATCAGTGTGTATCCCACGCCACACTCAAAATTGTCAAGATAATTTGAAGCAGTGTTGCTTGTGCCATGTACATTGTTATTGTCATAGTCAGACAGTTGAAGACATATTTGATTAATTGTGTATTGCAGGGCACCCCCTCTGGAAAGGCCGTTGCCTGACTTGGAAGCCATGAGGGAGCGGAATTGCATCCGTCGATATCGATTCAACAGACAGATGATCAAGGACCTGACGGACAGGCTGGAGGCTCACCTACAACCACGCCACAGATATCCAACTGCGCTGACACCTAAGGTAAAGGTGATGGCAGCCCTCCATTTCTTTGCCACAGGTACGTTCCAATTCACCATAGCTGATGTGGGAGGGATGTCTCAGACAATGTTTAGCCGGGTATTGGGTGATGTATTGGCAGCTATGTTGCTGCACCTGGATGAATTCATTACATTCCCTACTCCAGAAGAGTTGACAGATGTCAAGGGGGAATTCTATGCCCTGGGCCGCATGCCACATGTAATTGGTGCAATTGATGGTACACATGTTACTCTAGTGCAACCACAGGCTCAGGAGCAAGCGTATCGCAACAGGAAACACTACCACTCGATAAATGCCCTGGTGGTGTGTCTTGCCAACATGATTATCTCACATGTTTGTGCACGTTTTCCAGGATCGTGCCACGATGCTTTCATCATGAGGCGTAGCAGGGTACCACAGATGATGCTGCAGCTGCACAACCACCGGGCATGTCTTGTTGATGAGTATACCCTGTCAGCTATTTATTTATTTATTTAAAACATTTGTAAAGCGCGAAACGAAGGCCCATGGGCATCTCAGCGCTAAGTAACTGCAATGTTTGGCCAACAAGGGAACTGGCAGATCATTGATTAAAAAGCCAAGTTTTGAGGTTTTTTCGGAAAGACCAGAGGGACGTGCTGGTCTTGATCGAATGAGGCAATGTGTTCCAAAGTTTTGGAGCAGCCACAAGGAATCTTCTGTCACCCCAGTTGACAGATTTAGTTCGGGGGATCACCAGGTCCAAGGAGCTGGAGGAGCGCAGTGCTCTAGATGGACAGTAGGGAGTAAGGTTCTGGGTGAAGAATGCTGGGGCAGCGTTGTGTAAAGCCTTGTATACCAGGCACAAGGTTTTAAACTTAATCTCTTCCTCACCGGAAGCCAATGGAGTTGTTTCATGGTGGGTGAGACCGGATGGAATTTGAGGATTCACCCTAGGAGCCCGGCGGCCGCGTTCTGTATAGACTGCATTTTTGTTAGCACTCTCTCCTGGGCCCCTAGAAACAAAGCATTACAATAGTCTAGGGTGGAGAGCACCAGGGAGCTTACCAGCGTTTTCGCCATGTTTTCAGGTAAAAAGGGCAGAATTTTTTTGATGAGCCTAAGTTTATGAAAGGCTGAAGAGGATATCTGGTTGGCATGTGGAAGGAAGTTCAGACGGTTGTCGAACATGACTCCCAGGTTCCTCACTTTGTCAACCGGGACTGGGGGCTGGCCCATGGATGACGGCCACCAAAGGGGGGACCACTCCGGAGAGAGATTGCCAAAAATTACAACCTCCGATTTGCCGGAGTTTAGCTTCAGACAATTGTGTGACATCCAATTTCCGATAGCCGACATGCCTTGATTGAACATGTTAGCTTTCTGAAGCCCGTCATTTTTGATGGCAAGGACCAATTGTGTGTCATCAGCGTATGAAGTGAGGCTCATCCCGTGTGCCCTGATGACGTTGGCAAGGTCCGAATAATTTCAAAAAGGGGGTGGTGATGGACAGAGTATCTGAGTTAATCAGAACACTCCTACCCAGTCAAGAGATCAGGGCTTGATCCATCACCGTTTTTTAGCTCACTGCACCATCCCAGTTCAGAACCTGGCTACATGCAAATCAGTCTGTCCCTGGCCCAGTGCATCATGGGAACAGGGCAGACCAAACTACCAAGCCAATTCTTTACTGGAAAGGTCCGACACATAAATGTTAAATAGTGTCGGACTAAGGGATGAGCCTTGGGGGACTCCACACGGAAGTGACAGAGGGGAGGATTCAAAAGGTCCCACGGTGACGACCTGGGTCCTGTTGGCCAGGAAGGAGGCAAGAAGATTTTTGGCGTTACCTTGAATGCCAATGCTTTCGACACGGTCGACCAAGGTGGTATGGTCGACCTTGTCAAAGGCCGCCGACAGGTCTAGTAATATCAGGACGGCGGTGCCTCCCGCATCCCGGATAGATCTGATGTCATCCGCCGCTTTGACCAAGGCCGTCTCGGTTCCGTGAAAGCGACGGAACCCAAACTGGGATTCATCTAGGCATTTATTATCCTCGATGAAGGAGGAGAGTTGGGCATTCATAATTTTTTCCACTGTTTTTGCTAATAGCGGGAGACTGGCGATGGGGCGGTAGCTTTTAAGTTCTTCTTTGTCAAGGGTGGGTTTTTTGAGCAACGGTTTTATTAGGGTTTTCTTTAGTGTCTCGGGATAAGTGCCAGTGGTAAACATGGAGTTGCAGATGTTGGTTGGTTGGTTATAGAGGGTAAGACTGCATCCATGATAGGTCTCAGGACCTTCAAGGGACATGGGTCGAGGGCCGATTTGATGGTGGATATAGTTTTTAGCACCTGCGGACACGTGACCTCGCTGAACTGCGAGAGAATGGGTCCTTCAGGTTGAATTGATGGTCTATGAGAGAGAGTAACATTATTGGCTATGTATGTCAGTATGTCACAACTTCATGATCTGCATCATATTACACACTCATTTCCATGATGTCAATTTGCAGGAGACGCTGGATATCCAAACATGCCGTGGTTAATGACTCCACTACGCAACCCCAGGACAGCTGCAGACCAGCGGTACAACAATGCTCATGGGAAGACCAGGCGGGTGATCGAGCGAACTTTTGGACTCCTGAAGAGCCGGTTCAGGTGCCTGGACAAGACAGGTGGAGCCCTCCAATACAGCCCACGCAAAGTGTGTGACATCTTCACCGTGTGCTGCATGCTACACAACATGGCAGTAGAGAAGGCCGTGCCACTCTACCTTGATCCTGATGAGCTGGAACATCCGCCCGTTGAGGATGAAGGCCTTGCCCAGGATGCCAGCGACGAGGAGGGTGAAGATGATATCCGGAGTCACCTCATCCGCAACTTCTTTTCATGATGGTGAGTCATAGCAGCTGTAATCTGAAACATCTACTATGGAGTTGCATGGGTAGCATGCTGTGTATGCAACAGACTGTATGCAAGCTCACTTGGATGTTTGTTGTGCAGTGTCACACAGGTGCAGATGTAATACAACACACATACGTGCTATGTGTGCATTTTGAATTTACAGGCGTACTACAACATCTGGATATTCAACAGGACATTGTCAAAATGACATGAAACAGAACTTGACCCCTTGTGTGCCACTCTCATCCACAGCTCGCCCTGCCTGTTGTCCGTTGGGGTCATCGTGGTCATCCTGCTATTGCTCATCATGATTGCAACGTCTGCCAAATCAACGGAGCATGCATGGACATGTGGAGAAGTCAATTTGGGTAAGGACTCATATGAGGCCGTTTAGCGTTGGTATGTTTTGAAACGTGTGGTACATGTTCATGTGCATGTAGTGAGACCATGCATACATGCAACTACAAAATGTTACTTATTACATGTATGCCCACTCCCATGACAGGATAGTCACCCCATCTGACTGTCATCTGTTGTAGTTAGAGACTCTGGTGAAATCATCTATGTGTGTAGACATTGACACTGCAACATTGCATATACCATGGCTTTACATTGTGTCAGAGGTCACAACCACGGACTCTGTGGGGGATTGCAGCCTCACTGTGTGCATTAGAATGTGACTGGATCCTCTCCTCCAGCTTGTGGGCCAGTTCCGTTTGACTACCATCAAACCATGTGGTGTAGGTGTGGCACAGTCTATGTTCCACATGTTGAGATAACTGTCCTGTCATTCTGTTTACATGGATGCATTGCCCCTTGTTGCAGTATGTCATGTCACTGTCATGTCGTTACCGCAGTGCAGCTCGAATATACAGCTACACCAGCCTTCACAGTGAGTAGCAGTTCTGTTTTGATTCACATGATGCCATGAATGTTTAGCATGAGAAATGACAATGTTTGGGTGATGCATATCTGATTTATTGTGTAGCACCAGTGGAGTGCGGTCATTCCCATGAATCTCTAGTCCCATGCAGCATTACTGGGCAATGCTAGGGTCTCATTATGTGGCTTGGATCAACATCACTTGCACTTTATATCTTTTAAACCTGCATATCATGTTTAGCATAGTAATGCAAACTTGACAGATCAAAAGACTGGCTACTGAGTGCCTTCATTGCATGTAGATCATTTGCTTCATCATCATATGTGATACTTAAAGCTGTTGTGGGTCAAGTCAAGTTGGGGTACATGGCCCTTATGGGTACCCATAATCACATGCAGACATTACAGTTAGCGTAAGTAGCATTGCCATATGTTTCCATTTGGTTGTAAGGTCAACCTCATCTGAGCTAGGGAATGATTTGTAACAACATAGATCTCATTGCATGGTAGCTTACTTGAGAGCGTTACACATGACTCGAATGGATGACAGACTGTCCTATGTTTTATGTGTCTGTGTCATAGCATCGGATCTCATGTGATACCATGATTACGCATCTAAAATTGTATACAGTCAGTAAACTTCACAGGTGTGACTGGTACAGTGTAGCTAATGATGTTTTTGAAGTGCCAGTGACATGAGAATGTACTCCTAATGGTTATTTACCTCTGTTTCAGGTCTCCCTCCCAGCAGTTCCCATCCTCTCCTTCCCTTGCCTGATCATCCTTTTGTGTCTGTCGTTTGTACTCAGACCAAGGGGCTATTTGGAGGTGGAACCCTTTGAGTATCACACCACTCTGATGAAGAAAGGTACGGCCAGTCCTTGACAGGCTTGTAGCCAATAGTACTGCTGCATTACAGGTGACTACATTAATAGTGTTATTTGGAGTTCTTGCCAATGCTCATGTATGTTTGATAATGCTCTATGGGCTCACAATGTAAATAATCATGTTGTGCATGACGTCTGACTTCTACAGATTATTGTGCCGCCTTGATGTCAACGCACATGTCCTTCTAATGTGCATTTATACTATTTAGCATGAAGTTAGCTTATGCTTGTTATGTGTTTACCTGTAAAGTTACCACACGCATGGTGTGGGGGAGGCTAGAATACTATGTTGTGTGTGAGGTAGATGGCTTTGTAGTTGCTGTTTGGCTTTGAACACACTAGCTGTAGTCTACACCTGCTGACGCTGTGTGTCTTGTGCCCCACTTGTCCGTAAGGGCCCTGATCCAGTGGCTGTGATCTTTGGTGATTACTGTGCCATTTTATTTGCTGTGACCCTGAGTGAGGCAGACACTCCTGCCTTCACATGCCCCCTTTTGAATCGTTTTGGCCACCACAAGTGTGGAAGGGTATGCTCAGATGTGAGTCCCTTGCTCACTGCACCATCTGGATTCAAGCAAGCTGGGCCGAAGACGGCTGCAATGTCAGAAACCGGTCCCCGGAAGCTTGTTTCCTTTCCAGTAAAGAATTGGCTTGGTAGTTTGGTCTGCCCTGTTCCCATGATGCACTGGGCCGGGGTCAGACTAATTTGCATGTAGCCAGGTTCTGAACTGGGATGGTGCAGTGAGCTAAAAAACGGTGATGGATCAAGCCCTGATCTTTTGACTGGGTAGGAGTGTTCTGCTTAATTCAGATACTCTGTCCATCACCACCCCCTTTTGAATCGTTTTGGCCACCACAAGTGTGGAAGGGTATGCTCAGATGTGAGTCCCTTGCTCACTGCACCATCAGGATTCAAGCAAGCCGGGCCGAAGACGGCAGTAATGCCAGAAACCGGTCCCGGGAAGCTTGTTTCCTTTCCAGTAAAGAATTGGCTTGGTAGTTTGGTCTGCCCTGTTCCCATGATGCACTGGGCCAGGGTCAGACTAATTTGCATGTAGCCAGGTTCTGAACTGGGATGGTGCAGTGAGCTAAAAAACGGTGATGGATAAAGCCCTGATCTTTTGACTGGGTAGGAGTGTTCTGCTTAATTCAGATACTCTGTCCATCACCACCCCCTTTTGAATCGTTTTGGCCACCACAAGTGTGGAAGGGTATGCTCAGATGTGAGTCCCATGCTCACTGCACCATCAGGATTCAAGCAAGCCGGGCCAAAAACGGCTGTAATGCCAGAAACCGGTCCCCGGAAGCTTGTTTCCTTTCCAGTAAAGAATTGTCTTGGTAGTTTGGTCTGCCCTGTTCCCATGATGCACTGGGCCAGGGTCAGACTAATTTGCATGTAGCCAGGTTCTGAACTGGGATGGTGCAGTGAGCTAAAAAACGGTGATGGATCAAGCCCTGATCTTTTGACTGGGTAGGAGTGTTCTGCTTAATTCAAATACTCTGTCCATCACCACCCCCTTTTGAATCGTTCACATACACATGTCACTTTGTGGCTTGCAAATGCCCTTGTGGTATGTGCTTGTTTTGCAAGTTGTCACACCCCTCCTGCCAGCATGTCTTCACTCATTGCTGCTGCTGCATATACAGCCACCATGCAGCGCACATTATCCAGGGACACAGAGACCTACAGGATGACCCTCCTTCCATCCATTTATAGACCATGCTCCTGCCACCCTACACACAGACAACCCCAGACATTCACCCTCCTGCTATCACAATGCTTCTAACTCAGCCATTGCAGCTGCTATGCCTGTGTGTGCAACACATACTGGCACGACTATGGCAGATTCACATGACATTGGGTCTATGTACCACCAGGTCATGTGCCGTGTACAGCACACACACACCTTCCATAGGCACAATATTGTACAGTGTTACCTTGTCAACGCCAGAGCAGCAAAAACATAGCTGTCACTGTCAGTCAAGTAGCCACAGGGGACACAAACCATGACCACGTCTCTTGGGTGTGGTGTGATTTCCCCGTTCTGGTGTAGGTATTTGTCAGATGTGGGTAGTTGTTCTGTATGCGTTGCTCCCATTACAGTAGTATAGTACTTGTAGCTACATAGGGGTAGGTCACCTATTCAGGTGTGTAGAGTGCTACAGCCCATTGCCCACAGTCTGTCCTGCCAACCTTGTCCTGTGCGCCATTCATCACATCCACAGTACTGCATCATGCAGAAGATAGTTCACATACCTGAGGACACAGTTGTAGGTACTCCCTACGTGGGCAACTACTTTTGTCACACTGATCTGTACACCTCAAAGTGACTCTCCTGGGCCTGCCTGTGATAGCAGTTTTGGGCTCCAAACCGCCCTCCAGCATTTACTATCCCACACAGGTGTGTCTTTCCATCCATGTATCTAGTTGTTAGGATTTTTTCCCCAATGTGTGTCCACACTCAGATTCTGATCCAAGTGTGTGGTTGGCTGCTGTTTGTTGGATACCCTTGCATTTCATACATTTGCACACACATATCAATTTATGCTGTGGTTCAAAGATAACTCACCACATGCGTATGAGGATTAGTATATTTATTGGGAGATCTTGTGCAGGAAATGTGAATAGGTGCTGTACAGAAAGGAGTGGAATCCAAAGTTCACTGCCGGAGATGAGATGCCTTACAGTTTCAGTCAACAGAGTCCAGGCTACAGTGCTTGGCATCATTGGGCAGACTGTGACTAGCATGTCCATGTGGGAGAGTCTCATAGGGGATGCTGTTGCACCCAGGGGCAACATGCCAGGTCCAGTGTCCTGGGAGATGTGCATGGCCCACTGCCCCTCAACGTCTTAGCCGTGGACGACCCACCTTCCTTGGGGGACCCTCAGGTGCAGGCCTGGACGATGCATGGGATGCTACGTCAGAGAGTACCTCCTCCTCCTCCTCCTCCCTCCCTGTGGCTGGTGTCACACTTTGCCGTGATGTTGCTGGCCTTGTGACACAGGGAGGGTGCTGCATGTTGGCAGCTATCTGACGTAGCGATTGGCTCATTTCCCGATGCACCGTCAAGAGCTGAGCCAGACTTGCCCCCACCCGTCCATAATGTCGGTCTTGCCTGGCTATTTGCTCTGCCTGCTGTTCTTTCACCTGGTTGAGGGCCTCCGCAAGCTGGCCTATCTCCCTGGTGTCCCGCCGGTATGCCTCCAGGATGTTAGCGAGTTCAGGCATACCGGGTGCTGCAGCTGACTGGCCAGAATCTCGCCTGCGCCTTCCGCCACTCCCACCACCCTGACCCACACGAACACGGCCTGCGCTTGTGGGCACATCCAATCGACGGGCCCCCGAGTACTGCCAGGGTGGAGGTCGTCAGCAACCTCAGGGGCGCCCAACAAAGGGTGTCCCTCATTTTCAGACTGGCTCTCTTGTGGATCATGGGCAGGGCTGTGACCTGTCTGCTGGGATGTGGTGGGAATGGGTCCGGTGGTTGGCTGAGATGTAGCTGGTACAGTTGCTGCAGGCGTTTTGGATCCAGAGGAGCCAGGTTGGTTGGGGTCATCCACAGTGCATTGAGTGGCGTCGCTGTCGTGGGGTCTGGGTCCTGCTGAGCCTGGGACTGGGATCCTTCTCCCCCCTGGTGGGGGGGGGGCACACGTTCCCCTGTGTGTGGGAGAGACAGACACTGTTAAGGCACTATCAAGTGACATCTTGTTTAGTTATCCATTATGAGCATCACAGTTCCACAAGCTTTACATTGTTGACATTGTTCTGTTGTGTATGTAGTGGTAGTAAATTGACATGTACTCTGGGGTATTTTCATTCTTCCATTCTCTTGACAATGACTGACACAGCCATTGCTGTGTCTTGTATTGGTGGCACAACACATGTAAGGCATTGCTCATGTTCACGCAACATCCAGGATACGGTGTAAATCCTTATGTCTGCGTCAAGCATGCACAGAGTTTAGATACAGCATGTTGATGTAAGAGACAGAGCATCATTTATTTGCATGACATCTACTACTTTGGATGTCTTTTGCTGTACCGTGATGGCCAAACAATGCCAACACCCCTGGACCTGTACACACACTTATAGATCATGGATTTTGAACTTGGCACTTCTGTAAGACGCATTACCTTGTCAATACCCATGTCCATGTTGGTACTTCAGTGCATCCACAACGTTCATGTGATGGGGCACGTGCATTGATTGAGCGACACAATGGACTTGAGCATCTGCTATGTGCATGTAAATGTAAATGTAAATGTAGTTGAGCTTATATAGCGCACAGCTACCCGCAGTGGGTTTCCCGGCGCTTGCTTAGGGAACCCTTCCTGATATTCCCCTGTGAGATAGCAGGGTATCCACAAGGTGAAAGTCAGGCATCCCGCCGCGAGGGGCCGTTGTGGAGATTAAGCAAGCTATTGCCCAGAGTCGCAGAGTGTGAACCCATGAGTCGAAGAGGCACCGGGGCGAGAATTATCGAGTCCGTGGAATTTTTAGCCCAAGACCCGCCGAGGCGGGGAATTGAACCCTGGTCCAGGACCGATCTCAGCTTCCGGGTCTGCCACCTCTAACCCCTGAGCCACACTCCATGTATGAGTAGTATGAGTTTTCATATGAGTGAGTGTTTTGTTATGGTACATGACAATTGGGACAGTGTTGCACTCCAAAGCCTGTCCCCAGGGGATGAGTTTCTGTAAGGCGGGTGTAGGATAGGCCATGGTAGTAGTTTGTGTGTGATTTGCAAGCGTCCATCGTTCATGATTTGGCTGCCCCCTGATGTACATGCTGGCATAATTGTGGTTTTGTGTTCATGCACAGGGTGTGTTACCTTGTCCTTGTGTTTGTGTTTGCTGTGATCACAGGAGGGACTTGTGCTGCCTACACCTGTGGCCATTGTGTAATACAGAGGTTTCCGATATGTGTGTCCTGACACAGTAAAGTGTTGGCTGGAAATGGTGTGTGTGTTGCAGGCACTTAGTGGATGACTGCTGGTAATTAGGAGACATCCCTAAACATTCTGCTCTATGGTGTTTGTAAGGCCTGTGCAGTGCTTGGGTGCAACTGTGTGTGTGCCCAGGGAGATGCGGTGATGTGACAGTGGGAGGGAGGGCGACAGAGGGAGGGAGGGTGACAGAGGGAGAGGGCGACAGAGGGAGGGAGGGCGACAGAGGGAGAGGGCGACAGAGGGAGAGGGTGACAGAGGGAGAGGGCGACAGAGGGAGAGGGTGACAGAGGGAGGGAGGGTGACAGAGGGAGAGGGCAACAGAGGGAGAGGGTGACAGAGGGAGGGAGGGTGACAGAGGGAGAGGGTGACAGAGGGAGAGGGCGACAGAGGGAGGGAGGGCGACAGAGGGAGAGGGTGACAGAGGGAGAGGGCGACAGAGGGAGGGAGGGCTACAGAGGGAGAGGGCGACAGAGGGAGGGAGGGTGATAGAGGGAGAGGTTGACAGAGGGAGAGGGTGACAGAGGGAGAGGGCGACAGAGGGAGAGGGCGACAGAGGGAGAGGGCGACAGAGGGAGGGAGGGCGACAGAGGGAGAGGGAGATAAAGAGGGAGAGGGTGACAGAGGGAGAGGGCGACAGAGGGAGAGGGTGACAGAGGGAGGGAGGGTGACAGAGGGAGAGGGCGACAGAGGGAGAGGGCGACAGAGGGAGGGAGGGCGACAGAGGGGGAGAGTGACAGAGGGAGGGAGTGCGATAGAGGGAGAGGGTGACAGAGGGAGAGGGCGACAGAGGGAGAGGGCGACAGAAGGAAAGGGCGACAGAGGGAGGGAGGGCGACAGAGGGAGAGGGCGACAGAGGGAGAGGGCGACAGAGGGAGGGAGGGCGACAGAGGGAGAGGGTGACAGAGGGAGAGGGCGACAGAGGGAGGGAGGGCGACGGAGGGAGAGGGTGACAGAGGGAGAGGGCGACAGAGGGAGAGGGCGACAGAGGGAGAGGGTGACAGAGGGAGAGGGCGACAGAGGGAGGGGGAGACAGGTTGTTTGTGCTTGCTCACTTGCTACACTGCCTTACTGTGTCACTAAATATTGTATCTCTGGAAGGTGTGCCACAACATGATATTGTTTACGAGCTGTGGTCTACTTTCTTGTGTGATATTTCCCTATCCCTGTACATTGGGCATGGTGCCTGGGTGAGGCCCTGGGGCATATGGGATGAAAGCAGCCTCCTACCCTCCACCTTCCACCCTTTGTGGGTCCCACTTGCAACAAACCACTTTTAGTTGTGTCGTGCTAGGACTCATGGCCACCCACCACATGCTGCTGGGCACTGTTGTAAGTCCACCCATGTAACATGTATTTTTTGTACACTCACCAGACTCAACGGCTCCTTCTATTCCATGTACTCCCACCGGTGGCAGCAGGGCCATGACTTTCTCCTCCCAGTGCTGGTATACAGGAGGTCTGCGGGGACCACCACCTCCAGAGCGGTGTGCAGAGGCGTAGTCCTGGTCCATTTTCTTCTTGACCATCCTCTGCAGATCATACCACCTGGCCTGGCATTCCCCCCTGGTGCGCCCGATGGGTGCAACAGCATTGACCCGGTCTACGATCCTCTCCCACAGGCGTGTTTTTTCTGCCATGCTGGTCTGTCTGACCAATGCGCCAAACAGCTGTGGCTCGACTCTGATGACTTCATCTGTAAGTTTCTCCATCGCCAGGTTAGTGAACTTTGGATTCTTGGGTGTGGTCATGGTGTGGGGTGTATGTGATTGAGGGGGTGATGGTGTGTATGGATGAGGGTGTGTGGTTGTGATTGTGAAGGGGGTGGTGTGGGTGTAGATGTGATAGGGTGTATGTGTGAAGGTATGTGGCAGCAATAGTTGGTGTGCTCTCTGTTTCTTTGCAAGAATGGGTATGTTGCAAAGGATGATGGGTTGTATGTGTGGACCCTTTTATTGGTCAAATAGTGGGTGTGGCTTAATTTGAATTGGTTGTGTGTGTGTTATATGGGGTGGGTGTTAGTGTTGACCTCTGTTTGGCTGTGACCAGGACATTGATTCTGTATGGTGTGTACACAGGAGACATGTTCAGTGTTGTTGTGCCACTTGTTTGCAAAGTCCTTGTGCTGGTTTGGGTGTTGGCGTTATGTGTGCGTGTCGTACTTGTGCGTGCGATTGACTGGTACGGGCCATTGGCGGGTGGGGGTGTTCGCGTAGGCTTGTTGGGGGGGTGTGCGTGTCGTACTTGGGCGTGCGATTGACTGGTACGGGCCGTTGGCAGGTGGGGGTGTTCTCGTAGGCTTGTTGGGGGGGTGTGCGTGTCGTACTTGTGCGTGCGATTGACTGGTACGAGCCGTTAGCGGGTGGGGGTGTTCGCGTAGGGGGGTGTGCGTGTCGTACTTGTGCGTGCGATTGACTGGTACGGGCCGTTGGCGGGTGGGGGTGTTCGCGTAGGGGGTGTGCGTGTCGTACTTGTGCGTGCGATTGACTGGTACGGGCCATTGGCGGGTGGGGGTGTTCGCGTAGGCTTGTTGGGGGGAGTGTGCGTGTCGTACTTGTGCGTGCTATTGACTGGTACGGGCCGTTGGCGGGTGGGGGTGTTCGCGTAGGGTGGTGTGCGTGTCATACTTGTGCGTGCGATTGACTGGTACGGGCCGTTGGCGGGTGGGGGTGTTCGCGTAGGGTGGTGTGCGTGTCGTACTTGTGCGTGCGATTGACTGGTATGGGCCGTTGGCCGTGGGGGTGTTCGAGTAGGCTTGTTGGGGGGGTGTGCGTGTTGTACTTGTGTGTGCAATTGACTGGTACGGGCCGTTGGCGGGTGGGGGTGTTCGCGTAGGCTTGTTGGGGGGGTGTGCGTGTCGTACTTGTGCGTGCGATTGACTGGTACGGCCGTTGGCGGGTGGGGGTGTTCGCGTAGGGGGGTGTGCGTGTCGTACTTGTGCATGCGATTGACTGGTACGGGCCGTTGGTGGGTGGGGGTGTTCGCGTAGGCTTGTTGGGGGTGTGTGCGTGTCGTACTTGTGCGTGCGATTGACTGGTACGGGCCGTTGGCGGGTGGGGGTGTTCGCGTAGGCTTGTTGGGGGGGTGTGCGTGTCGTACTTGTGCGTGCGATTGACTGGTACGGGCCGTTGGCGGGTGGGGGTGTTCGCGTAGGCTTGTTGGGGGGGTGCGTGTCATACTTGTGCATGTGATTGACTGGTACGGGCCGTTGGCGGGTGGGGGTGTTCGCGTAGGGGGGTGTGCGTGTCGTACTTGTGCGTGCGATTGACTGGTACGGGCCGTTGGCGGGTGGGGGTGTTCGCGTAGGGGGGTGTGCGTGTCGTACTTGTGCGTGCGATTGACTGGTACGAGCCTTTGGCGGGTGGGGGTGTTCGCGTAGGGGGGTGTGCGTGTCGTACTTGTGCGTGAGCGAGGGGTACGCGTGTGGTATGTGTTGACGCTGCTAGATGCGAGCCGCATATTGCCGTACGTATCATTATTCAAGTGCAATAACTTTGTTCCGTACGATTAGCTGTCAGGCTTCTCGTACAGGATCGTACTTGTGTGTTTGTACGGGCTGGTTATGAATCGTACGGTAGGATTCCCGATGCATGTTCGTACGGATCATCGACTGTGATTCGGACGGTTCGGTGATAATCGTACGGAAATCGACGGGAACGGATCGGAATTCGCAGGTCGGACGTAAAGTTCCCATTCGTACGGATTCGGATACAGATGTGAGTCGTACGGCGGAATATTTTATCGGATCGGAATCGAGTATTACATGTTTTCTGCATGCTTAGCCCCTCGGCTATATATTTAGGCCCTATTAATATACATATCTCCATATGGATCACACATCTGATTATGACACAGAAACACAGATTCAAATAATCAACACTCATGTTCTCTTATATTTCAATCTATTTACTTCTTATGAATTTCACATGTCTTCAGCAAGTTGTTATGCTGTATCTGATCTCTAATTGGTTTTACAGACTAAACTTCTTATCCCATTATAATATACTCAGATTCACCACCAAAAACCGCGTCTGACCTCCTCAGAAACCAGCCCATTCACCTCACCATTCTGTACAAATTCTCCTCACTTATCTTCAAACTGTATATGACCTAGGCCCACATTCCTCCCTCTAATACAACTGTTTACCCCTGCTTTCACGAGGAAATCTCTGCTCTCAAAAATAAACTACCATCCTTACTACAAAGCATCCTTGCTCAACCTGCAGTTCGTTTCTTTGCTCCCCTTTCCCCCCACTGGCTACTGATACAGCAACGCCCAGCAGCAATGACATTGTTGATGCCTCAACCCCTGGTCAGGAGTTTGTAGTCTGTAATATTAAAATATGTTAACTGTTTTGCTCTGTTTGCATCTCCTTTTTCCTCACTCTTTATGTCCTTCAAAACCTCAACTCAACATTGTCCCAATTGAGGCTTCATCACCTAATGCGGTTTACTAGAGGCCCCGCTAGTTAAACACAAAAGCTTTCTGTGGCAGGCTGCAATACTTTAAGCTGTTATTAGCAATCCCACGGGTGTAAATTGCTGTTTTCATATAACCACCACCTCGGAGTGGGTATAAGAGATGTGTACTGCAGAGGGGAGGGAGTATTTGTTTTGTTAGGATAAGTATGGTACATTAGCTATAGTAGGAAGGTCAGCTACAGCAGGTAACTTATGGTAGTTAGGGTATTGTTGTTATTAATGGTGTATAAGAAATTTAGTTATGGCTGGTAGGTATGTTAGGTATTGTAGGTATATGTTTTGAAGGTAAGTGGCTGTGATAGGTACGGTAGGAAGACAAGTATGTTAGGCTAGGTATGGGTAGCAAATTAGGTACAATATGGTAGTTAGGTAAGTATGGAAAGTATGGTATGTTAGACATGGTAGGTAAACATTGTTTATGTGTGGTAGGTAGGTAGTTATAGTAGATAGCCTAGATAGGCCAATATGTATAGTAGTTACAGTATGTAGAAACAGTATATATATGTAGATATGATAAGTAAGTAGGTATAGAGGATTGGTAGGGACGGTAGGTATGGTGGGCTGGATATGCTGGGATAGGTACTGTAGGTAGGTTAGGTATGGCAGGTTGGTAAGGTATGTTAGATATGGTAAGGTTAAGTATAGTTGATAGGAAGGCACTTTATTTTAGGTATGGTATGTTATATATGATAGGTATCATAGGGTAGTTAAATTATGGTAGCTATGGTATATAAATGTGTACTATAGTTATGGTAAGTGGGTAGGACTTGTTAGCTATGCCTTTTTTAGGTAAGTAGAGAAACAACCAAGGGTCTTGGCTCACCTCAGTAAGGCTGAGTCCAAATAACGTAAAAACTAAACAATTGCCAATACTGAGCAGGACTTATACGTGACGATTTTTCAACTGCATATATGACTCAAACATATAAATGCACTAGGAGATTAATTCATCAATGTTTTATTTTCAGAATCAATTAAACCTTATTTCTTATCAAAAGTTTTTTATATACGTGTGTAAAAAGACAATGAATCAAACAACATGTACAAACATCTTGACTAAATGTGACACCCCCAATCAATCCGAACCTTTCACGCACACAATCAATCCAACACTCTTCCTCAACAACACTACAATCTCACTTACAACAGCAAACAACCAACCCAGTGCTCATGTAACTGGTGAAAAAACTACTAAATCCCCACGTCAAATCATAATTCCAACATTTTTCAAAATACATGTAGGAATCTTCCTGAATCAACAGTTTTCCTAACATAAACGTCTTACATCATATAATTGCCAAATTATTCAAATCACATAAGTCTTTTAACGGGGACAACAACGGGTTCGTCGCGTTTCAAACTAGACCCTTTGTCCGGTTCTCCTCAGGACCAGGAATTTTCTTGTAACTGAAGCAGAAGCAATCGACAACGGGAATATGTTTTAAACTTTAAATATGTCTGCTAAATCGCTGTGAAGCCTTTAAGTTAATCCAGAATGTGCATTTCCTGTATAAATGCGGTGTCTAATGGGGATGAGCCCTCGTAATTAAAGAGGCGCTTGATTCAATCAGTTACGAACCTCAGTCCGTGTCGTATGCTATTTAGTGCCCGCCGCAATCACCTTCTGCTCTGGTGTACGGCGTTCATGCCCGGAAGTGTCAGGGGCGTGTGTTTTAGGTAAGTAGGCATGATAGATAAGTAGGTATGGTGGGTGAATAGGTATGGTATGTAGGTTTGGTAGATAGGTACGGCAAGTAATTTACTTAGGTATGTATTCTAGGTTACTAGGCACATTTGGTGTATAAGTAGGTGGATACGTAGATTAATATGGTAGACATATTAGGTGTTGCAAGTATAGTATTATAGGTATAGGAGGTAGGTATGGTAATAAGTATGGTATATACGTTTGTTAAATATGGTAGGGAGATTTGGAAGGTTAGGGATGAAAGGTTGGTACAGACCATAAGGTTGGCTAGTTATGGTGAGCTAAAGTGGTTTAAATGAGGTAGGAGTGGTAGGCAGGTATGACAGGAAGGTTCATAGGTATGGTAAATAGTAAGGTACACAATAAAAGTTAGCTGTGGTTGATATTTATGGTAGGTATGCAGGTATGGTAAGTTAGGTATGAAAAGTTAGGTATGGATGTTAAGTGCAGGCAGTAGGTTAGGTATGATACATATAGAAGGTGTGATATCTTAGTAATGGTTGGTAAAGCTAGTTGACTATGATAGGAATTTTAGGCAGGTATATTGGGAATGATAGACAGCTGGATGGACATGGTAGTTATGCTAGGTATGGTATGTTACATGCTATGTATGGAAGGTAGGTAGGTCTGGTAAGTAGCTATGGTTAGTAAGTGGGTATGGCACATAGGTTGGGGAGATTTAACAGATTAGGTATGTTAGTATGGTAGGTAGGTTAGTTATAAAAGAATAGGCATGGGGCATATGGTAGGTTAGTTAGGGTTAGATTAAGTGGAAAAGGTATAGTAGGAAGTTATTGTAGATACGGTAGGTAGGTAGGTGTGTTAGGTAGATATGGTAAATTAGGTATGGTATGGCTGGTGAGGCACGGAAGATTATGACATTTGTGTCTCATAATTAAATGTTAGCGCTAGACTTCATGCTTATAACTCAAAGCATTTTGTATTTTGGAAGCTCAAATACGTACTGTTTTTCTTCTGAAAGAACGGTCTTTTTTCGGTGTTTTCCATGTTTGAGAAAGGCTATGGGCACATGCCTCTTTATTTTGTGAACAAAACTAGCTAAATCCATCAACATGTTATCTTGGCAGCAAAGTAAAACAAATGAATGCTCAAGAACGATTAGCGGATAACACTGTACTATATCTTATGGTAGGTTGAAACGTCCAAAACAGCAGCCACAAAGTCACAAATCAGCAAGTAAAGTGCGCTTGTGCATGTAAAAAAATACATCAATGAACACATACTAGGACTCGATTTCAACAACAGGCCATGCTGCATCTGCAGTATAACAAAAAGACTTTCAGTCTAAAAATGTCATGGCCTTGGCGGATAGTCCATCGAAGCAAAGGCAAACCATGTAAACATAAGGAAACCAATTGGTGAGGAGAGCTGACCCATAGTACACGCTGTCTATGCTTCTTTATGCTTGTTTTGATGCATTGATGAGAAGAGTTCTCCGGACAACAGACAAAGCTGTCTGAAGCAAGGTCTAAAAATGTAAAATCTGGTATTTGAATCACAACTTAAGACCTCTAGAAAATATTGTGTTCAATTCGAATCTAAAATGTAATCGAAAAGGCTAAATAACTTCACTTTGCAAAAGTAAAGAAATTATCATTTTTTGCAAATAGGAAGTTTAATTGATTCTAGTTTTATCCCTATATTTTTGCACTTTTATGGATACTTTTGGTATATAAATAACGTGGTTTGAACTTTGAACTGTGATTCTAATTGTCCGAGGATGTACATGTCAGTGAGAGTTTCAGTCAACTAAATATTTGTGAATACAATATAGGAATTAAATTGAAATGACAACATCTTCCATGTAACTATTTATCATGTTTGTAGCAGAGCCAATATTAATTAAATCCATGTCCACGTCTGACACAAAAAGAGGTATCATGGTGAGCAACTACAAATTACACCACATAACAGAGGGTTACATCAGTAAAATTAAGAGCAAAGCTGCATAAAAAACTGTTTAAAAAGCGAACTTGTATATAAACATGAGTGATACTAGAATGGGGTATCTCCATCTGTAACTTTGTATATGATTAATATTTACTTAGTGTAACAATTAGACAAGTATTGTTAAATCATCACCACCTTTTTAATCTTGGAAATTACTGAATAAAATAATTTTACCGTTAAGAATTAAACATTACTATAGACCTAAGAAGAAAATGTATATGTTGGAATAGACAACATCCCGACCAAATCATGAAACACAAAAATGCCTCTCTCATACAAAATTTTTTTCATTTAATGTATCTGACTACATTTTATATTTTCCCTGTCTTTATTTATTTCCTGAACATGTAAAACACAAAGAAATCTTGTACAGAGTTTACAAAATCCGTATGGGATCCTTAGAGTGGTGCATGTGAGATCAAACACAAGGTTTTGAACAGATTTTTGGGACTCTGACCCACAAAAATGTGTTGTTGTGCATTGCTTTTGAAGGTGGTAGGTCCAAAATAGATGCCTACTTGTGAACCGAGCACCTGGTTGCCTAATAATCCTGGAGAATCGTTGAGTCTATGTGAGTAAGAGCACACCATATCTTACAGGAAATGAGTTAGGTGATCCTGCGAGAAGGGATAATGCCGCACCAGTGGAACCATGGTGCTTTGTTTCGAAAGTGGTGGAGAAAGATGCTATCACCCTCTCCTACTACCACTCCACTGAGACACCTCAAATATGTTAAAATATTGGGTGTTAGGAATTGTGCAAATTTAAACTGGATTTGACTATGTTGCAGGGTTGCAATCCAGTAACTGTTTTACACTATCCCGGTTCGTACCATATTACCTGGGTGTGGATAGGCACCAATGATGAAACATGTCACGATAAGTGAGTGAGGCGTCTACTCCAATATCTTTGGATACCCCTACCACCAAAGATAAAGCGAGGGGAGATTACCACATCCTGACAGAGTACTTGTTTTTTAGAAAAGTCCAGAGTTCTTAAGTAGAATTCACAAGGCAGCGGTTGCTTACATGTGTTAAGATTGCAATCAAGTAAAACATGAGATTGGGGATAGCTTTTTCATTGCTGCAATGTGGAGTTTGGCTCTGAAATTCCTCTTGTGAAGTATTACTGCTACACTTCTAAAATACAATTGACTATTCTAAAGACCTATGGGCAGGGAGAGTAGTGCAAAATAGAAACAGAGGAACAAGCTGGATAACAATGCTATTTTGAGAGACAGGCCTAAAGGACAGCATGAGACTCCTCTAGTGATTCCAGTCCCCTTCCCACTGGTTGCAGCAGTAGAATCCCTCAGGCCACTCTGCAAGATGTTCTGATGTGGTGAGAGACTCTAGAAGTGTCCTTGACAATAAGATTTAAAATTAAGTTAGGTTGGGCTAATTTAAAAAAGATGGCTCAAAGGATGAGAGCATCAGCGAGTGACATTAGGAGTGTAAATACTGACACAAACATACTAAACACATTGAAAAGATTGATTGTTTGAAGATGTGCCCCTCACCCCTACAGGTTTGTGGATGCAGAAGGTGGGAAAAGGTGACTAAGTGCATTGCTGGATGTCGTCTCTGAAAAGTCAGAGCATTCCATTGTGGAAATTTTTGTATTAATGGATCATGGATATTTTGCAAAGCTTTCTTGGTGTAGATCACTCTCCATCACTGCCTGGGCCCACCTGGCTGTGAAAGAGTTTAACGAGAGGCCAAGCAGTAGTCTGTTACAATAGTACTGTTTGCTGAGGACTATTCTGTTAATAAATGTCGTAGGTACAAATGATTAGACACATTTTCTCTATGTTCAGTAGCTGACATGTGACTTTTCAGGCTGTGTACATTTTGAACATTGCCATATTTAATATGCATTAAAGTGCTGGGAATGTTGTGGTAAGAGTGCATGGGGACCAATGAACAGGGAAGGAGAAATAGTCACGTGTTGATGTGACATGAAAATAAATGTTTTAGATTTCGAATGGGTTTAACCTGAGTGAGCCAATATCCATCCAGTGATGTAAGTGTGGGGTGAAAGTATGGGATGGAAGAAGATTTGAGAATAAACTACATAGAGATTACAGGAAAACCTGGAGGATATGTTACCAGCAAAGTGAAATTGTACAAAGGGAGAGCAGGAGAAGGCCAAGGACTCACACTTGTGAAATGCATTCTGATAGAAGTTTGTGGAGTGGAAGAGTAAGGAACACCCTGAAAACACACTGAAAAGGAGAGATCGTAGACATTGGATGTACACAATATAAGTACAAGTTTGTGACAATGTGGTTTAGTAGTGTAGCAAGCAAAGTTGGACAATCAACAGCCTTTAACATAGTGGAGAGACCCTCAAGTATGAGGACTGATGGGAAGGGATTGTGACAGGCAGAGTTTCTGAAGTTGATCAGATAAGAGAAAGTAGTTTCCTTTGACCACTGTGTCCAGACACCATAATGAAGGAGGGTCAAGTTGATTGCGAGTGATGAGACAGGTGCTCAGACAGTCCAGAACCTTTTAAAAGAAGGTGTTTGAATGACAATATGGTAGTTACTGGAGGATGGAAGTTCTGCAGCAGGCTTTTGTATTAGGCACCTATCCACCACTGATTGAAAGTCTTGTGGGTGAATGCCTGTATTTAGGCAATGATTAAAGAGAGATGCCAGGCAAGTCAGATCTCAAGAAGAGAGGGTCAGTGTTTTTTACGGAGTTGAATGGGCAGATGGTCCAGATAATGTGTTAGGTGTTGGAAGAGTAGGTGAAATGTAAGATGAGGGAGATTGGTTGGAGGGGATTAATTGAAGGTTAATTTTATTAACCATGATCTTAGAAGAAATGTTCGCAGGAAAATCTCCAATAGAGGCAACAGAATGGTCGATAGATGTGCAAGAACGAGGTAAAAAGAGTTTTAGTTCTGGCAAGACTTTTAAAGTAGGAGCGTAATGGATAGGTAAGGTCCTGTTGTAAGAGGATTTGGCATTGACAAGGGTAGATCTGTGGGTACTTAATATGAGTTTGTAGGGTCCAATGTGCTTTACAGTGGTTTATTTCTCCAAGCAGTGCATATATTGCAGTTCTCAATGCTGTGAAAGTAATCCATGGTTGTGGTCAAAGTGCTGTTGGGACAAATTTATAGAGTACAGTGAGAGTAAAATGTTGATTTCAGATTATTGATTTCCTCAAAAAAAGTAGAACTCATTGTCAATTTGATTAAGGAATGCTGGCAGGGTATTTAAAGAATGCATTTGTTTTCAGATTGGTCTGTTGCATGGTGTGGAATGAGTGGCAGTGATGGAAACTGAAACATCTTTCTAGGTATGGCCAGAGGTTGAAGGAGTAATGTTAGGTGGGGGAGTGGGATAGCAAACAAAATCAGACTAAGATGATTTTCATTTGAGTGTGCAGGGGATGGGTGCATGTTTTGTAATGAGTGGTCAATGAGATAATTGGCGAATAGAGTATCATTTTGGTGGTTATTTGGATTGATGGTAAGGTCAAGAATAACGATGAGTGGTGTAGTGGGTGGTAGTGTTACCAATAAATCATCAAGGTATTTAACAAGGACCATAAGGATAAGTGTATGTTAAATTAACCTTAAGGAAACCTTTTACTCAGCCACTAGTTGTTCTGAAATTCTGGAACGGATTAGGCCATTCTGGACCTATGATGGATGCCCTTGATTTAGAAAGACATATAGTACACTAAAAGATGGCCTTTTTGGTGTTGATAGGATAAGTGAAAGAACATCTGGGAGGTGTGAACAGCGAAAACACGGCCAAATATACTACTATTTTTAAGATGTTGAAGATGATGGTCAGAACAGTGGCAGCTTTCATGGCTAATGACATTTTATTTAATCTTGGTCTTGGTACAGTGTCAGCTGGTAGCAGTTAGATAAGGCTGCCAGCTACACCATTCTGGGATGAATGACTGAGGAAGGGAAGGAGAAAAAATATTTGTGTCTCATCGGCAACAATATATCAAAAAGATTGTAAGGAGGAGATGATGTCATCAAGAAAGGTCATTTTGTAAGGGTGTGGATGTGGGTGGGACATGAGAACTTACAGGAGCATCAGGATACTGAGTTGGATCCTTCCCAGAAGTGTGTGAAATTCATGCCAAAGCATAGTTGCCAAGAATATTCCAACTATGTGAAGAGTGAACACAACTGTGCTCAATGAACAAGCAAACTGAAACTGTCAATGCACATGCTACAGCAGCAGAAATGCTTGCACTGCAAAAAGGAACACAGCGGGAAGCCACAGTATTGTTTTGGCCACATACACAATGTGCAACAACACAACCACACGCACAATTATTAGAACTGCAAGGCAATAACGTCTACTTAACCAATTATTATGATGAATTAAAACTCTATGTAAATACAGACACAAATAATAACGTCGTAGGCATGCATGCAAATGAAATTATAACAAATAACAGAAACACCAACTTAATATGTGGAGTATGAAGAAAAATGCAGATATTTTTCAAATCCAAATTGTTAAATCACCACTTAACTCATCAAGGACGCCAAAGGCACACACAAAAAACATTGAAAATGTCATTTTGAATGATAAGCCCCTATTTTATGGTATGTTTATAATAAAGGAGAGGCATTAAATTACGGGAAAGGTTAGACCTCTCATGGATGTCTGCTCTGGGGTGCCTGGGTGTAAGGTGACGTTAGCGGGTAAACTAGTAATCTCGTATCCAGACCGGCTGTCACATCAGAGACAGTTTGGACCGAAGTGCACGACATATATGCTTAAAAAAGACTAATGATAGGAAACTGTTACAGACCTCCCAAGGAGGATGAGAAGGCGGGTCAGGAAACGTTCAAGCAGATAAGGAAAATCCCTGGGGAACGGAATCGTGCTGGGTTTCCCTCACGATCTCCTGGGCTGTAATCTGAATTCCATAAGCAAAAGAAAAAAAAAAGTGAGCGTGGCAATTTTCAATCCAACTGTTTCATTGTTTTGCTATTGGAAACAATAACTAATCTCTGTGAAATTCATGTCCGAGGTACTGTCACATATGTATGATTTATGACTAAAAACATCCTCAGGTTGAATTAATGAGTTAAGCACTACCATCTAACATTTGGATTTGTTCTGTGGGCTACAAATTCGAAACCCGCCAGTGGCAGCTCGGATTTCATCTTTCAAAAGTCGATAAGGATATTAACAGTGGCACCTGCACTTTCCAGTTTTTAAATGCACCAAACTGTGGTATTAAGAACAATCTGGGAGCTTGGCACTACCGTGAACATTGAAATGTACGAATCCATGTCATATTCTTCAACAAAACTATAACAGATTAAAGTCCTAACTTGTCAGTAGCACTTTTGAAAGCCGTATGTAGAAAGGTGCGTACAATTTCCTCTTCTGTACGCATGCTGCCTTTGCACACCTTCAAGCAGTATTTTGCAAAGGGTTTTGTTTAAGCCATTACCATCAATGATACCACTTACCTTTTTGACACCTTGGTGAACACAGCATACAGTCTATGGGAATATAAATCCAGTGTTTAAAGCGCTGAGACACCCAAACGTATTTGTGCGTTTTAGAAGTTGTTTAAATTATAAATAAATAAATAAATAAATAAAGCGTAAATGGTCATACGATTTGTCTTGGAATCTTCACAAATGCCTTGTATGCAGAGTGTATACCTCTATACCCGAAAATGTCATGCTATTTAACCCTTTTTACTGTTGGGAGCTACACAACTCTTTTTACGGAGACAATCTAAATGCTATTTTATTATTTGTGTGAGACAACTAAGTTATGTTCAGTATAAAAAGTACAATACAAAAGGCATTATATTTAAATTCAGTACTCCTTGCTGTACATTATGGATACTGCAAGTCACAGAGGAATTCTTTGACCACTTGGAAGAATGAGGCCAAATGCTGATTTCCTTTATAATATCAGGAAATTCCTAATATGGTTTTGACTGCTGCAATAAGTAGGAGGTCTACTAGGTCTCTCTCCTCCTTGCTTCCTAAGTCTTGTGCCATGAATGCTGTGGCTAGCCCTATGAAGCCTGGTTGTATACTTCTCCCCACGACAGTGTTGATGAGATCGGTCACTTTCACCCAGAATGTTCGGACCTTAGGACATTCGAAGATAAGGTGCTCTAGGTTCCCTGTCCCTCTGCAGCAGTTCCAGCATGTATTGCTGTCTCTTATGCCTGCTTTTTCAAGTTTGGCTGGGGTCCAGAAGGCTCTATGTAAGAGCCAGTATTTTGTCTGTGCGAGTTGTGGCGCGACTTTATTTGTTGTGGCTGATCTCCATAGTCGACCCTTTTCTTCCTCGCTGAGATATCTTGTGTATTGTGTTTACCAGCAGTTTGTTGTTTTTGCATTCAGTGTGGATGTTTTGGGGCTCAAGAGTTTGTAGATCCGCGCTGTCTGGTGTCCAATCTTGTTGAGGTTGGTCATGTATTGTATGAGGGTGGGCGTTTCCTTGTTCAGGTGCGCCTTGGTTATGGCTGCTTTTACTTTTGAGGAACATGAAGAGTTCTATGTCCGGTAGGTTGTGTGTCTGTTTGATGTTCTGGAAGGTTAGTGGGGTATGATTTTTTTCCAGTTGCGCTGGGGTGGTGATGCCCTTTTGATCCAGGCTTCGTTACACATCGTTCTCCGTTTGTATTGTAACCTTGTGTTAAACCAGATTGATTCCCAATTTGTTCCTCTGATCCGCTGTCCCATTTGCTTGTCCACTCTTAGCAGGGCTATTTTGGTATGTTTGATGATGGGGTCATGCTGCAAGAACTCCCCGCTGTAACCACCCCCCCCCCCCCTGCACTACTACTGTACTGTATTGGAAACCTTCTAAATAAAAAACTTTTGTAATAATAAAAAAAATAATATCAGGAAATTCCGAGGAGACTTGCAATATCCTTTTACTGGGTATTTTATTCCTTATAATACATGGTCAGATACTCACCTCTCATACAATCCTCTTAGGGGTATATTCACAAGAACGTGTGATAACTACTGCAAGAGTAGCGTAACACAACTTTCACCATCGCAGCCTATCGCGGGAATATTACCACGTGGCAACGTGGAATTCACAACAAGGCGGTAGCATGCGATTGACACCAGATAACGCGGCAAAAATCAGCGTGAAAACCTACACCGCGCTGCAGAACTGCGAAACGCGAATGCAAAAAAACATGTGATGAGGTCAATCTCGGTACAAAAAGTCAGAGTTAACCAGCCACGGGCCTGCTAATCCCACGCGTCAGGCGGGAAAATGCACCATAAAAGAAAGAGAGAGAAAAAATATTTAAAATTTTGTAGCACCATGGATGCACCAATTGCAGAGGACAAGCCGAACCCCACAAGCCCCACAGAGGACCAGCAAGGAACCCCGTGCTCGAGGAAGGGCAAGGGCAAGAGGAAGAGAAAGACGGGGTTCAGTCCGCAGGAAGACCGGACCATCTTTAGGGAGGTCACAGGACACTACCAATAACTGTTCGGCACATCCACTGCGGCACTGGAAATCCAAACAGAAATATGGCAGGCCATCGTCATCAATGCAGTTTGAGTGGCGAGGAGGACAGCGGAGGAAGTCAAGAGGCGCTGGCCTGAAGTGCACAGCCAAACCAAGGAGAAGCTCGCCGACATCAGGAAGGCAGCAGGGGCAACTGGAGGTGGGAGTCCTGTGACACAGGAGGAGACTGATGAGCTGGAGGAAATGGTGGCCACAGTCAGCAGTGTGGAACGGTGGCAGGCATTGGGGGCCTGGACACAGCACAATACGATCGGACCCAACGGCAACAGGGTGAGTAACAACCAGGGACGTGGGGTGGGGGGGAGATGGGCACTATGGCAAAGATGCACGAATATGTGTAGCACCATGCACCCCTGCAATGATCGTTGAAAATGTCACTGAGAGCCTTGACACACTGCAGCACACATAGAAACGCTAAGTATGCCCCCATCCACAATGTGTACAGAGGGGCCCCCTCCAGATCCCCAACATCACAATGCAGCACACACATATCAATCACAGGACAACAGCAATAACGGCAATGAGGTACAAAGTGCAACACCAGTACCATAGTACACGACTCACAACAGGTACCGTACATGTGTAGTAACGGTCCACTCATATCTGGCATTGCCTGACACTGTGTGATGACAAAGCATGGGTAGCATACATCCATCATGTAGTCGAACAAATACACTGAATGCCATCTACTAGCCAGCTACCCAAAAGCAACCACAATGTACATTGGCATGCAGTCAGAACGTATACAACAGCAAATCTATAACATACATGTACGACTCTGTAACCCTGATTCTCCTCTTACACATTGCAGAGGGAGAACCAACACCGCCTGCAGACCAGACACATCTTCATTGACGATGAAGAGGATCCCCTGCTTATCTGCACCAACACCCTCCAACGAATCGTAGATAGCCTCCACACCCCATCCCCAGCAGCAGGGCATTTCAGCTGCCTGAGGTGAGCCCACCACCTGCACAGACCACAAAGCAGGAAACACACACCAACACGGCTGTCTCCCAGCACCCCGACCAATTCATGGAGTTCCAACAACGTATGTGGCATTGCCAGGTGGAGTTGGCTGACTAGCTATGGGTGGGCTTAGAACTTGTGGCAGCCAAACTCGATGCCATACGTGGGTGTCTGAGTCCCATCAGGGACCACGTACAGTCCCTATCAGACACCATGCGCACCATGCACCAGCACGTACCTTAGCTGACCTCGCTGAGGCAATGACTATAATACAAGAGCTGTGTGGTCAGACAGGCACCAGCGATCAGAGCACAAGGTTGGCACAGATACAGAGATCAATGGAGACCATGGAGCAGATGCAGGCTGGAAGTCTGTCTGCCATGTCTGGACACCAGCAAGTAGTAACTGGGAACCTCAATGCCCTGCAGTACTTCATTTTGCCATTGCTGCCACAGAGCCGGTCCCAGATGACTGCAGCGGGAACTTCGACACACACAACTCCGAGCCCTGGTGTGTCCGTGGCACACAGTGATGCTGCCCCATCACCTTCACAGTCTGTTGTGTCAGTGGCACACAGTGATGCAGCCATCACCCCACCACACACACCGGACACACCGGACACAGAAGCTGTATCGGGGGAGTAAGAAGGGGAGGGGAATTACTGTCATGTGCCCTGTTCCTGCCTGGTGATGGCCTATGCAGCATGCCCTGGGAAAACCTCCTACTGACCCCCGGAAAACTCTGCGACATTCACCCGGACCCCGAATCAGACGACCATTTCACCACTCCTGAGCAATTACATAGCAACCCTTCTGCGGAATGCACTCTCCCACTTCCTAATCACTGCTCAATCCCAAAAGGACTGTGTTTGGCCCACCACTGGGCTTCCATGTGATGTGGGCTTGGATGGCCATGTATAGCACCCGCTCCATCAATCACCTGACTGTGAATAAAACATTCTGAATCACACAGATGTGTCATTACTATGTTCTGTCACGTATGGGAGTATGGCTGGTTGTGGGCACAATGATTGCACATGAAGGTACACCATGGTAACTTACGTCTATGCGCATGTGTGTCCCTGAGACACATGGCAAATTGGATGACTTTGAAGGTGAGTACTAGCTGTGTCCCCATTGCACATCATCAATAATCCCACAACCCCCCACACTATAGCTCCACGTCCATGTGTTCAATGGGCCTGTGGGTAGGAGTGGCCGAATCTGTAGCAGCCCAGGAATGCTGCCATACATCACATGTGACAACGGTACTGCACTTCGCAAAGCCACTTACACACATCTGTGTGGCCACATTCCGTTATGATGTATAACAGTGTTCAACATGGTCAGGGGTTGCATACCATACTTACATTGTTGTAGTCACGTAAGTGCACATGTTGGCCAACACCTATCCCATGACAATGTCTCGCTTATAGAGGTTGAACTTGCAAAAAGGACACACCACCATTGCACATGCGGCAGTCAGTTCATCCCTGTGTAGGGATGATGCTCATTGTGGCACACGAGTGGACAATCAAATGAACACACAACACACGTAGACACCAGTGGGGTGACATGGACTTTATTGGAATGTGCATGTCAGTACGGATGAGGCAACGGCCACAACAGGCAGGGACATGCATACGACACTTGCACGCAGCATGGGTACATGTCGAGTTTCAGACATTGTTGTTTTTGAAATGGACAAAGATCATCATGGATGGCAAGGCTCCCAGCCCACCTTGCCATGCTGGATGAGTCATGTGTTGTTTGGCGTCTGCCTATTGTCCCGTTTGAGGGAGCACGACTCTCTTCCCATGGGATCTGCATGGTGCTCTGCCACCGGGGTGCACATTTTGTCTGCTCTGCTGACAGTGCTCAGGTGAAAGGGTCCGACGTGTTCACCTGTCATGCCACAGTGCTATGTCTCTGCTGTCCCCCAGCAGTCTGTCCTCATTGGCAACATTGCCAAATGAAGCTGTGTTGCTACGACCGTGGACCTACCTCACCTTGCAAATGCATCCAGGGATCGTACGAAGGCAGACATGTCCTCTATTGTTGTGGCACATGTGAGCAATCCCCACGTAGCAACATGTTGTTGAGACCTGTGTCTGTGTTGTGGGTGACAATCAGATGTGGCTGCAGGGACGTAGTTACTCGTCCATGAATGTCCACGCAGCTTCATATGCAATGTGTTCCAATAGTATGTTGTTGTCATGTTGAAGGAAAACCAGGGTGAGCCAATCCATTAACTGGTCCGAGCAGGTGTGCTCTGTACACACCGTATCACCAATCCACAATACAGTCCAATAGGGTAGCTCCTCGATGTGGTCACTGCACACAAGGATTTGTGCAATCTCCCATGTACATCTGCAATTCATACGCAGGATGTCAAGGCATCCCATGCTTGGCTGTGTCGGTTACACTCCTGTTCGTGTTCCAACAGGGGGCGCACACTCAAGTCATAGTCCAATTCACCTACGGTTGTGTTGGATAGGCAGACTTTCATGGGACACTCGAATGTGCATGCTCGGCAGTGGAACCAGGGCTGGGCGCAGGTTATGTAGGCAATGCCGAAGCTGAGCCGGTAACTGATCCGCAGCACTGCCAGTGGCACTGCACCCAGTAAAGGCAGCATACGTGCACGGCTGTGTCCCACGTGACGGGGGTTGTGCATGTGTCCAGTATGGCCTGCCATTGCCTTGGTGCATCTCGTGGAACCTGCACTCTTCTGTGCTGCAGCAGTTGTGTGGAGGATATGCCACGGCCCTCAGCAATGGTTCGAATGTGTGTGCAACGTTGGGCAGCATGGGTGCTTTTTCCATGTGAGTCAAGACCATCCCATGTGGGGGTACCTCAGGCAGTGGCTTCGGTGTGTGGGGTGTGGATAAGTCGGATAGTTCTTTTGCGCAATGCGTGGTGTGGGAGTCATCCGCATCTGCCATGGCCTCTCTCTCAGGGTGTTCCAGGTGCGTTCTGGACCAAGGTTAGATGTGCAGGTGTACTCCTGCCATCTGCATTGGGACAATGGAGCTTTCATCCCGGAGGTTTGTTTGACTACTACTTGCATTTTCGGAATGTGATGTGGCTTTGTTGCTGCGATTGGGACACAGCCTTGGGCTCATGGTGTACGGATGGCCATACACACACACATTGGCATCTGGTGCCAGGTGCCCTGCAAGGCCTTGCACTGCTTGTGCAGTCTCACTCCGTCTCTCTCCCTCGCTCTCTCCCTCTCTTTCCTTTGTTGGGCGCATGGCACACCTTTTTTGTTGTATTTCGTCTTCCAGGCTGTGTTCCACTGATTGTCCAGTGTGGACCTGCTAGGACTCATCTGAATGGTTGTTTAATATTTTTTTTGTATGGTGTTTTGTGTTGGTGATTTCATTGCTGTATGACTGGTTCTCCATTTTCTTCCCAGGCATGTATGTTCATTTTCCTGCTTGTGCGACTTGAGGCAACATATTTGTTTTGTGATTTGTGGTGTTGGTGTGTAGTTTCTTGGTCCGGGTTTGGGGTGGGCTGGGGGGGATGTTGCAGGCATGGGTGTGGTGCCTGTGGCTGTTTTGGCCCTCTTGGTTGACCATGCTGCATGTTCAGTTACTCCATGGCATCTGTTTGTCTTCAGGTGTGGCTGTGGGGTGTGCTCCCTTTTGTAGTGAAGACTGTGGTCCGACTTTGCACCAGGTCAGAGCAGGTGTAAAATTCCTGCTGCTAACGCACCTTATCTCGTTTTGTGTTCTTATTGCCGATCTGTCTGGTCGTTGTGAATGTTGAGGTGTGGTGTTGTCGTGGCTTTTGTCACGGGAACGGCTACTCTGCATCTCATTAGCGATAGTTGCGGGGGTTCTGTGTGTTGATGATTTTGCGGCTGCTATCCCGGGAAAAGTGGTGCTGTAAGCTGTTAGCACCTGCTTGTGAATGGTGGGGTAAATTTATCACAACTTTGGCTGCGATAAAGTGCAACGAATTCTGCAATAGCTCCGTGTGAATATACCCCTTAGTTCCTTGGGGGCCTATTACCACACCACACTTTATAGCACATTTAATAGTATTACAATAATATTTTTCACATACTATAAAATGATATTCACAAATCTACGTGCAGAGACCTCCACCTCTATCATATCTTTTGTATGTGGCAACCATGCCACGCACAGTGTTGATGCCATTTCAGATGTCATTAGGGATGTCATGTTATGGTATGTTATGTCATGGGGATTTTTAAAGCGCACGATTACCCGGAGGTGTCCTAGCGCTCGTTACTTCTCATTAGGCAGGCCTTAGGGAGAGGAATTATTTATCAAAAAGCCAAGTCTTCAGCCCCTTCCTAAACGCAAGAAGATTGGTGACATTTCTCAGGTGGAATGGAAGACCAAGCCTTAGCCGCGCATAGGGAGAAGCTTCTACCGCCCCACTGGGCTTTTTTGTGTGTTGGACTGCCACCAGTTTTGTTTCTGATGATCTCAGTGTTCTTGATGGTCTATACCACTGAAACTGGTGCCTTAAATGGTCAGGTCCCCAACCTTGCAACGCTTTAAAAACTATACAAAGGGACTTAAACTGTACTCGGTTCCTCACCCGTAGCCAATGTAACTCTTTTATCTCTTTTGAGATTGGGGAGAATTTGTGTAAGCCTGTAAGAAGTCTTGCCGCAGCATTCTGGAGTAGCTGAGTTTATACAAAAACTTTTGCTGAATGTTTAAATATAAACTGTTACAATAGTCCAGCCTCGATAAAACCAAAGCTGTGACCACTGTTTTTTGGCATCCCAGCGGAGGAAGATACACTACCTTCTTCACCGTTCTCAGAACATGCACTGTTTTTAAAACTACTGCGTTGATCTGGGCTCCCAGAGTCAATTTCTCATCCAATAGGACTCCCAGATTCTTCACATATTTGGAGGGGGAGGGGAGTAATCCCAAAGAGGCAGGCCACCAGTTGGGGGTCCAGAAGTTAGGGTCGTTCCCAAACAGCATCACTTCGGTTGTATCCGAGTTCAATTTTAGACAATTTTCAGCCATCCATCTTCCAACTGCTTCCATACAAGATTGAAAAGCAGTATCAATTCCCATTTCTTGGCCGGGTAAAATGGACACCACAATTTGCGTATCATCCACATAGGATGTGATCCCGAACCCAAAAGCACTAATGACAGGAGCCAGAGATGAGACGTACACATTGAAAAGTGTTGGGCTTAATGAGGACCCCTGTGGTACACCACATGGAAGCGTGAAGGGTTTTGATTGAAATTTCCCTAGAGAAAAAAAAAAATAAAAATTCCCTAGAGATACGATCTTGCCTCTGTCTGTTAAAAAGGACTTGAGAAGATCCCAAGCTTTCCCTCGTACCCCACACTCCTTGAGACGGTCCATCAAAATCACAAGATGGACCGTATCAAATGCAGCTGAATGATTCAATAGGATTAAAACAGCCCTGCCTCCCTGGTCCACTGCTACGCTATTCTCTTCGGTAGCCTGGATGAGGGCAGACTCTGTACTGTGTCCCTCTCTAAAACCATATTGGGAGGGATCTAATGCTTGGACTTCCCTCAAGAAGGCACTGACTTGACAATTCATCACTTTCTCAACCATCTTGGTGGGGAAAGGAAGACGAGAGATCGGGCGAAAATTATTAGGGTCATTCGGGTCCAGGCTTGGCTTCTTTAAAAGGGGGAATATCGAGGCCACCTTCCACCGCTTGGGAAACTGTCCAGATTCAAACATCCCATTAAAGATAGCTGTAAGACATAAAGCAATTGGACCAGGGGCCAAATTTGTGACCATTACTGGGCACGAATCAAAGGGTGAGCCTGATTTAGCTCCTGTAAGGAGCTCCAACTTTTCATGCACTGTCAGTGGGCTGAATTTATCCAAGATATGCGGGAGGAATCTGGAGTGTTCAGAAACCTCCTTCGCCGTAATTAAACGATCATCATTGGAGCCACTGAAGACTGAAAATATGCTCACCACTTTTTTTGTGGAAGAATTTGCAATCTCCCCGCAAAGGTCTATAGTAGTTTGGACGATAGCAGGTTTGGGGGCAGCTAATTTGGAGACCGTTCGGAAGAGCTCTTTGGGTGAATTTTTAGCCAGTTCAATTTGGGTTGAAAAAAATGTTTGTTTAGCAGAGAAGATAGCCTGTTCGTAAATTTGAAGGCTAGCTTTATACAATTTCTTGCAGTCATTGAACATGTCATGAGTGATATACTGTAAGGGCACTAGCAATGCATGTCAAGGGCACAAGTTACTTTCTGGAATGAGTTATAGTTAAAAATGCAAAACAACAGTTGATGGACAGAATGCAGAACAATGTCATACATTCACCCCAGTACAGAGGTCTGGGCCTATATCCATCGTTTTTTTGCACTCCACACCACCCCAGTTCAGACATGGCCATATGCAAATCAGCCTTGACCCTGTGCCTCATGGGAACAGTCCAGCCCGAACTGGCAAGCCATGTCTTTCCTGGACCGGAATCAAGCATCCTAGGACCGGTTTCTGGCTATCAGCCGTCTTCAGCCAGGATAGCTTGACTCCAGTGGTGTGGAGCGCATGGGACTTGGCAGTTCGGGCTGGACTGTTCCCATGAGGCACAGGGTCAAGGCTGATTTGCATATGGCCATGTCTGAACTGGGGTGGTGTGGTGTGGAGTGCATAAAAACGATGGATTTAGGCCCAGATCTCTGTACTGGGGTGAATGTATGACATTGTTCTGCATTCTGTCCATCAACTGTTGTTTTGCATTTGTCACCCCGAGTGGGATGGGTATGTTCAGACGTGAGTCCCATGCTCTCCACACCAATGGAGTCAAGCTATCCTGGCTGAAGACGGCTGATAGCCAGAAACCGGTCCTAGGGTGCTTGATTCTGGTCCTGGAAAGACATGGCTTGGCAGTTCGGGCTGGACTGTTCCCATGAGGCACAGGGTCAAGGCTGATTTGCATATGGCCATGTGAACAGTCCAGCCCAAATTGCCAAGCCATATCTTCCCTGTACCAGAAACAAGCACCCTGGGACCGGTTTCGGGCTAACAGCCCTCATCCGCCAGGCTAGCTTGGATCCAGTGGCAAAGTGAGCAAGGGATCCACCTCTGGACATACCCTGACAACTTGGGGCGAACAAAGCAAACACAAGGAGATGATGGATGGAGCTCTGAAACTTTTCAGACACTCACCCCCAGTCACAGATCTGGTTTGAATCCATCATAGTTCTTTAGCTCACTTCGCCGCTCCAGTTCAGACACAACTATATGCAAGTCAGTCTTGACCCAGGCTAGCTTGAATCCAGTCGCAAAGTGAGCAAGGGACCCACGTTTGGGAATACCCTGTCAACTCAGGGTGAACAAAGCAAACACAATTTCAATGGTCTTTAGGTTTTGTGCAAACACAAGCAGATGATGGACGGAGCGCTGAAACTTTTCAGACACTCACCCCGGTCACAGATCTGGGCAGCGTTCGGGAGTGGTAGGGAGGACACCAGTGCCCCGCGAGTGTAGACCTTGGCCGCTGATGGATCTAATTGATCCGCTGTGTAGAGAGCAGTGTAGAAGGACTCAAATTCGGCCGCACTGTCCTCTCCTGATTTGGGGGGTCTCTCCTCGACCATTCCTAATCACTGAGTTGCGGTGAGCATTTGTCTGGACCCAAAGCAGATGTGCTAAAAGCTTCCCAGCTCTGTTCCCCCCTCATAGTAGCGTTGCCTAGTGCGCAAAAGGGCATATTCTGCCCGGTCAAGATCTAGTGCTCTTAGTTGCTTCCTCGTTGAATTGAGTAGCCATCACATCTGAGCCACCCCTCTTTGGCGGTGAACCCCCTCCAGCTCCCTGATCTGGGCTTCCAGGTGCTCCCGCTTATCCCTCCTCTCTTTATTCAAGCCTGCCGCAATAGCTAGGAATCTACCCCATATGACCGCCTTCAGAGCATCCCACAGCAAGGGGACGGCGACCGAGCCATCGTCATTGGTTGCGAAGTAGGCTTGTATAGTGTTACGTGTCTCAGTGACATTGGAATCGTATGTGAGGAGGTAATGGTTCAGTCTCCAAACCCTTCCCGGGGGATCCCTCGGGCAGAAGCAGCATAAGGGAAATTGGGGAGTGATCTGAAAGCGCCGCCGTTCCAATCGCAAGGCCTCCTATGGCCCTCATGACTCTTGGGGAGGTCCAGAACAGGTCTATGTGGGCATAGGTTTGGTGCGCCATGGAAAAGGTGTATTCTCGAGCCGTAGGGTATCGATGTCGACATGTGTCCGTCAGCCAACTTCCCCCAGTCTCTGTACCATGGAGTCCAAGAGGGATCTAGAGTGACCCACTTGCAGAACCAATCTGTCCATCTGTGAGTCTGGAGCTAGATTGAAGGCCCCCCACCACCAGATCCTCATCCAGATACTCAAGGATAGTATTCAGCGAGTACCGAAAAAAGGTTTCCTGCTGTTTGCTAGGACTGTAAACTAAGGCTATTGTGTATGTGTGATTTCCCAGAGACACCCTCAGTGCTAACAGCCTAGAATGGTCCCCTGGAACTGAGTTGCCAAGAGGATGGCTACCCCCTCCCTTTTCCCAGCCCCAGATGAGAAGTACTGTCTATCAAACCATTTTGACCTGAGGCGCTTCCAGTCGGCACGCAAGAGATGCAACCTCTTGTAAGAGGCAGACATTGCACTTAGCCTCCTTCAGCAGTGCAAGGAGCGCCCTCCGTTTGCTGGATGAGTTAAGTCCACGGATATTAAAACTCATGATTAGGACCCTAAGAGTTGTCATAGGGGGGCATGTAGGCATAAGTCATGGCAAGACTCAGGTGTGTGACAGGGGACCTGGATAGACCCCTCCTCCCATCCCCCTAGACGGATCCGCCAGGTGGACCAGGCACCGCAGCAAGGGTCCGTCTCTCCCCCGGCCCCCTTGTGGTCCCACAAGGCTGAGCTCTGTGAGTGCTTCATTTGTGATCGTTTGTGATCCACTTATGGACTTAAGGCATACATTGGTGGGTTTTATAACCTACTGGAAGGGGCCTGAACAAAAATACAGAGCACTGTATCGAACCCCACATTTGCCAATCGAGTTTGTGGCTTGGTGTCCCCCAGACCTTTTGGTGGCATGAATAATCCATAGGGTCAGGACATGGCCCAACCTTTGCAAGTGGAGTCCACTAATGTCAAGATTGTAGATAGAAGAACAAGAGAGGTGAAAAAGAGACAGACAAATTAAACAGATGATCTGCAATCCAGCGGCTATGATTCGCACCGTAGTGCATGGGTTTGTGTGGCCGGTAGTCGGTTGTCGCCTCTAAAGGGGTGGACTCCCCTCACCAGGGCCGAAGTCGCTTGCCCCAAGGCCTCTCAGTCAGACTTCTCGGCCGGTATGCCTTGTATAAGTACGCTAAGAGGGTTCACTCATCCAGGGGGCCATCAGCACTTTCGCGGTTTGGATCTGATGCTTCCAATTTGATCCTGAGGACTCCCTGTGCTTCTTTGAGGAATCACACCACTCGTAACTCTTTATTCCAGACAAAGCATAGTCTAAACGGGTGTCCCCATCAGTAGCGGACTCCTTGGTTTCATAGATAAGACATGGTCAGCCTCAGAGATTTGCGGCATTGGAGAGTGAGAGGCGAAAGGTCCTGAAAGATTCCCACCTGAAGACCCTCAAACGCAATGATCGCTTTGTCATGGGTGGCATTCATAATGATCTCCTTCTGCCTGTATGAGTGGAGACAGGTCAGGATATTTTGCTGTTGCCCCGGTACTGAGGCAGGCCATCCGGCACGGTGGGTACAGTCCAAGATAATCTCCTTAAAGCCCAGAGTTGGTGCAGCGTGACGGAATAAGTGAATCACCCAATCCTCCAGCTTGCCACCGTCCACCTGAAGTGGCACACCTTTAATCCGTATATTAGACCGTCTAGAGCAGTTTTCAAGATCGTCCAACTTGAGGTAGAGCTCCTCGTTGCATTCCCACAGGTCTATCAATTCACTGGCTTGCTCAGTGATTTCTTCCTCTCTGCGGTCCCCATTTCTTTCCAAGGAGTCCACCCGGTCACCGATTTCCTGAACCTCCGTCCTCAGATGTTTGATATCCGAGGCTACATTTTGCCAGAGGCCTGCGAAGTCCACTCTGAGTGTGCAAAACAATTTTTCCAGAAAGCCCAGAGTGATCGGATTGTCTCTGTGCTCCCCGGCAGGTTCCATATCTTTCTCGAGGGGAGGGCCCCCTGCTGTTCGGATCGGTGTCCTACCGTTCTCTTGGAGCCTGGTTTCTGTACTTTAATCGTGGGGTCCTTCGCTTGTTGCGTAGACATTTCTGTGGGGCACCGCTGAGTGGGGCCAGGAGACTGCCCAGTCGGTGGGCCACCAGTCAGGTTCTGCCCTCCTCCAGTCAACCCTTGGGTCAGTGACCCCCCTCTCCTGTCCCTCTGCCAATTGAATCTGCTCTCCTGGGTGCATGAGGTGAGGGTGACAATCTATGCTCCAACACCTTGAGATCTCCTACCCTTTTCTTCGTCCACAGTTACAACCTTGCAAGCTAGGGGTTCTGGGCATTCAAATTGATGGTAGGGCTCCCATGTGGCAGACAAAAGGGGCCCCCGGCCTACGGCGTGTGCAGAGCTCCAAGGCCTTCCCCAGGGCCGGCTTCACTCTCTGGCACTCCCATGCCCCTACTTTGCTCCCAAGGGAAAGTTCTCTGCCTGATCAAGCTTAGCGGCAATTCAGTGCAGGCCCTGGGGTTATGTGTGGGGCCAACGTACAGTCTCTGGATCCCAGTGTGGTTGTTCCACCTGTTTGTACGCCACCCATCCCCCAGTGGGGCCCGGTACCTGCTAGGGGAGTTCCCTGCATCATTGGGCCTTTCTCTGTTAACAGCAGCAATGGGGTGCTGCAGGTGCCAGGCTCGTCCCTTGGCAGCACACTGTGTGAGGCCACTAAGCATAGCTCAGGCCTCTCTCCTGGAGGGTCACAGAGTTATCGGCAACTCCAGGGGCACCCCGCACTGGGGGGATACACGTCGTCTGCGTTCCCAATGACCCCACCGCACTCCAATCCAGCTGCCTCCCCCTCTTATGGCTTCAGATGCCTGCCCACCAGGATAAGGGTATTGCTTATGGCCGCTCAGCAGCAATGCGGCATTGTTGCTGGGCCGTAACCTGAGTCTCCATCATGGCGGCCTCAGGGACCATCTGGGCCTTCTCCCCACCGCGGGCACGCTCCCAGATATCGTGGGACCGCTCTTATGGGAGCACTTCAGGGTCTTTGTAGGGGCCGTCGGCAGCGATCACCATGAGCGTGGCAGCTCTCACCCGTGCTGTCGGCCGGGTGCGGCAGCCACGTTGTTGTCCAGATCTCAGAGCCTGTCCTCACCCGGAGCTTTTTTGGTGCAGGCCACAGCACCGTCGGGGGAGAGGCCCGGTTCCACACCAATTGCTGGCATCCGAGACCACAGCGCCTCAATTTTAGCACTCTTGAGGTCTCTAATGCGCCGTGTAGATGCCTTGGCAAGCAGATCTCTGAAGCAACTGTGCTACTCCGCCGCCTTCTTGGCCACCGGATTCTTGCCATAGATTTTATAAAACATTGTTTTGGGAGATGCCGGACCCTCACCAATATAAAAAATATTGGAAAAAGCAGGAATATTTTTTTAAATATAAAAACACACATTGCCATAGCAGCCCTTGGCACTGACTAAATCGATCGATCTATCTATCTATCTATCTATCTATCTATCTATCTATCTATCTATCTATCTATCTATCTATCTATCTATCTATCTATCTATCTATCTATCTATCTATCTATCTATCTAACTATCTACCTATCTATTTACGGAATTAATGAAATTTGACAGGAAGCTAGATCTTAGTCCAGCATGCTTTTTGGAATTTGCTGGAAATCCATTAAGCACTTTTTGAAAAAGCAGAATACAAAAACATTTGTATATCTGGTGCCCTATTCCCCTGGGTCAAACCAGAAGTAGAGGGGAAATGGGTGCATAGTCCCCCTCTCTGAACCTTGCAAGGTCCTAGGGTGCCAACCCCGAGACAAAGTGGTTTTCTCTGCCTTCCAGACTGCAGGCAGGGATAGAATTGTGCTGCCACCCAGCAGGAGCTTTGAAAATGATCCCACCTAGTAGGAACATACTTCTGTTTGCCTGCCTGTGCTCTTGCAGAGGCAATGGAGCCAAGGTGCCCTGGAGCTACACCCTTAGCCTCCATCTTTGTGGTTTGTGGGTGCCTCAGTGGGCATTGGGGCATCCACTTATAATGAATTAGGCTCTGGGGGATGGGAAACTGGGTCCCATTTAGTCTCAGGGAGGGGGCCACATGCTCCAATTCACTAATAAGAATATTTTTTGGGCCCAGTGGATGGGGTCCACAGGGCCTCTTTAGGCTCAAGTGAGGAATCCACCCACCCCATACCCTATGATTATACTTTTGGAGCCCATTTGGGCTAAGGGAGGGGGGCATGCTACCCCCTCCCCTAAAATGAGTGTTCTTTGGCTCTGGGGATGGAGTCCTTGAGGCCTCTTAAGGCTTAGGGTAGGTGGTCATGTAGCCCCTCCCCATTACTATACTTTGGCCTGAGGGGTTGAGTCTGCGATGCCCATGTGGATTCATGGAAGGGGTCCATGTGTCCCCCTCCTCTAAAATCAATATTTTTAGCTCTGGGAATGGGTCCCATGGCCTCTTAATGCTTGGGGAGGAGGGCCACATGCCTCCCTTCCCTATAAAAAAGTTTATTAGCCCAGGATATGGCCCCAGGGGGTTGTGTGCCCCCTCCCGTAATTTAAATGTTTTTTGCCTCTGGGTATGGAGTCCCTGGGGCCTCTATAGGCTATTGGAGGAGGGACGCATGTCTCCCCTCTCTGAATATTATTATTTTTGGCCCAGATTGGGGGGTCCCTAGGACTAATAGAGGTTTGGGGATGAGGACTGCGTGCCACCCCCTTTAGAAAAAAAAATGTCCCAGGGATGTGGTCCCGGGAGCCAAAAGTGGCTTCACAAGGTGGCTACTCCCTCCCCTTTATACAAAAAAGGCTCTAGAAATGGGTTCCTTCGAACCACTAGAAGCTCAGTGAGGGTGGTCATGCAGCCCCCTCTCATTTAAAAAAACACAAGGCCACTGGAATCAGGTCTCCTGGGCCGATAGTGGGTTGGAGAGGTGGGCAGTGTGGTCCCCTCCCCTATAGGGAGCAGGTTGCCTGCATGGGGTTGGACAGGCGCTGCAGCCAAACCCATGTCGCACTGCTAAAAGCCATGTGTGGCTGGGCTAGGCTGCCTGAGGGGAGGGTTGGATGCAGGGCTGGCTACAGCCCAGGCTCTGCGGCCAATTCCATGCCACGCACATCACAAGGCCGTGTGTGGCATGGGGTTGCTTGCCTGCAAGGGGTTTGCAACAGGGCCTGGCATTCAGCCAGGTCCTGTGGATAACCGTATGCCATACGCGGCCAAGGCCATGCGTGTTGGGTGGTTGGCTTTCTGCATGGTAATAAAATATTACTTTACGTTAAAAAAATGTAATTTATTTACAGCAAAGGATGTGGGCAGGCATGCCCTTGGGTGCAAAAAGGATATTTATTTTTGTGTGTGATGGTATCATGTTCACACATAAATGGGGCCCTTTTCAGGGGGTTTTAGAATTGATGTGTGCCATTCACATAAATAAAAGGAATTGCTGCATCTGAGCGTGCCTGCATATACTTTCTTTATTTTAAAGGAGCGGGCATGGCTTCTCTGTACATTTTTGAATGTCAGCTATGCATGTGGTCCACAGAGTATTTGGGCATGTTGCCACTGCCAGCCTGACAGGGAAGGTGTAGGACTTGAGGTTTCTGAGGGATATGCAGGGAAAATAAGTGAATCATATAACCCAGATTGAATTCCACAGTGAGTGCTTGGGCTGATTTAAGGGATGTTAGATACAAGGATAGTATGGCAACTTCAGGGATGTTGGCATCCTTTGTGACGTTTTTTTGCTAATACACTGTTCATCTCTCTGAGGTGTAGTAAGCAAAGGAAGACGGACTTTGTCATCAATAGAAACATTTGTGAAGTGAGGGAAGTAGCAATATCATTGTCGAAAGCAAACAATATAAAGGAAAGAAAACTGATTTTAGGGGGGAGAGTATGAAGGGAGGAATTGAATTGGTTAGTCAGGCAATACAATACTTGAATGCCGCTTTGTAGAGACTACAATTAATCATCCTCCTCTTTATCTTTACTCCTTTCAGAAGAAACAAAGAGAGTCAAATCAGGCAAGGGGGAAGAATGCCAACGGCAGTAGCAGTACGACCAGGTACCAAGCAGGCAATTGTGCTAGGGAAGATGTCTAACCAGAGAATGCATTCTTACTGGTAAGTGCTGGTATGTAATATGTATTTCTTTAACTATTCCCACCTGGTATGTATGATAGCATTCTGTATTTTTCATTTTCCAAACTTTTCTTAAGGTGCTTTAATGTTTCTCATCCCCACATATTGTGTTCTGTTTTCTATATTCCATGTTTCCGCATCTGACTTCCTCCTGTCTGTAGCTTTTTTTCCCCACCCCTTTGTGTTAGGATTACAAAAACGTTTACCTCACCCCTCTTGTACATATCTCTGCTCCATCTCTGTACGGTGCAGTACACAAAGGGAGTAAAGCTTTGCCCATAGCTTTCAGATTGTCAACATTTCATACCTGTATGATGCAAGGGGGAGGAGAAATTTATTTTGTAGAAAACTGTGTGCAAGACCAGGAAACTAAACTATTTTATTTTTAGGGTTGAACTGAAGGGAAGTAAGGGATTGCTTGGTCAGGCACTATATTTGCTTGCCTCTAAAGTACCTACTAAAAAGTATTTTTTGGTCTCTTTATTTTTACTGGTTTCAGGACAACCCACCACTTCTGCTGCCTCGCTCTATAGGACTGAAGCAGCCTCCACCTCTGTAATTCCTGCTGGCGCTGCTGGTAAGTCATGTTAAATATTTTTAGTTATTAAATTAGTATGCATTAGGATCTCATGTATTTTCTCTATGTTCCCGCTATTCCTCCAGTTTCTGTAGCTGACTTCCTCCTGTCTGTAGCCTTCTTCTTCTTCTTTTTTTAATAACTTTTCCCACACCCCTCTATGAAATACCTGGTATTGGGTTAACGTATAGAGGACCACAGGCCTAAGTTTTAACAACATGTAGGTGGACGGAAGGCTTTATTGAGCAAACAGTCCATGGTACAGGTACAGAGATGGTTATCATGGACCTCAGTAGGATGCTGTGTCATACAAGGCTCAATGTCATGACCGCACAGCATGGCAGGATACTACTGTACATCCTTTAAGTTTCCTTCTACCACATCATTGTTTCTACCATCCTTTCAGATTGGCTGACTATCTAACAGGCCTATTAAATCTTTCAAAGTGATACTTTAGGTAATAGATAACCCAACATTAGCAATGTATTGTTTTTGAATCTCGTCCAAACATTCCAACCCCTGGTTCAACAAAGAGCTTACCGAAGAACGGAAACTCCTTTGACTTGCTGAAAGAGCATGAAGGCACACCCCATCCTTAGCCAACCTCAAACTCCTACATCAAAGACACAGTGCATACAATAGGCTCCTTAGGGAATCCAAAGCAGCTTTCTTTCAAAATCAATTAGACACTGCTACTAAGAGACCTAAGAAACTGTTAAAAATAATCAGAAACCGATCTACCTGCAAAAACAATCCCGCTTCCACAAACGACAAGGCACCCCTTACTGTGAAACCTTTGCCTGCTTTAATACTGAGAAAACATTGTTAATCACTAAGAACATCCAGACCACTCTCAATCTTCTTCTACCCAACCCCTCCTCCACCCCTCTACAATGGACCATGTAGTGCACCCATATTACCGCCTCATCTCTCCCAAAAATGACGCAGCCTTGTCCAGCTTCATAACCCTCAATGGGATTGGCACTAAAGATCTTTTGACCACCTTGAAATATTCTAAGCACTTTATTGATCCCCTCCCCTCCAAACTCCTAAATGAATCCATTCGCCTCCTACTCCCAGAATGGACTAAGATAATCAATGCCTCTCTCACTCAAGGCTATTGACCCAACAGCCTCAAACTTGGTCAGGTTACCTGTATCCTAAAAAAAAACAACTCTGGCCAGTCCGACCCCAACAACTACTGCCCCATCTCCAACATCCCTACTCTAGCCAAACTCCTTGAACAATGTGTGCGCTTATAGCTCCACAATCATATTGAATAGCTCCAACTCCTAGACCATTGACAGTCTGGCATCCGATCAGGTCACAGCACCGAAACCACCATGGTCCACATTTTCAACAATGCCCTTCGCTTCAAGACCTGAATGAACCTTTCCTGTTGAACCTACTGGATCTGTCAGCAGCCTTTGACACTATCAACCATGCTACACTGCTCGACCTTCTAGAACATAGGATGGACCTCTCCGGTAGGGTGCCAAAATGGTTCTCCTCCTTTCTACACAACAGGTCACAGCACATCCTAATTAATCCCACTCTATCCAAGCAGGCTCCTCTAGTACTGGGCGTCCTCCAAGGCTCAATCCTCTCCCTGACATTGTTCAACCTCTACATGGAGCCCCTAACTGATATCCTCAAATGCTCACGCGTCTCCTACCATATATATGCTGACCACACTCAACTCTACATGAGAATAACCTCCCTCAACGGCATTCACACCCTCCATGACACCCTAACATTAACACAAAAATGGCTGGCTCACAATCACCTAAACTCAATGCCCTTAAAACTGAATTCTTATTAATTGCACCATCCACTACCACCTCTAATGGCAATGACTGGCTCCCCCTTCTCTCTGCCTTGAACTTCACCCCACATATTGTTGATTCCACCAAATCCCTAGGTATTAATTTAGACAAAGACCTATCTATGCAAAAACACATCAACACCATCACTAGAGGAGCTAACCATCAGTTGTATATCCTTAGGAAACTAAAACCTTTCCTCCCCACGGCTGACCTTACAACTGCAACTCATGCACATGTGCTTTCAAAACCGGACTATGGTAGTGCTACACCTGTGCGCCTCACTTGTTCCTCTGAAGGCTACACTTATTGCAGCAGCTAGGCTAAATATGGGATCTAAAAAAAGTGATTGCATCACCCCTGACCTATGTCCTCTGAATTGGCTACCATGCGAGGCCAGGATGCACTTCAAAATGTATGCATGACTCAAAAAGTACTGCACCACAATACCGCTCTCTATCTGTCCCAGAAACTGACCCTTTCAGGTGGAAATATACCCTCCAGAAGTAAGAGCTCCTTACTTCTCAAGTGACAAAAATCCAAGAAAAATAAAATCTACACGCGATCCTTCTCTAGAATGGCCACAAATATTTGGTACTCTCTACCTTCTGAGATCAGATGCAACCCATTCACATCTCTCTTCAGGAAAGAAGTAAAATAATTTCCTATTTAACAAATTCCTCGATCACTAAGGACTCAGCCACGCTCCCGTTTCCTGTTTAGTCCCCACCTCCTTTTATCCACTGACTCCTGTCACTCCGTAAATACCTGAGTCTTGGGCCATGTTACACTACACCCCTCACATAAATCTGTGTAGCACTACCTTGGGTAAAACTGTGCATCTACTCTCCCCACCCATGTTCCTCCCTACCACAACTACTTCAGAGCCTGTGTACATTCGCTATCATATTCTTCTTTGTTTTTCTGTCGCTATATACTGTTATTTACACTGTATGTAACACAGGTATCTGCTGCTCTTCCGTTTACGTGTCCCACTCTATTTAGTTTACTCTTTTTTACCATTACTATATATTTTTATCTACTCTCTATGTATCTCTTGCTATTGCAGAAGTGCTTACTCTATATAGCACTAAGTTGTCATGAACGTAAGTGCTAAGATGCTATGTATTTTTTCTGCCTCATTGGATATCTATGCATCTACTCTCCCCTCCCTCACATCTTCCTACCTGAACTAACTCAGAACTGATGTTTTCCCATGTCCTACTTTCTATTGGATTCTTCTTCTTTATAATGTTGTTATATATTTTTGCGTATGCGTTCTGTAACGCAGATACTTGTTGCTACTCTTTTCACATATCCCACTGTATAGCATTTACTCCTTTTACTCTTACTATATATTTTTTTTAATCTAATCTCTAGGTACCTCTTGCTATTGTTCTTGTGCTTACTCTGTAAAGCGGTTTGAAACCTTTGGGTCATGCTCGTCCTATATAAAACTCATAAATAAATTCATTAATTAACACATATTAAATGTGTGCTACAGGTGTTACTCCCTGAAATAATTTTAACTTTTCATTCTGTTTAGTAATGTTGATAACTGTGGTTGTTGGAACTGGCCCTTCTTGTAGGGTCATCCGCAAACTTTTTGCTTCTTCCTCCCTTATTTTTCCTAACCTGTGGCTGTTGGCAATAGGACTCTGCGCACTTTACCACTGCTGATCAGTGCTAAAGTGCATATGCTCTCTGTGTAAATTGTATTGTGATTGGATATATATGATTGGCATATACATGATCACCATGAAGTCCCTAGTAAAGTGCACTGGGTGTGGCAGGGCTGGTGATGACAAATGCTACCAATGGGCCTGCAGCACTGATTTTGCCACCCACATGAGTAGCCCTAAAATGGTGTCTCAGGCCTGCAACCGCAGTGCCTGTGTGCAGTCTGTGAACTGCCATGTCTTCCTGTTCAGTGTCCCCATTGACCAGGCCTAACCCTTCCCTTTTTGTGCACATTGGTCACCCCTATGGAAGGCCCAAGGTACCCCCTGGGCAGGGTGCAGTGTATGTGAAAGGTAGAGCATGTACTGGTGCAGATGACATGCTCTGGTAGTGAATTACAGCCATTTTCGTTTTTCACTATTGTAAGGCTATCTTGATCCATAGGTTAACATGGGGGATGCTGGCTACAGTGGCTACCAGCATTTCTTCCCATAGGAACAAGATAGGACATAAGAGTCTAGTATCCCTGAACTCAGAATTTAATAACACATCTTTTAGGAAAGGTTGTTTTTAAATTCTGTGTTTGAGAACAGCACTTTTAGAAAGTTGCTGTTCTCTTGTCTGACCCTTCTGTGTGCCTGGGCCTGTTTGTGTATTGACTGTCTGGTTTGAGAGTGACAGGGGCTGGGGATTCCCCAGGAGGCTGGCTGAGTCAGCCCTAGGCTGAATGACTGCATTTGCAACTTGAGTAGTGGGAGGAGATAGCACCTGGGCCTGAATAGGGCTGTGCCTGCCTTCCACAATGCTGGCTCCAACTCCTGCTGGGCGGCTGACAACCCTGCCCCTCACTCTGAAGGGAAAGGAGAAGCCAGGAAAACAAAGTGCTCAAGGAACACCCAGAACTGGTTCAGACTTTTAGGGGTATAAGTACAGGACCCCTGACAACAGAAAATTAGATCATCCTGGAATCAAGAAGGAACCTCTGCCAAGGAGAAAGCTGAAACTGAAGAAGGAAGATTGTCCAGCTGTTGCTTTGCTGGATTACCCCGCTGTTGCTTTGCTTCCAAGGAGAGGGGAAGGACTTTGCTGTGTGCTGTGTCCCCTTGCTTGAAGGAATCTCCAAGGGCCTGAGAAGAGCTAGCTCCCTGTTTTGAAGTCCCAGGCACAAAAGGACTTCACCCCAAGCTTCCCCTGAGCTCTACTGAGAGAGCTCTGTCCTTCCTGAAGTGCGTGGCCCATGTGTGGTGCATCTGGAAGTTGTACCTGTGCTGGAAAGCTGGGAACTAAGCTTTAAAGACTTTGCTACAGAAAAGTTGTCGCATCGCTTGCTGCGGAGCGCATCTCCGACAGTGCGTGGAAATTCCCGCCGCTACGAAGGCCGAGATCGCCAAAGCGTCTGTTGCCGCTGCCAGAGCTGTCGCACCCTTCATTTGCGGGACGCACCAGACCGGTGAGGGAAGACTACCATTGCTGCGAGTGTCGTCGCAGAGCCTGTCGTCGCTGGGTGAGATCGCCACACCGCTTGCTTGCGGACTGCATCACGTCACTGCGAACATCGTCGCAGAGCCATCGCATCAAGGAGCTGCGAGAGAGAGATCGCCGCTGGATCGCGCATAGTCGCCCCGGAGATTGTCGCAGTCCCTATGAGATCGTTGCATCGTGCCTTTGCGAGAACCAAACTTCCTACGGAACCTACGCACAGGAATCCATACAAGTGGCCTTCCTCCCCATACAGATCGGATTCGTCGCAACACGCCCGCTGCTGCAGCGTGGTTGTCGCATCGCCTCCCCAAGGTCTCAGGAGCAACGCATCGCTTGTTTTCCACCACATCAGCTTCTGCTTTTGGAACTTTGTCGCATCTAAAGGTATTGTTGGCTAAACATGACGCAACTGTGAACTTTTCACGCAACTGTGGATTATTTTTTATCGCAACCAAAAGAACTTTATCGCAACCTTAAGAACTCTTTTGAAACCATATTCTTGAACTGTGTATGTTGGATTTTTGTTGTTTTGGTCTTGTGTAGTTTAGATTAAATACCTTTATTTTTCTAAACTGTTGTGGAGTCAGTTTGTGGTGTTTTCACTGTGTTACTGTGAGTGTTGGTACAAATACTTTACACATTGCCTCTGGTTAGCCTAGACTGCTCGTGCCACGCTACCTAGAGGGTGAGCAGGTGTTATCTCAGAGGGTTTCCTGCTTACCCTGACTAGAAGCAAGGGTCCCTATTTGGACAGTGGTACCTACCCCTGCCAACTAGAGACCCCCATTTCTAACATTGGTGGTCAGCGGTGGGATATTGAACTTGTATTTGTACTAGACCCACAGCGATTGGTGTACATCACTAGTGAGTGCAGACCACTACGCCACCGCATACCACATTTTTTATTTTTGGTTCTATTTTTGCTCATAACCCTGAAAGAATCCAAGCATCTTGTCTCAGAATGGTAAACCAGCAAGTGATGTTGCAGAACTGGAGTTTGATATTGAAATGTTAAGTGATTACAAAGTAGGTCAATTCAGGTAGTTCTGCAGGAACTTTGGATGCCCCATGAAGCGCTGCTCCAAGAAGGAGGAGCTACAGGAGGCCTTAAGGGCCTGGTGGGAGACCAAAGAGGCTGGGGAGACAGATGATGTAGAAGTGGATGAGGATGCACAAAGGAATGGTTTCAGGCCACAGGATCTGCCTGTGTCCAGAGCAGCCTCAAGGGCTGGCAGCAACCATTCAGCTGAAAGTTTTTACCCAGAGGAGATGGAGGAAAACCAAAGGGCTAGAGATCATAAGTTAGAAATGTTGAGACTTGAAATGGAGCTGAAGCAAATGGAAAGGGCGGCGGACGAGAGCAAAAATGTCTGTGCCCTGGAGGAATTGAAATTGACCTTGGCCAGCGTGGAGGGGCTTAGGAGCTTGTATATCTTTGCAGTTTGGTAACCTGCTGAGTTGAGGAGTTGCAGGTACTTGATGATGCCTGACTCCCCTCTGCTTAAGTTCGCTTTCGTTATTGCTGTCTTGATCTTTAGGAAGTTGTAGAGCTCTTGGTTTGGGAGTTCGTGTAGCTGCTGTAGGTTCTGGAACGTCAGCGGCCCTTGCTTGGTTTCTGTCTGGTTGGGGAGGCTGATGCCTTTCTCGATCCATATGTCATTGTGCAATGTCGCTCCATGATAGGTTACTTTTGTGTTGAACCAGATAGACCCCCCCCCCTCTCTCTCTTTTTCTCTTCCTTCCCTTCTTGTAATTGAGGGGAAACAAACGATAAGAGTGCGCATCCACAAATGGACTGTTATAGAAAAAACCGCTATTGTACGCTCCACCTATATATATATATATATTTTTGTATGTTTTTTTTTATATGCCAATAAAAGTTTTTAAATAAAAAAAATATAGAAATTGACCTTGGCCCATGAAATAAGAATGAGGAAGCTTGAGTTGGAGCTCAAGAGGCATGAGGCCATGAGGGTCTCAGCTGAAGAAGAAACATGGGTAGCTCAAGAGGTGAGCTTTGCTGAGTTTGAGGTGGAGTCCAGTTCAGATGGTGGCAGCAAGATTATAGTTTCCACTGCTGAGAGAAAGGTACAAACACCCAGAGATGTGGTGCCTGACTTGAGGGAGGGGGTCGACATACACCAGGGGGTTCAGGTTTATGATGTAGTTCCAGTGGAGTGCAGTGTCCCTGAAGTAGATTGGGGGAATGGCACAGGGGACCATATTCCTAGTGGTGGGAGGGACACTCTACTGACTCTAGATGAGAGGTACAGGGAGAGGGGTTCCCCCATGGTAGAAACCTTGGTGTGTGTGTGAAGACCAGCCAGAAGAGTGTGGGTTGTGTGACAGAGACAGTCAGATACTGTCTTGCCAGTCTCAGGAGAGTGGTGTGGGGTACTTGTGTGAGGTACTGGAGGGTGAGGCAAAGGTTAGTTTGGTTAACAACTGTGGGGGGCTGTGTGATTCATTTGTTGGAGAGCATATTTTAAGTCCCTGTTTTCCAGAGCTATGCCAACACCCGGTGGAGTGTGAGTTCTCTGACCCCAGAGAGCTTGCATTGGAGGCAGACCTCTTGGTGGATTCCAAAGGGTCTGAAGAGGCATTGGGGAGTGATCCCAAGAGGAGTGGCTTAGAAGTCTTCCAGGCCTGTGAGGTGGAAGAGGTTCAGTGTAGCCCAGTTAGGTCCCAGTGTAGTGGGAGGGGTGTAGGGACTCATGTCCGGTCTGTGTGAGGGCTTTTACATGTAGTTTATCAGCATGCTGAAGTATCCTGAACTTTTTCTGGATTTTGAATGCATGACTTAAACTAGTGCATATTGTTTAGCAGGTATCTAGGATGTTGCTGGCTACCTCTTCTTTTTTAGAAAGACCTGCGGAATTAGATTGATGCAATGTGCTAAACACAGATCTCTGAAATATACTCTTTCAGACATGGCTTTCACTGTATTACTACCATTGTCAGGGACAATAAAGCTAATTGTGAGACCTTTGCGTTTAAGCCAATCTAGACATTTGTATTCAACTCTTCCAAGATGTTAGTAGCTATTTGAGATTTACAGAGTACTTTTTGGCAAATATATGTCTAAGTGCTCAGTCTGGAAATTACCCATCTGGGCCCCTTAAGCACTGCAACCAAGGGTCCGGGACTGGTGAGACACCTCTTGGGGACTTAGGACTCACTGAGGCTAGGCCCAGATGAGGGTTCATGATGATGGGAGCCTGTTATGTCCCTGTGGCTCTGAACAGGAGGCCAGAAAATCAGCCCTTGGAGTCTCTTCTGATTGTCCTCGTGCAGGTGAAGTTGCAGATCTGAACAGCAGGGCAGGTCTCTGAGAGTTTAAAGCAGGCTCCAGACTGCAAAGCAGTCCTTTCAAGTACAGCTGTAATCTGGCAGAGTGCAGATCAGGTCACAGCAGAAGGCAGTCCTCTGAGAGTCCTTCCGCAGGTCCAATAGTGAACTGAAGAGTGGGTCTGAAGTCCCCTTTTTATACCCTGGTACCCTGGCTCTGAGAGGTGGGAGAAGCTTCCAGACAGCGACTTTGAAGAGAATGGATTTTCCTGCCTCCCCTGCCGTGGCTCCATGTTGGCTGAAGTGACAATGCAGGGCCATTTTGCAAATAGAAGTGTGTGAAATTCACTTAATCTGCTTTCGTGTAATTCTGAAAAGATTTCGGGCAAAATTATGCAGGGATAAGCCTGCGGTGCAATCTGGAAGTTGCCACAGAGAGTGGCTGGAGCTGTCTCCCCTCTGGGGTCTCCGGTACCTTGGCTACTCGTGCCGCCAGCACAAAACTGGTGGTGGGTCAAGTGGGCTGGGAGTGGCTCCACTTTTCACTGCACAAGCTTCACTTATAGGGAGATGGGCCACAACAATACCCTGTCCCCTCCTGTCTAGACAAAAAATTAACAAATGTATGCTGCCGGTAGGGGAACAGAGGAGACACCCCCTGAAGCGCTAGCCTGCAGGGAGTGGGAGACAGCACAGTGATCCTACCGGTGATTCAGTAGTCTCGAGTCTAAGATTGGAGAGGTCCGGGTGGATGTAGCCCTTCTATATCAAGACCTACGAAACACTAACGCAAGAGTGACCGAGACTGATTGGCGTATTTCCCAGCTTGAGGTTACAGTCTGGGACCTTAAAATGGAAGTGTCACGCCTGACCATGGCTTTGAAGGAACTCCCCAACCAGGCAGAAGATGCTGAAAACAGGGTCCACAGAGGTAATCTTGATTTTATAGAAAGAGTACCCTATGCACACACATAGAAAATCATAACATTGTATGTGTGTGCATAGGGTACTCTTTCTATGATAGACTTGTTTAGACCAGCTCCGCGTTCTAGCCTTTGAGTGGTTTTAGGGTTTCTCCACTCACCCAGTTGCACCACGCACTGTTACATACTTATTGCTTCATTTTATGCGTCAATTTTAGGCTGAGCGCCCATTGCTTCTCTGACACTCAAAACCTTTCTGTGTTAGCTATTAATCTTGACTTTATTGGATCCCCGGAGGGGATGAAAGGGTGGACACAGGAGGTCTTTCTGGAGTGATGAGTGACATCATGGATTGAATGTGACCTCCTGTTAAACTGTTTTGTGCTTGAGAGGGCATACAGGTTGTTGGCCAAGAGACCTCCTCCAGTGACCCCAGCCCACCAATGATTTCCAAAATGTTCAACTGCTGCGTGAGGGACATTACCCTCTGATGGGTGAGGGTGAGCGAACAATTTGTGTATCATGGCAGTCGTGTGAAGATTTTCTCGGACTACACTCACCTACTCCAAACCCAAGGAAAATTGCACGACTAAGTAAAGCAGAAATTCACAGCTATGGGTCTACAATATATGCGCCTGTTCCCAGCGAGACTGAGTGTACTACACAATAACAAATCACACTTCTTTGACAACCCTGATGAGTTGTAGGACTGGATAATGGAACAGACGTACTTACAGCAGAGCCAGCCACCGACATGGCCTGACCAAGTGGAGGCAGGGGGTGGGTTGGGATGTCAAGCAGGCCCTCGCCATAAGAAAAGATCCCAGGGGGGCGTGTGACCACTTGGAGACGCCTGCTACCTTGGACTCTGAGAGGGAAGAGACCAACGCCTGGACACCGCCAGGGCCCTTAGCTGCTGGAGATGATGTTCCCCCTGCAAGGAGAAACTAGAGGTCCTTCTGGAGGGGCAGTTACATGAGATATGATATGATTTACTTCACCAGTACACGTGTATTCTGAACATGGAGCATGTCAAAGGGCAGGCAGAGGGAGAAACCTAAGAAACAGGTTTTAGTTACCACCCAGTCACATAAATTACATAAGTTCAGGTGCATCTACAGAGGGGAAATATGAGGTGAGGTGGTGTTGGGGAGATTTGGAATTGGTTAGTCTGTTATGGTTTTTGTTTAGCTTTGAGCTTGTTAGCCATGCACTTCACTGCTTATGTCCTGCGTTGCCCTGGCCATCCTCATTTTTTTTCTTGCTGATGCCTGAAGGGAGGGATACCGGGGGGTGTTCCATAGGGCTAGGTCTGTTCATGCCCAACCCCCATACCACATTCTTACCCCTGCCTTTCTGTTTAGTCCACCAGGACCAATTTCACAGTACTGATGTACAACGTCAATGGCCTCTCTATCATGTTTAGAGGGGAGCAGTCATGTAATTCCTATACCGTCATGGGCCCTGACGTGTTATACTCCAAGTCATCGAACTTTTGGGGTCACACTGCTCTTTTCTAATACGATAAGGTGTACTATGTGGGGTTCAATCGAGGGTTCAGGGGAGTGGCCATCATGATCCATATGTTCCTGCCACTGGTAGTTTCCTGGGTGACCCGGGATGCTCTGGGGAGATATTTGTTATTGTAAGGTTCATTGGATGGGGCCATTTTTTAATTCCTATTGACCTTTTGGTCTATGTTCCCCCAAAGTTGGGCACACTTACGTTGACAACGCTTAGCGATATTATGTTAATTTCCCCCCAGGCAGCACAATCACTTTAATGATATTCTGGGTTGCCTGGATTACCTGTGCACCCCAAGACTAGAGAGGGAGGGGGCTTCGTAACTTGGTACTGAGCCTTGGTTTATGTGAAGCCAGGAGGAACCATTATGTTAGGGAATACACTCACACCTCAACAGCACTGCCCCCTACCCCATATTAACTTCTTTTTGTTTTCAGCTTTGGGCCTCCTTCACACATGGGGGCTCTCACATCCTTACGTGGGGTCTTTCGGATCTCTCCTTGGACCTGCTCCAGTTAGCAGACCAAACACGGGAAGGGGGGTGACAAATATGGCTCCTTAATGCCTTGTTTCTTCAAGATAGGACTTTCACCAGGTCCTTGCAGACTCAACTGAAGGATTTCCAGAGTGTCAATAAAGGAATGGTAGACCCACCATGTAAGGTGACTATGCATAGTAACGTGCACTCTTATATTTGGGGCCAATCCTGCAAGATGAAGGGGCGACTGATGCAATTAGAAAGGTCTATTCTAACCTTAGAGAGTAGGGATCAAGGTAACCTACCCAAATTGTTATGTCGACACCAGCATTAGAAAGGGCAACCCTGCAGCAACTGTGCTTGGAGGAGGCCCGCTGACACTGGCAGACTTTGACCAGGCATGTCTATGAGTGGGGGACAAATCTGACAAACTCATTAATGGCTAGCAATAAAGGATTAGAACCTAGGGCAATGCCCAGCATGTTGAGGTTGGACGGTACCTGAGCCGTGACGGGCCTTAACATTGCCTCCTCATCTGTGAATTACTACACTCTTCTATATGCCGGGTGCACCCGGCTAGAGTGGGAGACATCTACTCTAAAATTCCCCTACCCAGACTCACTCCCCCAGAATGAGAGACCCTGGACCAGCCATTGACTATTGAGGAGGTTAAATGAGGGCCTGACAGAGTTCAATGTTAGTAAAACCCTAGACCGGATGGGTTCCTGAAAGAATTTTACCATACACTGCATCCCATCATTAAAACTCCCATCTTAGCTATCTACCTTGAAGCTATTGAACTGGGGCATTTCCTGATGGAGATGGTCCTAGTCACCTTTGTGGTGCTGCTGAAACCTGCCAAGCCGCCAGACCAGTGCGACTCCTACTGACCCATCTAGCTCACCAATGCAGAGATTAAACTACTCGCCAATCTGCTGGCATACTGGCTCACCCATGTCCTGACCCAGCTGGTCCACCCCGACCAATGTGGCTTCATCCCCCACCATCAGTAGCGACCCATATAGGACGTGCTGCCGGGCGGTGAGGGAGGGACATTGCGCGTGCAGCATCGAAAAAATCAATGCAGAGTGCGCAACAAAATGTGTTTCTTTTTTTGTGTATTTACCTCCGAATGGTCGTATTCCGTAGTTTACTACCCCCTCCCCACATCACGGCCCGGCAGCAAGCCCTATACGGGCCGCTACTGCCCACCATGGTACAAGACACTGCATCTGGAGGGTTCATCTTGCCCTGGTTTGCTTCCCTATGTTGCACTGCACCACTGCTCTGATGCCTCTTGACTTCCAGAAAGCCTTTGATTCATTGAACTGGAAAATCCTACAGCTGGTCCTGTCTGAAATGGGCTTTGGCACTGGATTCCAATCTTTTATTTGGATCTTATATGCCGAACCACAGCCGCAAGTGTGAGTAAACAAGGCGGTATCCCCAAGGTTCCCGATAAGAAGAGGAACAAAGCACGGCTGTTCCCTGTCACCCCTGCTCTTCACCCTGGCAATTGAACCATTAGCAGAATGGTCAGATCTGGAGGTTCGGTACAGGTAGACCTAGAGGATGGGATAGTGTTATATGCGGATGACGTCCTCCTATTTATGGCCCACCTGGGGAAGACTGGACTCCATCTTCTCTCCATTTTTAACACCTTTAGGCTCACCTCTGGGTTAAAAGTGTACTGGTCTAAATCACTCCTAATCCCTCTGCGGAGTCACAGGGTAGATGGGAGCTGAGGCCAAAGCCTCCACATAAAGCAACTCAGCTACCAATACCTCGGGATACAAATGTCCTGGGAACCAGACTTGGAGTGGAGTCTTACCCTCAGACCCCTAACCCAGGTGGTACAGATGGACCTTGATAGGTGGACCAGGCTACCGCTCCACTCGTTCGGGAGGGGCCTTGTACAAAATGATGATTCTTCCACGCCTGTTGTACACCCTCCAGAATTACCCTTTATTTATCCCAAACCATTGGAGTGGAGCCTTCACCTCAGACCCCTATCCCAGGTGGTGCAGATGGACCGTGTCAGGTATACAATGCTACCGCTCAAGTCGTTGGGGAGGGTGGCCTTGTACAAAATGATGATTGTTCCACATCTATTATATATCCTCCAGAATTACCCCTTATCTATCCCAAACCATTGGCTGGCCACCATCACTGCTAAAGCCCGTAACTTTAAATGGGAGGGCAAGCCACCAGGATCTCCTTTGCCAAGACTGTTAGGTTGACATTAATCAGTGGTTTTGCCATGGCTGATTTTCGTATCTATTACTGAACTGCACATTTATTGGTGGTGAACAACTGGGTGAGTGGAGGATGGGTGGACCTGGCCTTCAGAATGGAAATTTCACTGATAGGTCTAGACAACCTCATGGTCCCGTTATATGGGATGCCTATACTGCGGTCCCTCTCTGAAGTGACCAAGGGTGGTGCTCCAGAACTGGAGGTTTGCTTTGTACTGGACGAGTTGAGACCACAAGGTCACGCTGTGGATGCCAATCTAGACTGGCAGGTGACTGAGTCAGGTGACACAGCTGAAAGGCTTTGAAGACTGGGATAGAATAAGAGTTGAAATTGAGCGATGTGTGGAAGGGGGATCCCTTGAAATCCTTCGCTACCCTTCAAACCGAATCCTCTCTCCACAATTCTCCTGTTATCTTTAGCTCAGGCATGCCTTGGCAGGCCACTAACGGGCCCTTATGTGCCCCTGTAATACAACCCCCTGGAGTCTGGGCTACTCCTAGCTCCAGTAGAAAAGGGGGATATTTCACCGTTGTATAGAGCCCTGGTCAACCACTCACCCTGTAACCTTTCACACGTGAGAGCTCGATGGGAGGGCTGGGGGTTTTCTTTGGAATATGTCAAATGGACTGAAGTCTGAATGGCACCAAGTACCCTGGCAATATCGGCTAGACTATGCCTCATCCAAATATACTTTTTACATTGCACATGTGTCACACTCAGGAGGCTGTGGAAGGTGAAAAGAATCCCTGAACCTACTTACTGCAGATGTCAGGACAGCATGGGATACTTTTTCCATACGGTGTGGGGATGCCCCCAATCCATCAATACTGGCTCACCATCTTCCAAACTCTCTCTGCTGTTCTGAGTCAGTGGAATGAGGTCTCTTCTAAACTCACCTTACTGTGGATCCTAGAAGATTTAGAGGGACCCAGGGCTGAATGAATCCTGGTAGTAAATCTTGGCAAAGAGAGACATAGCAAAATACTGGAAGAGACTAATGCCCACTGCTATGAGAATGGAGAGCAGGCATGGACCATTGCGTAAAGCTGGAGGAACCTATCTATATAGAGAAGAGGTGCCCAATGAAACACACCAGGAAGTGGGGCAAATGGTTGTCCTATCATGGACTCAAAGGGAATTGTAAGTAAGAGGGATGGGAGGGGACCAGTGGTCTACAGTGATTGTCATGACTCTTTGTTGTAGGTTCCCTGCGTGGACCAGCCAATGGTGTGTTTTGTTTATGTTTGGATGAAGATCTAATAAAAATGGTCTTATAGAAAGAAATAGATTGCCTGTGATTTGATCCAGGCTGTGTCCTGCAGAGTGAGATGGTAAAGCGAATAGCTGAATAAGTTGTAGGGCTTGAAGCCCTGTGATAAGTATTCTCATTGATGGCCTTGTTAGTTGATAAGCCAAGTGACCAGGATTATGTGGTTGGGTGGCTTAAGGTTAAAGGTTAGGTGATAGAGTTGCACATGTTGTAGCTAAAGAGGTGCTCTTGGGTGAGGGAAGGTAAATTAATAGGAAGGATATTGTGTAATTGGGGTGGGTGGTGTCGGACTATGTTATATCCTTGTGGCATTGCTTTGTACAGAATGGGAGTCACTTCATCAGCTAGCCACGTTTCAGTCATGAATAGTCAGTCTAGTTGGCTGGTTATGATTAGATTGCTTATGTGGTGTCTGTTCTTTGATACTGATCTTGCACTGATGAGCTTGCATTTTCGTCTTTTGATCCTAACTTAGATTTGGTAATGTTATGTTGAATGGTTGTTGTCGGGCAAGTATGCACAAATAAGATTCGCAAAGCTTGGCCATCAGTCTTTTTATGTAGATTATGTTTGAAGCATCTGAAGCATCTGAATGTTGCAGAGTGCATCACTCTCACGCAAACGACATAGTCTGTAACCTTCCGTTGTATCTCAGACTTTGTCCATTACATGGCACTCACAGTATACTGCCTGCAAGTGGTCAGATCTCATGTGACATCAAGGAACTGATGTACAAAGGCTACATTTTAAAAAAGTGATCACAAATTGTGACCTGAATTTTTGCAAACGGATCTATACAAAAATAGGTCAGTTCATGAAAAAAATGAATCCTGGGGGGGTGAGTCACAGAACGACCTGACTAACATATCTTCATTAGGAAGGTTGCAATTTGTGCCCCCCACTGCCATTGACCATCTTTACAGAGATGGTGGCCTGCAAGGCTAAGCAGCAGTTGTGACTGGCATGGATTGGGAGTGGCGGGGTGGGGGGGAGAAAGAAAAACAAATTCACTTATCTTTTCACCATGTATCTAACCTGTTATCTCTCCACGTCTCTTCCGGCCGGAACAGAAGCAGGAAGCACACAATCTCCCTTATGCCAATCATGATGCTGCTGTCAGCATCGTCGTGATTGGTCTGAGCACCATGGTTCAGCGCTTAGACAGGCAGTGGGAGCCTGGGCATTTTCTTCAACCAGGCTGTGCATTACAGCTAGTGGAAAATATGCAAAGTGTACATGACTTTTTGTCCGGCCCAAGACGGCCGGCCAAACCGTCATGCGTACTGACAGAGTGCACTCACCATTCCTCCCCCTGCTCTGTGAGCAGAGCAGCCCAGCCCCGCCCTGCCCCGCAAAACTGCTTCAGTAAGAAAAAATAAAATGATAATAATACCATGTTTTTATAATTTAGTTTTTTCCTTTTTTATGCTGCTGAAAAGCAGTGGGGCGACGCTCCTCCGCCTTAGTGGGGGAGCCGCCATTGGAGAGCAGACCACCATGTTTTGTGATTATGTTTAAATGAAGAAAACAGTTTTTTTATGCAGTCTGTTTTCCTTAAAGGAAACAAAACTGTGTTTAAAAAAAGCTTTCTTTTCATAAAAAGTTTCACTGGTCCCATGGTTCACTGCCTGCTGTTCCTGAAACATTCTTACCCATTCACATAGGGACCCAGAATCAGTGACCACCCCAACTTGACAGTTGGCAACTGATCAATGGTTTGCGACCAGGATTACGGTCGCAATCCATGGACACATCAGGATGTAAATCATAATCTCGAAGGGAGGGCCATAACATGCCCCTTCCAACTAGCGATTTGTAATTCCTAAACCAGTTTGGAAACACTTTTCCTACTCGATAAACCTGTTTAGTAAATACACAAATGTATTTTAACGACCAAGCCCTCTGTTTTAACAAATTAAAGGGTTACCAACCTTTAAAACGTTTTGTACATTTGGTCCCACTCCTACATAATATCTGACTCTTAAATATGCAGCACAGCAAACAAGGACAAACGTGAGGGTACACAAACTCACATACGCGAAAAAGAGTGGTGTGAAACAAGCGTGCGTTTTCACACATAAGTGAATTTGTGGATCCTAGACCAGCTGTGTGGCTGTTTACACTAGTCTGTAAAGAGCTACAGACCACCTGGGAGACAGCACCCGATTTCTGTATTTTTTAATTTTTATTTATTTTATTCGTTTTTATATAGCGCGGACTTTACCCGAAGGTGTCAGAGCGCATCACAATAGGAACAGTAGTGAAACATGAGGAAAAATTGCAAGTCGGCAAGTTACAAAAGCAAACGTTATGTTACATAAGGCAATAGCGACAATTGTGCATGTATCAAGAGCAAACAGAATACAAGAGGTAGCAAACGATACGTTACAAGAGGAAAAAAAGTGACATGTGTGTGTTACAAAAGCGTACAAAGTGCAAAAAGAGGTATAATACTGCACTAAATGGCAGATACTCAAAACACAAGAACAAACGTTACGTTACATGAGGCCATTGTGGCAATTCTGCATGTATCAAAAGCAAACAGAGTACAAGAGGTAGCAATCGATACATTACAAGAGGGAAAGTGACGTGTGCATGTTACAAAGGAGTACACAATACAAGTAGAAGTATGATACTGCAATAAATTGCAGACTCCCAAACCACAAGAACACATTGGGAAGGCACTTCTATAGTCATGTAGAACAGAGTTTCCTATAATGGAAGGACTTCCTTCAGATAATAGAGAGGGCGTGAATTAAATGTGGAAGTGTCTTTGAAGGAGGAGAGCTTTGAGGTCAGTTTTGAAGGCCTGGGAAGAGGTGGTTGTCCGGAGCTGAGGCGGAAGTGAGTTCCAGATTCTCACCGCGTTGCCTGAAAAGGATTGGGCCATTGACCTTTCCTTCTTGAAAGTGGGAGGTTCGAGCAATAGATTTTCCCCATTACGTGATGGTCAAGACCCTCCAGAGAATTTCAGTTTATTCACCAGGTAGTGAGGAGAGGAGGAGTGCATGGCTTTGTGGGTGATACAGGCAGTCTTGTAGATAGATCTTGCCTCAATGGGAAGCTAACGGAGGGTAGATAAAATGGGTGTGATGTGGTCATTTCTTTTGGCCCCATATATGAAACGAGCTGCTGAATGGAGAACAGATTTAAGGGGGGACAGGTGGGATTTGGGGAGGCTAGTAAGAAGAGAGTTGCAGTAGTCCAGTCTGGAGAGAACCAGCGATTGGACCAGGGTTTTAAGGTCATTCTCCGGGAAGAGGCGACGAAACCCCCAAAGAAGGCACAGTTGGTATCAAGCAGACATTGCAATGGAATTTATGTGGGAGAGTAGATTGAGTTTTGTATCAAGTATGACACCAAGGGATTTTGCGCTGTCGACAATGATGGGTTTATTGTTAAGTAGATTCATCTGATCCATCCATGATTGAACCGTGGGAGGAGAAAGTGATGAGGAGAGGAGGAGGAATTCAGGGGCATATTATCAAGGACCGGTGTTAAAATTATCTCAGTTTGATCGGCAGGAAACTGCTGATAAAATGGCGATAATGGGCTTGATAATACGCCCTTGTTAATTACCATAGAAGCCCATGTTCCTGTGTTAACATGGGCTTCTATGGGAATTAAAAAAGGGTGTATTATCAAGCCCATTATCGCCGTTTTAGCGGCAGTTTCCTGCTGCTAAAATGGCGATAATTTTAACACCGGTCCTTGATAATATGCCCCTCAGTTTTAGAGGGATTCAGAATCAGTTGATGAGTAAACATCCAGTTTTGAATGGAGTCGAGAGTAGAGCTTAGGATGGAGAGATCGTGAGTGGAGGCAACCTTGAGGCAGATTTGAGTGTCATCCGCATAGAGATGGTAGTGGATCCCGGATTTACTTAGGAGATTTCCCAATGGTTCTCAATAGAGATTAAACAATGTAGATGCAAGTATAGAGCCTTGGGGAACACCTTGACCTACCGCCAAAGGAGATGAAAGACTATTTGCTATTTTGATCATTTGGGATCTATCAGAGAGGAAGGAAGCAAACCATTTAAGCAGAGTGCCCTTCATGCCCATTCTCTGTTGAAGAGTGTTGAGGAGAGTGTTGTGATTGACAGTGTCAAAGGCTGCAGAAAGGTCAAGGAGAATAAGAAGACAAGACTCCCCAGAATCGAGTATTTGCAGCGCGTCATCAATCACTTGCAGCAGTGCTGTTTCAGTGCTGCAGTTTTGAATGAAGCCGGACTGGAAATTGTCAAGAAGATCATTGTCCTTGATATGACGAGAGAGTTGTTTCGCTACACATCTTTCTGTGATTTTCGCAAGAATAGGTAGGTTAGTGATGGGGCGGAAGTTGTTGAGGTCGTTCGCATCAGCAGTGGGTTTTTTAAGCAGAGGGGTGACCTGTCCAGTTTTGAAAGAAACAGGAAGGGAGCCTTGACAGAGGGAGAGGTTAACTAAAGTGGTCCAATAGGACAGAGAATGGGTATAGAAGTCAATGGCAATGGCACTAGGGATGAGGTCAAGAGAATGGTTGGAGGGCTTTGTTTCGAGGATGCATTTGAGGAGGGCATCTTCGGAGATGGGGTCAAAGTCCTGCCAAATGGCTAAGGATTTGCGCTCCTCTGGAGGGGTATGATGACTGACCTGATCCACAAGTGATTTCACTTTTTCGTTGTCCACTGATGCCTGTCTGAAGACACAAAAAGGATTGCGAGATCAGAATGATATCGACGTGTCTCACTCTGCTAACCATGTACTGATAGCGGATGTAACACAACGTACCATACAATGTGTTGCTCTACAGAAGCAAACCAGTAAACTTAAACAGGATGCAACAGTATGTGTTTCCGGACAGAGAGTCTGTTATACTTGAATATTTGCATCATGCTTTCGAAAACGAAAATTTACGCGCACAGAAGGGCTAGATTCTGTTTGCTTAACAGTGGAATCATGGCTGGGGAAAAAGAACAGTAGCTGAGTTTAACAACTTCTGGAAAGGCTGTAAAATGCTCGACTCCTTGTTAACATCCATGTGAACGCGAGGTTTACGAGTGACTGAAATTGCAGACAGAGAACTGGAACATTGCAAGCTTACTAAAAAACGTTGAGACGCGACTTTTTCATTGATCTTAGTTGAACGACAAAAACAAAGCAACCTCTGACCAGTGTAACAGTCAAAGGGGAATGTCGGCGGCATGGTAAATAAACGCAGTTGTCCTCGTTGGCAGCTGCAGTGCGTAGTTTCAATTATGCACAATCTGTAAAAGTAAGAAAGGTCTTTGAGACTCACATGGAACTTTCAAGAACCTCACTGCAGCTAAGACTGAATTGCCTCAATTCGCTAGACCCCAGAACGCACATATAATTGACAATATGATTTTTGTAAACAAATTTGACAATTCTGACTAAAAAAGAAATCGTTATGCTCTAACAGTGTGCAACTCGTTTACATTATGTTTGTGGTGAAAGCAAGAAAAATTGGCATTAAGATGCCAATGTGCACCCGACAATGTCGACATTCCAGCCACACTGTGCAGCTGGCTTTGTTTTACCAGCTGTACTGTGGAACTTATCATCAGTTTAGTTTGAGGAAAATATACCTTAAAATTGCCATACGCTCTTTGTTTACCTTAAGATTCACATCCCACAGCATAGGAATATTTCGGCAAAATCGCGTGGTTCAAACAAAATACCTGCACATGTGTTTTTTTTCGAAGCAAGAACACCTCAGATTATGAAACTTGTTGGCTTTCTTTAGCACACCTGGCCTATTTTCCTGCTTCTGATGATTATAATTAAAGCAATCGAAATGGACCATGCATTTTGTTTCAGCTATATGTGTTAAACATAACTATTTGATAGCCTACTCCACAAACAGAATTGAATTTATGCACTGGAATAATAGGTCAGCCTTGTCATTTATAATCTAAAAGCATGGATTATATTTTATATTAACTTTTTTCAAATGAGCCACATTTTTTTGTGGAAATGGTGTATCTTTCTCCTGTCAGAACCATTTTTTACAATAATATCGAAAAAGCAAGCAATAATTAAGAAATACAACACAGGACTTAATTTCCTATTGCCCATCTGCATAGGAAGTGACATCACTGGATCCCCCATCATCCATCAGCAAAAGGAAGTGACATCACTGGAGCTCTCATCCTCCAGCTGCACAAGAAGTGACTTCCTGCCAAAACCATCTTTAAAAGAAGAAGCCACGCAGAAAGACTTAATTTACTATTGCTCATTTGCACAGTAAGTCACTGAAATTCCCATTATTCATCTGCATAGGAAGTGATATAACTGGATTTCCCATCATCCATCTGCACAGGATGTGACATCACTGGTTTCCCCATGCAGTACCCTGCGCTCCTCCCTGCTCCCCAGACCTATTTAATGGTGGCTGCAGCAATCGCCGCCGGCATGACTCGCGGGTGGGGGCACATGGGTGGGGGGGGTGCAGGGGGGGAGCCTGTGCCGGCCCGGTCGAACGTTGTCTTCTCTGTAACAGGTATCAGCTGCAGGCAGCCTCCCTCACCTCCCCTAAGCCAATCACGATGCTCCAATGGCAGCATTGTGAATGGTCGGGATGGCGCCGAGCCGGGAGCCTATTGGGCGGCCATTTTCTCCATGAAGACTGTATGCAGCCTACATGGAGGAAATGGCAGAGTGTGCATGACTGGTGTGAGCGGGCCCGGAGGGCCGACCAAATAGTCAGCCTCCCACAGGGCAAACCACTCCTTTCCTGCCCTCAAGCACCAACGTCCACCCGCCCGTCGCCAAATATACTCTTCAGCTTCCTCACAGTGCGGGAAGCAGAAACATAAAATGGTATTTATAATACCATTTTATGTTTCTGCTTCTCGCACTGTGAGAAAACAGTTGGGCTACGCTCCTCTGCCCACATGGAGGAGCCACCCCTGCGCTGCAGTGCAGACACACAGTGGGCGTTCCCTTGGCGCACTGAAGTTATGCCAATATCATGTCCATCTACGCCTGTTGGAGCCTGGACCATGAGGAGCACCAGGCACCTTGGTTCTCCCCTATCCACTAAGACTGTGCTGTCTGCTCCGTGCTCTCAACCCCGGTCACTACTGCCCCACTGCACCCCACAGTATGGAAGGAGCATTCTAATGCGCCTTCTGCAAGTTCTCATGCACTCTCCCCCACTCTTTACTTTGTTAAGCAAGACTGACAGCACAAGTAGGGAGGTGGAGTTGCCATCATATTCAAAGATACCATCAGCTGCACCACCTCCATGGACCCCCACCCACAAGCTACATGGAATACCTCACAGTCAAGAAGATACACATCACAACCAACTTCTCCCTGGGAAGAACCCTGGTATACAGACCACCTGTACTCCGCGCACAGTTCGCTAGTGACATCACAGACTTCAAAACACCCTCATCATCAAAGACAGCACCTTATCGTCCTTGAAGACATTAACTTTCCCCTAGAAGACCACACTGGCCCAAATTCTATGGCCCTTATAGAAAACCTCAGAAACCTTGGTCTCACTCTGGAGGTTACTGACCTCACCCACACTACTGGACACTTATTGGCCGATTACATCAACATCACAGTCAACAAGTCAGCAACTATGACCTGGACAGACCATGCCCTCATCAGTTTCAGAATACCCGTCTCGCATCCATCTTAGACCAACCACCAATGGAACCACCCGCAGCAGCTGGAAAAGCATCTCAGAAACGGAGTGAGCACACAACCACCACTTTGCTGAAAGCCATAAAAAACACTCACAGCTGAATCCCCAAATGCACCAACACCGTAGCTCAAGTGCAACCTAACAGCAAGAGCTTGTCCACAGGCCATCTGGTAGAAAGAGGAACTCGAGCTGAGAAACACCATTGCAAGCAACTGGCACGACACTGGAGAACAAGACACCACAAATAAAGACATCTTTGAAATAGCCCTAAGTCGCTACCACCAGCAGTTATGGAACACCAAGCGCACAGATCTAGCAGATTGCATCAACACAAATACTAACAGCAGCAAGGAATTCTTCACCATAATCAAAGATTTCGCCACGCCTGCTGCAGCCTCCAGCAACATCACCCCCTCACAAGACATTTGCAACAAGCTATCAGAATTCTTCTGTGGTAAAATCCTCTCCACATACAGCAACTTTGCCGCACAACCGGGCCTCGTTGCTGTCGCAACTAAACTTCCCATCACAGCCAATGAACAAACTCTGCTCTTGGCCTCCAGTCATCACCATAGAAATTGCTGCTAACATGACGATCATCCACTCCTTCTGGCCATTTCCCCCACTACACCTTCACCAAATCATCATAACCCTGCACAAGAAACCATCAGCTGACCCAGCCATGTTTTTCAACTACAGGCTCATCTCACTCTGACCATAACCGGTAACGGTATTAGAGAAACTAATCAATCGATGCCTCAGCAACCACCTGAGCAACTACCAGCTCCTCTACCCCACACTGTCTGGATACAGGTCCAACCACAGTACAAAAGCAACACTCATTGGCGCCACAGATGATACCTGCATGATCTTTGATAGAGGAGACATGGCAGCCCTCATGCTTCTGGACCTCCCTGCAGCATTTGACAGTGTCTCACATCCCATCCTTATAAGGTGCTTGCATGAGATTGACATCCAAGGACCAATCTCTGCTGGATCCGCACCTTCTTAACAGATAGAACACAAGCTGTCAGCCTTTCACCATCAACAATGTGTGCTTCCAAGCGTGCTTAGTCGCAAATCCCTTGTTGGGGCACTCCTATAGGTCATTAAGCTCCAAAAAAGTTCATAATCACTTTACTTTCTTCAGTGAACAATTTATTCATTCAATGCTTCATTTAAGTTCCTGCACAGTATATTACATATGCGTTTTTTTGTGAGCAAACTTGCAAATTCATCATTTGAAATCTCCCAATCTCCAATGCATTTCGGGCACCCCTGTGCTCTTCATCAGGGAGTCAAACTAAAAAGGTAAATAGATAATATAATGCTTAATCCCATTATGTTGAAGCGCTGTAAAAACACGGGTTAACCCAATGAGTCACTGGGACCTGGGTGAATAAGTGATGCAAACAAAGTGGTCCCAGGTACTAGAACAATTAAATCAAAATGCAATGATATCTCAAATAAATTCAGAAAGGATATAACAGCATTGGTTTTAATCACAACGTGTACAATGATATTCAATAAAACACTATTCATAAAATCAATACTTAATCATAAATGCCCCTAGTAGAGAGGAAAGGGAAAGGTAGTGTATGGAAAGTGAAAGAGCTATACAAATAACAAAACAGTGGTCACTATGACCTCAATAAAAAAATATTAGTAATCAATAAACACAGGCTAAAGATCCCAATTCATAAATTAATCTAACAAACTCATACCTCTCAAAACAAGATCACAAATGATGAATCCGGAGAAAGGCTGAGGATGGGTAAGAGTGTCGACGTTTCGACCCAAGTTAGTCCTCTCATTGCCTTGGCTTTAACACATGTGCTTCCACGGCAGTATTTCCCTCCATGACCATTTATAACTTTTTATGATTAATATGGATCGTTTCGACCATAACTAATATTGAATTATTAATGTTTTGTGTAGATCTATTGCCCCTCATACGTCCCTGTCCTGATGAAGACCCTCTAGCAAGGCTCCATCGCATGCCTGCATCAACTTGGGTCGAAACATCGACACTCTTACCCATCCTCAGCCTTTCTCCGGATTTATCATTTGTGATCATGTTTTGAGAGGCATGAGTTTGTTAGATTATATTATGAATTGTGATCTTTAGCCTGTGTTTATTGATTACTAATAATTTTTTATTGAGGTCATAGTGACCACTGTTTTGTTTTTTGTATAGCTCTTTCACTTTTCATTCACTACCTTTCCCTTTCCTCTCTACTAGGGGCATTTATGATTAAGTATTGATTTTATGAATAGTGTTTTATTGAATATCATTGTACACGTTGTGATTAAAAACAATGCTGTTATATCCTTTCTGAATTTATTTGAGATATCATTGCATTTTGATTTAATTGTTCTGGTACCTGGGACCACTTTGTTTGCACCATTATGTTGAAGCATCACATTTTTATAACATATACATAGCAGTATTCAAATCAAGATAGTCAGTGTGGTCAGTAAGCACACGTGATTCAAATGTATTAAAAAATGTCAGTACTCACTTATAACAGCATAACTAATACAAATGTTCCAATGATTTTTGACAGTAACTGTTGAAAAAATAAAAAAAATCATGGTCGAAATTGGTATCATGCCTTAATATGGGTAGGACTATAATACAAGTAAGCATAGCATACAAGTGAAGGTATCTGTCGCGCTACCATTCCTAACATGTTCGTGATGATATAAGTTTAAACTAGTGGCGTATCCAATAATCTAAAAAACATGTTACATATCGGTGCACAATGCACTTTACAATAGTGTTGCATTTTTTTGTCTTACCGTTATATCTTCTTATTGCAGGATACGACTCGTCCCGTTACACAGCAATTTGTACAGTGTGTTGTGCCTGGCCTCTGACATCATTAATATGGGCGTAACATATGATGCAGGCTTCTATAACCAGAAACTAAAAAAGGACTAGAGTGTAGGTAGTATTGTCGCAGCCATATTGTAGGTGTTAACGATAGTTTTTAATATAAGGCATAGAACCTAAATGTAAAAAAATGAATGGGTGTAGATGGTGAATTACATTCAAATAGTCAAAGTAAGTAATAAGTATAATAAAGTAGTAGAGTAATATATCAATTTCATTGTCTCATGTTATATAATTGGTATCCATTCACAGATTATGAGCAAAATAAACCCACATGGGGTGTATTTACAGGTAACATAAAAATTCATTCCGATCGTTTAAACCCATTGGTTTCATGGCTTCCAATAGATAGATCCAGTAATTTTCACGCTTAAGTAAATGTGTATTATTGTCTCTACCCTCTACTTTTTCAATCACTTCCAGTACTTGAAATCTGAGTTGGGCTATATTATGCTTGTGTTCATGAAAATGCATAGCCACTGTGGATCTTGAATTCTTTGTTCTAATATTCGATTTGTGTTCATTGATACGTATACGTATCTTGCGCTCTGTTTTTCTGACGTATATTTTCCCACAGGGACACATTAAGAGGTAGATCACATTGGAAGTTTCACAAGTAGCTGAAACATGTAACTTGATTTCATGTCCTTTCATGGGGTGTCGTATGGTAGTTCCTCGCATGATTTTATTGCAGTTTTGGCAGTTTAGGCATGGAAGAGTGCATGTGTGTTTACTCTTCTTCGGTTTCTTGTTTTTTAAGATTTCTCCCAAATTTCTGTTTCTAGTGTATGCAAACATGGGAGGTTCCTTGAATAGATTCTTGAAGTTCGGTTCCATAATGAGAAGCTGCCAGTGTTTGTTGATTATCCTTTTAAATGAATGACTTGCTGTAGTATATTTTGTTACCACAACCATTCTGGTAGTTTCCTTTTTGTTGCTAGGGGTTAAAGAAGTTTCCCTTGTCGTTGATTGACATCTTTGTACTGCTTTATTGATGATAGTGTGTGGGTAACCTCTCTGTTGGAACCGTTTTGCCATTTCTTCAACTCTGAGTGGTACTTTTGTTTCATCTGAAACTATTCTCCGTATTCTCAACATTTGGGATATAGGGAGGTTGTTTTTAAGACTTGGTTGATGGTAGCTAGTATAGTGAAGGACATTGTTCCTGTCCGAAGATTTCCTGTACATGTCGGTTTCCAAGTATGTTCTTGCTTTTCTTAGTCTCATATCCAGAAATGTTATTTCGGTATCTGATATTTCACAAGTGAACTGAAGATGTTCATTGTATTCATTCCACGATTCCAAAGCCTCTTTAGCACTCCTTTTGTCTCCTTTCCATAATACGAAAATGTCATCGATATATCTTTGGTAAAGTAGGATGTGTGGTTTCCAATTCACATTGGAGAGGATGTTTTCTTCCTCAAATTTTTCCATGACTAAATTCGCATATGATGGAGCCATACAATTCCCCATCAATGTACCGCTTAATTGGAGGAACCACTCCTCCTCCTTCCATCTGAAATAGCTGTAATAAAGTGAAAAATGCACAAGTTCCATTATAAATATTTGCATTTTATGATCAATGTCACTATTGAGCAGTGTGTGTTCAATTGCCTCCAGTCCCAGTTGGTGGGGGATTGATGTGTAAAGTGATGATACATCAGCTGTGCATAGCGTTATTGTATCTTCATCTGACCAGTGGATGTTTTTGATCTTTAGTAGAAAGTCTGTGGTATCTTTTGTGTATGACTTCATTCTCTTGACACTGGGCTGTAGATATTTGACAATAAATTGACCTGTGTTTTCATGTATGCTACCACATGTAGCTACTATTGGTCTAAATGGTGGATCCTGCATGTTTTTATGGATCTTAGGTATCATGTAGATCACCGGGCTCTTGAGTTGGGGTTTCAGTAAGTATTGTCTAGTTTTGTCCGTTATCATTCCCAGCTCTACTGCCTTGTCCACATTTGTCTTTAGTATGGTGGTGTATTCTCTCGTAGGGTTGTTATCTAACTTCATGTAAAGGTTCTTATCCATAATATGTTCTGTGACCTTCTGTTCATACTAATTTGTGTTCAAAACAACAAGGGCTCCCCCTTTATCTGCCTTCTGAAATGTCAGATCTGGAATATTTGCTAATTTTTGCAGTGCATCCCAATCTCCTCTACCAATGTTCTTTTTTGATGTGGATTTAAACTTTATAGTCAGTAGATCTTTCTTGACTATACTTTCAAAAAGGTCCACTGTTTTGTGGCTCGTGGGAGCCATATATGTACTAGGGGTTCTGAGGCCCTTCAGTTCATCTTCTTCTTTGAAGTCAGTGCTTTGAGAAGGTATCATATTTTCAAAATGATTTCTTAGTCTTAATTTCAGCATCAAATTAAATAGATCAACTTCTAATTCTAGAAGGCTGCTGTCAGAAGTAGGGACAAATGAGGTTCCTTTTTGAAGGATTATCTGTTCTTTAGTTGTTAAGTTGTGGTCCGATAAATTCACAATTAGGTTTCCTTCCCGTATTTCTTCTTGGCCTGTGTTTTCGTAGTCGTGCTTCGTGTGTTGGGCGTTTCCTTCTCTTTCTTCTTTTCTTTTGTTTTTGCCCCTCCTGGGTCTTCTAAATCTCCTGGGCCTCTCTCTAAAAAAGGCTCTCCTGAGGTAGTGGGTGTTACACTTTCAGTTTGATGTGTACTTTGGCTACGAGGTTGTGTTCTCATACCTTGTGTATTTCTTCTTGGTTGGCGATCCGTGCTTTCACTCCCGGAAGATGATGTATCCGTAGTTTGAGTATATGGCTTGTTACGTCGTCTTTGGGCATACACCTCCGCCCAAGTGTTGACTTCCCCCAACTTATAGTCGAGGGTGTCTCTTCTAAATTTCCAGATCTTTCTTTCATTCACCTCTTGTGAGTGTTTTTCAATTTGACCAGTAATGTCTGCTAGTACTTTCGACCACTCATTAGCTGTCATCATGTTGGTTAGTTCGTTCGTCACATCCACGATTTCTTTAGATAGTTCTTCCAACATGTTTGACAACTCTTCTATTATTAATAAAATTAAGTCTAATGAACATTTATTCAGGATAGCATACCATCTATCCTGAAACTTCTTGGCATTTTTGCATAGGGAAGGTTTCAATGCGATACGTAAACCTCGGGGAATTCTGAGGGCTCTGTGGTACTTGATTAGTGTACTGGCTTGAAGACGCTGGTTTATTTCCCTCTTGGATAAGTAGAGTAATTGTCTTATGCTTTGCTCTTTTGTTCTGTGAGTCGATGCCTGTGATGCCTCTTCTTGGATTAGAGCATATATTCGAGATGCTGCTTCATCTGTAAAGGCATAAGTTTCTGCTCTTTGATCTTTCACCATACTCTTCTGAAGACTGCAATCTTATCTGTGGTGTGCAGAAAGGGTCATTGCTCAGCTCCACCCTCACAAACACATACATGATCCTTCTGGCTAATGTCATCCAAGCACATGACATAACCATCCTCTTCTATGCAGATGACATGCAACTCATACTTTCCCTCCCAGACAAAACCCACAACACAATAAACAAGTAAACCTTCTGCATGACCAAAGACACTAACTGGATGAGAGCCAACTGCATCAAGCTCAACACTGAAGAAACAGAAGTAGCGATCTTTGGCAAGAAAACCTCACCATGGTATGGCAACTGGTGGTCATCTGAACTTGAACCCACACACAGAACCCAAACCAGGAACCTCAGAATTATCATTAACAGCAAACTGGACATGACCGCACGAGTGAATGCCATTACTGCATCCTGCTTCCACACCCTTTCACCAAGCAACTCATTAGAAGACTACAAACCATTCTGAAATTGGCAACCAGAATTATCCTCAACCTCCCACATAGAGTTGACATCACAGTATACCTCAGGGAACTACACTGCCTTTCAATACACAAGCACGCTCAATTCAATCTCCTCACACACACATTTAAGGCAGTACACAACTCAGGCCCCCTTACCTGAACGGTTGCCTCTCCTTCCACAAACCACTGTGATACTTTCATTCCGCAGGACTCCAACTTGCACACATCGCATGCATGCAGAGACCCAGATCATGAGGACTGTGTTCGCTTGCATTGCTTCTAACACATGGAATGACCTCCCACTCCACATCAGTGCTTCCTCCTCTCTTCTTGAATTCCATAAGAATCTGGACACTGGCTTTTTGCTCACTCTATTAAACTACAAATTATTTTCATTCTTCTGCAGCAAAATTCTAATTTTGTGTTTTGCTCTCCAACAGACAGTTCATATGGTTTAGACATATATAAAAAACGTTTTTCAAAAATATCACAGGGCAGAGAAGAGGTGGGCTAACATTGAACGAAATGAGGACTACTAAATCTAGGCCATTTTCCTCTCTTAGCCAAAACAAAAGAAGCAGGTTAAGCCTCCTTTCACTACGTTGTCTCTTTTAATCTTGGAATGTCATTCTCTAATAACAATGAAGGTGACAGTTGACTTGGAGGACATTCTAGAAGGGCAGGAGGAGGCCTCTTCATCTAAACTAAAAAGAGTTAACCTTCCTGAGAGCCAAGAAAAACTATTGGGCTTACTTAAAGGGGTGGATAAAGACAGTGAACATGGGGCTGGTTGAGTCATTTTTGTGCTGCCAGGGCAGCATCCTACCAAGCACTTTCACTTTCACTCTCAAGCTCACATATTCAGTATGCCATTCTGCTTAGGGTATGACTCACCGGCTTTTTTTGTTTGGGTAATCAAGCACTCACTACACCTGACTCAATCTTTTCGATAGGCTCATTCTTTGTAGCTGGCTTTAGGTTTTAGCCTCCCTAGCTTCCATTTTTGAACTACCTATAACAAACACCATCTTCTTTATCCTACTTGTAGTGTAATAGAAACCATGTCAGTAATGCCACTTTAGATCTTATGTTGCTGGGTCTGGCTGCATCACCCAACACTAAAGACCATTCTATCATGTCATCAAAATTGAAGCACTGCTGCATAAATGGTATGTCACTCACATGGTTTATTTTCATTTTTGGAATGGAGATACCTTAAGGTTTTGCTGTACAATTTCAATTCTGAATTTTGTTTTATTTTATAAAAGAGCCCCACAAGGTTACATCCTCTGTCCATTTGCTTTTAACATATACCTGCTCCCCTTCATGATCTTGAGCATCTCTTTCTGGTTTACATTTTCCACCTAAGCTGATGACACTCAGCTAAATTTCCAGCAGGGTACTCATTTGTCATCCACTTCTCTGTAGTATTTGGGCAGGGTGTAAAGTCAAATGGACCAAAATTGATTTAAAATAAATAGTAACAAAAAGGAGATTCTCAGAATATTGTTAAAAACAATCTTCATATTCACTCTCTTTATGTCCACCCTCTTTTGGTAACGTTACTGTGGTATTGTTTATATTACCTATGTGGAATTTCCCTTCTTTCTCTCCCCTCTTTACATCCCACTTCCTTGGTTTGTTTTTATGAAATGTTTATGTTCAAGGGGGAAGTGTTTTGAAGCAGAACTCAGAGGGATCACATTGGCTGTGGAACTGCTTTGTACTGTGGCTATCTAGTGGTTGATCCACCACTATGGGTCTCACTATATCAAATGCAACATCATCCAAAACCTTCCTTAGGGATCTCACAGAAAGTCATAGGCTAAGTCCTAACCTTCAACGCTTTGACTGTCAGTTTATACTCACAACCGCTTCTAACCATTCTCTCCACAACCAGATCCATTCCCAGCCACCAGTTAGCAGTCCTCACCCTTTCCTTTGTTTTGTAGATACCCTGATGTCCCTCATGGGCTAAATGCACTAAACGCTCCCAATATCCAGTAGGCAGAACTAATCTGCTACCTCTCAATATCAGACCATTGTTACCGGCAAGTTCAGTAGATACCTTGTCATATCCTGCCAATTTTGCATTGTGGGACCAAATGTTGTTTCCTTTTACTATGTAATCACACACACATTTCATAAACACATCCTTCTTCAATACCAACATCCATTCACTTTCAGAAATGCAGTCCAATGTAATGGCACAAAGTTTGACATTTTCTTCCATCCACAATGCTTCATCATCAACCCCTGTTTCTAATGAGTCATTTCTTAATCTACATAAGCAAACCAGCAATTTATTGTCCACCCCAGGTATATACTTGACTACAAAATGAAAATCCTGTAATGCAAAAATCCATTTACATATGTGTGAAGAGATGTTGTGTAAACCTTTTTATGATTGTACCACAAAAACAGACACTCCACAATAACTGATTAAACTTCTTGTGTGCCGAAAACACTACTAATAATCTCTTTCAATTGTAAAATAGTGTGTTTCTGTCCCTTTCAATGATCTCAATAAAAATGCTATTGTGACTTATTTGCCATATTATATTTGTTAAAGAACACCACAAAAGACCCTTGTAACTGGTATCAGTGACCACCCAACATGGTAAACCTTGTATACAACATTTTAGGCACTGTGCTAATGCTAAAGCTGATTTGATATCCTCAAAATCCTTCTGACACTCTTCTGACCAGACATACTGGGCCCTCTTCTTGAGTAGTTGCCTAATGCTACAGGAATGCTTGACAAAATTAGGGACGTGACTGGCATAACATTCTGGCATACCTAAGAAGGCTTGTAGATCGTCTTGTTTAGTGGGTTACAAGAGTGTTTGAATGGTATTAACCAGCTCATCATTTGGCTAGACCCTTTCACCTGTGATAACATTTTCTAAATAAATTTGTTCTGCAAAACTACATTTACACTTCTCAATCTTGAGAGTAATGACCTTGGAGCAAAAAGTATGCAAGACCTCTCTAATCTTGTTCATATGGCCCTCCAAGGTATCAGTGAACATGAGCACATCATCCTGAAATATTTTTATGCAATTGGCATTCCCCAACAAGTGAGTCATAAGCCTCTGAAAAACAAAAGAGGCAGAGCAAAGTCTGAACTGCATCCTGTTAAGCATTAAAACTCCAAAAGGAGTTCTAAATGCTTTAAGATTCTTGGATTCATCACACAGTTCGACTTGGTGGTAAGCTGAACTCAGGTCCAGAGTGGTAACATATTTTGCATTGCCCAACAAACCAATCATCTCTAATATTTTTGGTAAGGGAAACATATCCTCACTGACTTCTTTATTGGGATGCCTAAAATCCACAAGATGCCTAAAATCCCCTTTGTTCTTGGTGGCAACAACAACTGGTGCAACCCATTAAGAAGCTTCTACTGTTCCAATGATCCCTTCTGCTTGTAATCTATTTAATTCTGCCTCTGTTGCTCCCGGTAAGCTGAATGGAATGTTCCGAACCTTGGAAGAAAAAGATTTTGCTCCCTCCTTTATACAAATGAGATGTTTGTACCCTTTGATGCACCCAATCTTTGCAGAAAAAAACATCAGGGAAGTCCAAAAAACACATATCTGGTATGGTATTCACCTCTCTGACCTGAACCTGTAGATTTTCATTAGTATCAAGGAAAATTTCCAAAGGTTTTTGATGAGGCCAGCTTAACACAGTATGCCCTTTCAAAGGAACATACATCTTACCAAAGATCTTGTTTCCTCAAAACTGTATATTTTCTTCAAATACCTTCAATCGGTTTATCCCTGTAACTAAAAGGTGTGACATGAGGTACACATAACTTGACCTTTCCTTCAAAGTATTTAGTGAAATCAACATCCAAAACTAAAGATAGTCTAGCCCCCAAGTCCACCATCATTGACACACAGATGCCATAGAGTTCTACAATATCAGACGAGCGTTCACAACAACCACATAAAATACAATTCACATTATTTATTTGGTGAATGGCATCAGTTTCATTAGTCATCAACCTTTAGTGTGATTAAGAGGTTGTTTGTTTTCTTTTTCATAAATATAGAAGGATCAGAAGACACAGCTTCCTTGGACATTTGCAATTCATGGCTGCACCACATTGTGTGCTCCACCTGTTTAGAATTAATTAACACTTCAGGAAGCTTAGAATTTCTTTGGACCATAGTTCTTCTCTTATTTTGCCACACTTGCACTCAAGCATGATTTGGTCACAAATCGTTTCTTCAATATTAATGCCTAAATCGCAGGAGAAGGCTAGTTTGAGTTGTGCCGTAACAAAATCTTGAACTGATTCATCATCTCCTTCTTTACGTTTGCCAAAGTATTACCTTTGTAAAATAATGGACATTTTGGGCTACAAATGGTTATATAATTTCTTAATTATGGAATTGAATTCATCTAGTTAGGCATCACCATAACAACACCAGAATCAATATCAGGTAGTGTTTCAAGAATTTCTTGTCCCTCTGCACCTAAACTATGTAATAGTAAATATGCTTTTTCTGAAGATAAACTTGTTCCAAGGACAGGTAAATAGTTCAGGAAGACCTTCCTTTTAGTCCATGGAAGAAAAGGACCCCCAGGGGTTGTTAGAAAAAATGATGGAGGAGCAATATTTTGCATGGTTTCACACTCAGAGATAAACAAAACGTAAAAGTGGTATGCACAAAAGTAAAAACAACAAAAATAAAATAAAAGTAAATAATGAGTAGAGGAAAAGGATAACTCACTGGTACTCAATGAAATACCTGAAATCCACCTTAAAGGAAGAATAAATGAATTAGGTGGTATTCGTAACACAAGAGTAGACCCGAATGTGAAATTCCACTCCATGTAGAGGCCAGATTTCCAAAACACTCCACAGAGCTGAGTTTTTCCCTCGCTTGCCAGTGTTAAGTTGACGAGCGAGGAAAATCTTACTCAAGACCACCTCCCGGCGAGATTTCTCAACACGGGCTCGAGGATGGTTGCTACTGCTCATGTTGAGAAGCCTTCCGTTCGCATTTAGAAAATTGCTGCTCGAGTAGAATAACTACTCGAGTGGCAGAAAGAAGCAGTGCATTCTTGCTCTGCACGAGGTGCTATTCGTGCTGACTTTACAGCATGGGATAAACAGTTTGCACTAAAAATCAGCGTGAATGGCACGACGTAACACACTATGCTTTATGTGGAACTCAGAGAAGTGCAGCAGAATTTTTTTAACCAATACAAAGGCGAACCCCTGCGGACGAATGATAGGCAGGTGAAGCAGGTGGGGCGGTAGGAGGGCCCGTCGTTTGCCGGAGGAAACACCATTTAGGATGGACTCGTAATTTTTACCTGAAATGCTGCAGCTCTCTTTTTCGAATCTAGTGACTTATCCCTTGAACACTCTCACTAACAATTCCTTACTGGCTGTTCCGGCAGTCTGAACAGCCCTCGGATCAGCTTGGATATTGACGTTTTTGTAGCATTGCCGGCTATTGATATCGCTACACTGAACCTTTAGGTTATATTCATGACCTCGTAATGAGAATCTAAGTGAATATCACTAATCTCCAGGCGTGTTTGTGTGTCCCACTCTGCTTATCAATCTCCGCCCTGATGAAGGTATTGCCTTGTCTTAAGCTTTACACCGAAATGCAGGTTGTCATTTAACTCTTTGCGTGTTTCTTGGACTTTGTTTCAATTCACCATCGGAATGACACACGAGAAACGTCCATTCTAACATCCTGTGGCAGTCTTACCTTCTTGATTGATTTGTGAAGTTTCTGGAAATGTGTTTGTATTGTGGAACAAATGTGTATGTTACTATGGATGAATGTAAGTATGACTGATAGTTATGAATGACCATGTGTGGGACATTGTATATATTTATTTTTGATACTTTATGTATCTATTTATGCATCTTTGAAGCTTGACAACTATATCTGATATAATGAGAATAAAGAAAAAGATTTTTGGTGACTAATTCTATTGTTGATTTTTCTGAATATATGCATCTGTCAGCCCTTGCTGTTTGTTCATAATATTGGGACCCTATCTTTTGGGCCCTTTGTAATTCTTACACATAGGCAGGGGACCTCTGTTAGCGTTGGTTTCTATTAAATTTCTCCCAGCAGAGATTTTTGGTCACTTCACAGAGTACCACATAGCGGAACATCGCAAACTCCACCCAGGCCTAGACAAAAGTAATTAATACAGTGCACTCACCATAGTCCTAGTTCTGTGTCAGCAGAAGAGAAAGATTCATAGTATTTCTGCCTGTGACAATGGAGGGATTGAAGTGCTTCCTAATTGTCTCCAAAGGAAGTAATGCGGCAGTGGCAAAGTCGTATGAAAAGTGGAGAAAACCCTAGAAATGCTACAGCCCAAAAATCTAATGGGTTAATGTAGTGTGCACCCAAAAATAAATGAGATCTGGGTGAGCGCTTTGTTTCCCAAGGGTCCGGTGATATAGCTTGAGAACCGCAAAGCAAAAAATCCTCTGAAGATGAGGTGGTTCGCACTATGCTGAGTATGCAGCCGGAGGTAGTGCAAGCCCACTATAATAAGGGAGCACCACACAGCGAAGGATACCCTGGAGATGAGGCAGCTCAGCTGGCTCAGCAGGCAAATAGAAGCAGCACAAGCACAATACGGTAAGCATTCCTAAGTGGGCACTTTCGATTGTGTTGTTGAGTAGGTAGAGAGTTGGATTGCGTGAGAGCCATCTACTCTTCTTAAATGAGCCCAGATTGAGTGGCGCTGGAGCTAGAAGTTCAAGGAAGAGTTGTACACTCTGTGTGATAGTTTGAGCACAGAAAATGGGCAAAAATAAAAGGCCAAGGGAAAGAAAAAAAACTATGACGTAGCCAAGGCTGAGACAAGGTGTTTCAGGAGAGGACAAAAATATAGCAAAAACACCAATTACAGTACATTGGATCTGAATCCTCAGTATATCACGTATAAAGACATTTAAGTTTCTCCCAAAGGGTTACAGAGCCACCCATTGCCAATATAAAGCTGTATCCAAAGAAAGATGATCCAAAGCCAGAAGTACAAAGGCTATCTTCTTCTTATATTAAAGTGAAAAACTCAAGCCACAGTACAGGACAGTACCACAGCCAATGTGATTCCTCTGAGTTATCTCTTTATACAGTTGCCCCTTGAACATAAACATTCCAAAATCAATCAATCAGTATTTATAGAGAGCTGCACTGTGACCCCTTGGGGTATCTGGGAGCTGGGGTGTGAGGTCTCTGTTGAAAAGCCAGGTCGGAAAGAGAGAAGAAAGAAGCAGAAAAAGGCAAAACAGAGGGCAGAACAATGAGCAAGCAGAAAAGGCAAAACTGAGGGCAAAAAAACAGCAGAGAAGGCAAAACAGAGAACATAAAGGCATAACAAAGGGCAGAAAATGAGCAAAAAAGTCCAAACCAATAGCAGAAATACAAGCACAGAAACATTATCGGAAAAAGGTAAAACAGAGGGTAGAAAAATTAGCAGAAAAGGCAAAATGGAGGGCAAAAAAAATGAGGAGAAAAGGAAAAACAGAGCAGAGAAGGTGTAAACATAGGGCAGCAGGTAGATAGGCAGTAGACTGCGGGCAAGTTGGACAGTTGCAGGGGGAGCTGGCATGAGAACCTGCTCAATGGGGTTGGGCTGCTGTACCCATTAAGTAGGTCCCGGGGGAAGAGGGGAGGTTTGCTGGGTGGTGGTAGGAAGAAAACGGTGGGAGAAGGGAAGAGGACAGAAAAATGAGTAGCAAATGGCAAAACAAAGGGCAGAAAATGCACATACCAAGGAGAAGTGGTGAAAAGAGGGGAGAAAAAGAAGGGAAATATCAACTAGGAAGTGTAAACAAATTCACAGTTACTTCTCCTTAGACATCAGTTAAAAATTTTGGTATCAAGTTGTGTAAACTCAGTCCTAATGACGTTTTTTGCTAATGATAATAGGAAAACTATCGTAACTCCCTATATCTCGGGATCTCAAATTATTGTAGGCCCTATTCAAAATTGCATTTTTTAGTATGTTTAGTACTTATAATGTGCCACAAAATGATATTCATTAATCTATGTGTCGAGGGCTTCACCTCCACCTCTACTATCTTTTCTCTAAGGCAATCTCTGCGCTGACTTCAGAAATCTTCACGCATGTGTTCCTATGGTTTACCATTAAATGTTGGACGGTCAGAGAGGAGTGGCTGGGAAATGTGGAATACATACTAATAAACGGGAGGAGCTTTGGGATGAGTAAGAATGGATTAAGGAGGATTTTAAGAAGGGGTTTAGGGAGGGACATGCACCATCCATAAAAGAGCAAGTCAATTCCTATTCACACACTGTACTTCTAAAATTATTTCATCCAAAAAGAAACCAAAACAGTTGTAAGTATACCCTAGCTCAGAACTGCTGTAGGTACAGCACCTCACATGGCTAACCACTGCTACTTCAACACCCTCCCATAGAAAATAAAGGTGACAAGGACCTAAAATAATACTCTTTGGGACAAAATTTCACAATAAATTCATTTATTTAAAATTTAAAAAAATATATCAAAACTTAATGATGATAAAAATAATATGGATTCAACCATTTTGTATTTTATTATATAACATGTTTTAAATACCTTTTTAATTTCAAGATATTTAAGTTAAAATATATATGTATATATATATATTTAAACTTAAATATCTTAAATGAAAAAGGTATATAATACTGTGACTGGAGTGATAAATGGCTTTTGTCATTTCACAGCTCGGCGTGGATAGCACTGTGCTAATCCTATGCTTAAAAACTTTGATAGAAAAGCAGACATTTGAGGTGAGCAGATTTAGAGTGTCGCTGGTGTTGAGGGTGCTCTATACAGAAGCTGCCTTCCACCTAAACTTGAGAACTACCCAGAGTTTGCTCCTTCATTTTTGCATAATTTATGCGTCACTCAAAGCCTGCAAGGGTATTGTTTTGACTTATACTGGGTGCTCCCTTGAGTCTGGACAAGCTAAACCTCTCTGAAGAGCTGTAATGACAGCGAAACACGTGTCAGGTGTTGCTATAATTCATTTCAGGTTGGCTTGGATGGTATTTTACCAATCCAAAGCTGTACTACTGTGCCTGGAGTGATAAATGGCTTTTGTCATTTGACAGCTCGGCGTGGATAGCACTGTGCTAATCCTATGCTTAAAGACTTTGTTGTACAAATGGCAAAATACTTTGTCCATTTCTATCTCTGCATGGATAGCACTGTGCTAATTCTATGCTTACAAACTTTGATAGAAAAGCAGATATTTGAGGTGAGTAAATTTAGAGTGTCACTGGTGTTGAGGGTGCTCTATACAGGAGCTGCCTTCCACCTTAACTTGGAAACTACCTAGAGTTCTCTATGTGTCAATATATGACTGCTAGGGTAATGTTTTGACTTATACTGGATGCTCCCTTGTATCTGGACAAAGCTAAACCTCTCTGAAGAGCTGTAATAACAGCGAAACAAGCGTCAGGGGTTGCTTTTATTCATTTCAGGTTGGCTTGGATGGTATTTTACAAATCCAAAGCTGTAATACTGTGCCTGGAGTGATAAAAGGCTTTTGTCATTTGACAGCTCGGAGTGGATAGCACTGTGCTAATCCTATGCTTAAAGACTTTGCTGTACAAATGGCAAAAGAATTTGTCCATTTCTATCTCGGCGTGGATAGCACTGTGCTAATCCTATGCTTAAAAACTTTGATAGAAAAGCAGACATTAGAGGGGAGCAAATTTAGAGTGTCGTTCGTGTTGAGGTTGCTCTATAGAGGAGCTGCCTTCCACCTAAACTTGGGAACTACTCAGAGTTCTCTCCTTCTATTTTGCATAATTTATGCGTCACTCTATGCCTGCAAGGGTATTGTTTTGTTATATATATATATATATATATGTATATATATATATATATATATATTCACTGAAAAAAACATAGGTTTGAGGCCTGTTATAGTTAGGAATTAGCATTTAAAAAACCTTAGAAATTCACTGAAAAAAACCATAGGTTTCAGACATGTTATCGTTAGTTGGACATTTCCCTCATACAAAACCATTGAAATTCTCACGTTATAGTTAGTTGTACTAACTATAACTCGCGCGCCCGCAATCCACTGCTGATGATGTCACATATTACATCATTCATGACATGGTCAGTGACATCACTGATGACATCACTGATCACATCTCAAATGACATCACTGATTATATCACTGATCACATCATCCAGTGAATGTGTTTTGGTACGTTATTTAAATATGTATTATATATATAGCAATCTGCATTGAAGAATGAGTAGATATATAATTATCTGGATGGAGGATTTAGTAGCAGTGTGATTGGCTGTTTACTTGACTATTTATAGTGTCTCACTAAATATATTGGATAGTGACTAATCTGTGTAAATATCTGTACCACTTTGTCAGTTGTTGTGTAAACTGCTGCACCAGTTGGTTACTAGCTATGTTAAAGTCTATATTATGTATTGATTAGTTATCTGAGTATTTGTATGGGAGAGTGAATGTGTGTGAGGTTGGGTGGGAGGTGTATGACTGTCCAGTTGTTTGGGTGAGTGAATGTCTTTATGGGTGTAGTGATGAGTAAATATATTTCTCAATGATACATGTCCAACAAAGTAGTAATATAAAAGGCAGTGTATGTGACAGTTGTTGTATATAAATAAGTATACATACGACTCAGTGATTGTATGAGTGACTGTATGGAGAACTGTATACTTGTAATAGTGATTTTATAACACACTAAGTATGAGTTACTATCTATATAAATAAATAAAGTAGTGTCTGTATAAGTGTGTAACTGAGTAATTGTAAGTATGATTCATTGTTTGTATAAGTGAGTAGGATGACTGCATAACTGAATAGCATATGTGCTGGTGTGTAATGTCGATATAGGTGTATAAGTATATTTGATAGTGTTCTACTGATCATTGACAGCATGTATGTGTGAATCTATAGGTAAGTGATTAGATGTGTGTGTAGATCTGGGAATCACTGAGTGGGTTTTTAGAAACTTGTATTGGTGTGTCAATGGATTTAAATATAGTACTCTGTATTTTACAGTGAATGATAAAAGATTATACTAGTGTATGATGAGGTGTATCAGATTGTCAGTGATGTCATTTGAGGAGTCACCAGTGATGTCATCAGTGATGTCACTGACCATGTCATGAATGATGTAATATGTGACATCATCAGCAGTGGATTGCGGGCGCGCGAGTAATAGTACAAATAACTATGAAGTGGGAATTTCAATGGTTTTGTATGAGTGAAATGTCCAACTAACTATAACATGTCTGAAACCTATGGTTTTTTCAGTGAATTTTTAAGGTTTTTTAAATGCTAATTCCTAACTATATCAGGCCTCAAACCTATGTTTTTTTCAGTGAATTTCAAAGGTTTTTTAAATGCTAATTCCTAACTATAACCTGCCTGAAACCTATGGTTTTTTCAGTGAATTTCAAAGGTTTTGAAAATGACAATTTTTAAATATATTTATTGTTTTTTTTATTTTATTTTTATACTGATTTTCCAAATTTTTTTTAAACTATTTTTAGATATTTTATTTTTTATATTACATTATAATTACATTAAACATTACATTATAAAATATACTTTCTCAGAATGAATTACTTTAGTTTAAATACTTTGCAAATAGGAAATAGACTTTTAAGTACAGTAGTTACAGTTGGTGCAATGGGCAACTCAATTTCATACACAATGCAACGTTGAGGTCAATGTGAATTTCTAGTTAAATGCAATTCATTACTTTTTGGATTACTTTTCTAACCACAGGCCTGGATCCTAAATTCAGTCCTGAGAAATCACCTGTAAACAGTTGAGTAAAAGCGTTTTGGTTACAGTAATGATTTTTAAGGAATATTATTGTATTTTAAATGTTGACACTTTTACACATAGATTCACAAATATTATCCTATGGGAGCAAATTCACTTAGCAGGTAAGCAGTGTTAACGTTACTTTTTCTTACCCAGTGGTGGTTTCTGGATCCAGCACGGGTGGATCGCCTGTAAACAGTTGATAGAATGTGTTTAAGTCATATAGGCAATTTTTAAGGAATATTTTTAGTTTGGGAAAATAGACACTTTAAAATTTTTCTGGTGAAAACCAGACAATGGATTCCTATGGAAGGAAATACAAGTTACTGGTAAGTATGGTTAGAATTACTTTTCAGGGACAGTGCTGGGCTAAAAGAAGCAGCACTGAGGTCACTCCTAATAACAGGTGAGTGAATCGGAATTCGTAGTTCGTCTGATTTTAGAGGAATATTTGTACGTTTCAAAAATCAACACTTAGAAACTTTTCTGCTGAAAACCACACAATGGATTCCTATGGAAGGAAATACAAGTTACTGCAAGTACGCTTAGAATTACTTTTCAGGGTCAGTGCTGGGCTAAAAGATGCCGCACTGGGTTCTCTCCTGATAACAGGTGATTAAATCTGAATTCGTTGTTCGGCTGATTTTAGAGGAATATTTGTACAATGGTGAAGGAAGGGGGCGGGGCCTGAGGTGACATGTGTGCAAACACGCCCTGTTGCGAGTTTTAAGTTGCGGCATTAAGTGCCCTTGAATCCTGAGGTCCCCTGGGGGCCAACTAGCCCACCAGGTACCTCCAGTAGGCGCCAGGAGGCTGCTTTGCAGAGAGGTGTTCAGAGGCCACTCCCCTTTTTACAACACTCTGCAATGCAGCTCCGTGGCGCTTACTGGATGTAGCTGGTGGGCTAGTTGGCCCCCAGGGACCCTCAGTATTGACAAGGAATTAATTCCCCAACTTAAACCGCGTCACAGGGCGTGTTTGCACACATGTGAACTAAGGCCCCGCCCCCTCCCTTCACCACTGTGCAAATGCGCCCCATGGTGCGTTTTAAGTTGGGGGATTAACTCCCCTTGAATACTGAGGGTCCCAAGGGTGCAACTATCCCACCAGCTACCTCCAGTAAGCGCCACAGTGCTGCGTTGCAGAGAGGTATAAAAAGGGGCATGACCTCAGAACACCACTCTGCAAGGCAGCTCCCTGGCGCATACTGGAGGTACCTGGTGGGCTAGTTGGCCCCCAGGGACCCCCAATATTCAAGGGGAATTTGTTCCCCCTCTGCAAACACGCCAGGGGGTGCCAGGGTGCAACAAGGGGACGTGGCCTCCGGCCCGATCCCGTTTAAAATAAAAATGTATTTTGTGAAGGGGGCTGAGTAGCCCCCCTTCCTTTTTATTTTTTGGGCCCTGGGGACCCCATCCCCCAGGGCCTCACCCCCAAATTATTAAAAAAATATATATTCACGGGAAGGTGGCTGCGTGGCCCCCTTCCTGTGGCCAATTCCGGGCCCCCGGGCCCCCATCCCTCGGGGCACGGGCACATTTTTTTTATAGTTTTATGGAGGGGGCCCCCCTCCTCAGGCCACTTAAGGCCCCGGGGACCCCATCCCCCAGGGCAGGCCATTCTTTTTTTTTTTTTATGGGGGAGGGGGGCCGCATGGCCACCCTCCCGGGCCACATGTAGCCCCAGGGACCCCATCGCCTGGGGCTGGCCCTCACCGTTGGGGACCGTGGGGGAGTCCCCAATCCCCCATGGTCCCGCCGGCTCCACTCCTCCTGCGGGAGCCAGCATTGCTTTTCCTTATGGGGAACAGCTAACATGCTGCTCCCCATATGGAAAAGCAATTTGCTTTGCTTCATTGAAGCGAGAGCAGGTTTCCCTGCTCTCGCTTCAATGAAGCAAAGCAGAGTTTGCAATGGCAGGGTGGGAGCCGCGAGGCTCCCGCCCTGCCATTGCAAACAGCAGTGTCCCGGGGTGGGCACCCGGGGACACTGCAGGAGCCGGCCCTCGGGGGTGGTGGTCCCCACGACCATAGAGGCCTCCAGGAGGGGGGCCGCACGGCCCCCTTCTACATTTTTGAGAAGCCCGGGGGGGTGGCAATCCCCGGGGCTGGGGGGCCTCAGAGCGCCCCACCCAATTTTCTTAAGCCCCGGGGGTGGCGGCACACAGGGCTGGGGGGCCTGAGAGCCCCCCACCCATTTCTGTAAAGCCCCGGGGGTGGCAGTCCCTGGGAAGTCGGGGGGCCCGTGAACCCCTGCATACGTTTAATTCTTGCCCCGGGGGTAGTGTTCCCCGGGGCTGGGTAGGCCTGAGAGCCCCCCTCCCATTTCAAAATAGCCCCGGGGATGGCGGTCCCCGGGGCTGCGGGTGGCCCCGTGAGCCCCCGGATACATTAAAATCGAGCCCCGTTAAATTAGAGCCCCGAGGGGTGGCGGTCCCTGGGGCAGTGTGGGGGGATTGGGACCCCTCCACACTTTTTTTTCAATAATGCCCCCGGGGGCAAATTTACATGCCCCCTTTTCACGTTTTGCAGCATTGGTTTTTGTTTTCTTCTGCCTCGGTTCTAACGAGGCACACAATGGCTGCCAACACTTCCTGATTTTGACAATTGTCAGCCAATGAGCATTCAGCTCGTGCACGGCAGGGTACTTGTAGGCTGCACGTAGGGTACGCGGATTGTACTCTGGATCCACCGCGCCCATAGATAAATAAATGACTTTAACTGTCATTTTCTCAAGAACTACTGAACGAATTTACACCAAATAAACAAAAGGCACAAGTCTGAACTGAGGACTACCTCTTTGCCAAATTTGGTGTAATTCCGTTCAGCAGTTCGGGCTGTAGCTGTGTCTAAAGGTCTTATAGGAAATTGCATGGGGAAATCACGTTTTGGGACCCCCTTTTTTCTCGGCTCCCGCTTGACCAATCACCCCCAACTTTTCAGGGAAGGTGCGAAACTGAGATAGCCAAAAGTATGGAAAATTTCACACAGATTCATCAATCGGCGCAAAAGTTATTGTCAATAGAATGTTTGGATTTCCAATGGATAATAGGTCCTAACTATAACTATCTACTGACGACCGCCCGTAGATAATATATATATATATATATATATATATATATATATATATATATATATATAAACCATCTAGTTTGTACCTGTGAATGAAATAAACCGAAGGAATTGCATCTGCTGTGGTCCGTGCTCTTCATTGTAACCTGTGAAAGGAACTACGAAGCTGAAGAGTTTCGCTCGATATATATATATATATATATATATATATATATATATATATATATATATATATAAAAATTCAACAGAGTCACCTCTTAAGGAAAGAGCCGCTGTGGGTAGTTAATTGTCCTTTATTCATCCACGCAGGCTGCACGTTAAGTGAAACAGAGTCTGTCCTCATATTCTCCTTGCCTTTGCCAAACGCGTTTCAAATCTCTCAGATTCTTCGTCAGTGGCAGCAAGAGTTCGAGCCGGAAAATGCCGCTTTTTATGAAACATGACATCCCTTTGTTGGGCGTGGTCTATGCCGAAGCACTCTGGTCTTCGTAGTAGCACTTCATAACACTCCAGTGAGCCCGGTCTGAACACTGCTCAAATACTTTATTTTAAACATCCCAAGTGGGTCGAGTTACAGTCTTTGCTTCTTCTTACTGCCACTTACTGTCTGCGTGCCATAGGCTACCTCACCTTGCTAGATGATGCTCAGTAGCACATCACGGTGAACGCCATAATCGTGGCGGGGCTCTCTCCGCGACCGAGGCAGGCCGCCAATACAAAATTCAACAGAGTCACCTCTTAAGGAAAGAGCCGCTGTGGGTAGTTAATTGTCCTTTATTCATCCACGCAGGCTGCACGTTAAGTGAAACAGAGACTGTCCTCATATTCTCCTTGCCTTTGCCAAACGCGTTTCAAATCTCTCAGATTCTTCGTCAGTGGCAGCAATTGTATCCCAGAGTTCGAGCCGGAAAATGCCGCTTTTTATGAAACATGACATCCCTTTGTTGGGCGTGGTCTATGCCGAAGCACTCTGGTCTTCGTAGTAGCACTTCATAACACTCCAGTGAGCCCGGTCTGAACACTGCTCAAATACTTTAATTTAAACATCCCAAGTGGGTCGAGTTACAGTCTTTGCTTCTTCTTACTGCCACTTACTGTCTGCGTGCCATAGGCTACCTCACCTTGCTAGATGATGCTCAGTAGCACATCACGGTGAACGCCATAATCGTGGCGGGGCTCTCTCCGCGACCGAGGCAGGCCGCCAATACAAAATTCAACAGAGTCACCTCTTAAGGAAAGAGCCGCTGTAGGTAGTTAATTGTCCTTTATTCATCCACGCAGGCTGCACGTTAAGTGAAACAGAGACTGTCCTCATATTCACCTTGCCTTTGCCAAACGCGTTTCATATCTCTCAGATTCTTCGTCAGTGGCAGCAATTGTATCCCAGAGTTCGAGCCGGAAAATGCCGCTTTTTATACAAGATGAATAATTATGCATATATGGTACTATGCTGCCTTGTTTACAACTTTGAATGATAACTTATTGGATGTGTTAAAATAGCAGCCGTTCTCGGCTTACATGTCTATCACTTTTGTCCATTTTCTATTTTCACTGACCATGTGTATATAATGGTTGTGTCAGTTCCAGTTTCATACCATGCTCAAGTCTAAGGCTGAAACAAGTTTGAGAGGACTTACTGGTCTGAATTAATTCACATTGCCAAGGGGTTTGAGAGATCCTTTACTGTCGGATTCTTGGTCCTTTTTAGGGCTCGGACTCTGCGTACACTGCGCAGCAGTGTCGCGCAGCGAGAATCCTATTCAGGGCAATTTGGAAATGGACCTTGAAATTCCACATAGCTCGTGCGTGTGGATTTCCAAGGTCCATTTCCATTGGCCTTTGCGTGCGTGCTGTGTTTAAACAGAACACGCAATAGGCCATAGGCGGTCGTGTAGCTCCGCCTATGGCCTAATGGTGTCTGTTACGCGCACCAGAGGCCATATGTTTTGAATTATCGCGGCTTGACAGCTGCGATAATTCAAAACATATGCTCGCAGTGGCGCGCGTGTGCGCACCACTTGTGAGTTTTTCAGGAGGGCCCAGCTCTGAAAATGAAACTACCGCGTTTTGAGTTTTGTTTCTCGTTCCTTATTATAAAATACTAGCAGCCCGTCCCGACGTTGTCCGGGTATGAATTGCTGCCAGCCAGTAGTATATTGTTTTGTAGGATTGCGTTTTGATAGCATTTCTTATCTGTGACAGGCCTGTGAAACGCTCCGATTCACAGTGCACTGCTGATGCACTTAAAAGTGCGCATTCAGTAGTGTGTGAACTCGAGTTTCCCTACTTTATTTTTACTTGCAATATTATATAGCGTGAACTCGACAACATGGCATGAGCACAATTTACATTACAGAAGAACACATTCATTTCTGGTAGGCACGGGGAGACAAAGCGATTTGCCTGGAATCACAGGATGTTGAGCTGATGCCGAGATTCGAACGTAGCTCCCCAGCTCTAAAGTTCGCAATTCTAGAACTTGTGGTGGGAGGTGTGTCTAAAAGTGTATGTCGGTGCTGGCCATCAATGAGAGAGACCTGTGCATTTTTCAAATCGGTGGTGAAAAAATATGAGTATGTTGCTGGAGATGTGGGCCGCCGTGCCACCAATGTACTTACCGGAGGAGGGTAAAAACCCATTATTCCGCAACTTTCTTTTTGCATACCATCACTCCGCATACTTTCATTACGAAAGTACCATGACTCCGCAATGCCATTATAACGCATGGCATTACATTTTATATGCTTTTTCCACGCATACATTTACAGCGAAATTCGTTGTAAATGCATGAATGGTAAAAGCATGTTTTTTTAATGTTTGGATAAGGTAAGTATGGGTATAGGGGTATATGTTTTGGGGTACTGAGGTATATGTTTTGGGGTGTTTGGGTATTTTAAGGGTTCAGATATAGTTTTGGGTTATGGGGTACAGGGGTAGTTTTAGGGTTTAGGGATAGGTATGGGTTTTGGGGTACAGGGGTATTTTTAGGGTTCAGGGATGGGTTTGGGTTTTAGGGTATAGGGGTATTTTTAGGGTTCAGAGGTAGGTTTGGGTTTTGGGGTACAGGGGTATTTTAAGGGTTCAGGGCTAGGTTTGGGTTTTGGGGTACAGGGTATATTTATAGGGTTAAGATGGGTTAGTGTTTAAGGGTGTTGGGATATTTAAGGAGTACGGGTGGGTTAGGATTATGGGGTACAGGGGTATTTAAAGGGAGCAGGGTGGACACCCGGAGCTGGAATGTACAGAACCTGGGAAGAAAAAACAATGAAATATTGGGCACAACTCTCGCTTTTGTTTCCCGTAATCCCACGCCCGGCACAGGCCCACGCCTCCAGCACACGCCCACAGCACACGATATGAGACATGGCATGAAGGGTGGAACATACCACATGCCCCCAGCGTTTGTCACGCCCCCGGCACACGCCCACAGCACAAAGCAGACACGCCCACACGGGACTACTTTGCTGGCACGGTTCTTTTACCTTTTAAATGTATATGGTGGGCGTCTGCATAGCCTATGTCCTTCTGCTGCAACTGCCCTTTCCAACGCTGTATTGGGTGTTGTGATTGGTGCTGTGGTTCCTGAGATTACCCGCCTCAAAGGTTTGGGCTCTCTCTTTATTATATTAGTATAGATTTTAAATCAGCAAGTTGTTCCTGCGTAACTTTATTCTCGACTATAATCAGTTTCTAACGAGAATCAGCATAAAAGACAGACTACAAACAACTAATTACCGATAGCGTGTGAGGCACAGCAGCTCTGACACCCCGGAAGAAGCTGAGAAATGATTACTGGTATTGTCATGTCACTGATTACTCATTGTGAGCCGAGCAGCGTCTCAGTGTGGGGTCCTACCCAATGCATTCTTGCCAAGCGCTAGGATGACCCAGTATTGGGGGTAGATAGGAGATAACTGATGCCCCGTGGCGGCGGAATGTAGGAGGGTGTGATCCCCATGGGGAGAGGTATGCAAACTATAGGGACCCCCGTGGAGAGATCTACAAGTATTCCATACAATACTGACCTACACACGGAGAGAAATACCCCACAGCATACACTGCAGCAGTGCGAATTTGGGTACAGCAGTATCACACACAGATCTGTCAGTCACTTATAACACCCTTAAGCACACTCGCTCTTTCTAACCCTTTCAACCCTTCCGCATCCCCTGCCCCCGCAGAGACGAGGGGGGAGAGGAATCCCCCATGCAGAAAGATCTCCAGCCCAGATGGGCTCACAGAGGAGTAATGCATGCATCACAGGGGAGGGCTGGAATTCCAGCTCAGATTTCCCCCTCCCCCAACATCTGGGCCTAGAATTAATATGCATACAGCACACCTGGCTCTGCAATCACCACATGCTCTGTCCGTGCAAGGCCCGAATTAGCCTGCACCGCGGCACTGGGCGAAGGGGGACGGATGAAGCACAAAGGGAGGGATTCGCCAAAAACAGAGACGATTTGAAAGAAATAAAAAACAGGCTCCTGCATCTTCGCTCCTTTGCGTCTTGTGGGGGGCGGTGAGCCCGGGAAGCCCTCCCCTCACTGCCCCACCAGCCCCCTGTGTCGTCCGCCTGCATTGGTGGCCCGGACGGGGTGGGGTCTCCCCCAGCCTGGCACCGCCGCACCACAGGCGCTGTCTGCCATGCTTTCTAGGATGTGCCACAGACCATGGCCAGCACTGCGTACCCCAGGCCCTGCAGTAAATACCCCCTCACCCCTCCCCCCCACCGCCCTAGGGCCTTCACACGACCATGTTCACACAGGGATAAGGCATGACACAGGCGCGGGTGTGCGCAGGGCACATTTCGGGCTTCACTCACTGAGTGTGTCTCGAGCTTCAATCCCACTCACTGAGGACTCTGAACACACTGAGTGAACCTCACACAGTGGTGGTGCGTGAGTGTTAGTGCACAGCTTGCCTCACTCCGAAATATTTGAAAGTCACTCTGACAGGAGCATGGGCTCGGTCACCTCTCAAGCACCAGAGGACAGTCACAGCCATCCGGTCCGAGTCTCACACTGTGTGACACAGACACGTTCATCACATGCTGGTCTCACACACTGGAGCACTGACAGTGACTAACTCCCCAGACTCTGTGTCTCACACACTGAAGCACCGACATCCATCAGGGCCGAGAATCACACCGTGTTCACAGACACGTTGATCAGATGCGAGTCTCACACACTGACACATACATCGGATCGAGTCTCACACACTGGAGCACAGACACATACATTGGATCGAGTCTCACACACTGGAGCACAGACACATACATCGGATTGAGTCTCACACACTGGAGCACAGACACATACATTGGATCGAGTCTCACACACTGGAACACAGACACATACATTGGATCGAGTCTCACAAACTGGAGCACAGACACATTAACGTGTCGCCGGATTAAGCACGGTGTGGGGGGGACAGCCTGCTCTGAGGAGAATGCCGCCACAGCTTGACCCACTTTAACCATTTCGGCGCTAGTTACATTTGAAAACAACAGTGTTTAGGAACTCCCTTTCATCGGTCTCATGTTATGCTACATAAAAATGAGCGCCAACATAACCAGCTTCCAGTCAGGGGCTCGTTGGCACGGATGTCGCGAGAGATTTAGTGTGTGGGGCAGAAATTAGCTTTCAGCTGCGATCCAGCTTGGATGTGGGCACAGCTCGGCTAAACTGGTTATTTTCTTTTTTCATACACATCCTCTTTTCATCTGATATAGAGGGATGTTGCCCGTCTACCAAAGCAAGTGAGAGTGACTGCAGTGAGAGTGACTGCAGAGAGAGTGACTGCACTGAGAGTGACTGCAGAGTGAGAGTGACTGCAGAGTGAGAGTGACTGCATGAGTGAGAGTAACTGCAGATGAGAGTGACTGCAGAATGAGTGACTGCAGAGTGAGAATGACTGCAGAGTGAGAGTGACTGCATGAGTGAGAGTGACTGCATGAGTGAGAGTGACTGCATAGTGAGAGTGACAGCCTGAGTGACAGCAGAGTGAGACTGACAGCATGAGTGACTGCAGAGTGAGAGTGACAGCATGAGTGATTGCAGAGTGAGATGAGAGTGACAGCATGAGTGAGAGTAACAGCATGAGTGACAGCAGAGTGAGAGTGACAGCATGAGTGACAGCAGAGTGAGAGCGACAGCATGAGTGACAGCAGAGTGAGAGTGACTGCAGAGGGAGAGTGACTGCAGAGTGAGAGTGACTGCATGAGTGAGAGTGACTGCAGAGTGAGAGTGACTGCAGAGTGAGAGTGACTGCAGGAGTGAGAGTGACTGCAGAGTGAGAGTGACAGCATGAGTGACTGCAGAGTGAGTGTGACTGCAGAGTGGGAGTGACTGCAGAGTGAGAGTGACTGTAGAGTGAGTGACTACAGAGTGAGAGAGACTGCAGAGTGATAGTGACAGCATAGTGAGAGTGACAGCATGATTGACAGCAGAGTGAGAGTGACAGCATGAGTGACAGCAGAGTGAGAGTGACAGCATGAGTGACAGCAGAGTGAGTGACTGCAGAGTGAGAGTGACTGCATGAGTGAATGCAGAGTGAGAGTGACAGCATGAGTGACTGCAGAGTCAGAGTGACAGCATGAGTGACTGCAGAGTGAGAGTGACAGCATGAGTGAGAGTGACAGCATGAGTGACAGCAGAGTGAGAATGACAGCAGAGTGAGAGTGACTGCAGAGTGAGAGTGACAGCATGAGTGACAGCAGAGTGAGAGTGACAGCATGAGTGACTGCAGAGTGAGAGTGACTGCAGAGTGAGAGAGACTTAGCAGTGTGAGTGTTCCAGAGAGAGCAGGGTATGCTTGTGCACTTACACGGTGCACTGACACACAGGAGCTAAAACAAAGAACAGCTGAACACGTGTCTTGGGAGCTTCATTGAGGCGGCCAGCCCTCTGTGAGGGGAGCAGCAAGGAGGGGACGCCCCAACCAATCAAGCGCAACTACTCACAACCTACTGTACGATTACACCACAGGCCAAAGGGCAGAGCTAGGTCTTATGGCATTACGTAGGGTGAGCAGTGTATGAGTGTGTAGGGTGAGTAGTGTGTGAGTGTGCAGGGTAAGCAGTGTGTGAGCGTGCAGGGTGAGCAGTGTGTGAGCATGCAGGGTGAGCAGTGTGTGAGTATGCAGGGTTAACAGTGTGTGAGCGTGCAGGGTGAACATTGTGTGAGTGTGTAGGGTGAGCAGTGTGTGAGTGTGTAGGATGAGCAGTGTGTGTGTGTAGGGTGAGCAGTGTGTGAGTGTGCAGGGTGAACAGTGTGTGAGTGTGCAGGGTGAACAGTGTGTGAGTGTGCTGGGTGAACAGTGTGTGAGTGTGCAGGGTGAGCAGTGTGTGTGTGCAGGGTGAACATTGTGTGAGTGTGTAGGGTGAGCAGTGTGTGAGTATGTACGGGCAGTGTGTGAGTGTGCAGGGTACAAAAACTCGAACTAAGTCCACCACACACACACACATAAGACCACACACATAAGACCACACACACACACCACACACACACCACACACACACCACACACACACATCACACATACCACCCCCACACCACACACACACCACACACTCACCACCACACACTCACCACCACACACACCCCCACACCCTCACCACCACACACTAACCACCACACACACAAGCACACACACACACACCACCAGCAGTCAGTGCACGCTTTCACCGGGCACAAACACCACCAGCCGCCAATGCACACTTTCACCGGGCACAAACACCACCAGCCGTCAGTGCAGGCTTCCACCAGGCACACAACACCAGACGTCAGTGCATGCTTTCACCAAACACACACACACCACCAGCCATCAGTGCACACTTTCACCAGGCACACACAACACCAGCCGTCAGTGCACGCTTTCACAAGGCACACACACCACCAGCCAGCCGTCTGTGCATGCTTTTACCAGGCACACACACCACCAGCCGTCAGTGCACGCTTCCACCAGGCACACACACCTCCAGCCGGCAGTGCACGCTTCCACCAGGCACACACATCACCAGCCATCAGTGCACAATTTCTACAGGCACACACACCACCAGCCATCAGTGCACACATCAATTGTTAACGCATCCACAACTAACTATTGTAGCAATCGCAGTATGGTGCACTTTACTTTTAAACATATTCATCTAAAGTGCAGCATGCCACCATTGCTACAATTCCAATCCAACCCACATAATTCCACTACACACCACATGCATACACTCCATAACACATGGCTAAAAGACATTGCCATTTACAATGCCATTAGCTCTAACTCAAATACATCCAAGACCTATTGCAGTTCCAATGCTTGTTGGTTCAGCTGCTGTGTCGAAAGCTTCAGGGTGATCCATCAAGTAGGGACTGTTTAAAGAGGGGGTCCCCCTGTTATGTCTATGGGGATTTCCCATTTTTTTAACTTGACGTCAGCTGAATGGAATTACGCCAAATTTGGCAGAGAGCTAGATGTTGGTCCAGAAAGCGTACTTTTCTGTGATTTCATGTAAAACCATTCAGTAGTTTCAGAGATATTTAAGTTTAAAACATAAATATATCTGGAGACGCACGTCCTTGCAGTATACTCATGGATCCTACTGAAATTTGATTGGCTGCCAACACTTTAACCAGGAAGTGTTGGCAGCCATCTTGGGACTCAGCTTGAAGCTGAGTCCCACAAAAAAGGTAGAAATTAAAGAAAAGGGGGTTGGGTTGGAATAACCTGATCACTCAGATATGGTACCCCCGGGGCACTTTGGTATTACAGACGGGGTCGCAGATGCTTGAGCATCCCCTTCAGTGATACTGATAGCGCTGGTGCCATTAAAGTGCTACGTTTGGGGGGCGTGCCCAATTCAAATGAGGGAATTCCTTTGCCTCTGCACCCCCCCATATTACAGACATGGTCACAGAGGCAAAGAACCTCTTGAGGGGCGCATTCACAGTGTGCCACCTTCTAGATGGCCATTGTGACTATGACCCCTGAGATCAGCCCTCAGGAGGAGGACAAGGTGATCCCATGGAGTCACTGAGTGCACCCGCCTGCAAAGGAATATGTAATCCCGTTAAAAAGTGTAGGCGGGTTGCTGCCTGCACTGTGAAAACATGGGGTGGCTGCCAGAAGCCGCTCCATGTTTTAACATGAATGAGAGCAGAACATTCCATTCATCAGAGAAGTGTGTATTAAGTTCAAGCAGTACCAACAATTTTAAGCCACAAAAACAGCACAAAAACATTCTCAAACCTATTTGGAAAAACAGAGAAATGTGAAATGAGACATAAAACTCCATTATCATTAGATTATAAAGAATTAGTGATACCACAAATAGTATTTTTTAAAGTTTTAAGGCAAAAAACTCCTAGAAAAAGTAGAGTGCCTTTGTAAAGCAACAGTTCATGGATGACTGAGACCTAGCTGTAATTTGAGGCTGACCGGAGTGGAGTACTAATTAGATTGAAAGGTATAAATATACACAGGTTACCATCTAACTCTCATACCTCTGATATTTTTTCTGTGCCATCTAGTATGACCTTACAGGAAAGTTAATAGTCCACATGAGTGAAATCATTTTATTAATACCAATTTAAGGCCAGAGCACTCAAACAGTGACCTTGAATGAGTACTCTACCATCAAACGTAGGATCCAGACAATGGCAAAAAATCTGGAGCAACCATGCAAAAAAGGCGAATTTGCCACAGTGCTGACATCTGGACCCCTATATTCATATGGAGGTAACGCTAAGGGTAATGCCTTATGTGGGGCCATACATACATCGGAAGGACCAGAAAGGAATCCCTTACTCCTCCCAAGTCTTTCACTAAGATGAGTCAATAAGTTGGGATATGGGCGACATCAAGTGCATCTATTATTGTCATCAGCTCATCCCCAGCAATGCCAATTGACTCAATTTGTTTTTCTAGAGGTTGGGCAGATTTAACTAGAAAGAGGATGGGAGGATTAGCCCAGCTCTGATCACCCTCACTTCCATCACCCTTCCCACTAAACCAACAGAAGATATAAACCAGGAAGTAGGGTATCAGAAGAAAAGTTATGAGGACTTTTCAAAGTCCCTCTATACGTTTTGTGTGGACAGAAAGATTATCTGACTGTGCTCCTTTTTCCATGAGAAACGAGGTAAGAGGATGGAGCTGGGTGTCTGTGGAACAACAAGAATCCAAGTTCTGTTTGGAATTTTTCTTAGGCTAAGAAAAACATAAACAGCATTTGTCACCCTACTGTAGCACAGACTTCTGGAGCCTGTCGCCGCTGTGAGGGAAACGGCACCAGGCGCTTGCAGCGGCTCGCTCTTTACCGCACGCTGTAGTCCCAGCCAGCGGACTACAGCACCCAGCTGCCCCGGCTGCCCTGGGGAGGACGTGACGCTCCACCACGCGCCCGGAGGCGCCATAAGACTACCGAACGCCTCCCGCCCTGCGGGACGTGTGCGCAGGCGGCGCTGGGCTAAGCCCGGGCAAAGGGCGGGACCTCTTAGGCCCTCAGAGGCCAGAGGAGGCCGGGCTGGGCCACGGACTTTGGGCCTGCACTTAAGGATTTGTACACCCAAGTGAGACTTTTATTATATTTTATTCTGTCAAGGGGTAAAGTGCATTTGAAGGCTGGTGTCTTGTCCTACACTTGAACGATGTCTAAAGCAAATAAAGATAGGACCGCATTTGGGCAAGATACTATGGATAATTATCTGGTAAAAAAGGTAACTCAAATCAATAGCGAACGTAGGGCCTCATTAGGTCGAGGGAGTAATCAGGTGCTAGATGATGATATCCCGTCCCCAGCTGTAGACTCAGCCATAGTTCATATACCTGAAGTGAGTAACAGGTCTGTTTTAGCGGTTGAAGCACAGGTTCATGCTGACTTCCAGGAAAATGTATCCTACATATCTATTGAGGCATATGAGCAGCCTTTGTCTTCCCCTCCTTCTAGACCAGTGAGATCATGTAGAAAGCCACTGACTAAATGCGGGGGTAAGCATGGAAAGAAAAGAGTAGAAATAGTGCAACCGGTGCCAAATAGCCATGTTAGTGGATCTGATTCACATGTGGGTAATAAGGTAGCTGCTATAAACATTAATCTGGAGCAATTCACTTTACTGATTAGTACTCTTGAAGAAAAATTAGAGGCAAAGATTGAAGAGTTAATGAAACCCCTGACAGCCAAATTGGATAGTGTGGCCCTAGAAGTTAATAGAATAGGTGTATTGATAACAACACACCTGTCTCCTACCTCAGCCGTAAAATCTAAGGGTGTGGACAAGGGTCATAATAGAGATGGGCAGGGTACTTGTAAAACGCCTTTACAGCAGAATAGTCAGAAAATAGCTGTAATTGATCCGCACCATCTGGCTCTACATTCACAACCGGTCAGAATAAACAGGCTATAGTAGTTCCTGAGGGTAATCTGGATATTAGATAAGTAAAGAAAAGTCGCTACATTAACCTTCCTCCTGATTGTGCACCTTATGTGGCTGTTTTAACAAATGTTCCGCCCATTGATTTTCACTCAGCTCAGCCCTATGAGGAATCCCATGATTCATTAAAAAATAAAACGGTATCATGGTTGAATAATAAATGTGGCTTCCCAATTGCATACTCTGACCAAATTTTGTCAACTCGGAGGGTTAACTGGATTGGCCCGTCCATAAAAACATCTAGTGGGGACTGTATTATAGTTAATTTCAAACATCCCCAACACGTGGCTACAGTTTTATTAAGAGCAGCCTCCTTAGTTTACAATGCGAACAGTGTGTGTGTACGTCCCCTTAGTTACTTTTATACCCATCTAATTAAAGCCCCTCCCAATCGCGGGGAAACTGGTCCATTTATCCCTATTCAGCCTCCGGTTCCTGAAGCAGCATATCGGTACAATGTTGATAGTCATGGCATAAATGGGTTCAATGTTGTAACGCAGAACAGATTTGATTACTCTCAGGACTGGAGGCGTGCGATTGACGTGAGGAATCTGATGGACTAGTAACAGAGACATTGGATGAAATGGGACATGAGGAAAGCACACGGGCAAAACCGAGTGGAAACAATGTAATTTCTTGGAACATTGCTGGATTGGGTGCTAAAATGGAGGACCGCAATTGGATTAGGTACATCAAGCAGTTTCAGGTTATCTGCTTGCAGGAGACTTGGTCAGTCGAATGTAACCACTTTCTGGAAGGTTACAAAGCATTTTATGTTCCTGCAATAGTAACAACTAGGGGAAGACCAAAGGGGGGAATGGTTACGTTCATCTCTGTTGCGTTATCGTGTAAAATTCGCAGAGCCATAACAAGCAATTCTGGTATTATTGGTCTAATTTTAATGGGAGAAAACTGTATGTCTGGTTTGGTCAATTTTTATAATGCTGTCAATCCATGCTCAGTTAATAGTCAGATATTCGCACTGAATGTTTTTATTAGAAATTCAATGAGGGATTGTATCCATAATCTTATGATAATGGGGGATTTTAATGTTCACCCCTGTGGGGATCTTCTTCTGAAAAGTATCTCTGATTTGCATTGTCCGCATTTAGAGGGTATGCATTTGGAACATACGACAGAGGGGGAACTTTTTAATGACCTACTTAATGATTTAGATCTATCACTGACCATGGCATTGACGGATCCTACAAAGTGCTTTGAGATTCCATCTTTTAAGGGGCATGGAAGGGGAACTTTTATTGATTATGTATTAATAACAACCCCAATGCAGTCCTTTGTGGATTCCTTTGTCATTGAACATAGTGAATTCAGTGATCATAAACCACTCACTGTTCACTTGAGGGGTCCCTGGATAATTAATGCAGGCCCAAATCTCATTTCCGGTAGGGTAAGCACAACTGATGGGAGACGTCGTCTTAGATGGTCCAAAGTTACCCCAGATCTGTTGTATGAAGATATTAAAACCATCTGTGCAGATTAAATCCTGGTCTGCACACAAGAAGAACCACAACCCAGGAAGGTTCTCGAAGCCTTCCAAAGTTTGTTGGTCAAGGTGACACAGCTATTGTCGGTCCCAGTAAAGAAATTAGAATCTGTGGGACCAAAGTGGTGTAATCGAGATTGCTCTAAAGCGGCCAGAAATTTAAGGTTGGCACTAGCAGCTAAACCGAGAATAAAGGAGACAGTTCAATTGTGTCGTAAATATTATAAATCCACCATTACCAAACACAAGGAATTCCTAAGAGAGGAGGCTTGGAGAGAGATTCTTGATCCTTCTACTTTGCAGTGTAGCTCCAGATTCTGGGCGGTAATGAAGAAACCTTTCCTGGTCCAGGTACCGGGTGATGTCCTGGAATGCTATATACCGAAGGAGGAGTGGGAACTACACTTTAAGCAATTATATTGTGGCTCGGTGGATGAAAGGCCCATTCCTGCCCCGAGTGACAATGGTCAGATGATTCGTTTTTCTAGGGGGGAGTATGGATTTTGTAGTGGTCGATCAACAGTGACGCAGTGTCTCAATCTTTTTTTAATACTTAGCAAGTATGCTGTGGCTCAAAGGGGCACCATCCACCTCGCCTTCATGGACTTGTCCTCAGCCTTCGACTGTGTAAACAGGGGAAGGCTTTGGCAGTCCATGAGGGTGAAGGGTGTAGATAGTGGAATTGTCAATTTTCTGGCTGATCTGCATAGTAATACTAGAGCAAATGTGAGATACTCCCAAGATCTGAGCACAACAAATAATTTTGACATTAGAAAGGGTGTTTGCCAAGGCTGTATCTTGGCCCCCTTCCTTTTTAATTCCTATATTAATGACCTTGATAGTGTGTTGCGGAATGTACAGGCTGACTGCCCTAGAGTCGGCAGACGGGGGATTCCTGTATTCTTATATGCAGATGTTGCGGTTTTAATTTCCAGAACTGAGAGGGGCATTCAAGCTTTATTAAATGCTTTTAAACTGTTCATGACGGATAGAGACCTTGTGGTCAACAACTCGAAATCATTCGTCATGCAAGTTGGCCAACAACCAAGAAGGAACTTTTCATTTAAACTTGATGATGTAGTGATTCCTATAACAAAAACATTTTCGAATCTTGGGGTCCTTTTTGACTCTAAGCTTAATTGGGGTCCTCATCTTGCAAAAAAGAAAGGGGAATTGGTCAGGGTTAATGCCTCCATCTTCAATTTTGCATCGAAATTGGGTAAAAAACCTACCAGTGCCATGCTGAAACTTTATAATGCCAAAGCGGTAGCAACTGCTACTTATGGCAGAGAAATTTGGGGGTACATTGCCGGTGAGCAGCTACAGATTGTTGAAAAAAAAATTCTGAAGCGTATTTTGTGCGTTCCTGCAGGCACACCTAATCTCCCGGTACAAGAAGAGTTAGGGACGCAATATTTAAGTGACACTTTCTCCTTACGCCCATTGACCTGTTGGCTAAAACTGTGGTTAAATCAGGATATACCATTGACACATCTGATTGTGAGCGACTATATGACCCAGGACAAGGCAATGGGTTCCCCTTGGATAAAATATGTGAAATCTAGTTTTGCTAGGCTTGGTCGTTTGGAATTCTTTGAACACCCTAGTAAGATTGTAAAGGGTGATCTGGAGGTAATTAAACAGGACTTCCTTCTGGATAGGAAGACCCAGAGGGCAGAAGTGGAACTCATGTAAAACTGCAGAGCCGTATCTGCTGGGCTCACTGACCTCTCATGAAAAGTTCCTGTTAACAAGGTTCAGGTTTAATCTTTTTCATCATCTGCTGATTAGACCAAAAACAGATGTTTTTAACAAACTGGCGGCACCCTGTGGCTGCGACGGAAAGTCTCCACAGGATATGCTGCATTTTATATTTTTATATAGATTTTTCGAAAATCCACGCAAGCGCTATCTGGTAACTCTTTTAAAAAAACTTAATTTTATTCAGATCAGACCGGCCTTAATGTATTTACAACTTTTGCATAATGACAGTATTCTCCATATTATCGAATTTTTAAAATTGACTGTTAGGCTAAGAAATTGTTGGGAAATGTAATGGTTTTCTGAGATGAATGCACTAGTCACTTTTTTTCCCGTGTAAAGATGATACCGCACTTTTCCACTTATGGCACTTTATCCGATATGTGTTTACAATGTATGTGTTTTTTTTAAATTGTTTTTAATGTATATGTACTTTTAAGGTTTATGTAAAACCGAAATAAAGTCTTTGAATTGAATTGAATAGACTCACAATTCCTGTATCTAACCTATGCTTTCCTCTCCAGCACTGTATTCGCTTTGACAAATTCAACTGCTGTCTGTGTGGTAGCCATCATGATTGAAAAAGGTCATTTTGGGGGCAAACATACAAGTAGTTGGAAATTAGAGATCAATCAATCAATCATATCATTTGTAAAGTGCACCGCTTACCCGTGAGGGTCTCAATGCTCTGGGGGGTGGGGGATGCTGCTACTGCTCGAAGAGCCAGGTCTTTAGGAGTCTTCTGAAGGTCTGCAGGTCTTGGGTCTGCCGTAGGTGGATGGGGAGGGTGTTCCAGGTCTTGGCGGCAAGGTGAGAATGATCTGCCACCAGAGGTTGCTCTTCAGATGGGGGGACTGTGGCGAGTGTGAAGTCGGCAGAGCGGAACTGGCGGGTGGGGGTGTAGAGGCTGAGTCGTCTGTTTAGGTACACTGGTTTGTGTTATGGAGTGCCTTGTGTGCGTGGGTGAGAAGCTTGAAGAATATCCTCTTGTTGATGGGGAGCCAGTGCAGGTCTCTTAGGTGGGGTGTGATATGGCTGTGGCGAGGGATGTCAAGGATCAGGCGTGCAGAGGCGTTCTGAATGCGTTGAAGCCGTTTCAGGAGTTGGACCGAGGCTCCTGTGTAGAGGGAATTTCCGTAGTCCAACCTGCTGCTGACGAGGGCCTGGGTGACCGTTCTTCTTGTTTCAGTGGGGATCCACTTGTAGATTCTGCGGAGCATGCGGAGGGTGTTGAAGCAGGAGGAAGAGACAGAGTTGACCTGCTTAGTCATGGAGAGGGTGGAGTCCAGGATGACCCCTAGGTTGCGTGCGTGGTCGATGGGTGTTGGAGCTGTTCCCAGTGTGGTCGGCCACCAGGAGTCGTCCCAGGCCAAAGGGGTGGATCCGAGGATGAGGACCTCCGTCTTGTCAGAGTTCAGCTTCAGTCGGCTGTTTGTAATCCAGTCGGCGACAGCCTTTATGCCTTTGTGGAGGTGGGTTTAGGCGGTGTGGGGTCCTCGGTGAGGGAGACGATCAGCTGGGTGTCATCGGCATAGGAGATGATGTGAGGTCGTGCAGTCTGGTGACGTGGGGAAGCGGTGCCATGTAGATGTTAAACAGCATTGGGCTAAGGGATGAGCCCTGGGGTACGCTGCAGATGATCTCCGTGGCTTCGGAGTGGAAGGGGGGAAGGAGGATGCTCTGTGTTCTGCCGGAGAGGATGGAGGTGGTCCAGTCCAGGGCTTTCTCTTGGATCCCGGCATCGTGGAGGCGTGTTCGTAGTGTACGGTGGCAGACCATGTCAAAAGCGGCTGACAGGTCCAGAAGGATGAGGGCCACGGTTTCTCTGTTATCTAGCAGGGTCCTGATGTCATCGTGTGCAGCGATGAGGGCAGTTTCGGTGCTGTGGTTGGTGCGGAACCTGGACTAGGTCCAGGATGCTGTTCTCCTCGAGGTAGTGGGTCAGTTGTTTGTTGACGGTCTTCTCGATAACAATCGCTGGGAGCAGGGAAATGGGCCGGAGGTTCTTGAGGTCTTTGCGGTCCGCCTTGGGTTTCTTGAGTAAGGCGTTGATCTCGGCATGCTTCCGCCTGTCTGGGAAGGTTGCTGTCTCAAAGGAGATGGTGATGACTTTCCGGAGATGGGGTGTGATGGTGGTGCTGGCTTTGTTGAAGATGTGGTGTGGGCATGGGTCTGACGGAGATCCGGAGTGGATGTTGGTCATGGTCTTGATGGTGTCATCGTCGTTGATGTTGGTCCAGGAGAGCAGGCGGTTGGTGTGGATGGTGGTCGTAGGGGCGGAGGTCTCAGTGGTTGTCGGGGCTGTCGTGGCGTAGAAACTGTTGTGGATGTCTGTGATCTTGTGATGGAAGAAGGTGGCCAGCGAGTCGCACAGGTCTTGCGAAGGTGGGATGTTGTTGGTGTTGGATCTGGGGTTGGAGAGTTCCTTCACGATGTTGAAGAGCTTTTTGCTGTTGTGTGCGTTGTTGCCTAGACAGTCTTTGAAGGAGGCCTCTTTGGGATCTGATTGTGTGGCGTTTTTGTGGGCTGCGTAGCTGTCCGGTGTTCGTTCACGGAGCCAGTTCTTCTCTAGCTTTCGGCAGGTTTGCTTGGAGGCCTGGAGGTTTTCAGTGAACCAGCTGGCTTTCTTGCTGGTGTGACTGTTGGAGGGTTTCTTGAGTGGGGCGAGGATGTTGGCGCAGCCGTTATTCCACTGTCTGAGGTTGCAGGTGGCGGTGTCGGGGTCGGTGGGGTCGGTGGGTGGGCTCTGGGTGAGGGTGGTGGATAGCTGGTCTTCGGTGACTTTGCTCCAGCAGCGGCGACGCATCTGTTGGGTGTGGTGGTGCGTGGTGGGTTTCCAGAAGGTGAAGTGGATGCAGCGATGGTCGGTCTAGTGGAGTTTGTTGGTGTGGTTGAAGGAGCTGTGGGGGCTAGCGGTGAAGATCGGGTCAAGCGTGTGGCCGGCGGAGTGGGTGGGTGTTGTGATGAGTTGTTCGAGTCCGAAGTTGGCTATGTTGCCGATCAGGGTGATGGAGTTGGTGTCGTTGTTGTTCTCGAGGTGGAAGTTCAGGTCCCTGAGGAGGATGTAGGCCACGGAGGTGAGGGCGTGTGTGCTGACAAAGTCACGATGGAGTCGCTGAACGGTGGTCAGGGTCCGGGGGGTCTGTAGACGAGGGTTTCTCTGAGGGTGGTGTTGGGATCGGTGTGGAACTGAAAGTGCAGGTGTTCGGTGGTGCTGTGGGTGTCGTCGGGGTTGGTCAAGACTCTGAGAGTGTACCTGTGGATGATGGCGATCCCTCCTCCTACTCCATTGGTGCGGTCCCTGCGAGTGATCTTGTAGCCTTCTGGGACGGCTATGGCGATGTCGGGTGCCAAGGAGGGGTTCCGACAGGTCTCTGTCAGGAAGGCGACGTCTGGGGAGGTTGAGTCTAGTAGGTCCTTGATCAGGAGTCCCAGATCAGGAGTTCAGGAAAATGTCTCAGCTTTAAAGGTTGAATGGGCACAGTAACAATGTAGGCATCCTTTATGGGCCAAATGTAGATGATCCCAGCTCGCTTTAGCACATACCTATCGATTTGGCACTATTCATCTCCTTTCCATACTTGCAATAAAATACTATGCTACCTTTTCTTCCTGGGACTGGTCCTTGTAGTGGTTGAGGTTGTATAAATCTAAATTATTGGAGGTCTTTTTGAAAATTGTACAAAACATTGACCTGGTCGATTTAAGACATAACTAGAACTATTTAATCCAGGTGATATGTTTCTCTCACCACAATTCCAAAATTATTCCTGCAATGACTATTGCTTGTTTTCTCGATGTTTAGTTGACTCACAGAATGTTATTAGTGGTGTTTAGTGGCATGTATCTGATCACTCAGTGCATCACCTTTTGATGACATTGGAGGTCCAACTAGCCTCTAATCCTTTAAAACTGACATTAGATTGTTAGCTATTATAAAATCCTCAGTTTTTCTCTTGACAAGCAAGAATTCAACTGCGTTTTCAAGCAATCCTGGAACATTGGACAAATTATTTATCCAGTGTTATTTCAAGGTGCATCTCTGAAGGCCTAGCTTCCATGGTTGACTCCAAGAAATCTGACACACTAGACAAGCCAAATTATTTTAACAGCTATATTTAACAGCTAGAGCAGTCAACCTCGAAGCTGGGGAACCGATTCTCAGCGGGAACGCTCAAAACCCTGTGTACCTGACAAAATTACTTAATCTTTCCGTGTCTAACAAAATGAATGTGTCTGTCGGTAACGCAACTGGTGCTCATGTAAAGTGCTTTGATACTAATGGGTCGAGTTCACGCTATATAAAACGCCCAAAAATAAAAATCCTGGGAGCAAAACATCTGATTAAATCACATGAAGATTAGTACTAGTCTCTCACAAAAAAGTTGTAGAATAAGCAGCACAGCTTGCTAAATTCTTTGAATCTCAGGGGCATATGTATCAACCGTTTTTTTAGTCACAAACGCTGCGATTTGCAAAAAAGCAGCGTGTGCGACTAAAAATTTGCAAAACGTGATGTATAAGTAAAATCGCATCGCAAAAATAAGGAATCGCAATTTGTGATTCCTTAAATGCTATGTATCAAGCACCCAAGTTGTGCGATTTCTCATTAAGAAATCGCAAATTGCCACCAACTTCAAGTTGGTGGTAATCTGCGATTTCTTTTACAAATGCACTTTTTGGCATTTGTAAAGGTGCCATGTGGCGCACATACATGCCCTTAGGGCATGTATGTGCGCCATATGCGCAAACATGTTAATTACAGGTTTGCATCAGGTTGTCCTTATGACACCCTTGCACCCTTAAAATTATTCTCAATATGCGATTCTCAAACTGCGAATCGCAAATTGAGAATGACTTCTCAATCATTCCTATGGTCCTCCTGGCCCATAGAAATGAATGGAAAGGTATTCCTTAATTGCGATTTTGCAATTTGCTAACCGCAATTAATGAATATTAGGAATTCGCAAAAGAATTGCGAATTTTTAAATACATCCCATTTTGCAATTCTCAAATAGCAATTCTCAAAAAATCGCTATTTGAGAATCGCAAACACAGATGTTGATACATCTGCCCTCAATCTTTAAACAACACGGAGAGTGAAAGATAACATGTTACAATGGCACCAGAGCAGTGGATGCTAGACTAGAATAGAGAAGGTGGCCTGAGGAGCTAATCTGCCTGACATTTCAAACTTGTTATAAGACTCTCTAAAGACGGGGTCTCCAACCTCATTTGTAGTGAGAAGTACTAATGTTTAATGAAGATCATCACAAGCTAGTTACTGATATTAATAGTGTTGTTATAGTGACCACATCAGTCAAGATTACATTAGTAGTCACCATATGAAAACTCACTAGTAGTGATCACCTAAGTGCACCTGTCAACTTTGCCAGCAGTATTGTAAAAATATTTTTGTCTATTTGTAATGTCTCTACATGGGTATTACATAACAGCCATAGCTACAAGGTCTCTGGCACCCATGTAATATTATTATGTATAGTTCTCCACAATGCCAAATGATTTACCACTGAAATATCATATTTAGATATATTTAGGAAATTTAGCTTGGTTTCTCCAAACACATTCTCAATGTGGTATATATGTTATTTGGATCAAGCAAAAGCTTCTGTTTTACTATAGTGCACGGGTACTCATAGTACGGCCCGCGGGCCAGTGGCGGCCCGGCAAGCCTTCCGTGGCGGCCCGCGGACCTTGAGTCATCATGCCCGTGTTTTAATTATTTTATTTGTTTTAGAGTGTCTGCAGCAGCGCGAGAGACTCTGCTGCTCTGTGGGGGCCGGGCGATCCTAGGATAGCCAGAGTAAAGCTGCAGGGGCCTAAGAGGTGAAATACATCAAGGCCTCATTAACATGAAAATGGTCTTTTAAAGACGTGTTAAGTGCTCGGGTGCGGCTGTGAGTGTGTGTGTGCCCCAGCAGACACACAGGCAGGGTGAGATGAGAGGGAGGGGGACTTATAAACACATGCACACCTCAAAAGAAAAGCGCATTCTTTAGCTGGAAAACCACCTACTTAATCGGCACTTCTCGCTCGCTCAGTCTATTGCCCCACATTCAGGGTCTACCACGGAATGCAAGACCACCCGAGAGAAAATGACGATTTACATTTTTGTCCAAAAATAATCAGCGCTAACAAATGCTACTGCAGCTTTGAGTAACCTTCTTACATGTAATCGGTGTTAAACCCAAACAAGGTAATTTAGCACTTTCCCTATCCTGGATGCCTGTAAGAATTCGAATACTCTTTCATATTCAGCAACACATTTATAGCACAGGTCAGGTTTTACTAAGAGGGATTGCCCAGCGTTTATTTGGTTAAAGTAGTGTGTGTACTATTGATTCAGCGCCGACTATTAGTTCTATATTTGACCCTTCCGGAAATTATGCGCTACATTTGTTTAAAAAAATATTATGTTTTTGTAGGTGTTATCTGATCACAACCCTGTTTGCGGCTGTGAGTGTGTGTGTGCCCCAGCTGACACACAGGCAGGGTGAGATGAGAGGGAGGGGGGCGGAGAGGGAGGGAGAGTGAGAGGGAGGGAGAGTGAGAGGGAGGGGGAGGGAGAGTGAGAGGGAGGGAGAGTGAGAGGGAGGGAGAGTGAGAGGGAGGGAGACGGAGAGGGAGTGAGAGGGAGTGAAAGGGAGGGAGACAGAGAGGGAGTGAGAGGGAGGGAGACGGAGAGTGAGTGAGAGGGAGTGAAAGGGAGGGCGAGGGAGTGAAAGGGAGGGAGACGGAGAGGGAGAGAAAGGGAGGGAGACGGGGAGGGAGACGGAGAGGGAGTGAGAGGGAGTGAAAGGGAGGGAGACAGAGAGGGAGTGAGAGGGAGGGAGACGGAGAGTGAGTGAGAGGAAGTGAGAGGGAGTGAAAGGGAGGGCGAGGGAGTGAAAGGGAGGGAGACGGAGAGGGAGAGAAAGGGAGGGAGAGGGAGTGAAAGGGAGGGAGACGGAGAGGGAGTGAAAGGGAGGGAGACGGAGAGGGAGTGAAAGGGAGGGAGACAGAGAGGGAGGCAGAGGGAGTGAGAGGGAGTGAAAGGGAGGGAGGCGGAGAGGGAGTGAGAGGGAGTGAAAGGGAGGGAGACGGAGACGTAGAGGGCGGGAAAGGGAGGGAGATAGAGAGGGAGTGAGAGGGAGTGAAAGGGAGGGAGACGGAGAGGGAGTGAGAGGGAGGGAATGGGAGTGAGACAGAGAGGGATGGAAAGGGAGGGAGACGGAGAGGGAGTGAGAGGGAGGGAACGGGAGGGAGATGGAGAGGGAGAGAGAGAGCGAGGGAGAGAGAGAGAGAGGGAGTGAGACAGAGTGAGTGAGACAGAGGGAGTGATAGGGAGTGAGAGTGAGAGAGAGAGTGAGAGAGAGTGAGAGGGAGTAAGAGAGAGAGTGAGAGAGAGAGTGAGAGAGAGTGAGAGGGAGTAAGAGAGAGAGGGAGAGAGAGCGAGAGAGGGAGACCAAGAGAGAGAGAGAAAGAGATGTGTGTATGCCGGGTCTGGTAGCTCAGTGGACGAAGGCGTCCGCTGCAGGGACCTGTGATCAACCTCATGGTCAGTTTTTTTATTGCTCTAGCCCCTCCCCCTCCCCCACTGACCCCGCCCCCACCGGTGCGGCCCTCGTACACAAACCAAACTGTAAATTTGGCCCCGAGAGAAAGTTTGTGAGTACCCATGCTATAGTGCACTGCACACAGGCGAGCTACTTAGAGGTATCTGGAGAACTAACTACCAGTGGAGCTACTCTTTGGCGAGATTTGGCAGGATTAATGACTCAGCTTCTATTGCTACTACTATAACTCCTACACTGCTGATAAACAGGTAGCAATTAAAGCATGTGCTACTTTACAGATCGTTAAGACAGTTGTTCATTTATTAAAACATGCTAATGTCGTCTGGACTGATGGCCTGCTTTCAGCTATATGTACCTCTGTTTAATCAGTGAAATACATTTCTTCTGATGTTATTTTGTCAAATTAAAGAAAAGGGAATGCTTAAAAAAAAACGGAGAGGTTCATCTGTAGCGGGTTTCCTGTAAAGAACAAAGGTGAATCTAGCAACGTCACAAAACCCAATGTAATTTATAAATATGAATATGAAAGATTTATTGAAAATTCTTTCCCACCTGAATCAGTTACATATACGTCATTCATAATATTCACAGGACTCATCACTGGTTTGCAAATGGAAAAAAAAACTTTCAAAAAGGCAGTTGACATGTACATCTGGGTGCATTAACTCACCATTTGGGCTTCCCGTATGGTTCAAGCAGTGCAATAAAAGACCTTTATATAAGTAATGTTACTTGGATGTTTACCAGACACACTATTTCTGATATACTGTCTACCAGCCACAGCACATGAATACCTTCCATTTCTGCTTATTTTCTCCTGAATGCAATAGCTGATAAGCTCACGCAAATGTCGTGTATTTAATAATTTGAACTATCCAGAGGAAAATATAAGATCGAACCCTACGCACAGGAAAAGCATGCTGTAAACATCAAAGTAGATGTGTTTCAGCAATTGGTAATTGATGTGACCAACTCCAACAAGATATTAAACAATAGAATGAATGTTACAAAATGTTTAAGTTATGTAATGGGACTTTATACCCTTGTCCAATATTATATAGACAAAGAACGTCAAGTATGTGAGTATTACATTCACCAAGTAAAAAGGAACATTCTTTCTTACTTAACATTCACTTCATAAAGGCAGGAATTAGAATGCTATTCGGCAGGAACTAGAACATTCCTACATTCCCACTAGCAGAGAGAATTATTTCGCAATAGAAGATTGATTCAATATTTTAGTCAGCTACCGATATACTTCATTCATATTCCGTATGGCTTATTTCAAAAACATTGCCGTTCAAACAGATGCCATTTGGATTTTAAGAAAAAAGCTGCGTTGGTATATATAAGTTAGGGTGATTTTCCATCATCACAATTCCGTTTTTATTGCAATTCAGTATTTGAGTGCTGACAATAGATGTTATCTGTAATCTGTCCTGGAAGTCCTAGGGTTTTTAGATATGTTTATGGTTACAAAGTATTCTTACGGAGAGGAATTGTTTGACTTGGTATGAAATTATGAAACCATTGAATTTGCTCAGTTTTACTGATCATTCATGTAGTAATGAACTCATCAAGCTTTATCGATAATATAAACACACCCCATGTAATTGAGAAATGTAAGTTCTTTGAGGAGGTGCCAAATGAGATGCAACATAAATTCCCAACATATATTTAGGCTTGCAGGCTCATTTAAAGAAGCCAGGAAGCCTGCCATCCAGTCACGTTTTTGGAGGCTCTGCCCTCTACTCACCAGGTGATGAACCTCCAGCCATATTTTGAGTTCAGTGCTTGCCCAGCAGTTATTTCCTGAAGTAGGCCGTTCTCAGTGCCCTGCCTATCCAGATATATAACAACACTTAACTTATTTTAGGAGGATTATTTAGCCCACTCACACTGATTAGTGTAACCAATTTAGTATCCATATCAACAGTTCTAGGTTAAGTTGCTAAGTATAATTAATGGTTTAAAAGGTTGAACTGCGGATCTGGAGTTTATTGAGAAAGGATGAATAATGTTCTATTGCCTTTTAATGAGTGTGCAACACTAAACTACTCATTTTCACTTACTCTAATTCAACTTCAACATCTTAATCATGCCAATGAGTAAACTCTCACCCCCTGCTCCACAAATCCCCATATAAAGTAATCAGCAAAAACAAATAGTCCAGAAATTGGCAATGCTAACGTTCAAAAGCGATGGTTACCTCAGGAATTGCTGCGCATGCTGGTCAAATGCCTCTTTAAATGGAAGAGGGGGTCAGAAGAGACAATAGGTAGCAGCAACCCTTGCTCCTATATTGATAGTGTGTAAAATAACTATAATGCAGGCGCCACATCAAAATAATTAAAATGACATATTTAAACAGACTAGTTATTTTATAACCACAGATGAAAATCAAGAAGCCCAACTGTAATTCTATATCAATAAATGCCTATGAACCTTTACTACTCCACATCACTCAAGTGTGAGCCAATAGAGGATTAGCAGCTCCATGCTGAGCAGTTATGTGCCAGGAGTAATTTTTTTCTGAAAGGAGAATGCCTGCTTTGGATTGAAGAAAATGTGCTGCTTTACCTGGAATGGATTTTCAGTCAGAGTCAAGCCAAGTAGAACATTGAGTATTTGAATACTGCCAGCTGTAATTTTTTCTTTACTGAGATAAACTCCCATCATGCCTCTTGGACTGTAATCGTAAAGTCATGGAAGATAGATATCAAGTTTTCATTTTATTAGAGCTCCTGTTTTTACCAGAGCCTCGTCCCTGTATCTAAATATAAGAAGGTGGGCAATTATTGGGTGTGCAAGAAGCCAAGGGCCAATCTAAGCATGAGAAAGTGATGCACAGTCTCCACTAAAACATTTTTTTTTTAAATCCCACACCTGAAATTGAGGATAGTGATCCTTCAACAGATAGCTCTATTTAACCCTGGTACTCCAATGACTCAAAGATTGCTATGGTTTGATCTCACCTCCAAGTTTACATGTTTTTCTTTGATCACAGTTAGTGCATTCTCCTATTTAAAAGTTTTCATTTCTTTTATGTGCCCCATCTTCCACATCAAAAGGTGTGGTTTCACAGTCACCTGGTGCAACTCCTGCTAGCCCAGTTTAGAGTTCTTAAGCTCCATTATGGTTGTGAGTCTATGTATTTTGTTATCCATAAAGGTGAGGTTATGTTGTACTGCTTTAAGTGGATTTTTCTCATTATGGTTTTCCATCTTCTCCTTCTGGAATACTCGTTGGCTCTCATCTATCCCTAGTGAGGCCACTTCTGGAGCTTTGTGGTTGTGCCGGAAGTCAAAAGTCAACTTGGGCTATTTAGTGTCAGCTTTGCCAAACCATAGTTTGACCACCACGAGTCGCAGAGTATATGATGATGCTTCAAACACTATAGGGTCCTTTGACCTCTCAATGGGGACCTTGGACAAATCACATCACTTATACTGCCCAATACATGACACCACTCCGTAAAGCACCAGACATGTGCTACCATAACCTCAAATTATGAAATCAACCCGGGGTTCAAGGACACAGCAGAATTCACCAGAAATATACACCCCTGGTTCTCTGAATTTTTCAATATCACTCTCACAACATGGGGTTATAAATTCTTAGTGTCAGAGTCTATTTACTCTACTAAGCCTGTTGGACTATATCAGCAAACATGGCCTATCACAGCAGTAAATGTTTGGACTTGTGTGAGCACTTACCCTAATGGCAGAGTAGATCCTGCCTCCCTTCACTGCACTGCACCTTCCAACAGAGAGGCACATGCAGATCTATAGGCTGTCCAAGAGGGCTGTACAATAACCTTTATGCTGGCTGGCTGAAGGACTGATTTGTGTGGGTTCAATCTCTCTGGCCCTTACATCCTTGGTCCTCATGGTTCAGACCGTTTCAGAGGTCCTCTTTGCATCTAACTCCTCCAGTCCTGATAGTCCTAAGTCCAGGAAACACACCCCCAATGCCTCAATCAGTTGCAGCGAAGGTTGGATCTCCACGACCCATGTCTCATGTCCCAGCAGGTTCCAAACCTCAGGGCCACAATTCTTTGCAACAAGATACTAGTGTCCATGCCATGTGGCAGCTCGTCAAAGCCTATGACTTAGTGCCCATTTTTCCTCAATGAGCATCCACTAGAGCCAGACAGGAGGGGTGAGACAGGCCTCCCAGGGTGCTTCTAGGGATCATGCTGTGCAATAGCACAACCTGATCCTAATCCTAGGTCAGTACTCGACACACCTCCTCTGGTCCACTGACAAGCTGTCACCAGATGCCAGATAGGGTTGCCGCCCCCACAGAGGATCATAGTTCACTACTGGGCTTTACCAGCATCTCACTCAAGCCCCTGTAGTGGCCCTCAGTAGGCCTCCGCTCGGCACATTGCCCAATCCAAAAAATGGTTCCATGGCCTTCCACAGGGGCACATTTGGCAAATGGGAATATGCTTATACTCTGGAATCTATAATCCAATAAGGATTCTGAAGAAATGTTTTGGTTCTAAACTAGCACCTTGTGGTGCTTACCCAACGGAACCACTTGTAGCTTTATAACTATGCTCTGGAAGGCATAACTGGCAGGCCACTTTATGGCAAAAGATGATGTCAGATCTTTTCCTCAGACCTCCAGGGCCCCTGTAGAGTGCAGCCATCTTGGAGAACTCCGGTGCCCCCACTTTATGGTGTACTTAATGATAAAGGAATCAAAACTTCTAATGCTAAGAATATGCTCCTAAGAATGTACCTTTGTGAGGTGGGAGACATCACCATAATGAATAACTTACCTTACTTGCCCTGGGCACACTGCAGAACACAGAGGGCTTCATCCCTGCAAGAAAAGAAAGAAAGGGGCTAAAAAGTAAAAACGTCTCTCGCTCACTGGAAGAAGACCAGCCCCTCCTACTAAACACCCAATGCGAAGAACTGAGAAGTGTGGAAGAGGAGGAGAGTCATGTGCATGATGTGGGAGAATCCAGAAGGCGGGGTCAGGGAGACCCGGAAGACGCCAACAACCACGTACGAGAAAAAGACGGAGGAAACACAGAGGAAATGCAGAGAAAGGAAACTAAGCCAAAGGAGGAGGAGGAGGGGAATGACAAAGCAGATGAAACTACAGTGGACTGGAGTAAAGAGTGGTGAACCCCCCCCGGGGAATGCCTACACACAGCCATAACACAGGAGAGTTGTGGCAGTAGCGGTACGTACCTCGGATGGGGGAGGTGGCCGGGGAGTCGGCTCCGAGATTGAAATATTGAGGGGGGTCACAAAGGGGTGTCACATTAACCTACTGTATTGTTGCAGACCTGCCCATAATATCCATCAAGGAACAGTACACTGAATATCGATTAGGGGGCATTTAATTTGTTTTATGTACTGTTCCTTTTTGTGTGGTATTTTTTTGGTGCTGCACAGAGACTGTTTTTTCTAAAGCAAAATACCTGTCCCTTGAATAAAAGGAACAGGAAAAAATAGGGTGGTCAGAAGTCCCGTCCTCCATACCACCTGCATGATAATAGGTCTCACCGGAGAAAGAAAGAGAAGGAGGAATCGGAACACTTTTATTTTGCACCCTGTTAAACAGTGTAGGGTATCACTTAGAAGGCTTAGGCCATTTTTCCCAGCACTCCTGGGTGTGGTGAAGGAGAATGCACTCAAACTAAGTAACACAACCAGATATACTTACCACCAACTTCTCTTTTTCTGAGTCACCTGGGGATGTCCTCCTGATGAAGATTACCCCAGAAAACAGAGAAGAAGGGTGATCCTTGTGAGAAGAAGAGAAGACCTAGGACTTTTTAATGTTGATGGACTTCATTTTGTTTGCCCCTGATTAAAAACACACCAAGATTGATCTGCACATTAAGCATCCGAGATTCTTTTTCCGCCCGTCCCTTCCACAACCTTCCACCATTACTTGAGGAATTCTGGAGTGGTCACTACACTATCATAAATTCGATTTAGGAGATTAACTATCAAGATTGTGCAAGTTTAAAATGAATAATTACCCTATAAATCTCAAGATGAATGTTCTTATCAACACAAGTTTGAACTTTTTTTTAAAAAAAAGAAAGGGAAAATGGGGAACTCTAGAGCAACATGGCACGGCAGTGAGAAAAGTTCCTGACATGAGATTGGCTGCTAATTGCAATGAGAGGTGTTGATGCTTCTTGGATGCTGCTTGCAATCCATTCACAAAGCTCTGTTTCATTATCACGGTAAGTCACAAGCCTGATTCCCATCACCTACTTCCAAAAGCAGCATTGCCATTTTCTGCTAGCCATTTGTGTCACCATGCCACCTCTTCCATTCATGTGGAGGGTTCGCGTTTCCTCCGATGATGACTTCCTGTTATAAGATGTATCAGTCACAGGACCCTGGAGCAGGAAACTGACATTGCACAGACTACCAGTAGTCTTTTAATATGCCTTATGCAGTCTGATGAAATTAGAAAATGTCAGCTTGTTCCTGAATGCCAGCTTTCCAAAAATGGTAAAATAAAAACAAAAAACTGCCCATCTCCATGCTAGTTAGATTTTGATTTTAAATCAAAATCCCATGAGGCACAGGGTCAAGACTGATTTGCATATGGCTGGGTCTAAACTGCGGTGGCATGGTGAGCGAAAGAACAATGGATTCAACCCTGATCTCTTGACTGGGGTGAATGTACGATTGATTCAGCATTCCGTCCAACATTTGTTTGCGTAGCACTTTTCACCCTAAGTGGGATGGGTATTGCCAGACGAGGGTCCCCTGCTCACTGTGCCCCTGGTTTCCAGCTAGCCTGGCTGATGAAGGGTAATACCCAGAAACCAGTCCCAGGATGCTTGTTTCCGGTCCAGGGAGGACCTGGCTTGACAGTTTGGCTGGACTGTTCCTATGAGGCATAGGGTCAAGACGGATTTGCATATGGCTGGGTCTAAACTGGGGTGGCATGATGAGCAAAAGAATGATGGATTTAACCCAGAACTCGTGACTGGGGGTTAATGTATGCTTTATTCAGCATTCCGTCCATTATTTGTTTTCGTAGCAGCTTTCCAAAAAAGGCAAAATAAAAACAAAAAACTGGCCATCTCCATGCTAGTTAGATTTTGATTTACAATTAGTTCAATTTGTTTAAATTCACTACCCCTAAGTACACCATGACCAGTGTTTGTTTTGTCAAGAACTTATACTTGTAGTACTGAAATATGAGGTAAAACCCGTTTGTTCTTCTTAACAAGCATGGCATGATTCATCATTGCATTTCAAATGAATCATTCCTGCCAAACAAACTTCCACCAGTGGGATCCTGAATTACCGAATTCGATCCAGACTGGTGCAGTTTAGTGAACCCAATAGTGGGACACATATTTTTATTAATGGTGCTTGTCGATTGAAGAATTGTGAAACTTAATCATGCATGTGAAACTTAATCATGTATGCTCCTGTGAATCGGACTACCCCCACTTGTGACATTGTTTCTCAAAGCTGTGTGACTATGGACTGGATTTTGAAAGTTTGCTATGGGGGGTTGGGCAGAGACAGTCCTGTGTAAGTGCTCAATGAATTTGAAAATAAGGGGGCTAAGTGAAATTAACAGAAGCCAAAATTAGCTGCTGGGCACTTAATGAGTTATTTGTAGTCCAATTTAAGATTTAGCTTGCCTGGAGAGTGCATCTATAGCTTCAATCTGCATGTGCTCTTTGAAGATATGTGTGTATTTACCTTCTATGAAGTCTTACACTTATATTTTAAAAAAGTACCTCTTACCCATGTATGCTCAGAAAATTGGGATCAGGAAGACTGATCATAGGTCCAACAATATAATGTAATAAATATATGTATTTTTTCCATGCTTGAAGGGCAGAACACATAACAGGAATCACTATATCTGGCACAGACCAAAAGGGCAAGCAGTGGCCAATGTTCTAATCATATCACTCTGTACATGCTTGGGAGGTGGAGCCTAATAATGAAAGAAGGCGGCAGTGGTGACTGTGGTGATGTAGCAAATAGGGGTGATGGTCCTGTTCAGGTTATCCAGGCTTTGCAATTATATAAAGATAGGTAGCACATTGACATCATTGGCTTTTTGTAAGGGATAATAGCCCACATGCATCATTGTTACATTTTGCACTTCCTAATTTGCGAAAAATAAGGAATCGCAAATTAAGAAGTGCAAAATGCTATGCATCATTATTTTCGGTATTCATTTGGGATTCGGTAAAAATCGCAATTTTTACCGAATCCCAAATGAATACCGAATTCTTAAGTACATTTTCGCAATTCCCATTGATTCCTATGGGCCAAAAGGCCCATAGGAGTCAATGGGAAGGCATCAGCAAATTGCGAGTGGCACTTAGAAAATTTCATGGGTGCAGGGGGGGGTCCAAAGGACCCCCCCATGCACCCCTGAAATGTATTTTTCGCATCATGTTTCACACACACATGTCCTAAGGACATGTGTGTGTGAAACATGAATGTTGAAAAAAAAACATTTTCACCATTTTAAACACTTTTTCCAAATTTACCGAGTGGTTCAACCACTCGGTAAATTTGGCACCCTAACTGGGAATTTCCACTTGTAAAAGTAATGATGCATTGCTTTTAAGAAATCGCACATATGCGACTTCTTAAAAGCACCCGCAATTTTAGAACTCGCAACAATGTTACGAATTCTAAAATTGCTTCATGCATCCCAAAAAGCACTTTTGCATTCGCAAACGGCCGATTTTAAGGAATCGCACCGTTTGCGACTACAAAAATGCTTGATGCATGTGGGCCACTGTGCCTAATGGAACTGTTTTGTAGGTAGAGGCCAGGAGATAGCAATGATACTTTTTCCAGTATCTCTTCTGAATACTGCCTGAGATTCATACACTCTCTGCCAGTGCAGACTTAGTCAACATACCATCATGAGTCAGAAAACCTCATGAGACAAGGAACCCAGTGGACTGTAACCTATGCACCCCTTCAACATATTTGGCAAAGGTCTGTCCTATGAGTCCTACAGGAGTATTAATTATGTGAGGGCTGAAAGTCTCGTTTCATCATGAATAGACACACTCAAGAATTCATACTAGCAATATACTTTTTTATGACTTTGTTAAAATAAAAAAAAAGCAATCTTAGTGCATATAATGTGCAAAGTGGTTACTATGAAAACCAACCAAATAGTGGCAACATTTTAGGTTATTAAACAGAAAGCAAAAAATATTGCAGCATTAAAACAGTAACTGTGACATTTCTCCGTGACGGTTCGCCAATATCTCTTTTGCTTTAACTAAGCTAATCTTAGCACAAGAAGTAGCCAGTGGAACTTTGTTAGATAGCATTGCTCTCACCTGCACAGGAAGGTGTGCAACATTACCTGTGTTCAGTGTGAGCACATTAACGCTCATCCAATCGGCCATTGCTGAGAGGCACTCTTAGAAATTCAGATGGATATGGTTCAAATTGATATCTAAATGGTACTAATTAGCATATTGTCCATATAGGACATTAATGTTAGACTGAAAACACACATTTTTAGAGCCAGAGGAGCTGGAGTTTCATTAAGAGTGCACGGTTATTTGAGTAGCCTATTGGAACACCCTTGGTGGGAGATCTGAATGCAGACTGAAAAGGTAGCAACTTGATGGCTGGTGATTGATCAGCTAAATAGGAAGCGATCCAGACTAGCACTGGGCCCCTTTTCTACGTGTGACTCTAACCCAACTCATTCAGTGTTGCTATTAAAGCGGAATCATTACTGTGAAATTGGTAAAGCTCTAATGGGCATATCATCAAGGGCCTTATCTCAGCTTTTTTGGCTTTAAAAGCCAGAAAGCGGAGATTATGTTTTTGCTTAATCGCATGTTAGCACCCTTTTTCCCTACGCCTCTCTTTGCATCTCTAATGAGATGCAAAGTGGGCGTTCCTTCCCCAAATAACTGGAGAAATGTCGCTAAGCGACATTTCTCCAATTATCAATGGGCACGCTAACAAGCATAGCGATAAGCAAAGTAGTGCTAACCGCGGTTATCGCTACTTTCCTTACGCCTGCTTTTAGCGTAACTTAGCCATGATATCCAATGGAAGGTGGATATCATGGTTTAGTATGCCCTTCCCTATCAGCAACATAGCGCCAAACAATGTGCGATTATCGCTGGAATCCCAGCGATAATTGCACATTTGGCAGCTAACTCGTTTTTTTTTCTCGCTTTGGAGATAAGCGTCGCTGATAGCGCGCTATCTCCGCGATAAAAACAAGCGATATCCGGCGATAATTATCCTAGCGCTAAGTGCGCTTAGTGATAATTATCGCCGGTTGTTGCTGATATGCCCCCAACTGAGTAGAGAGTTGGGTGTTAATATGTTTTTCTAGTATCCTCAAAGGAAAAGCACGCATAGAAACAGGCAGAATGTGGCTTGAGGTAGATGGAACATCAGATGACAATTTAGTAAAGGCATCATTAACATCTGTTTCAATGCCTTTGAAAATATTGATGAAGTAATTGATTGAATTTATAGTTTAGTTACCACTCTCCTCAAACCAGACCTCCCTCACAGATTATCATACTGCACCAAACCATGAACCTTCTCCCTTGCACAATACCATGATTCATATATGATTGCTGTAACCATGCACCTTCACCCTACTCAACCAGTAACCTAATTTCTTACAACAGCCAACTTTATGTTTTCGCCTTCCGATACTAACAGCTATCAAAGTTATTAATCATCATCAAATGTTCCCTCCTGCCTTTTCTCCAATATCTAAAAGAGCTGCCTCATTAATTCTTCTACACTTGCCACCCATCATCATCTCTATTCAAAGCACTCACACCCTTCACACCCACAATGCCACAGAGGTCATTCTCATCATGAAGGTCACTAACCAATGTTGTAAAACAGTGACTACCGCAAAACCCAGCTCATGAAACATCTGATTTCCTCCAAATGTCATTGCTTACCAGATACACCTATTTAATCATTCCCTACTCGAAGGCATATAGCTCCACTTTTTCAAATTGATTTCTGTTATGTCACTACTAAAACACCCTGTCAACCCTTTTTCAACCAACTACTTTAATAACTGCCAGTTACCTTTCAATTTTAAATCACTAAAACGCCTAATTTTCGGCAAACGCTTCAAAACCCCCTTCAATCTGACTTACAGATTCTCTACCTTAGAACAATAGTCCTTACTCATGACGTAAACTTCATCACCACTGCCCACCTCAAGTCGTAATTTACTTTCTAGACTCTACACCGCCTTGCATCATCTGACACCTCATTTACTATACCGATCCCCCAAAACAAGCCTTTCTAAACTCTTCCCTCTGACTCTTCCACTCCATATCCCCTTTTACTTATCCCAAGCCTCCTCCTACTGCTATGCCCTTCCAAAAAAAGGTCTAAATCCTTCTCTCTTCTATGCCTCTACTATCCTTTTCAATCAAAATGACAGAAGAACATGTCCAATTCTCAAATTTTATATTTCACTATTCTAATTTACCATTAATCCTTTATGGGTTCCAGACTAGCATGCTACTCGCAGAAAAAGTGCTTCAACACCTCATCAAGGGTAGGAAGTACTATATAAATGCAAACCTTTTTCCCTCTTCTATCCCCCCTACCCTCCTCAATCCATTTAACTGACTAACATATCCACCACTCAAATTACTTTCATATTTTACTATTCTAATTCAACACTAATCCTTTATGGGTTCCGGAGTAGAGTGCTACTCAACAAAAAAGCCCTTCAACACCCCATCAGGGGTAACAAGCGCTATATAAATGCAAACCTTTTTCCCTCTTCTATCCCTCCGCTATCCTTCTCAAGCCAAATAACTGACTAATATCCACCACTCAAATTACTTTCATATTTCAGTATACTAATTCACCACTAATCCTTTACGGGTTCCGGAATAGCGTGCTACACGCCAAAAAAGCGCTTCAACACCCCATCAGGGGTAACAAGCGCTATATAAATGCAAACCTTTTTCCCTCTTCTATCCCTCCACTATCCTTCTGAATCCAAATAACTGACTAACCTATTCACCACTCAAATTACTTTCATATTTCACTATACCAATTCATCACGAATCCTTTATGGGTTCCGGAGTAGTGTGCTACTGACTGAAAAAGTGCTTCGATGCCTCGTCATGGAAACTAAGCGCTATCTAAATGCAATTACAATAGAAGACAATACATATCTTAATAGACGATGCTGCTGCTTGTGGCACCACTGACCATCGTGCTATACTTACATAACTCACTTCATTGTCACAAATATCACTCGCCTCTTTATCCAGTCGTAGTCTGTCTCCTGTTGCACCGCACACTCCAAGCAGAGCCCTCTAACCATCAGCGCACACCAAGATTCCAGCCTTGATGATCTCCTCCTCCCAAACTAATCCTCATGTGAAATCATCTCCTCCTGTGTGTTGTTGCACAACCTCCACATAATCAACAGTGAAAATATTTTTCCGGTTCTCCTCTTGTTTGTCAACTTAGAGAACAGAATCTTTGACCGCATCACAGCAATACATCACAGGAGGATCGCTGCTCTCTCATGCTGAACTCCTCAAAAGCTGAAATTCTTTACTCCCTATACTACCGTGCTCCAAGGACTGCGTTTACACGTATCCCATTTCAACCCCTTGATGTCATCTCAATCCTGCAATCTTAGCTTGAACTTAAGTTCCAAAATGCACCTAAAGGAGTTAATTTCTTCCAGTGCTACAGCTAACAAGATCCCTCCACTTCTCCCACTACATAAAGCAAAATGCTTAATCAATAACATATTCATTTAAACAAACCACTGTATGCCCTAACAACAAGCGCCATCCATTATTAGAAGAATCATCAATCATTAACCTTGCCACCCATACACTGTTGAATCAGAAGATACAGACACCTTCTTCTTACAATGGGAAGCAGGTTGTCTGGTTCTCTGTGAAGCCCATAGCATACTATGACTACTTACCCTGATACTTAAATCCATCCATGAAATCTCACCTACACACCTTCAGATCCTTGAGTCTGCTCTCCTGAAAAGACTGCCACTGGGTCACCACATTAAGGTCCGTAAATGGCCCCTGGTGACCCCAGAGGCCCTCACAATTACTCTGAATCGTAAACCCCCATGCCTACGCTCCTGCCCGCAGGTTGGTAATCAACAGGAATTGGGGTGGATTGCAGAGGCCCCCTGGAAGACACAGAACATCACTCTGTCTAGACACACTTTAGAAAGGTTTACTAAGGACCTTCTTCAGATAAAAAAAGGCATGCAATTGCCTTGAACGTAAATGGCATAAGAGCTATCATATCTCAGATGGAGCCACATATCTACAGGCGATTAGGGAGTACAACAGGCAGATCAGGCTCTCTCGCTGCAAAGGTTAAGTCAGGCTCCCAGCAAGATATGGCCTCTCCGGCCATCTTGGAACGCCGGCTCATGACTCTTGCTCCAACTCTATCTGCACAGCTCAACCTACCTTTCGAAGTGGGACAACTCCCAGCTGAGTGGAAACACACTATGGTGGTTCCTCTCCTTAAGAAACCTACTTTGGATCCTTCCAAGCCTGAAAACCTTCAACCAATTTCGATGCGTCCTTATTTTACGAAAATTGCTGAAAAACATGTAAGTTCTCAACTAATGAAGTTCATTGATGAAAATGTAGCTTCCTTACGAGACGCAATCTGGTTTCAGGCTGCAGTTTAGCACTGAATCCGCCCTCCTATTAGCCTCAGAAATGCTACGTACACTGGCTGACAAAGGCAAGAAGGTGGCATTAGTCTTGCTAGACCCAAGTGCGGCTTTTGATACTGTATCACACGTCTATGTCTGGTCGTGGAACGGATGTGGCTACAAGGAGCAGAGTATACAAATGCAGTTGCGGCTCGCTGAGGGAGTCCCGCGGGCGGTGGGGTGGGGCGGGGGAGGGCCAGGTTGTGGGGGTAGTGGACACCGACTTACGGCGGAACAGAATTAAGTAAGTAAATAAATAAATAAAACAATTTACGCCGATTTCTTGATGAAGTGTGCGCAATGTTAATTGTTTTATTTATTTATTTACTTACTTAACTCCATTCTGCCATAAGTCGGAGTCCACGGAGTCGGTAAATAGGTAATCGCTATTAGGTAATACTACTCCCTTCCGTTCCTATGGGCCTAAAGGGCCATAGATGCGAATGGTTTAAAATTAGCTAATTTCTGAATACCTCATTGGTAATCACAAAATAGGTAATGCAAAGCCAAGGGTGCCCCCCTGAAGCACCCCCAAAAAACCTAATGTGCACATGCAAAGTGCACACATGCCCTGGGGGCATGTGTGCGATACGTGACACTTTGAAAAATGCATTTTTGTGCATTTTTCAATATTTGCACTAATAGCATTTTCCTAAATGCACAGTTTGCATTTAGAAAATGCTTAGTACATGTGCTAAGGGAATCGCAAATTGCGATTCCCAATTTGTAGTCGCAATTTTAGATATTCGCTATTTTTGCGATTACCTAAAATTGCGACTACGAAGTCTTTCATACATCTTGAAAGGCTATTTTGAATTTGCCAATGGACGAAATTACCGATTCACACCGTTTCTGAATGCAAAATTATTTGATACATGTGACCCTTTATTTTAGAGGTGCTTCAAGGGGAACTTAGGCCCCGGGTACCCTTGGCTTTGCATTACCTGAAATTAGCTAATACAAAACCATTCGCACCTATGGGCCTCTAGGCCCATAGGAACGAATGGAGCAGTATTTCCTATTAGCAATTACCTATTTACCAAATCACTATTTGGGGAATAACTAACTCTTTGGTGATTCCTTACATACATAGCATTTTGCATTTATCAAATAGCGGTTCGGTAAACATTGCTATTTGGTAATCGCAAAATGTTTTTTTGATACATGTGGCCCTTAATTATTATTTGTTAATTGGGATGTTGCCTTTTTTATGTCTTTACCTGCCAAAGGTCATGGAAATAAATCATCTTTAGGAATAAAATAAAAACATGTAGCATTACGCAAGATTTAATGGGAGATCACTAGTTTTCCTTTTCATCACACAAAACATTGAATGTAAATGTACATTATTTCCCAAAGGCTCCAAACAAATCCTGAGCAATGTTCAGCCCTAGGCAATTAAAGATTAAATTACTACTTTTATGACACAACTTCTCCTTCAAACAAGGAGCACAAGGAAGCCGTGAACTCTGCAATCTGATTTCTATTCAAGAAGATAGTAATGGCAAGAAATCGTATCTCGGGAGGTCAGACAAACAGTGAAAAGGCCTGAATCATCTCTTTGGAAACAGGATTCTGTGAAATGTAAAAACGCGAGCCCTAATGCAGTAATGCGTTTGCCCTTGACTGTGTTACCAAGCACCTATCCTCTTACACGCTAAATGAGTTGCTTCCCGCAAGCACTTGGTTCCTAAGTGAGTAGGGAAACAGATGTATTGCTGGAAGAAAAAGACACTAATCCCAAGATCTAAACAATGCTGCTTAAAGTTTGCATTTGAATCCAAAATGTGAAGCAACCTGCTTTGTTTTGTGCTCGGAGGCTGACATTTGTACCCGAGAGACATGTCCCTTTGTTCACAATCTTGCAGTGGCATGAAAGGTTACTATGTGACAGTGATAGCACTAGATAATGACCCGGGTCACACATAATGATGGCATGGTCCCAGTAACAGAAAGACCTTTCTTAAGCCCACTCCCTTTGAGCGGTTTCACTTACCAGCTTTAGTTGCTTGCACACAAAGTATTGATGCCCTTCCAGTTTTTCAGTGGACGATTGTTGCTCTGTAATGGAAATGCTTCATTTGTCCCCATAGCAAGCCACTTTTCGCATCGTTATGTAACTATAACACGGATTATCAACTTAAAGTACATAATTTAGTATTTTGCCAGAGGCAAATCATACATTACTGCTTCAATAAGCTGTAATTTACGCCAGCAGTAAGTGATGTTTTACGTTTGTTATTAACTTGCACCTATTTCAGTATTCACTAAACTTTCCTAATAATATTTCAGTTCAGTTTCAGTTTATTGTTATTAGTTAATAAAAACTGTCACAATATAAGTTAAAAACATATTTTAAAAAACGCTTTTTTCAAAAAATAATCAATTTTCTTAAAAACATTGATAAATATAGGTGCAACACAAGAATATAATGGATTTGTTAAACAAGAACGTTATAAAAATGCATTTAATTCATAATTGTAGGTACAATGATATTTCACTTTTTATAGTGCACTAAAGTATCATGCATCTGCCATTTCTAGATACTGTAAACAACATATATGATTCGTAGCCAATGAATGTTCTTAATTTACACACACCAGGATGGAAATTCAAGTTTGCCTTGACATGATTCAATCTCATGAGCTCCAGAACATTTTATTTTGTTCACCTCACAGAGCTATCCGCCCAACACACTGTCAAAACAAATAGGCAGAGGGTTATGATAGTCAAAAATAAAACACATGTACTGGTTTATTTCTTATTTGTCTGTAGTGTGAAAAAGACTATGGGCCTGATTTTGACTTTGGCTGACAGGATTTACTTTCTCAATGTGGAAAATACTCAGTCACTCTTAATTTAGAGATCTCGTAGAAATGGCTGCAAACAAGTGTTGTTGCTTCATTCAAGTTCAAGAAACTTTATTCGATTGAATTTACAATCATAAAAGTACATTGTAGAAAAATATATACAACGATTTATAAAAAGTTTCCGTGAAAGCAGAATTGACTAAGTAGTAAAATAAGCATTAGATCAATCTTAAAAAGTCGACTATGCAATGGTACCTTAAATAACAGTAAGAAAAGAGTTATATGCACAGAGACAGAAGAAAAAAATTTCTATACAGAAGCTGCTATCTGGGAACGAATTTTCATGCATGTCTTTAAAAAGCAAGCACTGATTTGGCAACAAAAGGGACATCTAAACGCTGTAGTGCCAAGAGAGCAGGTCTGCATCTTCTCAGTCCTATTTGTCTTAGCAGTGGGACCAACCAACGTTTACGTGGGGTCTCGTAAAAAGTACAAAATAAAATTACATGCAATGTAGACTGAGAGGAACAATTGTCGCAAGGACATTTACTCAATTCACGGGACCAGTCAGAGGGCTCAGGGAACGAGACAAGACGGTAAAATGAGTCGAAACGAAATCTAGTTAAAACATACCTATCGTAGTTTGACAAGTAAAAAGACAGGTAGGGTTGAATGCCATACGAGGATTGAATCATCACTAAGTGTGTGGCTGTCTGTTTGCCAATTCGGCACCCCTCCCACCCTCCTCCCTTTCCGCCCAAATCATGTATATAAACAATACTATCGCCCGTCCGCGCAGCGGGCGGGCGCAGCGGGCGCGCCAAAGGCAAGCCCGTCTGCGCCCGTCCGCGCCGGGACCGGGCCTAGGGCCATAACCCCTGCCCCCCGCCTCTCTTATGCCCGTAACGCACTTCTGGAGATTGGTCCATCCCACGGCCCGCTGTGCACCAAACTTGATGTCTCCCTCATGCAGCCGCCACCACATATACAATGTGCACACTGTAATATTCCGTTAGTGTTCATCAACCCAGCAAGGGATGTTAAATCCTGCACCACTGAGGCTGACATGTATGTCTCCATGGCACTTATTAACGCGCGCTCCCTGGGCAAACACTGCCAAGATATAGCCGACCTCATCAGTGACTATAATTTAGATATGCTCTATATTACAGAGACATGGTCCGATGAGGCATCTGCCCCTGACTATGTCACGGCAGTTCCCCCAGTGCCTACCGACAGGACAGGCCCATAGGAAAGGGAGGAGGGATAGTCATAATAGCGAGAGAACATTTTAAAGTCCGCTGCTCACCAATACCTATCAACTCTTGCGAAGCCATGCTGTTTGATATAATACTATCCCCCACCTATAACTTTAAGGGAACACTGACTTACAGACCTCCGGGGACAAGATCTGCGTTTCTCTCAAATCTTAGCAATATCACCGAGTCTATAGCATCAGAAGACTCTACCACGATGATGGGAGATTTCAATTTCTATCTAGAGCTTCTCAGTGATAGGGATACCGCAGCCCTCGTATCTGACCTAGACATAATGGGCCTTAGACAATTGGTCAAAACTCCTACCCATTTGGCAGGCCATACGCTGGACGGAATCTTTACGAATGTGGAAGGACTGTGTATCACCTCAGTTCTCCCTATGACCTGGACAGACCACTCAGTCATCTTTAGTAGACTCACCATCAAAGGTCCTCAGAGAACAAAAGCCGCCCCTGCGAAAAAGGGCACTTTCAAAGCATGGAAGGACATCAATCCCAACGACCTAACGTTTCTTCTCAACACCACAACTCCGGAATTATCCACTGACCCCACCACTGCAACTAACCAATTCCAAAAATGGTTAGGTGAAGCTACTACTCAGCTGGCACCCACCAAATCAATATCTAAAAATAGAAATATGCCCAAAGCTCAGTGGTATACGGCAGAACTCAAAACTCAAAAACAATTAACCAGGAACAGGGAAAGACACTGGCGAAGAACTTACGACAGTGAAAACAAGGAAAAATATAAGAAAGCTCTCGCTACTTATAAAACAATGTTAATTGCAGCAAAAAAGGATTTTTTCACACGCCACATAGAAACTGCTAAAAATTCCAGCAAACAGCTATATCACATTGCCAAAACCCTTGCTGGCAATGCCCCGGATCTCAACCCACCTCCATCGCAAACACTATGTGATGCTTTATCGGAGTTCTTTTTTGCAAAAGTTAACGACATTTATCAAGTATTCAACTCAGACCAGGTTAGTAGTAGTGCCACTACCCCCATGACCACTCCTAGAACCACCATGACCTGCTTTAGTCCCCTCACCACTGACCAAATTAAGGGCATAGTAACAACGATCAAAGCTGGATCCGCCTTGGATCCCTGCCCAACTTCCGTACTTGCAAAGGTATCGGATACAGTAATCCCAATTATTACCATGGTCTGTAATACAATTCTGGCATCTGGATCTTATCCTGACTCACTAAAAAACACCCTGATCAAGCCTTTGCTTAAGAAGCCTGGTTTAGATAAAGAAGAATTAAAAAACTACCGCCCTATAGCAAGCCTCCCTTTTCTAGCTAAGGTTATAGAAAAGGCGATGAACCAGCAGCTATCAGCCTACATAGAAAACAACAATCTGCTAGATGATACGCAGTTCGGTTTCCGCAAACATCATGGAACGGAAACCGCTCTTATCAAATCAGCTGATGACATAAGAGTCATCCGTGATCAGGGAGGAACTGCTTTGCTAGTTCTCCTGGACTTGTCAGCTGCTTTCGACACGGTCGACCATAAGATCTTGGTCGACCGTGTCGAGAGGATGGGCATTACGCTCACGGCCAGGGACTTACTTGCTTCCTTCCTGGCCAACAGAACTCAGGCGGTCACAGTGGGTCCTTTCCAGTCGGCTGATCTGTCGTTGCCGTGTGGGGTACCCCAAGGCTCATCCCTAAGTCCGACACTATTTAATATATATGTGTCGGACCTTGCCAGTGTCATCAAAGCACATGGGATGGGCCTAACCTCATACGCTGACGACACTCAGTTGGTGCTGGCTATAAAGGGCGACGGACAAAGGGTGGCAGAGAGATTCCAAAGTGGGATGATTGCTATCGGTGAGTGGATGGCAAAGAATTGCCTAAAGCTCAACTCCGATAAAACGGAGGTGGTCATTTTTGGTAATCTCTCCCCAGCGTGGTCGGCTACTTGGTGGCCATCGGCCTTGGGCACACCCCCCAGCCCCACGGTCAAAGTCAGAAACCTAGGGGTTACTTTCGACGACCAGCTTAACTTTATGGCCCATGCAAACAAGGTGGCAGCTAACGCCCATTTCAAGCTTAGAATGGTAAGAAAAATTACACCTTATCTACCAGACTCAGCAGCAAAAACTTTAGTCACCTCCCTAGTGCTTACTTCGCTAGACTACTGCAATGGTCTGCTGCTCAATGCTCAGAGCAGAGTCACCAAAAAACTACAGACCGTGCGGAATGCTGCCGCTCGCGTTCTGTCAAAAAAAACCAAGTTTGCACCTATTTCAGACACGCTTAAAAGCTACCATTGGCTGCCCATCCACAACCGGGTAAAATTTAAATCTTTGTGCACAGTATATAAATCCCTACAGGATCAAGGACCTCGTTACCTCAAAAATCAACTGATTCCCTACAATCCATCCAGAACTCTCAGATCCACTTCTCTTAACCAACTAGTGGTTCAACGAAGCCGAACAGTTTCCTGGGGCGATCGCCGCTTCTCAATCGCAGCCCCTAGACTCTGGAACACTTTACCTAACCATATAAAAGCAAGTCCCACACTTCTCCAGTTCAGAAAAAAACTGAAAACATGGTTATTCAATCAGTGATCCATATTTCCGTACTCCCTGATCAAGGTGAGACATCAATGCACTTTTCAGCGCCGAGACGCCCAAGGGTAATTGTACGCGCTCTATAAATGGCAGTAATAAATAAATAAATAATAAATAAAATACCACACTCTATCTTTGTCACACAATATTTATGCTATGATATTCTGGTACCAAACAGTTTTGAATATCATTCAAGATTTTAAGCCTGATTTACAAAGGCAGGAGTAAGTTAGACCTACTTCAGGAAAAATGTAAGTGAGTTGGCCATTGTGTATTTACAAGTCTCAGTGCATATCTCATTGCGCTGTTTTAGAATATGACCCTGCTTTCTTCAAAACTGATTTAAATTTTACAATCCCACAAAATGAAGAGCTCTTTGTCAGCCATTCTGCTTTCCCTTCCAAAGATTTGCTGAGCCTGTCTTGATGGTAAAACATTTTGTAACTTATGGCCAAGTGTTGAAATGTTATGCTAAGTTATGTTATGTTATGATCTGTTATGGAATGTTATGTTATGAATTCTTGGAGAGAGAGTGTCGGACCCTGAAGGTTATCCAAGTGCCAGATAAGGGAGTGAATGTGCAGGACACATTTGTGGTCTAGGTGAAGAACCCAGTCTTTAGTTTCTTGTGGCTCTCAATGAAGGAGGAGGTGGTCCTGATGTGCAGGGGGTGCTTTAGGTTTTGGGAGTGAGGTACGAGAAAACACAACTGCTGGCTCTGCAGATGCAAGGGGGATGTGTAGCAGCAGCAGGCCAGGTTGAGGTGAAAATTGATGAGGTAGGAAGACCTGAGTGGTGCACAGTTTAGTGCATGTGTATAAAGAGTTCACAGTTTTGGAAAGGGAGCCATTGGAGCTCTGTCAGATACAAGGTGATGTATATGCAGAGTGGAACTCAGTGAGTTTAACTGCTGCGCTTTCTATGAACTAACGTCTTCTGGTCAGTCGGGCGATGATACCGACATAGAGACATAGAGTGCACTGCTATAGTAATTTTCTGATGATAAGGACCTGGGTGACAGTTATGCATGGGTTTACCAAAGACCATGTTTTGGACAACCTTTAGGATGTATAAACAGGAGAACACAACCACTTTAACCTGAATAGTCATAGAGAAATGTTTGTCTACAACTATACCCAGGTTCTTGGCTTGATTAGCCTGACAGAGTGTTGGTCCTAGATATTCTGTCCACCAGGCGGAGTTCCAAAGAGAGGTGTTCTTGCCAAAGGGTACCATATCTGTTCTGACTGTGTTCAGTTTCAGTCAGTTGGTCTTCATCCAGTAATCGACTTCTGACGTGCAGCAGGTGAAGTTAGACATGGTGCTAGATATTTTGTCAGACACGGAAAAGATGATCTGGGTCTTGTCAAGATAGTGGATGATGTTGATTCTCTAGGATCAGATAATGTTGGTGAGCTGTGCCATATAGGTGTTGAGTTGTGAGGGAGTGAGAAATGATCCTTGGGGTATACTACAGATAAGGTAAGTGGCGACTGAGGTATAGAGAGCCAGGCTGATAGACTGAGGAGGAAGTAGTAGTTCCAGTGAGCGAAAGGCCCTCATATGCTGGTTTTGTGGAGACGTTAAATGAGGGTGGTTTGGGAGATGATGTGGAAAGTGACAGATAATAGTAAGGAAAGAGCTGTGGTGTCTCCTCTCTCCATGATCATTCAGGTGTCATCTGTGGTGGCATTGAAGGAGGTCTCAGTTCAGTGCGGTGGTTACGCCTTAATGAAGTTTTGGCAGGGTCAAGGAGGTGATGGTTGTTTAGGTGATTGGCCAGTTATTTGTTGATGACTTGCTGTAGGACTTTGGCAGGGTAGGGTAGCAAGAAGATCAGTCAGTAGTTAGCCAATATCTTTCGAGTCTACTGAGGGTTTCTTCAGAAGTGGGAGTATGGTGGTGTGCTTTCCTGTACCTGGGAAAGTGGCTGTGATGTGGGAATTGTTGAGTATTGGGTCAAAGCTGCCCAGCTGGGGTACATTCCTTTAGCAAAGATGAAGTGTGGGCAGGCATCTGATTTTTCTCCTTCGTGGACAGAGGGTATGGTCTTTGCGGTTCCCACCATCATGATTCATCTTCCAAATGTTCTTTATGCAAAAATAAACATGCTTCTTTAACAAACATCTTTTCATGCAGTCCTCAGGACAGAAGAGCGTGTATATGGGAGGTGCAGGTAGGCACCCATTTGCCAATGAAAAAAATATAGTAGAAGGAGCAGACTCCTCTCTATGAAGCTACAATATATTAATGTTAGATAGCAGGTAGATGGCCTAACAGGGGCTGCCAATGTTGAAATAAAGAATAAACGGATCAGTGAGATACCCATGCAGAGGTGATGCATCCCCTTTACATACCAAAAAACTGAATGTAGTGCACCAGACTCGGTCAATATTGCTCCAACATTCTTGCAAACATACCCAAATACAAGCACCTGATGCTATACCCTGAGCATCATATTAGAATATTTGTAACATACACTGGCAGACATATTTTCTATTTAAAACATAGAACTCAACATCTAAACAATTCACAAAATATCTCTTGCCTTAAAATCTGCTCAAGTAAAGTTGCATATAGTTTTATCATGTCAATGTCAGTGCAACAGCACACTGGCAATAGTACGCATACCCCATGCTGAAATAACACCTCTGAACTACTCTCCACTAATGAAGGGCTTTAATTTCATTATACACATTTCAAGGACGCGTTTTCTAGAAATCTCTATCACTTGTAATAAAGGACATGGGAAATGACTCTCCATTTACAGAGACATGCACACATTTCCTATCTGTCCATTAATTTCCTAATATTCAAGCACTAACACTAGACAAAACATATTGATTTCATTTCAAATATAGAATCAAGGTATCTAAGAAAAGACAATCTAGAGTCTGAATTTGAATACCGGTTTGGGGTACTTAGGACTGATGAATCTAACACTTACTAGGTTTGACATACATCACGGCATCTTGCTGCCTTTAGCAACAGAAAATACAAGGAGTGAGACACAATATGGCATGAATATGTTAGCCATGGTCTGAAGCATAACTTGTGTGAAACCTGAAACTGCTAAGTTGCTATGTGCACTACCATTTTGTGTTACGGCGTCCATTCTGTCTCTGGCTCACTGACCACGTACATGCCAAACTGTACCCCAATCTGACCTTTTGACGTACCCATGTTAAAATGCTCCAGGAATGTTGAGACGTAGATGATCTCGCCCGCGGGTTCCATTCCTCATCAAGCTACGCGACAAGAGGCAGGTGATCTGTATCTCCATCCCCGCAAGCTATACAGACTAGTTTTTCATTCCTTCTCCCGCGAGGGGAGTGTCCACGTCCTATAAGGGATGCTGCATGCCCCTCGCAGGTCGAACAGTGTCCTATTACCTACCTTCCAGTCACAGACACTTTTCCATCTCTAGATATTGACTGTGTGAAATTAATAAACCTGTGTTTCTTTACTCCCAGTGGTGTGGTCTACCCTCTTTTATATACTTGGAGGAACCTGTAGACTTGGGTGGTCCCTGCAATGCTGGGTGGTTTTCCTCGAAGACCCCCGGTTCTACAATTGGGCATCACAATGGATACACATTCAGGGTATTTGTACAATACTGTATGTGTTGAACAAGCCCCTTTGAAGCATTAGTTTGAAGCATACACTACATGTTAACAGAATACCTAGATATGTAGCATCTACCTACAAAAATTAAGCATTCCCATTTCATAAAAGTAAACACATTTCTATACAAACATGAAAGAACTTTAATCAGCACTTGTTTTTCAATATCGCTTTACGTGTACATGGTTAAAATACTGTAAATTGTTCTTTATTACACTCTCTTGGGCCTATTCATAAAGATACATTTACACACGAGTAAATCTACACATGTACAGTAAATCTTGCATGTTATATTAAATTTACTACTTGTAGCTAACCACCATTTCGGAATGTAAATTCACAAAAAAGTGTATACTTATATGTCTCCACCAGCTGAATCGGGGACAGAGACACATTTACAAGTGTAAAGTTACTAGCAGTAACTTTTCACACATAGGCAGAGATATCCGCCATTATGATAAAAATCCCTCAGTGGTAAAGTATAGGGAGGTATTAAAAGGTTTATTAAACTTTTAATAAAATAGCAAAAACATTTTAATGTCAAATATTAATGCAGATTAATTTGATATATGTGTTTTGAATATATGACAAAATGAAAATGACTACAACACTAATAACTTAATTTTGAAATAAATATTGAATTAATTTAAATATACTTGATTGTATCAAAATTATTTTTAAAGATTTATACAAAAAATCCCATCTAAAATAAAAGAACTATACTTATTTATTATGCACTTAAAATTACTGAAGTTATGTATAAAATTAATGTAAACTACTTGAATTTCAAAAGAAAGAATCAATTACATTTATTATTAAATTTAAAAGTCATTAACATATTTTTAACTATAATAATAATTATTTCTATTTATAAATACTTTGCATATATTTTTAGAAACTCAAAATAAATTATTTTATAATAACATTATTTTCTATGGGGGTTCTATTTTAAGGGCCTTCTCCATCAGTTTTGTAGTACCTGTAAGTGGTCAAGATTGGTGCTAGAGTTATTCCAAGGCTAGGGTGGAATGCATTAATGACTGTTTTGTGGACTTTGTGTCTGCAGTCATTTTAGAAATGTAGTTTGTGAATAGCAATGGGCTTAATCTCCTCTGGAGGGGGGGTGTTTGTAATTGTATGTCCCTTCCTTACCTCTTACTAAATCCCTCCATGTTTCTCCCTAAACCCCTCACATTTTGTAGGAGATTTTTTTTTAAGAAAGAGGGCTGTGTGGGCCCCCTTCTTTTCCTGTTTTACTGGCCCTGGGGACCCCACCCCCCAGGGCCTGACCCCAATTTTTGTTTAAAAAATAAATAAATTGGAAGGGGGCCGTGACCCCCCCTCCCGAGGCCATAATCGGCCCCAGGGACCCCATCCCCCAGGCATGGTCATTTTTTTTAACTTTATTCTTTTGGAGGGGGGCTGCCTTGCCCCCCTCCTCAGGCCATTTATGGCCCCAGGGACCCCATCCCCCGGGGCCGGCCTTTGTTTTTTAAAATTATTTATTTATTTTAATTTTTGAGGAGGGGGGCCGCGTGGCCCCCCTCCCGGGCCACTAATAGCCCTGGGGACTCCATCCCCGGGGGCCGGCCCTCTCCGTTGGGGACATTGGGGGGTCCCCAATCCCCCCACGGTCGGGCCGGCTCCCCACGTCCTGCGGGAGCGCGCATTGTTTTTCCACACGGGGAGCTGCTAAGATGCAGTTCCCCGTGTGGAAGAGCAATCTGCTTTGGGATTTGGAAGAGAGAGCAGGTTTCTTGCTCTCTCTTCCAAATACCAAAGCAGAGTTTGCTATGGCAGGGCAGGAGCCACGAGGCTCCCGCCCTGCCATAGCAAACTGCAGTGGGCACCCCGGGACACTGCAGTGGGCACCCCGGGACACTACAGGATCCGGGTCTGGGGGGTGGTGGTCCCCAGGGCCATGACAGGGCTCCAGGAGGGGGGCAGCGCAGCCCCCTCCCAATATTACCAACGCCCCGGGTAGGTGGTGGTCCCCAGGGCTGGGGGGGTCCCCCACGGACCTCCCAATTTTAATATTTAGAGCCCCGGGTTTTTTAAGTTTACAAAAATAAATAAAACACAAACCGTGAGCCCCCGCAAATATTTTCTTAAAGGCCTGGGGGTAGGCAGTCTCGGGGCTTTGGTAGCCTTTGAGCCCCCCACCCTTGTTTTTAGAAGCCCTGGGGGTGGTGGTCCTCGATGCTGGGGGGGCTGTGAGCCCCCCACAATTATTTTCATAAGGCCCCGGGGGTGGCAGTCCCTGGGGCTTGGGAGGCCCCCCATTACAACAAAAATATTGCCCCCAGGACTTGGCCCACCCGGGGGCTAAATAGTAACGAAGCGCGTGAGCCCGTGCTTCGTTTCTTTCTTGCGGCAGTATCCGTGGATTTTGACATTTAAACAATAAATAAATACATTTTTGGGCCCTGGGGGTCCTTGTGGGACCCCCCTAAGCAGGTCTAGGGGATCAGGGTTTTTCTACCCTGCCCCCTTTTCGTGTTTTGCGCATTTGTTTTACTGATTTCTTGTGCCTCGGTTCTACCGAGGCACAAGATGGCTGCCAACACTTCCTGGTTTGGAGTGTTGACAGCCAATTAGCATAAAGCTTGTGATCGGGAGGGTGCGCGGATCCTGCACGGCCATAGATATTGAAACTTTTTTAATTTTGATTTTCTCAGCAGCTACTGGATGGATTTACACCATTTAACAAAAAAAGGGATCTTTCTGAACCAAGGGCTACCTTTTTGCCAAATTTGGTGTAATTCCGTTTAGCAGTTCGGGCTGTAGCCCTGTCTAAAGTTTCCTATGGGAAATTGCATGGGAAAAACATGTTTTGGGGACCCCTTTTTACTCGGCCCCCCCCTTGACGAATCTCCCCGAAACTTTCAAGATAGGAGCGGACCGGAGCGAGCCATGAGTTTTGAAAAGTTTGCGAAGATTCGTCAACCGGAGCCAAAGTTATTGGGAATAGAATGTTGCGATTTTCCTATGGATAATAGGTCCTAACTACAACTACCTACTTGAAAGTTTGGGGGTGATTCGTCAAGATGGGGCTGAGAAAAAAGGGGGTCACAGAATATGTTTTCTCCATGTTAATTTCCATAGGAAACTTTAGACAAGGCTATAGGTCGAACGGGTGAATGGAATTACCCTAAATTTGGTAGGGAGAAGGGTCTTGGTCTAGAAAGCACGCTCTATTTGGTGTAAATTCGTTCAGTAGTTTTAGAGAAATATTGAGATTTACAGATATCGATATTTGGGAATTCTGCCATCTAATTGGCTGAGGCTTTATGAGCACAAGCTTGTTGCTTATTGGCTGCGAGCGGTTGCAACTAGGAAGAGTTGGCCGCCATTTTGTGATTCAGTTGAAGCGAGTAAGGCGAACAAACGGCAAAAAGAGGAGGAAAGAGGAGGGTTGGAGCACTGTGAGCTCTGTAGGGTGGTTAGGGTGTGCTATAGAGGGAGTGTGAAGTGAAGTATTTACCCTTACGGGTGTGAAAGTGGTGTTTTGCTTAGAGTGAAATGGTGGTGAGTTGAGGTGCCGGTAAACTCGGGGATGAAAGCATGCACCTAAACTGTGAGCTGAGTGCTGTAAACTGATGTGCTGTTGGCGCTGTAGCATACTGGCCGAAGCAAAGTATTTACTCTTAATGATGTGAAAGTGCTGTTTGCCTACAGTGAGATGGTGCTGAGATGAGGTACCGGTAAACTCAGGGATGAAACCGTAAGCCCAAACTGTGAGCTGAGTGCTGTAAACTGATATGCTCTGGGTGCTGTAGAATACTGGCCGCTGTAGCATAGCTGTGCAGGTGGTGTTAGTATGCATTTAGACTACAGCGGGAGTGGGAAGCAAACTACTCACTTGTACCACTCTGAAGCCTCAGGGATGAAACTGTGAGTCTAAGTCGTGAGCTGATTGCTGTAAAGTGATGTGCTGTGGGCGCTGTAGGATACTGGCCGCTGTAGCATACCTGTGTAAGTAGTGTTAGTATGTGTTTATACTATACAGGGAGTGGGAAGCGAATTACTCACCCCTACCGGTCTGAAGACTCTAATGCAGTATTTTAGCAAGCAGGAATAAAGAAATAATCATGAAGAATATAATGCAGAATGTTGCAGTGCCACAAAAGACAAATGGTGAAATGAGGTGTGTCTAAGAAAGTGGCTGTGTGTAATAAAGTGATGGAGTTTGGAAGGTATATAGAAAGTGTCTTTAAATTGCCCCATTGGTGCAAGATTTAGGGCATCCAGCTGATGCAAACTTGAACCGCTTCTGCTGTATTCAAACGTAAGCTCCTGCATCAGTGAACTCCACATTTCATGTTAGAGTTCCATGTGACATAAACAATACCTATTACACTTTAATGAGTCTACATTTTATAATGGAAATACAGGTAGGATACGATTACCACATGTATCCTTTAAGAAAAAAACACAAACAAATTGTAAAATGTGATGATCAAACTTCTTAGGTAACCTGGTTCTCCATTTTTTCCAACAGAAATTTATCAACAGTAGAACAGTCAGCTATCTCTTGTACAGTAGATTCAATCTGGTGCGTGTGAGCATTGGTAATAGTTCTACCAACATCGGAACTTTGAGGAGGAACACAAACATTTTGTTTCTGAGAAGCACATTCAGTACCTTTCTGGTCAAACCATACATTATTGTCTACAGCTGAAAAACATTCTTGTGCAGAGGGCTAAGGCATCCAGCTGAGGCAAACTCCAACCGCTTCTGCTGTATTCAAACCGAAGCTCCTGCATCAGTGAATTCCACAATACATGTTACAGTTCTATGTGACATAAACAATAGCTATTAGAGATGAATGACTAAATTATATAATGAAAATAAAGGTAGGATACGATTACCCAACTGTGCCAACCAGTTCCTAAACAATGTTGTCTTTTTTTCATTTTGATCGCCAGGTTGTGAGCAGAGGCTGGGTAAATTTGTGTGAAAGGGCTTTGTGGATAAGAGGCAGGCAGAGAGACGTGTGTACAAAGAATAGAGGTGGTTTCTAAATGGGTGTTGGGTTTAGGCTAATTTAGTAAACTGCGTATTTGTATGGGCCATACATCACCGATCCCTGGTTAGAGTGGAGACATAAGGGGCAGTAATGAAGACAGAGTTCAAATGTCTGAGTATACTTAGAAAGTTATTATATGAAAGTAGTAAAATTGAAGTGTATTAAAAAAAATGTAAGGAAAAAGTCGAAAAAGATGGAAAAAATCCATCCAAGAATAACGTGAGTTTCTTACAAGTCTTGAAGATTCCAGTCCAGAAGTTCTTCAGCGGCTTGAGATGCGTAATGTTCCAAAAGGCTTTTGTTGCCATCGTGTGAGAAAAGCGAAGTGATACAATTCATATCCTAGAAAGGAAAAGTAATGTTCCTCAAATGTTGAAGTGGCAATTTGAATTGGCAGGCAATCTGCGATGTTGTGAAAGTTTGCACGTTGCAGGAGATCTTGCTCGGCTGCGCAGAAATCCCATTCCGCCACAATACCTTTTTGCATTGCATTCGCCATTGCTTCACTGCCTGAACAATCAAGTTCATGGTTTCCAAGATAATGCACTATCTGCAGGATATCAGGAGCGGTTGTTGGGATGTTGGCAAGGTATAGATCCATTCACCAGTTGAATGGGCAAGTTTGCAATAAAAAGATGGTTGTACGCAGATTGCATATGTGTAAATAAATGTTATGTTGTAGCTGGCTCCGATAATAGATAGAGGCAGGCAGACGAAAAGTTTTTCCATTTTTTTACAGTATTGATGTAGCTTCGCGTAGAGGCGTATTCTGTCAGACATGGTTGTTACCACAGAGAGCGCAGCCATTTTTTACAAGCAAAATTAGTAGTAGGATGGCTGTAAACAGAATGAGAATTATGGGCACTGTTCCTGTTATTCCAGAGAGGATCGAATTAATGAAGTCTGGTATTAAAAGAAAAACAGTTTGAAAGCGTATGAGAAGCCCAGAGGAGACGGTGTTAAAAACGTGTGACATACCTTGAGTGTGAGATGTGTTGAAAATTGTGTAACAATTCACAAAGTGTAATGGGAGGTTCGTATTTAAAAGGGAGTGTATTTTACTTGAAGTTTGTGGTATCTGCAGTCGATGCATTTCTTTTGCAGAAGTGAGGGACACTTTTGTTGTGAACAAAAGCACTTTCAGTTTGGTTTGTTTAATGAAATCTGTTTTCAAAGTAGGGATTGAAGGCCAAGTTGAAGTTTGGGAGATAGTTTATGTGGGTGGGAATAGACATTGACACAGGAAGTTACTCGGTTTGAAACAGTAAGGACATACGGTATGCCAGCTAACATTCTGTAGGAGTGCATGTTATTGAGAAGCAGATGATTGCTGTTAGAAAGCTGTGTGGATGTTGGTCTGATTGTGGGAGTTGGCGTCCTTTTAAGAAAGGACGCAAGATTGGGGGCTGTAAGCTTAGAAGCGCCGTTTAGTTGGACATTCTTGGATAGTAATGAATGACTGCCAGTATGGTCGTACTTTTTACCTGTGACAAAAACTTCTGTATGCTCTTTAAGACAGCGATATGTAAATGGGAGAAACCATTGCTCGTGAATAAACGTGCTACTTTATATAATCACATACAACATGACAAACAACATGTACACCTAGTATACACAACAACACTACGTACTGTGGGAACCGTGGCTAGCCATGTATACAAACCAAACATGGCATGGTACCTCTGCCACACAATACAGAATACTGGGAGAGATGGGAGCAAAGTATGTGCGAAGGTGGCAAGTAATTCTTGATTATAAAAGTATACAATGCAAAGTGTTGAGGGGATGTGCCAGACAGACTTGGGTAGGCAGTGCACAGACATGTACATGTCAACATACACTGATGGTCTATTGAGTGAAGTTGACAGTGGACGCAACCATGATAGTACAGTCAGTAGGGAAGATTACGGAAAGGTAGCACGTACGTGCCTCCTCCCCAAAATATTTAGCGTAGTGGGCTGGCTTGGCGTACACAAGGCTAGCATAGGGGTATGAAGAAGAGTCCTGTTTCTCTTGGTGTGGTTTTGTTCCAGAATGATGAACGTGTCTGCCAGGTCTGCGCAAGTTACACCACCATGAGGCGGACGCCATGAGCGAAGGTGGCTGCGTGAATGAGGCTCTCAGCGTGCTGGTATCCAAAAACGGTCATGGCCACAGCGACCCACATATGTTACACAGTTCACTTTTTGACACCGCCGTATATTAAAGAGGGCCCACCACGTGCCAGCGGAAGCTCCTGGGCCGAGGTCTGCGAGCTCGGAAGGCTCCTGAGATTAACACTGGCTACTGCGACACAGGCACACAGTGCCCAGCATTAGGCCGGTCAGCGTGGAGTGCTCTGTATACTACTAACACAGTAGTCCAACAGGTACCCACAGTGGAACGGTGTTTTGATACCATAGTGGACAATGCTCGAACTGTATCTGAGAGTGGAGATGAGGGTACTTCCTTCAACCAGGTGCAACCAACTCTAGGTCCCAAAAGTGAAACGGAGTCTTGATCCCACAATGAAGGATGTCCAATATTACTTGCTGCTTGGTTTTACAGAACTCCCTCCATTGTGGTGCATCAGACTCTGTGCTTCCGTACCTAATTGCTGCACATGATTATTGTGCTTGGTTGACACCAGTTGGTGCAGTACACCGCGGTACAGCAGGTCTGAACAGTGAAACGGGGGTCTTGATTCTATGATTGAGAATGTCAGAAGTTAAAGTCTGTGTTGATTTCTGTGTTCCCCCTACGATCAGGTGCAACCAACTCTAGGTCCCAACAGTGTCTTGATCCCACAATGGACGATGTCCGATATTATCTGCAGCTTGGTTTTGATAGAACTCCCTCCGCTGAGGTGCATCACACACTGTGATTCTGTAGCTAACTGCTGTACAGGATTATTGATCTTTGTTGACTATAGTCGCTGGACTACACCACAGTACAGCAGGTCTGAACAGTGAAACGGGGTCTTGATTAAATGATTGAGGATGTCAGAAGTTAAAGTCTGTGATGATGTCTGTGTACCCCCTCCGATCAGGTGCAACCAACTCTAGGTCCCAACAGTGGAACAGTGTCTTGATCCCACAAGGGACGATGTTAGAACTGCATCTGAGAGTAGAGATGAAGGTACTCCCTTCGACCAGGTGCAACCAACTCTAGGTCCCAACAGTGGAATGGTGTCTTGATCCCACAATGGACGATGTTAGAACTGCATCTGAGAGTAAAGATGATGGTACTCCCTTTGACCAGGTGCAAACAACTCTAGGTCCCAACAGTGGAACGGTGTCTTGATCCCACAATGGACGATATTATCTGCAGCTTGGTTTTGATAGAACTCCCTCCGTTGAGGTGCATCACACACTGTGATTCCGTAGCTAACTGCTGTACAGGATTATTGGGCTTGGTTGACTGTAGTTGCTGGACTACACCGCGGTACAGCAGGTCCGAACACTGAAACGGGGTTTGATTCTATGATTGAGGATGACAGAAGTTAAAGTCTGTGATTATTTCTGTGTACCAACTCCGACCAGGTGCAACCAACTCTAGGTCCCAACATTGGAAAGATGTCTTGATCCCACAATGGAAGATGTCCGATATTACTTTCTGCTTGGTTTTCATAGAACTGCCTCTGTTGAGGTGCAACAGACTCTGTGCTTTGGTAGCTAACTGCTGCACATGATTATCGTGCTTGGTTGACAACAGTCGGTGGAGTACACTGCGGTACAGCAGGTACGAACAGTGAAACAGGGTCTTGATTCTATGATTGAGGATGTCATAAGTTAAAATCTGTGTTGATTTCTGTGTACCCCCTCCAAACAGGTGCAACCAACTCCGTGCTTTCGAATCCAACGGTACATGGCTGTGAGGCGTTAATGACCACTGCCTCTGGCCTACACTGCGGTTAGAAGGGTTCACAATTTAGATCGAGTGGTAATTGTTTAATTACAGAATCCAGTTGTCAAGTAACTACAACATCTATTGAAATATACACAATATTGTGTTAGTATACGTGCTTGAAGAACTTTTTTTAGATGAGTTATAGGTTTAGTAAAGTGACCAAATTCATCTTGCAAGTCAAAAGTATCAGTGAATAATGTAGACTGTGGACAGATGAAATCGCAATTCGATTTTTTAAAATTTATTTATTGCAGAGTTTTCTGTAATTTATGTTGTATTTTATGAAGAGGCAGTGAGAAAAAGTATTCATGGTTGTGTGTGTGAGTACTGCCTTCAATTAACACTGCAGACAGCAGTGTTCACAATTCAGATTGAGTCGCTATTGTGGATGACGCAGTTCTGTAGCAAAATACATTGCTCTAGTGCGCTCTATCTGCACCACTCATACGCATCATTGCAGGCTCCGCACACGGTCTTTGTGGCTTCGCAGATTGAAAACTGTGGAACTCAAGTCAATGCGACGTGGCTGTGGGCCCTAGCTGAACACTCTCTCCGACCAATACTGCAGACAGCAGTGTTCACATTTGAGATTGAGTCGCTATTGTAGATGACGCAGTCCTGTAGGAAAAGACATTGCTCCAGTGCGCTCTGTCTGCACCACTCATACGCATCATTGCAGGCTCCGCACATGCTTCTTTGTTGCTTCGCGTATTGCAAACTGTGGAGCTCAAGTCAATGCCACTTGGCTGTGGGCCTTTGCTGACCGCTCTGTCTAGCCTACACTGCAGACAGCAGTGTTCACAATTGAGATCAAGTCGCTATTGCAGATGATGCAGTGTTGATGGCATCAGGTATTGCTCCTAGTACGGCCCGCCTGCAGCACGTATCATCTCTGGCTGTGCACATGCTGACTGCTTTTGGTGTAGTTATGTGAGTGCACTAGAACTGATGGAGCGTTTATGATATCATCTTTTTGTGTATTATTTCAGTTCTATTGATTCTGTCTCAATATGCAACAAGTTGCGGTTCTTTACGATAGAATTTTTTCTGTATTATTTCACATCTACTGTCCCTACCTTACTGCAGCACAAATTATCGATTTTTTCAATATTGAATCTCTGTGTGTGATCCAATGATTACTGTTGTAGTTGATGCTAGCAGCAACCATTCCCTGAGGGCTGCTTTACACTCACCCCACACGCATCCAGCACAGATGTCACTGGATATGTGACCCTGGTAATAAAAAGGTGTTGAGCGCACTTGCGCATACCCACTTTCACTATCTATCTGTGTCATTGTGTTCATTATTTATGCATGATACTGCCCCTGGACCGTACCACATTACATTGTGCTGTGGACAGTGTATGCAAACATGTTACCTCTGATAGTGGAGAAAACTTCAGTTATGTAACTTTTAGGTGTATGGCTATCACAGGTAAAGTAAAGTCCACATTTGTAAAGCACACAATCACCCGTAAAGGTCTCTAGGCGCTGGGGGCCGTCGGGAAGATTAAGCGAGCTATTGCCCAGAGTCACATGGTGCTGGGCTAACCTGCCGCCGGAGCCGGGGATCGAACCGTGGTCCCCAGATTCCAGCGTCAGTCGCCCTGGCCGTGGCGCCACACCTCTTCCACAGGTGGAAGGCTACTTTACAAAGTATGAATATTGATGAAGATGATGGGTGCATGTTGTGTGTAGTGTAATTTATGTATACATAGCAAAAAGTTTAGAAAAAATCTCTCTAAGCAGAAGAGGTGTGTCACATCAAATGCAGTACAGAGATTGACTAAAATGGGTGGCGTTTTCCATCTGTTAAAATGTGAAATGTTAGGAACTAATGAAATGCTTTTTTTATGGTCACATGGCAATCACGCAGCCAGCGCGCAAGGAGACCGCACCTGGCGTGATTTTGAGAAAATGTATTTACTATATTATAACTATTTTTGATTATCGCTTGTTCTCATATACACTTTAAAGTTATTTAGATATAGTATTGAGACAAAAAAAATGAGGTAATGGCGTAAACGGTGTGACACCGTACATCTATGAAGTGGCAGCGTGCACTCATCGCATACGCAACGCGCAGCTGGCGTGACCCCATACATACATGACGTAACGCGCGGCTTGGTAGTGCATACTCGTATATGTTGTTACACTGGACGCGGTGCCACAAACCTGTCGGATATGAAATGCACACCATTTAAATGTGGTGGATAGTATTCGCGTGCTGATCGAGCTTGGTAGACTACTGGTACAGGACTGTAGTTTTCTAAAAAAATAATTTTTAAATGATATACATATTTTCGGGGGAAAGATATAAAACATTACATAATTTTTGTTGCAAAATATTAAAAAACAATTAACAAAATATAGGTTTTATTAATATTAAAATATGAAATTAACATTTAAAAAACCTTTGAACTTCACTGAAAAAACCATAGGATTTACAGACATTATAGTTAGGAATTAGCATTTAGAAACACCTTAGAAATGTACTGAAAAAAACATAGGTTTCAGGCACGTTATTTGAGATATCATCAGTGATGTCATCAGTGATGTCACTGACCATGCCATGAGTGATGTAATATGTGACGTCATCAGCAGTGCATTGCGGGCACACAAGTCAAATGTCCAGCTAACTATAACGTCTGTAAAACCTATGGTTTTTTCAGTGAATATATATACACATACACATTAATATATATGGTTTTTTTCCAACAACACAGTTCACAAACGAACGGCACACTTTACAGCTGGTGCATACGTCAAGGCTGGACTGGCCTTGAAATTTTATTGTTCACCAAAAACAAGGAAAATGCAGCACTCGCCTGGGGATTTCATGATTTCCTTTATTTGTAAGCCATCTCACTCCACATACGCGTTCACCTTTTTTTTTTAGGGGGGTTTAATGACGGTTCAAAAAAATGAAAGAGGTAGGGGCGTGGCTAAGCGGCGGTGTGAGATGGCCGCAGCTTGAATGGGCTCTTCCCGACCTGCGGCACTAAACCGTCCTGCAGCCTGCGGACCCGGACAAAAGCCCTCCCGCGGTGCCCATTGGAACGGTGGACACCCTCGCGGAGGCTGCGGAGTGGCTTTCCGGCGCGGCAGGAGCCGTTACACTGACGATCAGGCACTCGGCCACGGGGACACCCAGACAGCGCAAGATGGCGGCTCCGATGCGCTGAGAACAGCGCAATCCTGCTTTACCTTTGGCGAACTGCTGACGACCTTCCCCCTTCCACCGGGTGAGACGAGGAGGGGGGCCTGGGCCCTGGGGACGCTGCGAGGGCTCGGCGGTGAGATTGGAGGGGCGACAACCTGCCCACCATAGCCGGTCGTGGTGGTGGCGATGGCCCGGACCCGAGAGTAACTTTAGGCCCCGGCTTTGAGGCCCACCTTCAGGCGGCCATAGAGGCGACGGCGCGGCACCGCTGCAGCGGGGGGGAGAGGCGGCACGTGACACGCTGACCCGCTGCGGCCTGCAGAGCACACGGCGGAGCTTGGGAGGCCTGGGACCCTCTGGTGGCCTTTGGAGGCGCTCCATCCACACCTGGATGGCGCTTTAGACGACGATGCCCTGGCAGAGTCTGGGGCTTATTGCGACATTGGGGGACCTCTGAGGGCCCGTTGGACGGTGGTCAGGACCCTTGTGTCGCCCTTTCCCTCCCCGCCTTGATCAGGGCGGTTCCGGAAGGACTGCTGGACTGAAGATTGCTTGACCCCCCCCCACCCCTCCCTCCTCAATTGACTGTGCGGTGCTGGTGGCTGCGTCCGGCCATTAAAGGATCCGGGGTGTGAGGTGTACCCATCGGTGATCTGTTGGGCGTGGGGCAGGACATATATCAATTGCTCCGGTTCTGGGTAAAGGTGCCAAAACACTGACGCATTTTCCTTGCCGCGCCTTTTGCTGTGGGGGGAAAATGGCGTCAGGAAGCAGGAGCTCCAAAAATAACGCCCAGGCGAGACTGTCCAAGCATGCGTGGGTGGAGACAAAGTTGACTCACCAAGAACTGAAAAAGACGGCGCGAAAGGGTCGTCTCCCCAACCAAAGGAGCCCACGCTCCATGATGTCCTGGCACCCATAGGGGAAATGCGCACGTCTATGGACTCTGTAACGACAGAAGTTTCACTACTTCGTGCCAATTTTAAGCAAACAAATGAAAAAGTGCGAGAGCTCAAGGTGGTGACGGCGGCACTCCAGGAAGATACTTCCGAGCTCCAACGGCAGATGTCGGACATGGAAAAAAGACAGGCTCGTATGACACAGCAGCTCGACGACTATGAAGGGAGGGCCCATCGCAACAACGTCAGGATTCTCGGGGTTCTGGAGAAAATGGAGGGGCCGGCGGCTGACCTCTATGTGGAGGAGCTAATTACGAAACATTTGAAGCCCAAGACATTGTCTGCATATTTCTCCATAGAACGAGCCCATAGAGTACCGGGCGGGAGGCCTAATGTCGGGGCACCTCCCAGACCAATTATTGCCAGAGTCTTTAACTTTCGTGACCGTGACAATATTCTACAAACTGCCAGAGCGGGCCCCCCACTTAAGATCGACAAGTACGAGGTCTCCTTCTTTCCGGATTTCACGGCTCGGGTCCAGGCGCAGCGACGCAGCTTCCAGGCAGTGAAACCAGAACTGTGAGGAGGAGACATCAAGTACGCGATGCTTTTTCCAACGAAATTGAGAGTCGAAAGGGACGGTAAATCTTGGTTTTTCGACACACCTGAGGCAACCTGGGACGAGCTGGATGGATGGACTAAAGTTGGAGGCAAACCTGGTGGACGCCGTGGCGCACCGGAGCGGGGACCTGGAGATAAACCAGAGTCAACAGCGATGGGAGATGACGTGGGGGCAAGCGGCCTCTCGGAACAGGAGTGAGAGGCACAAGAGACCTAAAGAAGGACTGACCCTGATGGACACTTGCAAGTATTAGGGGGGACGGGCGGCTTGAGAGGGGTGTCATTGGGAGTAGGTGTCTGACTTTAGTGATTCCGGGTCTATAATATGGTTTACTGTATTTACTTAGACATGTTGTGACGATTTTCCATAGGCAAATATTCTTGATTGCAGGCTGCACTGTTACGACCTTATATTAGATAATTATGCCGCGGGAAGGGAGGGAACGTTTCGCCTCTACGCAGTTAGTACGGGTGGGGGACACAAAGGCACTCTGCCGGGTTGGGGGGTGGGCAATTTGTGGTCCACAGGCAGGGGAGCAGGGAGGGGGGTGGAGGGGAGTCAAGGGGATGTTCCAGGGGTGAGTTGGCACAGAGTTATTGGTGGTAACGACTGTAGTGATTGTGTACAAATTCAGATTGCAATGTTCAAGGGGGGGAGGGTTGGTTGCACTTTGTTTGGTGCTTTAGTTTTGGACTGTATTTCAAGGATATCAGTGACTGCATGGGTGGACTGCTGCTGAGCTTTCAAGGATGTTTCAGTAATGATGGCGGACGTGGTCTTGGCTGATGTGATAACAAATGAAGATGCCCCGATTGTGGCCCCGGTACCCCCCCTGACCCTGCTTACCTGGAATTGTGCGTGGTTTGGGGGACAAAATCAAAAGGGGTTTGGGGTTGCAATATGTACGTAGGGTGGCCCCAGCATTGGTACTACTTCAAGAAACGCATTTGGTGGGGTTGACATGTAAGGCTTTGGATCGATGGGGTTACACAACGGTGATACACTCTGAGTTCTCCTCCGCTTCCAGGGGGGTGGGAATCTTGAAGCGTAAGAATTCTCACGTGATAGTGCAACAGTGTGGAAAGATGCACGAGGGCAATTTGCAGCTATCTCCTGTTTATGGGAGGGGAAGAGATTTAATGTGGTACCGGTATACGTTCCCCCTGCCTTACACTCAGTACCTCTCCCCGCCCTCAGTGCATTTCTGCTCACGCTCCCGGAGGGCGAGCTTATATTGGGCGGAGACTTTAATGCGGTTCTCGATGAAGGTCTTGACCGCCACCCCAACAGGACGAAAGGGATGAATAAGGCGAGGCTGAAGGGCTATGTAGAAGCTATGGGTCTTACGGATGGGTGGAGGTTCAGGCACCCCGGGGAGCGTGGCTACACCTTTTATTCAGGGGTACACAATAGTCTCTCTCGTATTGACCATTTCTTCGTTTCTACTGACATTTTGCCACACATATTAGATGTAAACATAGGCCCAAGGGGTATATCAGATCACTCCCCGCTTCTCATGGTATACACCTCTCATGTAAAAACCCGGAGGCGAATTTTCCCAATCCCGCCCCATTATTTACAGATTTCCAAAATCAGACGGGACCTAGTCGCGACCACGAAATGCTACTTCCAAGAGAATGTCGCTACCGTGGACTCCCCTGGGGTCCTATGGGAAGCATACAAAACGGTGCTAAGAGGCCAGGCGATAGCCTCCATAACAGGTTATAAGCGGACTGTGCAGGAAGACCTGGCTACATTAGACCGAGACTTAGGCAATTTGCAGACCAAACATGCTCAAGATCCTACTGAGGGGGCTAAGCGACAATTACGCCTTAAACAGGAGGAATTCACGGAGTATCAGCGAGTGCAGGTCAGACAAAGGCTCACGCGCACTTAACATATAGTGTACGAGGTGGGCGATAAGGCGGGGAGACTACTAGCATGGCTCGAAAATAAAGACAGGGCCCAGAGAACGATAGCACAGCTTCGCTCCACCGACGGTATGGTACATACTTCCCTCACAAATATAATAAACACTTTGGCTGATTACTTTGAGGAGGTATACACGTCCTCTTCGGAGATGTATTCTGAGGAGGCACAGACTTATATTAAAGATATCCAAATGCCCTCCATTTCAAACGCAGATGCTGACCTTTTGGAGTCGGACTTCACTGTGGAGGAGGTCGTGGGTGCTATCCACTCCTTGCAGTCGGGTAAGACTGGGGGGCCAAATGGAATTCCAATAGAACTATATAAGCGCGTCTCAGATCATATAGCCCCACATCTGTTGCAAATGTTTAACGACAGCTTGACCGTGGGGGAATTACCTAGAGATCAACGGACTGCAACAATCATAGCTATACCAAAGCCCGGTAAATCCCCAGACGAATGTACGTCATACCACCCTATTTCGCTATTGAACGCGGAGGCAAAAATATTGGCCAAAATGATTGCTGCGCGACTAACACCACATTTGGAGACGCTGGTGCATCCGGATCAATCTGGATTCATGCCAAACAGGAGCACTGCTTTAAATATAAGAAGAATTCATGCGGTCATGGCGCAGATCCCAGCCATATCAGAACCGGCTGAGATCTTGTCATTAGACGCGCGTATGGCCTTCGACAGGGTCGAATGGCCATATTTATTTGCGGTCCTGCGACATCTAGGCTTTCGGCCAAAGTTTTGCGCATGGATCAAACTCCTCTATACGAATCCACTTGCACATGTAGTGGCCAACGGCCATATTTCCAGGGATTTCCGGCTGGGTCGTGGTATGCGTCAGGGATGTCCCCTGTCGCCTCTGCTTTTTGCATTAATTTTGGAACCATTGGCAGCATGGATATGGTGGGACCCCATGATAAAAGTTCTTAACTGGACTGAATCGTGGGAGGACCGCATATCATTATATGCTGATGATATTCTTCTCTATTTGACTCGCCCCAGGCGTTCTCTCATGGTTCTCCTTGACATATGTAAGATCTTTGGGAGGGCCACGGGATACACCATCAATTGGGCCAAGTCGGTGTTATTCGTCCTCAATGGGCCCCCACCTATCCTCCCGAACGACTGCCCCCTGAGGGTTACTGCCGGACCCTTCAAGTATTTGGGGGTATGGGTGACACCGAATCAAGAGATCTTCTATCATCATAATTTGCTGCCACCACTTGAGCGACTCCGCATGGATGTGAGGCATTGGCACACCCTACCGCTGACCCTGTTAGGAAAAGCCGCTCTATTTAAAATGATGACATTACCGAGATTTCTTTATATCCTAGAAAATGCCCCGTTTCTGGTGCCTCCGAAATATTTTCAGTCCATCAACGCATTAGTCTCTGGCCTACTCTGTGGGGATAAACCTCCACGTATCTCCTGACTAAAGTTGGTAAGAGGGTGGTTTGATGGGGGCATCGCGCTTCCAGATGTCCAGTTGTATTATTGGGCGTCACAACTTAAAAACGTAAATCACTGGCTCCACGCACCACAGACAGAGCCCGCGTTTAAGGCGGACAGATATGACCTAGGGGCTGGAGGAGTGTTGACCGCGCTCTATGATCTCCGGAGTGTAGCAACCCTGATAGGCCCTACGGCCCACACATTGAAGCTCTGGCACATGGCATCAGCACGTCTCAAATGTCAGAACAAGATCACGCAGATGACACCACTTTGGGCGTCGGACGCCTCGGCCGTCTTTGTAATAGCAAGGGATTTGAGGCCTGGGACTGCATAGGAATTTCGACGATTGGAGACATTTACAGACGGGGCAAAATCCTTACTTTTGGCCAACTAGCGGCCCAATTCAGCTTGGTGGAAGCGGAACGTTTCTGCTATCTGCAAATCACTCATGCCCTGCGATCGGTGCTACCGGCAGAGGGACAGCTACCTGAATCCACTCCTTTGGAGGATAGACTGCTGACGGAACATATGCTTAACAAGGCGACCTCATTGGTTTATCGTAAGCTAATTAACAACATGCCTGACCCCATGGACAGACTTAAAACCGCCTGGACTATAGAACTGGGTGACCTCGATAATTCGGACTGGCAAACCGCACTTTCCTCGTCTCAGGAGGTTGTTATATCATCACGACTCAGACTGGTACAATTGAAAGTCTTATACAGAGTATATTACACTAGGGTCACATTACATAGGATAGGAAGAGCCACACACCGATATTGCCTGAGAGGCTGCGGAGAAGAGGGGACGTTCTATCATACTATTTGGGAGTGCCCTGTGATTGCTAGTTATTGGACCCAGGTAATGAGAACTATATCCCAAGTGTTGCAAGTTTCGATGCTCCCTGAGCTGCGACGGTGCCTACTGAACATTTGGGAACCGAATGACCTCAGTAACCCTCTGCAGGCTTGGGCTACATTGGGTATTATGTACGCTAAACGGAATGTGGCCAAGGCCTGGGGATCCCCTGTGTCTCCGGCGCTCAGAGACTGGAGCACGGATTTAGACTCATCAATGGTTGCTGAAAGGACAGTATATTTGAATAGGAAATGTCCGCGAAAGTGGGGGGCAATTTGGGTAGCCTGGAATGAATATAGGGGACACATTTGTGAACCACCCCAGTTGCAAAGTGATACAGATTCGGATGGTTAAGGGAAAGGAGACGAGAATATCTAGGATTGTGGGGCTTTGTTGCTGAGACATGCCGATTATGATACTTGTTTTCTCTTGCGAGCATATACTGTGTCCACCACATGTCTTCACATTATTTATGTATGATTGATAAGTGCAATGTAACCTTGAAAATGTCCAATGTTCTTTCTTTATTCTCAATAAATTGTTTAAAAAAAAAAAATGAAAGAGGTGGTAACCAAACTCTCAAGCGTAGAAGACTGGAATCCCGTTTAATCATCATATTCAAGACAAAGTTTCCCCTCAGCCTGAACGGGGATGAAGAATTACATATTCATCTATGAAAAACATCACAACAATTAGAAGACATCACCAATAGAACTAAATCAAGTGATATGGGCACTAAGCCCGCTACAACTCGAAAGCGTGAGATAACAGAGACAGGAGCGAAAAGCGAGTACTAAGCTCAATAAACAAGAAAGTGAGACTACTCCAATTACCCTGATAGAATAGCTGGCAACCATCATAAACAACTCCAGACAAACTGGGGAAGATAGACCACCTAGCCAAAAATCCTCACGGAAAAAAGAGCTAACTGAAAGAGATGAAAGTGGTGCAATGAATTCATGAAAATGAACTGAAAATAATGAAAACAATGTAATGAAACAAATAAATGGTGCATCGGAACAGCAGAAAGCAATCCCCTACAGCCGTGGTTCCCAAACTGTGCGCCGCGGCACCCCGTGTGCCGTAATGAGGAGCCAGGGGCGCCACGACCACTATGTGGAAAAGTGAAGCCTCATTTTTTTGCAGCCAAAATATGTCCCTCCTGCAAATCCCAAGAGCGCACTTCCGCTATACGTGCATCTCTGATTTCTAACGTGCTCTGTTTTTACAGTAAACATAATGCTGGTGATATGTGTGTAAAACGAAGTTTGGGCATTTACACCAGTATCACCAGCATTATTTTTACTGTAAAAATGGCGCACGTTAGAAATCTGATATAAAATATAAGCCAAGCCAAGGCCTTCTCTCAGCGAGAGGATGGCCTTGACTTTGCTTATGTTTTATGTCTGATTTCTAACGTGCTCCGTTTTTACAGTAAACATAATGCTGGTGATACAGGTGTAAAATGAAGGTTGGGCATTTACACAAGTATCACCAGCATTATTTTTACTGTAAAAACAGAGCACGTTCGAAATCAGACATAACATATAAGCCAAGCCAAGGCATTCTCTCAGCGAGAGGAAGGCCTTGACTTTGCTTATGTTTTATGTCTGATTTCTATCGTGCTCCGTTTTTACAGTAAACATAATGCTGGTGATACGGGTGTAAAATGAAGGTTGAACATTTACACACGTATCACCAGCATTATTTTTACTGTAAAAACAGAGCACGTTAGAAATCAGACATAAAATATAAGCCAAGCCAAGGCCAAAGTGTTAATATCCATTATTGCAGTATATATGGTTCCGAAGTTTATGCATGTATAAGGCCCCTGCATAGCTCTGATTGATATTAGGACAGCTACTGCAGCTGGGTTTTGTGGGGGCACACCTTGGCATGGCAAGGGAGGGCCTGTATCCTTCTTTAATGAAGTGAAGCTAGACAATGTTACATAGGGTATCTCCTACCTACAGGTTTGTTTATTAAAAGGTTTTGTGCGGCAGAACAGGTCACCGCTTAGCATCGCTCCAGGTCTTGCCAACCTTTTTCCATATTGTTATATATTTGTTATTGTTATATTTGATTTGTAGCGCGCTCAATCACCTACAGGCCTCTAAGCGCTCGGGAATCGATGGTAAACAACAACTTCGACAGTACAGAGGGCATCCATATTGACACTGTCTGAAGCCTTTATGGAAATGACTACCTTTAAATGTGTTCTTTCGAAGAAGGAAACACATAAGCAAGCTCCTTGTTCAATTAAAAGCAGCTCATTAGAATGACATGTCATAGAGTATGTAATTCACAGTGTATATGGACACACGCAATTACATAGATATTCCTATCCACATTAAGGGGGTTGCACGTGGGGAGGTCAAGGCGTCATGAGGGTGGCATGTTCGAGTTAAGAAGAAATAAATTGTCGGTCTGTTAGCAACAGTGAAATACAGCTAGACTTAGCCATCTGGAAGCTCTCAGTGCTGTTGTGGGAGTGCAGCACGTTTAAAACCTGGACTCTTGTGAGACTATCAATCATAGGTGTGCAAATCAGTGTATAGGACATGTTACATAAGACAAAGGATAACAAGGGGTGAATTCACATGTCATCCATATTGGTAGGCAGTATAGTTGAAGAGTACTTGGTCTGGAGAAGCACAAACTCTGAATTTAAAATGTAACATAATGGATTGGGGCTCTTTAAAGACAAGAACAGATTTGTACACAAGTGAACCCTTTTCGCAACATTAGAACAATGAAAGTCTGGGGGGAAAACCCACATGTTCTAATCTATACCTTGAAGTCTACCAGCAGTTCTTTGATGACAGATATTAGCTCACTGTAAACTGCAACTAACAAAAGAAAGTCTTTGACAAACACAGTAACTCAAGGACCTGTTTACGTTACATTCACTTTGTGATCTGCACGGTACATGTTCTGTGCAGCAGGCATATCAACTCTCTGCACTACCTAACCAAGAATAACAACTTCCTGGAGTCAAAACTTCTATATTAGACAAAACTCTGATCTCGCCTAGGAGAACATTAATTACCGGACCTTTATTGACATTTTAATTGCTGCCTGAACACTGCTAGAGGCCAGGAATGGGGCAGCAGGTGTTTTTATGTCCCTGGGCGAAGTCATCACCCGCTGCGGTGGCACCGGTCGCACCGCCCTAGAGCCAACCCTGCCTTCACTTTTATGAGTAACGCTATAAAATGTATTAAATGCATCTGAGAGAGAGTGGTTATGGAGACTGTTAAAGGGAAGTAGGGAGGGAATCCATGGCGGAGGTGGTCATTTGGAGGGGGACGCCAAAAAACATTGCCGCACTGGGCGCCACCAGTGCTAAAGCCGGCCCAGCTGCTGTGCAACAGACTCACAGAATGGTGAAAAAAATGGTGAGGCGCCACGGCCAACTGCCAATTAGGTCAAGGGAGCCACGGGTCAAAAAAGTTTGGGAACCACTGCCCTACAGAAACATTTTCAAAAAAAGGAAATGAAAGAAACACTGAAAAGCAACCAAACACTGCAAGTCCCATAATGCCTCATAACCGGCTAATATGGCCAAACTATAAATAGTGGACATAGAAGGTGGAGTCACAAGACAGTGAACAAGACCATTTCTTGGTCGAAACGTTGGTGGTGGCCATGGTGATAATTGTGCTAAATAAAACTGAATTTAAGAGAAGGAGACCTAAGGAGTGCGATGTATTCCTTGATGATATATATATATTACCTACTGGTAAGTAGTTATAGTTAGGCCCTAGTTACCATAGGAAAATAGCAACATTCTATTCCCAATAACTTTGGCGCAGATGGCTGAATCTTCATGAAATTATCAAAACTCGTGGGGCGCTCTGGTACGTTCCTATCTTGAACGTTTCGGGGTGATTCGGCAATCAGGGTCAGAAAAAAAAGGGGGGGTCCCAAAACATGTTTTCCCCATGCAATTTACCGTAGGAAACTTTAGACGCTGCTACAGCCCGAACTGCTGAACGGAATTACACCAAATTTGTTAAATGGTTTAAATCCATTTAGTAGTTGCTGAGAAAATCAAAATGTAAAAAAATTATATATCTAGAGGCGCGCAGGATCCACGCACCCTCCCGATCACGAGCTTCATGCTAATTGGCTGTCAACACTCCAAACCAGGAAGTGTTCGCAGCCATCTTGTGCCTCGGTAGAACCGAGGCACAAGAAAAGAGAAAAACAGATGTGCAAAACACGAAAAGGGGGCAGGGTAGAAACACCCTGAACCCCTAGGCCTGCTCAGGGGGTCCCACAAGGTCCTAGGATGCTTGATTCAGGTCCAGGGAAGACATGGCTTGGCAGTTCTGGCTGGACTGGTCCCATGAGGCACAGGGTCAATACTGATTTGCATATAGCCATGTCTGAACTGGGGTGGAGTGGTGAGCAAAATAACAATGGATTAATCCCAGATCTGTGACTGGGGGTGAATGTTTTGTCAATGTGCAACATTCCATCTATCATCTTGTGTGTTTTGCTGTTCGCCCTATGTGGGAAGGGTATGCCCAGATGCTTCGTTAATATTTAGCCCCCGGGTGGGCCAAGTACCAGGGGAAATCTTTATATTGTAAAGGGGGGCCCAAAGGGGCCCCTCAGCCCCGGGGACCACCACCCCGGGGCTTTTCAAAAATATTTGGGGGGCTCATGACCCCCCAACCACTGGGTACCACCACCCCCTGGGCTTATAAATTAAATGGGCGGGGGTTCATAAGCCCCCCAATTCCCGGGGACCGCTACCCCGGGGCTTTTCTAAAATAATTACGGGGGGCTCACGGGCCCCCTGCAGCCCCGGGGACTGACACCCCCGGGGCTTGTATTTTTTTTTAAATAAAAAAACCTGAGTGGGGGGCTTGAACCCCTCCACACAACCCGGGGACCGCCACGTCCCCGGGGCTCTAAATATTAAAATTGGGGGGTCTGTGAAGGATACCTAAGCCCCAGTGACCACCACCCCCCGGGGCTTTGTAAATGGTGGGACGGGGGCACGCGGCCCCCCTCCTGGAGCCCTCAATGGCCCTGGGGACCACCACCCCCCAGGGCCGGCTCCTGCAGTGTCCAGGGGTGCCTGGGACACACAGCCCCCCTCCAATAATAAAATAACATTTTAAAAATGGCAATGCCCCGGGGGATGGGGTCCCAGTGGCCGATTATGGCCTCTGGATGGTGGCCATGTGCCCCCTTCCAATTATTAAAAAAAAAAAAAGTTAGGGGTCAGTTCCTGGGGGATGGGGTCCCCAGGGCCAATAAATTAGGAAAAGAAGGGGGGCCACAAAGCCCCTCTTCTTAAATTGTTTTCTTTTAAAAAGACTGGCATCGCGCCGGAGGCCCCCCCTTCCTGCAACACTTTGCAAACACGCCCCCAAGCGCGTTTGCAAAGCGGAACTAATTCCCCTTGAATAGTGAGGGTCTCTGGGGGCCAACTAGCCCACCAGAAACCCCTAGTATGCACGACGGAACTGCATTGCATAGAGGTGTTCAGAGGTCACGCCCCGTTTTACACCTCTCTGCAACGCAGCTCTTTGGCGCTTAATGGAGGTACCTGGTAGGCTAGTTCCACCACAGGGACCCTCAGGATTCAAGGGGAGTTAATCCCCCAACTTAAAACTCGCCATGAGATGCATTTTAACAGTGGTGGAGGGAGGGGCGGGGCCTGAGGTGACATGTGTGCAAACACACCCTGTGGCGGGTTTTAAGTTGGGGAATTAATTCCTTTTTAATCCTAAGGGTCCCTGGGGGCGAACTATCCCACCAGGTATCTCCAGTAAGCACCACGGAGCTGTGTTGAAGAGTGTTGTAAAAAGGGGCGTGGCCTCTGAACATCTCCCTGTAACCCAGCTCTCTGGTGCATACTGGAGGTACCTGGTGGGCTACTAGGGTGTGTTTGCAGACATGTCACCTCAGGCCCGCTCCCTTCCTTCACCATTGTGTAAACGCACCCCCTGATGAGTTGTAAGTTGGGGAATTAATCCCCCTTCAATACTGAGGGTCCCTGAGTGCCAACTAGCTCACCAGGTACCCCCAGTATGAGCCAGGGAGCTGGGTTACAGAGAGGTGTTCAGAGGCCACCTCCCTTTTTACACCTCTCTGCAACGCAGCTTTGTGGTGCTTACTGGAGGTACCTAGTGGGCTAGTTGGACCCCAGGGACCCTCAGGATTCAAGGGGACTTAATCTCCCAACTTAAAAAGGCCACAGGGCGTGTTTACACAGTGGTGAAGGGAGGGGACGGGGCCTGAGGTGACATGTGCAAACACACCCTGTGGCACGTTTTCAGTTGGGGAAATAATTCCTCTTCAATCCTGAGGGCCCCTGGGGCCAACAAGCCCTCCAGGTGCTTCCAGTAAGTGCCACTGCGCTGCGTTGCAGAGAGGTGGTCCAGGCTGTGCCCCTTTTTACACCTCTCTGCAACAGCGCATACTGGAGGTACCTAGTGGGCTAATTTTACCCTAGGGACCCTCAGGATTCAAGGGAACTTAATCTCCCAACTTAAAATCGCCACAGGGTGTGTTTACACAGTGGGGGAAGGGAGGGAACGGGGCCTGAGGTGACATGTGCAAACACGCCCTGTGGCACTTTTTAAGTTGGGGAAATTATTCCTATTCAATCCTGAGGGCCCTTGGGGGCCAACAAGCCCACCAGGTGCTTCCAGTAAGCGCCACCACGCTGCGTTGCAGAGAGGTGGTCCAGGCTGTGCCCCTTTTTACACCTCTCTGCAACGGCGCTTACTGGAGGTACCTAGTAGGCTAGTTTGACCCTTGGGACCCTCAGGATTCAAGGGGACTTAATCTCCCAATTTAAAACAGCCACAGGCTGTGTTTACACAGTGGGGGAAGGGAGGGGACGGGGCCTGAGGTGACGTGTGCAAACACGCCCTGCAGCACGTTTTAAATTGGGTAAATAATTCCCCTTCAATCCTGAGGGCCACTAGGGGCTAACTAGCCCACCAGGTGCTTCCAGTAAGCGCCACTGCACTGGGTTGCAGAGAGGTGGTCTAGGCCGTGCCCCTTTTTACACCTCTCTGCAACGCAGATCTGCGGAGCTTACTGGAGGTACCTAGTGGGCTAGTTGGACCCTAGGGACCCTCAGGATTCAAGGGGACTTAATCTCCCAACTTAAAACGGCCACTGGGCGCATTTACACAGTGGGGAAGGGAGGGGACGGGACCTGAGGGAACGTGTGCAAACACACTCTGTGGCGCATTTTAAGTTGGGGAAATAATTCCCCTTCAATCCTGAGTGCCCCTGGGGGACTAACTAGCCCACCAGGTGCTTCCAGTAAGCACCACTGCACTGCATTGCAGAGAGATGGTCCAGGCCGTGCCCCTTTTTATACCTCTCTGCAATGCAGCTCTGTGGCACTTACTAGAGGTACCTGGTGGGCTAGTTGGACGCAAGGGACACTCAGGATTCAGGGGGACTTTATCCCCCAAATTAAAACAGCCATTGGGTGTGTTTGCACATATGTTACCTCAGGCCCCCCTCCCTTCACCAGTGTGCAAACAGACCCTGTGGCACGTTTTGAGAGGTAGTTTTAATAACCCTGTCCTATTATGTACTAGGGTCTTACAGAGGAGGCCATGGTAATCACAGGGGTACCCCAACGCATAGTGTTCCCTAGTCTATGTAGGTGTTTACACTGTATTCTAAGTGTCTTTTAGCATAGCACTGCCTCTAGGACTGGTTAGTCAGAGTTAGTTACTACCAGTACCCATCTGAAAAAGTTGAGGGTACAGGATGATTTTTCAACAAGGCCTCTTTCTGCTCCTCTGTTTATTCTTTCTGCACGTCTTCCTTCTTCCTGCACTTTTCTTCGTGTGTGAGGACTTCTGTTGCTTCTTTCTGCATTTCTTTTTCTTCTTTCTGTGCATTTTTTTCTTCTTTCTTCACATGTCCTACCTCTGTCGGGATAGTTAGAAACTAGCATTTAAAAATCCTTAGAAGTTCACTTAAAAAAACATAGGTTTCAGGCACGTTACAGTTAGAAATTAGCATTTAAAAAACCTTTTAAATTTACTGAAAAAAAACATAGGTTTCAAGGGCGTTATAGTTAGGAATTATCTTTTAAAAAAACCTTCAATTTCACTGAAAAAACCATAGGTTTCAGACACGTTATAGTTAGGAATTAGCATTTAAAAAACCTTAGAAATTAACTGAAAAAACCATGGGTTTCAGGGCGTTATAGTTAGCTGGACATTTCACTCGTACAAAACCATAGAAATTCCCCCGTTATAGTTAGTTCAGCTAACTATAACTCGCGCGCCCGCAATGCACTGCTGATGACGTCACATATTACATCACTCATGACATTGTCAGTGATATCACTCATGACATCACTGATGACATCTCAAATGACATCACTGATGACATAATCCTTGTGAAAGAGTGGCACCCCTCCTCTCAGCCTAATATAACCTTGATACACACACTCAAAAATAGAAGCTAACATTTTAAAAACAATGGACATACCAATACCACTTACAACACGCCCATTCAGTAATTCCAAGATTTACACACACATCCACTCCTTCACCAACAGTCCTATACAGTCACTCATACATGTACTCACCCATTATATGTACTTATACACCTATACATTCTGTTACACACCGACACTCATCCACAGTTACTCACATACATAGTCACACATGCAAACAAAGTATCAAACATCCATTTACTTGCATATACAGTTATACACACACCACCACACTTACTTCTACAGACACTTACACATACTTAGGGGCATATTATCAAGGAGCGATGTTAAAATTATCGCTGTTTTATCGGCAGGAAACTCCCGATAAAACGGCGATAATGGGCTTGATAATACTCCCTTGTTAATTCCCATAGAAGCCCATGTTCTGATGTTAATAAGGGCTTCTATGGGAATTAACAAGGGCGTATTATCAAACCCATTATCGCCGTTTTATCGGCAGTTTCCTGCCGATAAAACAACACTAATTTTAACACCGGTCCTTGATAACATGCCCCTTAGTCTCTTAAGCAATCACTTATAGAAACACATACTAATTTTTACAGGAAGTCTTCCAAACTCTCACTCTCACATATACTCACTTAAATACACCAATACTCACATATCCTAGTTTAAAACACATGTAGTTACTCATAAAGACACTATTGAGACAGTCATTCACTCACTAACACACCCATACACACTCTTATCCACCTATACAGTCCTGCACACATGCTGTCTTCAACACATACAAACAGTGAGTCACTCATTCATGAATCTATGCACTACATAATACCCCCATCGAACCATACAGACACTCATATTGATAATCAAAGAAACAACTAATAACCTATATAGACACTCATGTAGCTACTCACAACCCATGCAGCCACTTATACACAAAGTGAGAGACTGACACAGATATTTAAATATTTAAACATTGTTCACTAACCCATGTATTTGCTAAGAAACACTTGATCAGTCAGTTGTACAATCAATTTTACAAAATAAATATCATCCATTTAGACACTTATATACCTATTTATTCTTCCATCGACCTTGAGATATACATATATAAAACATTTCATTTTCAGAAAAAAAAACATTCACTGGATGATGTCAATTCAATTCAATTCAATTCTATTCAATTCTATTCAATTCAATTCAATTTCAGCTTTATTCGACCTACACTCATAAAAGCACACAGTAGAAAAGAATAATTGTCTCCTGGACTGCACATTAAAACATGATAAAACTGATTAATGTATACATTCTAAAAGATCATGATAAAAATACATTGTACACAATAAGAAATGTAAAAATAAGAAATGTAAAAACCGTCAAGGTACAATTAAAAAGCATTAGTGTAAAATTCACCCTTGGAGCCTATTTCCAGCTTCGCTCGCAGCCTAAAGAAAACAAAAAGATCACAGCAAGGGCTTCAGCCTTATAGCCCAAGCCCACCTCAGATATTTGGCTACCACCGTCGAAATTAATGGCAAAGTGCTGGTGCATATTATTCTTAGTGCTACTGCACTGCTTTTTGTACCCATGGTTCTACACATTGGGATTAGCCAAACTCGTCTGGGACTTCATAGGCAGGGCAAACGAACATAAAATGGGCAACTGTTTCTGAGTGTCTCTGGCAAGCCGGGCAAGTGTCCACACTTGCTCCAGCCCACCTTCCAGTGAAGGATTTTAGTGGCAAAGATCCAGCTCTAAGCTGGAAGTAGAGCTTCCTATCACCGGGTTTAGTGATGGAATCCCAGGATGGTTCCAATTTGGGAGTAACTTTTGCCTCTAAAAAACACCCCGTGATTCCAGAGGAATCTGCGTTACTCCAAACACGGAACGCCACCCGTTCCCAATAGATCTCTTTTAATATCTGTTTTGATGGAAACAAAGCTGCCATCGGGTCTTCCCAGAGCTCTCGCATACCCATTCCCGTCAGGGTCTCCGTTTTTTTAGCCAGCCAATCTTATGGAAGACGTCCAGATTAATGACGTCCATGAGGCCTTCAGCATAATGTGGGAGCTCCGGCGTAGTCCAAATTCTTCTCCAGTACAGAACAGGGCGTAGCCTCGCTATATCTGCAACAGCCCTTCTTCTCAAATCGTACCTTAATGGGTTCAATGGGGTACTCTGTGGAAGACCAGTGACATTCCTCAGAAATCTATTTTCAGAGAGAAATAGCGGAGTCAGTTTTTCAAAGCCCCACAGCTCGGCGCCGTTAAGCGCTGAGCTCAGAGCTTTTGCTTCATGGACCTGGAGCACTGCCTTAATTGGCTTGGTTGACGACTTACTGTGTTCCAGGTTCAAGACCCCCGAGACTTGGCGGTGTTTTAGGGCAGCCATACTTATGTGTTTATCCCATTTGCTACCTTTTTCTATATGCATACCCAGGTACACAAAATCATTGACCCTTTCAGGAGCTTGCCCACTCATATAGAACTTCCCTCTAAAGTTCGAGTGTGGGTTGAATGCCATGAGCTTAGATTTAGCCACATTAACCTCCAAGCCGTGGTCAAAACAGAATTCCTCGAACACTGCCAGAGCGCGTTGTAGAGCACTTTGTGTTTTGGATACAATGTCGTCCGCAAACAATAGCATTGGCGTCCTGACCCCTGCCAACTTAGGTGCATCTGTGTTTACTGATGTCATGCGGCCCACCACTCCATTGACATACAACGAGAAGAGTGTAGGGGCCATTGCGCAGCCTTGGCGCAGTCCACGTTCGACTGGAAATTCAGAAGTGACATTCCCCTGGCCACCCCACTGGATTTTTGCATAATTGTCCTCGTGGAGCCTCATGACCAGGGTCAGGATTTCATCTGGCATACCCAGTTTTTTTAAAACAGTCCATAACTTGGAACGTGGGACAAGATCGAAAGCGGCATGTAAGTCCACGAATGCCGCATAAATACTGCCCTTGCCCAAAAGCACTGTCTTCCAATGGAGTAGCGTAAATCGGAAGACCTGGTCAATTGTGCTGGTAAATTTACGGAAGCCCGCTTGGAAGGTGGACAATATATTGTTTTCTTCCACCCAATCCAATATTTTATTTAGGGTCATCCTCCCAACCACCTTTTGGATTGTGTCAATGAGGTTGATAGGCCTGTAATTGCCAGGCTGGATGATGTCATCAGTGATGTCATTTGATATGTCATCAGTGATGTCATGAGTGATGTCACTGATCATGTCATGAGTGATGTAATATGTGGCGTCATCAGCAGTGTATTGCGGGTGCGTGAGTTATTGTTAGTTCAACCAACTATAACGGGGGAATTTCGATGGTTTTGTACGAGTGAAATGTCCAGCTAACTATAACGCCACTGAAACCTATGTTTTTTTCAGTGAATTTCTAAGGTTTTTTAAATGCTAATTCCTAATTATAATGTGTCTGAAACCTATGTTTTTTTCAGTGAATATATATATATATCTATATATATATAATTAATAATGATGCATTTTACTCATAACAAATACCTCTTTGTGCTGATTTGTGCCACTCTGTACCACTTTGCGTGAAGGGCCGTTACTTGGGTGTAACTTGAGTAGTTCAGTACAAGCATCTAGAGATTTTGATGCAAAGCCCTATTTATCCAGACTGGCCTTGCATGGAATGTGTGGAGTGTGTAACAATGTTTCCAGTTTTAGCATTTTGTACTGGAAAAGTCTGTTTCCAGTACAAATAATATGCAAGATAGCAAACACGCACTTCTGCAGCATGTGTATAGGTCATGTGTGACCCTATGTAGCCTGTTTTTGCACCAACGCTGGGGTAGTGAGCAACGGAAGGTCATTTTTTTAATATAGGTCTGCACTGCTTTTAGCTCGTTGTGCAATGCAGCACATCACCTTTACATGTTGCAGTGCTTTGCACTAAAAATAATCAATCTGCTCCCCAGGTTTCTTGTACTTTGGCCTTGTGAATGATTTGGGAATAACTCTCTTTCTTCATACCAGGACTGCTGTTACATTGCAAAAGCAGATCAGATTTGGCATTCTGAAAGTCAGATTCTTCTGCCTTTGTAAAAGCGGATATGTTCTAGAATGCAACCTAAAAAACATCTAGTAGGATGATAGCCACATGTACAAAGTCATACAATAGTGCCAGTAGAGCAAGAAATGATGAGTTGGATGATGATGATAAGCACACCCGCTCCTCCCACACTTGGGCCAAGAAGCTATGAGAACCACTGAGGGTAGAACATGCAGGCCTGATAAGAGCAAATGCTACTACTAGAGTCAGCTACATATGTAAAGAAGTTTGAAATATACATGGAGGGCATATGTGATTTATCATAACAAAGGCATGCTTATTCTCGGGTTAAAATGTAACAATGAATTGAAATGAAATGAAATGAAAACAGGATTTATAAAGCGCATGGCTGCCCATGAGCGTCCCAGCGCAAGTGACAGAGATAGTAGAGGAAAGGTGAAGGGTTAAGGAAAGAGCCAAGTTTTCAGAAGTTTTCGGAATGTAAGGAGTTTGGGTTCAGCACGCATGGTGAGGGGCAGCGAGTTCCACAGCTTGGGGGCATTATAGGAGAAAAGGCGACCCCCTGAGCGGGCCCTTTTAATCCTGGGTACATGGGCCAAATGTAGGTGTGCTGAGCGTAGGTTTCTGGGGGCTTCGTGGTGTCTAATCAGATGTTTTAGAATAGGGGGGCCCTTGTCATGGAGAATTTTGTGGGTCATGCAGAGAGTTTTAAAATAAACCCGCTCCTGAATAGGCAGCCAGTGGAGTAGTCTGAGGGATGATTTTGCAGAGCTCCTACTGTAAGTGCCTGTCAGGAGCCTGGCTGCAGAGTTTTGTACCCCCTGTAGCTTGGCAATGACTTTCTTAGGGGCACCAAGATAGAGAGCATTGCCGTAGTCCAGTCTGGATAGTAGAAGGCTCTGGATGAGGAGCTTCCTAGAGTCTTGGGGGAGCAAGGGAAGGATTTTGCGGGTGGTCCTGAGGATACCGTAGCAGGCCCCTGCCGACTTCCTGGTGAACGAGTGGTCCTGGTCGAGCCACATACCCAGGCTCTTAATGGATTGTTTTGGAGTCGGAGCCGGTCCCATACAGGGAGGCCACAAGGACTTTGGAATGAAATGAGACTGGTTACCCAATACCAGAACTTCAGTTTTTTCACTGTTAAGTTTAAGATGAGAACAGTCCATCCAGAGTGAAATATCTCGGAGGCAGGAATGAAGATTATCAGGGGGACGATTGAGCTGGCTGAGAGAAACAACAAGCTGCGTGTCGTCGGCGTACGTCACAAGTTTGACTCCATGAGGGGAGACTATTTTCTCCAGGGAGGACACATAAGCATTGAAAAGGGTAGAGCTCAGAGAGGAGCCCTGGGGAACTCCACAGTGTACAGGGGTGGCACGGGATTTGGAGGTTCCCTCGAGAATTTGGAAGGAACGGTTGTGGAGAAAGGATTCCAATCAAGATAGTGCAGACCCCGAGATTCCCAGTTCCCTGAGCTGGTGGATCAGCGTGGTATGATTCACGGTGTCGAAGGCTGCGCTTAGATCCAGGAGGATCACTGCCACTGATCCTCCTGAATCAAGGACCTTTCTCGCCTCTTCCACAACGGCAAGCATAGCAGTTTCCGTACCCTGGCCCTGGCGGTAGCCCGTCTGGGACGGGTGAAGTAGTCTGTTAGTTTCCAGATAGGCTGAGAACTGCTGGTTGACAAGTTTTTCAGCCGTTTTGCTTACTATGGGCAGTAGAGAGATGGGACGGTAATTACTCAGATCTGCAGGATCGAGGTGGTTTTTTTTTTAAAGAGGTTTTACGATGGCCTTTTTCCAATGTACCAAGAAACATATCAACTGTTCACAATGTGCTTGTTGGCTGTGAGCGACAAAAAAAAAAATTAATAGCTGCCATTTGAATGAAAAGAAACCAAAATAATTAAATACATGTTGTGCTGCAATCTTACTTCCTAGTTCCTCCTTATTCAGGCCAAATTAGGTCTCTCACTTGGGCCCTTTGTGCCAGTTCCAATACTTTTCCCACTCTGACTCCTGCTGTGCCTTGCTCCATCACAGAATCCCTCCATACACTCCACTGGTGGGAGAGCCGCTCTAATAGCAGCATTGAAGATGTTTGTCAACTGCACCAAGACCCGCAAGACAAGTCCACTGTGAATCATTAGCCAGTGTGTCCAAAAGCCTCCAGATGTTATGAAGACAGATAGAAGAATGTCTTTGGAATACCTGTTCACTACAGAGTACTGTTGCACATAGCACACAACATGTCTGGGAAATGTTTTGTCAAACGACGCGTCATTTTGTCAAATATGTATTCCACAGGGTTTTTCATAACATCTACCCTGTGACTTAACCCCCATAATGGTTATCATCTGTTTACACTGAACTCACTGTACTGCCCTCTTCAGAATCCATAACTGTGTCAGTGAGGTTGTACCATCATCTTCATCGGATTGCTTGCATCATGTTCTCTCTTCTCTACTGTTATCCCCTGTAAACTGGATGATGCATTTGGTAAGGTATCCTAGCTTGTTCTAAAGCCAGAGGGATGTCAAAAGGAGAAATGTTATTGTAGACTCCAGTGTAGGCCACTGAGCAAGTTGTGGAATTGGTGAGATAGTCTGACCACGTGTTCCCACTTGGGAAATCAACACCAAGGCAAGAGGAGTGCATATCTTATTGGTGGTCACTGTGTGACACTCCATAAATGGAATCCTTAGTGCATGGCATATATTTGTACATCCCGGCACGAAATGGCCATCTATTGCATGGTACCACAACAGAATTTTGCCTTGACTGTTCTTTCCAGCAGCAGAACTCTGTGCACATTACCGCTGCTAATTAAGTGGTTAAGTGTCTGTGCTCCTCCTTTTAAAATCATGAAATTGTCTTCCCACCGCTGCGATCAATGTGAGAAGTTAGCCTGGTATATGCTGTCCACTAATTAAAGTGGGCACCTTGCACCAGTCCAAACAACCCTTATGGTGATTTAAGAGGTCAAAGATAACCATAAAAAGCTATACAAATGGTAGCTGTGGAGAACAGCCTTCAGGCTTAGGGCCTCATTAGGATGATTGGCGGACTTTGCCCGCCTGTCATCCCATCGTGAATCGGGACCGCCCGCCATAAGGGCATGGGTCCCGGGGGTGCTATTAGGATGTGTCAGCCACAGTGGCGGGCACTTCCTGTATTTTCAGCATTGTGGCGGGCGGTGCTCTCTGTACCGCCCGCCACAATGCGGAAAATGCACTTTCACATTGTCATTTACAAAGCGGCAGGCACCGTGCGGTGCCTGCCGCTTTGTAAATGACAATGAATACCCCCCATGTGCACCCCCCAACTGTACTTCACTCTGGGGGCCCGCAGGGGGCCCCCAGAGTGAAGACCACATGCCTTTCCGTGGCGGCATCGCCGCCGCGGAAAGGCACTGAAAACCAGACATCATAATATGTCTGGCGGTGTCTATTAGACACCGCCACCATATTATTCCTTTCCGGTCTTTCCGTCCGCTGTGGCCCCCCCGCCATCCTAATATGGCGGGGGGAAATCTGGTTATGATATCGGGTGGATTGCCTCCGCCAGGCTGGCGGTGGCTACCGCCAGCCTGGCGGAGGCAATCCGCCCGATATCATAATGGACCCCTATGTCTTGAAGGAATGTTAAGGCAGCTTGTTTTACTAGAATGTAATCTTATATTATTGATTAAATGAAAGGAGAACCACAAAGTAGCTATAAAAAATATGTATTTATTAATATAACACTATCTGGTACGACACAGTATCTCCTAAACAGAGATAGTCACAAAGCACACAATACTTAAGCACAGAAATGACAGTGCATATAAACAGTGGGCCACATGGAGGGACCAAACCATATACTAAGAAAGTGGTATAACAACCACAACTCGAGTCAAGGCAGTGTCGAGAGGACGCAGAATCACTGGGAACCCAAGGAATCACCCAAGGTGAGTAAGTAGGGACCCCACGGAGGTAGGGTGCAGTGTGGGAACACAACCCCGTGCTCCATACAATTGTATGGGAAAATCGTGGTTGAAGTTTTAGAGTTTAAGGACCCTTCCCAGTGGACTTCGAATAAACCCATGGAAGAAAGGAGGTTGGAGAGCCACCCCACCCGTGGATACTGAGGTACCAAAGTTACCTAGCCCAAGGAAGCCAGGTACAGAGGTCTGAGGTGGCGTCGGGAAAATGCCATTGAACCCAATGGAGGACTTCGTAAAAGAGCCGCTGCTGGAAGGAAGAAAAGTGTCCGCAGGAATCCCAAGGTGGATACTTGTTGAAGAGTACCTGAAAGCAGAGGGGACAGAGTCTGGGTCACTTAGGAGTGACCAAGGGCTCAGTAGACGAATGCCCACCGATGTCAGGTGCTTCAGGGACGGTGATGGAGTTCTTGACTCTGCAGCTACGGGGACTAGGAGACATCGAGGACAAACAGGAGCTGGATACAAGCTGTCGCACAAAGGTTGTCGAGTACTGAGGGGTTGGTGTCCAGTGGGAGCACCAACCAGCCCTATCAACTGCAACCCACCCAGAAGGTCAAGGATGTGTACGGTTTTGACCCGCAATGTCCGGGAGACTCACTTTATCAAGGGGAGTCAGGGCAGGCCTGGAGAAACCAGGGGAGCCCAAGAAAAGCAAAGTTGACCCTCAAGTGGACCCACCGACCGGAGGCACAGGAGTTGTAAGAGAACCTCAAGTGATTTCATCAAACAACAGCCCATGGAGCACTTGGTGCACTTGGTGCAAGGAGGCCAAAGTTCTTGGTAGGAAATGGTGCCAGAGATTGGGCCCAATGCATTTGTTCGGGAAACGCCAACAAGCATATGCACAAATGTACACTGTGCACAGGGGTTTGGGTATCGCAGCGCCCACAAGGGATTCTGACCTCAAACTTGGGACATAGAAACCCACCTCTTGTGTTACTGAAGCCTTCGGAATCCAGAGGAGCTCAGGGTCAGCAGAGCAGACAGCAGTGTTGCGGTACCTGCGAATGCAGGGGAAGAACTCCTTGTCCTTGATGCTCCACAGGTCCTGTACGGATCCTGTATGGTGCACCGGCACAGACAAGTCTTCAGACTGAGACGGAGACTACGTCGGGCCCAAACAAAGTCCACCAAAGTCGAGTGTCCAGACGGTCAACGTTCAGTGGTTCCTGGTTCTGAATCTTGTCCACATCAAATCTAAGGTCCTACAGCCAGGTAAGCCCTTATGTACCCAAAGGGGAGGGTTGGACAGATTCAGGGGACCCTCCCAGGGGAGGGTCTGGACAGTGGAGAGGTTACTCCCATGTCCTTTGTCTAGTTTCATGCCAGAGCAGGAACCAACGCCTCCCAGGACTTGTTTGCACTGGACTATGCACAGGGACCCCAAATGTGTCCCTCATACAGACTTTCAGTCGCTTGCAAGCGCAACCACCCAGCCCTAATACACTAAATCCTGTCTGGGAGGTGGTCACACATCCCTGTGATAGGATGCCTATTGTTCTGCCTCCCCCTGCTCGAGCTTGGCTCAGTAGTAGGAGGGCGGAACTGTGTCTCTAGTCGGCAGCATCCATTTTGTGCTGTCCGGGACTAGAAGGTTGGTACCGGGAACACCAGGGACCCCACGGAGCTTGCTTCTGAGCGATGGAATCATACCTCCCACACTGGTTAACGGTGTGGGGGTATTATTCCAATATGTTTGACACCAAACACAATAGGGTTAGTTTCAGCCATTTTAAAGTTGGTCATCACGCAGGCGCATAATGCCACTCTATATGTCGTAAATGGCTGTCTGACTGACAACCCAGGAGAATGGACTCCGTAGGCTGCAGGGGTGCTCATGCAGTGGCACCCTCTCACTTATCACCATGCACCCTGCCCTCAGGAAGTAAAGGCCTTCTGATTTGATTTGATTTGATTTGTAGTTTTGTAAAGCGCACTTTTGCCCTTGGGCATCTTAGCGCTACAGAAGAACAAACCTGATGATATGTGCTATTGGTGTGTTCAAATTTTAACGAGACTTAAATAGCCAGGTTTTCACTGCTTTCCTAAAAGCCAGTAAGGAGGTACTATTCTTGATGTCCAGTGGGAGTCGATTCCAATCCTTGGCTGCATGCAGTAGGAAACTCCTGCCCCCCCATCTGGCCTGTGTGAATCTAGGGACCTGTATCAGTTTCGCTTGGCTGGACCTCAACTCTCTTGAGGGTACATATGGCTTTAGATGGGTTCGCAAAAACCTGGGGCCCGAGCCCTGGAGTGCTTTATAAGTCAGGCACAGGTATTTGAACCTGATTCGTTTTGCCAGAGGGAGCCAGTGAAGTGATTCCAGATGATGCGACATGTGTTCCGACTTCGGGATATTTAGAATCAGCCTAGCCGCTGAATTCTGTAGGCGTTGGAGTTTGGTTAGATGCTGCGCCTGCATCCCGGCATATAGCGCATTCCCGTAATCAAGTCTTGATACGGCTAATGCGGTGACCACAGTTTTGCGGCTGTCTGTAGGGATGTACGGCAGTATTTTCCTGATGATTTTTAGAACAAACCACATTGTGGCTATTAGTTTGTTAGTTTGGGCCTCGAATGTTAGTCTATTGTCTAGCATGATTCATAAATTTCTTACTTTATCCACCGGAGATGGACAATTACCTAGTTCTTCCGGCCACCAGTCTGGGGACCAGATCCCTGTGTTTGTTCCCAGTATCATCACCTCGCTTTTATCCCCGTTAAGTTTCAAGCAATTTTGCTCCATCCATGCACTGACCTGCTTCATGCAGTTCTTAAACTTATCTGCGGTGTTTACGGTGTCGTTTTTAATTGCGACCACTATTTGTGTGTCGTCTGCGTAAGACACCGGGAGGAAACCAAATTGCCTAATGATTCCTGCTAGCGGTGCTGCATATATATTAAAAAGCGTAGGGCTCAGTGATGACCCCTGCGGGACCCCACATGGGGAGCTGAAGGGTTTCGATTTAGTCTCTCCTAATTCCACTGTGAAGCTTCTGTTACTCAGAAATGAGGTCAGTAATTTTCTTGCCTCTCGGTGGACTCCTGCTGTTGTTAGCCGGGCCAGGAGTGTATCATGGTTTACCGTATCGAAGGCCGCCGACGGATCCAGTAGGATCAGGGCGGCCTTCCCCCCGGCATCCAGAACACTCCTGAGTTCTTCTACCGCCATCAACAGGGCTGTTTCCGTGCCATTGCCCGCACGGAAGCCATACTGTGAATGGTCTAGAGTGTCTGTGTCCGCAATAAATTGCGCAAGTTGTTTATTTAATATTTTCTCAAGTACCTTGGCCCCAAAAGGTATCCTAGCTATTGGCCTGTAATTGCCAGGTTCTGCCGGATCTAAATTAGGTTTCTTTAGCAGGGGTAGAACTGAGGTTGATTTCCAGAGTGTTGGATAGGTACCTGATTTCACTATATGGTCCATAAGCCCTACCAATTGTTCACTGAGAATCTCAGGGAAAAGGTGGAAAATTCTCGGCGGGCGTGGATCTACTAATGCCCCTGATTTGGTTGCCATAACTGTCTGATAGACATGTTCCAGTTCTGGGGAGCAAAAGTTAAATATGGGGTTTGACTCTGCGCTTAGGCCTAGTTCCCTAGTTTGGTCCATATAATCTGAAGGGAAATGTTGGCCGCCTTAAAGGAATCATAGACCGAAGTAACTTTATCAATAAAGAATTGCCCTAGAGTATTACAAAAATTTGTGTCAACTGGCAAATTAGTGTTTGTTTTTGTTTTGGATAGTTTTTTTACCGTAGAAAAAAGTTCTCGACTAGAATTTTTTGCCTCCTCTATCTTCTGAGTGAAGTATTGGCTTTTGGCTACAAAGATCAGTTTTTTGTATATATTCAGCGCAACTTTGTATTCATTTTTACTATCTGCATCATATCTAGATCTCCATATCCTTTCATGTTTCCTGCATAGTCTTTTCTGGGCTCTTAGATGTTCAGAAAACCAGGGTTGGGATGGCTGTTTTTTCTTAACGATCGCCATTTTTTTTTCCTGGTACCGCCGTTTCAATGGCTGCTGTGATCCATTTTGAAATTTGGTCGGTCGCCAAATTGCTTTCCCGGCTTAGTGTTGGTCTATGGGAAGCCAGATGTTCTTGCAATTTATTTGTGTCTATTCTAGACCAATTTGGATATGAGGTGTGCGGATCATGTATAGAGGAGGGTGGTATCACTTCTGCGGTATCTAAATTCAGCGTGAAGAGGACCATTTTGTGGTCAGACCTATGTCACCCTTCTAGAAGGGTGACATAGGTTTTAAGTGCAGTGACCCTTTGATATAGTAAACCTATATCCTAAATAAGTGGTGCATGCACTAATTTGCACAGGCTGCAGTGGCAGGCGTGTAGTTCCATTTTGCATGGTCTCTCATGGGTGGCAAAATACATGCTTCAGATCATGGAAGGCCTACGGGATACCAATGCCCTGGGTACATGGGTAGCAAATACTAGGGACTGACAAGGGTGCCCCAGTATCCAATCTGGATTGTACCTAAGTACATAGCATAACAGTTTAAGGAGAAAGCAGATAGACTGGGGTCCTGATTAGCAGGGTCCCAGTCAGACTAGTTACAAACAGTGTCACATTTAGCAAAAAGTGGGGATAACCATAAGAAGCAGATCCTACTTTCCTACACCCCCTGATTTGCATTTTTAATTCACCTAGTATAAAGTACAACAGTATAACCAGGACCTGTAAGTTAAATGTCACTTACAGCACTCATTGTGCCATCCACTGTAGTTACAATGTAAACATCACTGGAGGCCACCAGTAGCCTGGCTGTGCAGTTTTAAACTGAAAATTTGACTTGTTGAAATAACCCCTTTTGACAGACGTAAGCCCTTCTTTGAAATATCAACAAGTCACACCTAAGTTGGTCTTTCATGCCTATGAGGTAAGATGCAAGTTATTTAAAAGTAGGACATGTAAAGCATTACTGATAAATATTGCTTACAGTAAAAAAAAACAGAACCGTTTCACTGTAGTAGGGCTAGCTGTTCCAAAGAAAAGCATTGGTATACATTATTAAATTTAATATTTGCTATCTCCGCTTAGGAGGCAGATGCAGATTTCAAATTTTAACTTTTAGAAACACGTATTGCAAGCATAATTTATGAGTAAAGTTGGATTTTTACTGACATTTGTAGAACAGTTACCTTTTGAAAAGGGACTTGTTGCCTTCTTAAAGCCTCTAGATCTTAATTTGCTTGAGCTACCAACTGACACCCAGGAGCTGAGTAGCTCCACTCATTAGGTATAAGTTGGCTCCCAGAGCTATAACAAATCTTTGGGTGTGGGTAGGTGTTCTGTTTCTCTTTCAGGCTGAGCCTCTGGGCTGTGACCAGGAACTTAAGTAACTTCAAAGTGGTCAACCATGTCACAAGCAGATGTAGATCACACCTGGGCCTGCCCCCTTCCTTTGCCCACCTAGCCAGTCAGCCACAAGTCCCAGTGAGAGAAGAAATGCCTACAGAAATGGTTTTATATGACCACAGAGGTGGAGTTGCTCAGTTCATAGGACAAAGCTCTAGGGTAGTCACAGGAGCACTGCACAGGGGAGAAATGTTTCTTCCATTTTGCCTTTGGGCGAAGAAGGGTGCTGTGGGATTGTTTACAGTAAAACATTCAGGAAGTGCAGCAAAAGTAAGCATGATCACCCCTTGGAAACCCTAACCACTTTGGATAGGAAGTGGCAGAAATTCCCCTTAGCACAGTCTGGCACTAGCAATAAATGTGGCACAAAAAGTACCCTCCACAGATCAATTCTGGACCCGTAGGAGAGTAGAAGAGGAATGGACCTGCTTTATTTGACCTGAGAAGAGCCTAGAGGGCTGGGCCTGCTCTCCCTCTTGCACCAAGGACTAAAATGTGGTCTATAATGTTCATAAGGTTGATGTGTTTGGGCTACAGGGATACAACAAAATTCAAGAGGTGCTGCCCTATGTTTCCAACTAAACATTTTCATGTGGACCTGCACTGGAACCTGCTGCTACCACCTGCTGGAGTTAATTTTGTCACCCTAGTACTGTCCCCAAGGTCCTATATCCTTTGCTAATGTCAAAGAGTACTCCTCCTGAAGTTTCCTAATACCTGGGACTTAGATATTTTTTCCAACTTTTTGCTCTGAGAACCAATAGGGTACAGGGACCAAAATGCCAAGACGATCTGACAGAGGTGCACTGGCGCTGGGCCAAAGATTCAAGTTACTCTACTAGCCAAGGATTCAGGTTGCCCGCACTATGTTTTTCTCTGCAGCAACAAATCTGATTCCGCAAAACTTTGCAGAGAAAGCATTCAGTGTTGTGTAGTCCTCTTTGGCTACAGCCTGCAGTCTTGCCAAGCGGGAAGACTCTAAGCTTAAAAAAGTGACTAAGTTCGAAGCTACAAATCATCTCTGGGCAAAGGCATGTAAAGTATTCAGCCTGTGAGGGTCCTTCTCTGGGTGCAAAATTTAAAATGTTCTGCTCGTAGCTTTTGTTACAAATGTCAAGGTCTTCAAAAAGACCTCCTCCAGCGGATATCCAATGACGTGAAGCCCTCTTTGGCCACAGCCTGTTGCCTTGCCCCGTGGAGGGTTTTGAATTCTGTTCTAGAGACCAAGTCAGAACCTAAAACATTTCACCAAGAATAATCTTTTCCTTCTAGCTCATGGATACTCACAAACTTTCTCTCGGGGGCCAAATTTACACTGTGGTTTCTGTCTGAGGGCCGCACCAGTGGGGGCGGGGTCAGTGGGGGAGGGGGCGGGGCTAGAGCAACAAAAATAAACTGACCATGAGGTTGATCACTGGTCCCTGCAGCAGACACTTTCGTCCACTGAGCCACCAGACCTGGCATATACACATCTCTCTCTCTCGCTCTCTTTCGCTCTCTTTCGCTCTCTGTCTTCCTCCCTCCCTCTCCCTCCCTCTCTCACTCTCCCTTACTCTGTCCCCCTCCCTCTGTCTCCCTCCCTCTGTCTCCCTCCCTCTGTCTCCCTTTCCCTCTCTCACTCCCTCACTCTGTCACTCCCTTTCCCTCCCTTCCTTTCTCTCCCTCCCTTTCCCTCTCTCACTCCCTCACTCTGTCTCCCTTTCCCTCTCTCACTCCCTCACTCTGTCTCTCTTTCCCTACCTCACTCCCTCACTCTGTCTCCCTTTCCCTCCCTCACTCCCTCACTCTGTCACTCCCTTCTCTCCCTCCCTTTCCCTCCATCCCTTACCCTCCCTCCCTTTCTCTGCATCCATTTCCCTCTCACTCCCTCACTCTGTCTCCCTTTCCCTCCCTCGCTCTGTCTCCCTTTCCCTCCCTTACTCCCTCACTCTGTCACTCCCTTTCCCTCCCTCCCTTTCCATCTCTCACTCCCTCACTGTCACTCCCTTTCCCTCCCTTCCTTTCTTTCCCTCTCCCTCTCTCACTCCCTCACTCTGTCACTCCGTTTCTCTCCCTCCCTTTCCCTCCATCACTTACCCTTCCTCCCTTTCCCTGCATCTATTTCCCTCTCACTCCCTCACTCTGTCTCCCTTTCCCTCCCTCGCTCTGTCTCCCTTTCCCTCCTTACTCCCTCACTCTGTCACTCCCTTTCCCTCCCTCACTCTGTCTCCCTTTCCCTCCCTCACTCCCTCACTCTGTCTCCCTTTCCCTCCCTCACTCCCTCACTCTGTCTCCCTTTCCCTCTCTCACTCCTTCACCCGGTCTCCCTTTCCCTCCCTCACTGTCACTCCCTTTCCCTCCCTCCCCCTCCCTTTCCCTTCCTCCCTCCCTTTCCCTCCTACCCTTTCCCTCTCTCACTCCCTCACCCGATCTACCTTTCCCTCCCTCACTCCCTCACTGTCACTCCCTTTCCCTCCCACACCCTTCCATTCCCTTCCTCCCTCCCTCCCTCCCTCCCTTTCCCTCCTTCCCTCTCTTACTCCCTCACCCGGTCTCCCTTTCCCTTCCTCACTTTGTATCCCTTTCTTTCCCTCTCCCTCTGTCATCTCACCCTGCCTCTGTGTCTGCCCGGGCTGAAACAGCTTCGGAGCACACACACACACATAGCTGCACACACATAGCTGCACCAAGCTCATTAACAGGTCTTTAAAAGACCATTCGAAATTTAATGAGGCTGTGTTGTTCACCCCTTAGCACCCCTGCAGCTCCACTTTAACTATGGCAGGAATCGCCCTGCCGGCCCCCACAGAGCAGCAGAGTCTCGGACTCGCGCTGCTGTAACTTAGTTTGCAGACACTCTTTAAAAAAAAAAAAATATTAAAACACTGGTATGATGTGTACAAGGTCCGCGGGCCGCCAGGTAAGGCTTGCCGGGCCGCCAGCGGCCCGCGGGCCGTGCTATGAGTACCCCTGTTCTAGCTGAACATCCCTCTATCACAGTCTGCCTTAAATCTTACCATTGTTGTGTTCAAGTAAAATGAGATGATGCCCAACAATTTTTGCGGCTATTTCAAACTTTAATATTTAAGAATGCATAACTCTGGTTCTATTTATTGCATTTGTCTTTTTGGTGTCATTGTCTTTATTATAATATACACTATTTTTCTTTTATTTATATGGGATTTTTACTGTGCTGTGTTTTGACTTTAATACTGTTTCATTACTGAGTTTGAGATCAGGTTAATTTAGAGACTTTTGTGATTCACTCCTGACAAGTAATGGGATTATTATTTGATGTGGGTACTCACCCCTCTGAATTAATACCCAGATTCCTTACAATGCCTTTTAGGCACTACCTTAGTTGTGCATGTGTAAGGGAGGTATAGTGCATGGTACCCCATTATGTGTCTCTTCATGGTTGTTTCACTGGTAAATGTGAAAGGCGTGGTCTTACCTGGTGTAGTGGTTGCCGGATCGTACATGTCAATGTTGCTCAGTCTATTAAATGACGCGGGCGGGAAGGCACTCTTGACAGGATCCACCGGTGGGGTAGGTGGTGGTTCTGTGCTGGGTCTCTTGCTGCAGCTGCCATTTGTTTCCTGGTCACTCGCCTCTTCTATCCTTGGATATATCTCCTCCTTTTCTATTAATCTTCTGGCAGATGTGAGTCCACATTTGCTTGTTTGTGCTTCAGGTCCAGTCAGAGAGGCTTTGTCAAATATTGTTTTTAGCAGCACAATTCTCCGCCAGGATCTCTAGGGTACCTCAATTTTCTTTCCTCTTTCCTCTTTCCTCTTTCCTCACTGTCATCAAGTGACTCCTGATTTTCTATTTGTGGAGTTTCTTTTCTTCTCTCCTGGAGCTCCAGGTTCACACTGGTCTACGGTTTCATCAATGACTTCTGAGACAACCGTTTCGATTTGAGACTGGATATGAATCACTTTGTGATTGTTCAATTGATGAAAGTGTCCAATATCGTCTGCTACTGATCGGGACTGGTGGGGCGGGGATAGGGGTGGGTGCAGCAATTAAATTGAAAAAACCCACTTACCTGGGCTGTCAAGCTGCCGCCTCTCCTTCGTCCTCTTGTTCCTGTCTCCAGCAGGAAGCACCCGGGCCCCCAGGCTCCCTATAGCCAATCATAATGCTGCAATGCAGCATTGTGATTGGTCTGAGCACTGTGGATCGGCATTCAGATGGGGACTGGGAGGCTTTGCATGTTCCTCACCAGGCTGTGTAATACAGCCTGATGGGGAAGATCTTGGGCAGGCCAAGCAGTCATGCGCACTTAAGGAGTGCAAACCACTCCTCTCCGTGCTCTGGTCAGGCCCGCCCAAGAGTCACTGACTTCAACAGTAAAAATACAATGATAATAACAATAGTTATTATCATTTTATTTTTCCATTTGAGCAGTTGAGCGATGCGAGCCGCAACTAAAAGCGTCTCATACCCTTGTGTTCTCTTGCTATTTAAGGATTTCTGATTGGCTAACAGTGTACTCACTCCAGAGTCTGTATGTGTGGAAACCATGACTAATCCAACCCTTTTCAACTCAGTGAACTTTTCTGGAGAATATCACGCAGAGCTGGTACTAGGATCACAATCCCACTTAAAAATACTATCTGATTGGGCATAGGCAGCAGCCTTGTCATCAGTCTCTAAAACAAAATAATTCAAAACATGACCCTTTGGAAACACTATTTGTAAAATAAAAACAAAGACTATTCTGTTGTAAAAAAAATCGTACAGGAGAGTTTTATGTTAAAACTGTGCAGGCATTCTTAGTTCTGCTTTTTGATCATCTACCTTTTGTTTCAAAACAGTGACTGTTAAGTAAACATACAAAGCCGGAGCGTTTAGGTATGGTTGCCGCGGTAATCTTATCACATGCCATATCATTTAGCTGCATTGATTTGACATGTGCTACAGTTTATAAACCTTAAAAGGGAACAATATACATTTTACATAACTATGAAATATACTTTACCAGCATCTGCAGTTTCAACTGTTTTGATTTATGGAATGGCAGTGAATTTCTGTTCTCCCAGGAACAAAGGTTTCAAGTACTTGGATGAATAAAGCTTTGCTATGGTCAGAGTAAATGTGTAACTGGAATATATTATTCATATTAAATTATATTATATTAAGTAACATCGCTTGCAATCAATAAAATTCGCCTGAAACCAAAGCAGAAAGCTAATATGATGACTATTTAGTAAAATAACTCAGTCATTAGTTCTGGTACACTTTTTTTTATATAAGGCCAGGTTGGTCCGATTAGCTGCTTTGGCTTAAATACTGACACTATTATAACCCTTGAAACAAATACCTCCACATTGCACCCCAAAGAAAGCAGCGCTCTAAAGAATTAGTAGCTAAAAGTGTATTTACTATTTTAACAAAGAGTTGAATTGACAGTTTTTAAGTAATATTAATGAGAATAGTTCTGAAGCAAGCTGTAAAAATAAAATAGCGCAGTTTTTACATCGCAACATCCACTGCAACGCATTCCATTACATCGCATGACACTACATCGCATTTTAAAAAACTACCTTTACAACTCATTCCATTAAAACGCATACTACCTTTACAACGCATACCATTACATTGCATTTAAGGTAAGTATTGGATAGTATAGGGGTAAAAATTACTATTCTAACTCCAGGGGTGCAACAGTAGGTTAAGTGTTGTATAGGGTAGGGGTAAAAATTACTATTCTAACTCCAAGGATGCAACAGTAGGGTAAGTATTGGATAGTATAGCGGTTAAAAATTACTATTCTAACTCCAATGGTATGCGTTGCAATGGTATGCGTTGTAATGCCTGCGTTGTAGTGTAATGTGATGTAGTGTCATGCGTTGTAATGGTATGCGTTGTAAGGCCTGCGTTGTAGTGTCATGCATTGTAAAGGATGTTGCGATGTAATGCCTGCGTTGTAAGTGTAGTGCGATGTAATGGTTGCGTGGTACAGGTTGTTACCCCCCCAATGACAAGGTGAAACAATCAGGTATACATTCATGAAGGAATCACTGGGTCGGGCCTGGATAGAAAATAGGTCTTGGGCAGCAAAATAAAAGTGGTCCTTAGTAACAGGGCTGTTTTGAGCTTTTAAAGACTCGCTGTATAGGTGTTTTCCAAGGTATGGGCAACTGGAAGCATTTGTGCCTGTTGCAAGCAATGTATGTGGTTCTATCAGGGAAATCCACATTTAAAAAAAACAGTCCACTCGACCATAAATTGGCCCACAAAGCAGCCAAAAAATGGTTCATACACTGACCTGTAAGAGTAGCCCTTCGGGCACTACCACATTGCCCTAAAGGTCAGTTCGACAATCAATGCACGTTAAATATCAGGTGAGACATCTGATGTACCAGAGCTCAAATGCACCATCCCGGTACAGGATTTGTATAGATAAATTATGTAGCCATTGTTCTATCAATATTACATTTCTGAACTCTTCCGAGGCCGATTTTGGGTACATGGGAGATACCCGTGTGAAAGGGAGATCCCCTGATTAGGTTTATTCTCGTCAAATTCTTCCGCCGCTGCCTCCCCTGCGGCCCCGCCCCCGTGCCCATTCGCTGCCCTGCCAACCAATCTCCCACCTCCCAGCTGACCCTCCCTCCCCACCTCCCCTTAAATGGCGGCCGCGCACAGCGGGCGCCCCACTTGCGCGCCAAAGGCGTGCCTAAGGCAAGCCCGTCTGTGCCCGTCTGTGCCCAGACAGCGCCCAGCACCAGAAACCCTGGCCCCCACACCATCCGTGATGCCCGCTACCTCTACGACGCCAACACCCTCATCGCACTTAACCACGGACTGACCTTCAACTGCTACAAGGCCACCCCCAAGCGCACTCACGGCCCCTTCTCCTGCCGGAACTGCAACTTCTCCAGCATCAACGACACCGATGCACCCACAGCAATGGACCCCAACCGACTGCGTTGCATCCTGCTTAACACCCGCTCCGCACGCAAGCACGCCGTCGAGCTCTGGTACCTATTCACCACCACATCACCAGATGTGTCCTTCTTGACCGAGACCTGGACGAACGAAGCCTCCAGCCCTGACATCGCAGTGGCCGTCCCCAATCGATACAAGATCTCCCGCAGAGACCGCACCAACGGAGTCGGAAGGGCATCACCATAATCCACAAGAACACCATCAACGTCTCCACAAACACCGACGACACCCTCACCACCGCAGAACACATGCACTTCAAGATCCATACGGACCCCAAGACTACCCTCAGAGGCACCCTTGTCTACAGACCACTCGGCCCTCGCCCCCAATTCTGCAACTCCATCGCCGGTTTCATCAGCACGCACGCACTGACCTCCACTGACTACATCCTGCTCGACGACCTGAACTACCATCTGGAAATCAACAATGACAGCAACTCCTCCACCCTGATCGACAACCTCGCCACCCTCGGACTGAAACAGATCGTCAAAACCCCGACCGACATCGCTGGCCACACACTCGATGCCATCTTCTCCTCCAGCCCACACATTACCTTCAGCCACGCCTCCGAGCTCACATGGACCGACCACCACTGTGTCCATTTCACCTTCCAGAAACCCGTCACACACCACCACACCCTACAGATCCCCCACCGTCGCTGGGGCAAAGTCACCAAGGATCTCCTTGAAACACACCTCACACTCAACCCCCCGACCAGCCCCACCGACCCTGAGGATGGGGCCCGCACCCTCAGACTCTGGATGGAAGACTGCGCCAACACCTTAGCACCAGTGGAACAACCCACCGACAGAGACACCAGCCAGAGAGCCAGCTGGTTCACCCCGGGGCTCCTGGCCTCCAAGCGCACCTGCTGGAAACTTGAAAACATCTGGCTCTGCGATAGAACACCCGCCAACCGCACAGCCCACAAAGACGCCATTCGCAACCATCACCACCTCATCAGGACCACCAAAAGAGCCTCATTCAAAGACCGCCTCGACAACAACGCCCACAACAGCAAAGAGCTCTTGAACATCGTGAAAGAACTCTTCAATCCTAACTCCTGCACCAACGACATCCCGCCATCACAAACCCTGTGCGACACCCTCGCTGTCTTCTTCCAATGCAAGATCTCCGACATCCACAACAGCTTCAACCCCCGGCTGAACCCTATGAACCCCGCCACGAGGAACACTCCGAACCCCACCGACCACGACCTTCTGACCACATGGACCAACGTGAGCACCGAAGACATAATCAAGACCATGAGCACCATCAACTCAGGCTCCCCATCCGATCCTCTTCCCCACCACATCGTCAACAAAGCCCACAGCCTCATCGCACCCCACCTGCGTAACATCATCAACCTCTCCTTCGAAACCGCCACCTTCCCTGAAAGTTGGAAGCACGCCGAGATCAACGCCCTACTAAAGAACCCCAAGGCGGAACGGAGCGTCCTCAAGAATTTCCCGCCCATCTCCCTGCTTCCGTGCCCAGCGAAAGTCATTGAAAAGATTGTCAACACCCAGCTCACCCGCTACCTAGAAGACAACAGCATCCTGGACCCTTCCCAGTCAGGCTTCCGCAGCAAACACAGCACCGAGACCACCCTCATCACCGCCACAGACGACATCAGAATCCTACTCGACAACTGCGAGACAGCAGCCCTTATCCTCCTTGACCCCTCCGCCGCCTTCGACACCGGCTGCCACACTACGCACACGCCTCTACGACGCAGGGATCCGAGACAAGGCCCTGGATTGGACCACCTCCTTCCTCTCTGACAGAATCCAGAGAGTCCGCCTCCCCCCGTTCCAATCCGGAACCACCAAAACTATCTGCGGCGTCCCGCAGGGATCCTCCCTCAGCCTGACGCTGTTCAACTTCTACATGGCTCCCCTCGCTCGCATCGCCAGACTACACAACATCAACATAATCTCCTACACCGACGACACCCAGCTGATCCTCTCCCTCACCAAGGACCCCCTCACCGCCAAATCCAACCTGCACCAGGGTATGAAGGCCATCGCCGATTGGATGGAGGCAAGCCGGCTCAAGCTGAACACGGACAAGACAGAGATCCTCATCCTTGGGCTCAACCCCTCTGCGTGGGACGATTCCTGGTGGCCAGCCTCACTGGGAACCCCCCCGGCACCTACCAACCACGCACGCAACCTAGGAGTCATCCTCGACTCTAAGCTCAGCATGACCAACCAAGTCAACACAGTCTCCTCCTCCTGCTTCCACACCCTCCGTATGCTCCACAAGATCTACAGATGGATCCCGGCGGACACACGAAAAACCGTCACCCACGCCCTTGTCAGCAGCCGACTCGACTACGGAAACGCCCTCTACGCCGGGGCCCCGTCCAAACTCATCAACAGACTCCAAAGAATCCAGAACGCCTCCGCATGCCTGATCCTAGACGTCCCACGCCGGGGCCACATCGCCCCACACCTGAGAGACCTGCACTGGCTCCCCGTCAACAAAAGAATCACATTCAAGCTCAGGATCCACGCACACAAAGCACTCCACAAGATCGGCCCAGCCTATCTCAACAACAGTCTCTCCTTCTACGCACCCAACAGGAAACTCCGCTCCACCGACCTGTCCCTGGCCGCCGTCCCGCACATCCACAGAACCACTTCCGGGGGCAGATTCTTCTCCCACCCCGCCGCCAAGACCTGAAACGCCCTCCCCCTCCATCTACGTCAGACCGCAGACCTCCCGGCCTTTGGAAGACTGCTTAGGACCTGGCTCTTCGACCACTAGCTGCAGCTCCCCCCCCAGCGCCTTGAGACCCTAGCGTGTAAGTAGTGTGCTTTACAAATCCCCCCTGATTGATTGATTGATTGATTGATCCCTAATTGCTTGCAGCCAAATAGAGCCAGTATGGAAGAGTGCTTACTGGACTCCACCTGGTCCTCCTAATTGAGGCACAGAACAAACATACGAATACCATGAATCATGCATACTCAAATCACTACCCTTTCCTGGTGCACGTCTTTTTCCCATTCATTGCCCTCATTCAGAGCTCCTGTTAACCCCCTGAGGAGACAGTGCGGCCAAAATTTACAATTGGTTTTTGATGCCCCAGGATGCACCGCTAAACATCGCAAAATCTGGACCCGATGGGCAAAATATCATGGTATCGACCTTGGCCGAGTTGGACCCCTGAGACTGAATCGCTTTGTTTTTATGTGCTGGTATATCCCCACTGAAAGTTCAAAAATATGTTTATGTATACATTTAATGTGGCACACTATAACGAATACACCACTTGCACGAATATGGAGACCGGAACCTGTCTGTACGTTTTTTGTTTATGTCACCTACGTGTTCGCTGAGTGTTGTTATATATTAGAAAGATGGTTATTGTCCCAAGTCAAACGTACATCTCTCTGGCCATGGTGGGGCTGTGATCCCTGCATATTGCAAAATGGTAAAAAGGCTAAATATCGACTTTTTTATTTAGACAGACAATAATATCGAATTCAAAATTTCGGAGGGACAGAATATCGAAATGAAAAATATCGACGACCAGAATATCGACTTGAAGGTAAGAAATATTGTTTTTGTTAATATCGAAGTTAGTAATATCGATAGCAAAAATATAGATGTTACGAATATCAATATTAATATTAGTGTTATGAATTTTATTATGTATTTTATATGTATGTTTTTATAATTTTTGTTAATTATTGTACTAGTTTTAAAATATTTGTATTACATTTTTAGAAGTTAGTAATAATTTATTTAAGTAAATTATGCGTTTTAGTACTGTAGAGGGTTGTGGGTTTATAGGGGAATAGGATGGGAAGTAATTTAACTATAGTAAATTAATTAAATATGTTTTAGGAATTAATAAATATTAAATACATTTTGTGTTTTAGTTCTGTAGCAGGTTGTGGGTTTATAGGGGAATAGGGTGGGAAGTAATTTAATTGTAATTAAGTATATATGTAATTTTTATTTATTGGTATTGATAAATATTTTTATTGTTAATTAATTTATTAATTGGCAAATATTTTTTACAAATTGGTAATTCATTTTTATTAATTGATTGATTGGTAATTATATTAAGCGTATTAATTTAATATTATTGTGAGGGTGTGGATAATAGGGTGGGAAGTAATTTAATTGTAATGAAGTCATTTTTTTGTGTTGAGTACTAATAATTAGATTATTGTTAATCAAATATTAATTGGTAATACATTTTTAATAATTATTTTATTTATTTAAATAATTGTTCATTAATTATAAATTGGTAATTTATTTAGATTTTTTCATAATTTATTGGTATATATCAAAAATGTATTGTTAATAATTATTATTTGCTAAATGTTTTTTAATATATATTGTTTTTTGGTATTGAATTTTTTATTTGTATTTTATTAATATTTGTTAATACATTTTATTAATTATTATTTAATTGTATTTATTTTAATTATAGCATGCATTTGATTATAATCTCTCCTTCTTTATTTATACAAATCACTTCAAACACTTGCAAGAAATCCCCAAAAATTCACACGATCAACCCTAGCAATGTAAATGATCTTCCAACATTCCATATCTACTAAAACCTCCAGGAGCCAGATAACCAAAGTGTTTTTAAAAGCAAAATCTGTACACTTAGCTGAATGTGCAGTGCAGAGAAGCATTGCTTCACGGACCGGGCAAACTGTGTCCTACCGCTCCCAGATCTTCAATCAACTACATGAAAAGTCTTCATAACTGATTCATGTCTTGGAAATCAAGTGCTTCTTGGTATGTCATTGACACCACAAGAGAACTAGGAGAGCCGCAAACCAGAAGACACTACTGATACCATTTTCAATGCACAGCATAAAGGGACCAAGATCTTTATCTTGACATCAAGCTCCATGCAACAAAATCTACGAATTTTAAGTTACTGCTATTATCTTATCACATGCTGCCGGACATCTCTGCCACTGAAGTGGAGATGTCTTTAGGTATAGGCAAATTTAATAACAACTATTTTCATTTATAATGTAAATGTACATAAATGTTAAATATTTATTGTTAAATGTAAAATAATAAAATTAATTTGTGCAGCACGTTTTAAATAATAAAACAATTAAAATATATTCATTTAGAAAACTCACCCTCACTAAGATTGTTTTTAGTATTTAATAAATGGTATTAAGTTATATATTTCATGAATTTAAAAACTTTTGACTTTTTAAAAAAGTTTTTAATTTGTTTTAGTAAAAAGACTAAACAATTACACATAGTTTTTATAACTTAAAAAAATAATGTATAATGTCAAACAAAATGAAATGATTTAACATTTGTTCCTACAGGGTTTTATTTAATTTCCAGTCTCAATGTTTTCCATTGGAGTCTGTTGCAATTTTTTTGTGTTGCTATGTGTAGTGCTTGACTTACTTTAGTGCTGGTCTTGAGTACAGTTGTACCTCTCTAGATACCTTTTTGGCTGTAGTAACTTTAGAGATGTATTTTGGGATTTGCAGTTGTGGCCGAGTGTTTTGTATCAGGCCTCTCAAAACCCCTCCTTAAATTTCCCTAATCCCCTCCGATTTAGTAATAATTATTATCCATTTTCCCTCCTGTCCCCCGGCCCCTACCAAATTTACTACTAAATTGTATACTTATGTATGCAGAGATCTCTGCTACCGTGGCACAGTATGTACCACAACTTTGGTACTCATCTATTCTGTGATGTGGGCTGGTTCATAATGTGAATGGCATTTCCAGGAAGCAATGATTGGAAGGGGTTTCTTTTCAGTAAAAGTTCTGATTATGCCAGACCTGCAAAGGAAGTACACAAACCAAAAGTGTCAGTGTGTTGATGCTTCCAGAGAGAGTAGTAGATAAAGAGAATGAGACTTCATTCATAAGAGCAGGACCTTCAACTTCTGAAAATCAGTGACACGTACTGATGTATAATTAATGCATTTAACATTCATAAACAACACCCATAATGTGGAAAAGGTATCACCAGATACAAGATGAACCAACAGTTGTCTCTCACATCTACAGCATTAGCACCTCTGCCGCAGTGTGGAGATGGTAATCAGTGATGGAGTTACACTCTTTACCAGGTTTGGTGGTACTTTATGTGCCCTGTGTGCATATTTCTGTATATTACCCGTAATGATGTTTTGATTGTACCTCACATATGTTGGTATTACATGAGAAGCAGGAATGGCCCTTCTATGATACCAATTGCATGGATGCCCTAAATGTGCCACCACATTGGTGTGGTGGATTTTCCCTTAGTTGCACATGGAGCCTAAAAAAACTGATGGAATATCCACACAGTCACGCACAATTGCTGAAAATGATGACGGCTACAATGCTCTATGGAAGCCAGAAAATGATAATGTCTCATTTTGATAACTGTTAAAGGCTAGAATGGAGCAGATGACCACCTAGTAGCCCTACATGTGAGAATGAAATATATAGATGATGCTGCCTATAGTGGGTCACTTTTTGGCTCCCTCGTAAACTTAGTGTAGCTCACTGCACCCTATGACCCAACCTGCACCCCCTGCAGGGGTCCATCATATCTAGGCTGGCCATTAACTCAATGGACTTCAGGTTAAGTAATTACCAGTGGTTGATATTAATGTAAGCCTTCGGTCCATTCCTTTTCTGTTTTTCTTATAGTGAAACACCCTATGGTTCATAGATAGGCCCACACATGAAACCCATGCTCACTGTGCAATTGGACTCAAGCCAAACCCCGTAAAGGAGGACCAACAAGACTGAAACCAGTCCGGAATTGCTTGTGTCCATGTCTAGAGGTTGGCAAAAAAAGATTAGCTAGAATGAGACCCTAAATAATTACCTGTGGCTGAGATCGAGTCAAGCATTCCAAACCACTTGCTTTGTTTTTCCAAGTGAAACATCCAGAGTGCAACGAGTGTGGCCAGATATCGATCCTGTGCTCACAGTGCCATAGGACTTCAGGTGAACCTCACTGAGGAGTTTCCAGCAAGGCAAAACCAGCCTGGGATTGTTCGTGTTTCAATCTATAGGTAATGCAGGTGAGTTGTTTTGGCTATACTGTTTTCATTGCAGTGATATGAAGACTAATGGCCATATTTCTGAAGGGGTTGCAACTCTTTTGCACCACGCAATGTGGTACATGTGCGATGCAACCCCCAAATGGAATTAATTAAGCCACTCAAGGCCACTCTGCCTAGCCTTGTGTGGCTTGATAAATCAGGAGTAACGCAACTAAGTTCAAAGCACTCCACTGCGTTACTCTGCCCTGGGAAAGCATTCCATGGACGTTGAGAGGGTGTCCCATGCAACTCCCATGAATTTTGATGCATTCCCAGATTTCCCATTGCTGGCATAACCAGGAATGTGCCACAAAGTCACTCCTTCCCTGGTGAGTCGTAACAAGGAGAAATAGCTTAATTTCTCCTCGTTACTTCCTCTTTCTATCTATGCTGCATTCTGCAGCACATGTAGATAGCGGAATGGGCCTCATGCACAAACACAAGCCTGCATGCAATGCTGGCACCCTTGCACGAAGATGCACGGGTGCCTGCATTGCCGCTGGGCAGCCCATTGTTCACCAGCACTGGGGTAATGACAAGAATGTGCTGTATTCTAATTAATACAGTGCATTCCAGCCCTTTCCCGCTAATTAAGTAAGGTGACTTGCTGTGGTGCGTTGCGTTACTTTTACATAAATATCACCCTGATTTTCTTATGACTGATCTCTGTCTGGAGTGGCAAAGTGAGCAAAAAGCCATGCACTGAAATGTGGCCTTCAAATACTTACCATTGGCTAAGTTTAATTGAGGTAATCAACCCTTCAACTTTTATTTCGGAGACTCCCTAAGTGTGATCCGTATACCCATACATGGGTCTGCTTCTCACTGTGACTTAAGGCACAAGCTAAAACTTGCTGACAGGGTCCAACCAGGGTGAAACCAATATGAGGTTACTAATATTCCCATCTGCAAGGAACCTGGCCCAATAGCAAGACCGTATCACATATGGCTTGTATTTTTCTGTAATGTCACTGTGAGCAAAAAACGATGGACTCGAATGTGGCGTAATTTACCAGTGACTTCGAATACTTCATCCTTTCCACCCATCACTTCTTTTAATTTACTCATAGACACTTAGGGCCAGATGTGACCATTCCATTTTTCAAGTCGCAAACTGCGGCGTTTTGTGACTCGCAATTTACAACTTGCAAAATGGAATGTACAACAGTGTCTCAGAAACTGTTTGTGATTCCTAATGGGGTTGCTAATGACCTGCCTCATCAATATTCATGAGGCAGGTCACAACTTCCGACCCCTTTGTAATAGCCAGCACTCGGAGAGATGGTAGCCTGCTGGGGTCAGCTGACCACCATGTTTGTAACTGCTTTTTAAATTAAGCAGTTTTTTTGTTTAGAAAGCAGCCCGTTCGTTTCGTAGCGCATACTGCATCGCAAAATGCGATGCAGTGCGCACTACGAAATTCGTTTTATTAATTAAATTGTTTACTTACCTGTAATTATCCATATACCGGTTTTTAGCACCCTCCTCCCTGCCCCTCCCCCTCCCCGCCTCCCTGCCCCACCGTAACTCCCTCCACGGACCGCTGCTGAACAATGGTACATACCATTCTGACTTGCTATTAGGAAGGAGCATCCTTGGCATTCCTCTTCCTAATAGCGACTCGCAAAAACTATTTTGTGAGTCACTGACTCGCAAAAAAAGCCTTTGTACATACCACCACCCTTTATTGTTGTCACAAAAGGCCCAATTTCTCATTTGCGAACACAAATGACGATTAGAGCAGCCAACAAAGACACTGATTTATATTTTCACTAGGACATACTCCCCTCTTCGGTCCCATGGTATCACAGTGGGGCTAAATTATTGACCTATACTTTTTAGCAATAAAAAAAATGTTACAATTTCTCGTTCCTACACTCATAGGACAGGTGCAACAATGCCTTTATTTTTTTGAGTTCCAAAGATGCTATTATTTTTCAATGGAATAGTAATTTTTCAAAAATGATACATTAAACTTGTCACTCATGAGTTTACGGTTGTCGGGAATGTACAGTAATGCATTCCCGACAGCTATCAAGAAGGTAGATTATTTCTGCAGTAGGAGAAAAAAAATCTATATCATTAATGTGTACAGTTACCTAATTTTCTTAGAAAATACTTAATTGGAAATGAATAAAATATGTCGAGCTATCAGTGACTTGGGCCAATGTATCATGTAACGTACAGAAGAACCAGAAAAAAACCTTAATTTGCTTATCAATCTTAATGAAGTAAGGTTGTGTTACTTGAAGAGGGATGATGGTCTGGCCCACAAGAAATCCTTATGAATTAATAAACTGCTGTCTCTGATTGGAAAAGAGAACAAAACATTGCTAGAATGGTATCATTTTCTGGGCTTTCGTATTTCAGGCTTCATTTGCAGCTCTCGTTTGCTTACTGCCGGGTTAAATGGCCTTTTAAAAATCTGACTTGGGGAGGTATACAATCTCTTAATGACGTACAATCACTAAAGAAACTGCTATCTCACAAACATCTAAAGTAACGATTTGAAAAGAAGGTAACTCGCCACAAGCACTCAAAAAATAACCCTGGCTATTAAGGAACACAAACGGGGGTGATCTTTTGATTGGAACTCAGACTTCTGTTTTGCTGAGATTGCAATAGATCCACTCACTCAAAATATCCTCTGTGAATCACCATAGTATTTTGGCACCATCTGCAAATTGCATGTTGAATGGCACCAGAACAAGTGAACTTCTCCTCTCCAGCTTTATCCTTATTTCAACAGAGGCCCTCCATCAGCAATCATTTAAAAATACTCATACAGCTGCACTGTTCATGCCAAAGAAATGCTACACATACTGTACATGCTGGTATACTCTTCATGGTATAATGCCATGTCATGTGCTAAAGTAATGCGATTTGTTTTCTAATATAGTAATGCGATTTAATGTTGACCATGGCTGTTTTTATACCTCACTATTCACAGCCTTTAGATTATATCTGCAGCTCTTCCTGGCTTTCAAGAAACAAGTTCTGCCTCTATTATGTCTTCCTCTACACAGCTCACCATCTTTTTAAAACGTTATGTGATCTTTGAAACACAGTTGCTCTCCACCCCCACCATCATCATTTGTAAAGGTGTTCACAGCCCATTCCCAACCTTGAAAGGGTTTTACTCATTGCCTCGGACATGAGTAAATCGCTATTTACACTGTTGAAATGGATCAGGAACAAAATTGTGAAATCCTGCAAACAACTTTATTTATGGATGTTTTGGCACTTTCTGTAGTGCGCGAGGTCAGGGCCTCACGCGTGGCTATATACAGTAATGAGTGGACACGCACGCTAGCTGGAGGGTATGCCGGAAAGACCCCGAGCGGTCTACCGCGCTTTTATTATATACCTCGGGGCGTGCCCGTCCCGAGGGTGAAGGCGTGCGTGTGTGTGTGTGGGTACAATGTTGTCTAGAGGCCGGGTGGCTCTCTACATCCCTCCTTCAATTTAGTTCATGTTCTAGACTGCTCATACACGTGTCTAGGGGGAAGTGCACACAAAGTCTCGGAGTCTTTGGCTGGGCCCAGGATTGGGCCGCAGGTGATATCTGTGGTTGTGCCGGACAGGGGATCCAACAGCCCTGGCCGGGGTTGTTTTGTCGTCTCGGGCGGAAGGTGTATGCCCATGTGTCTCGCTTCGGGGCCTGACGAGTTGACGTCCTTCTTCTCTTGGCTTGTCATGGTTTGGGAGGGACACCGAGTTTTGGTTCCCCGTTCTTGCATCGTCCTGACAGCCTGAGTCGGCGTCGATTGTTTCATCAGTGTCCCTGGGAACGCCATCCGGCTTCCCTACTCTTTTGAAACAGGACACGTTGCGGGTGACGGTCTGTTGGCCGAGACGGGCAGTCACCATTGTTCCCCGAATCTTCTCAATGATCCATCTTTCCGGTTCAAACGGGGTTCTGAATTTTCATCCAGGGTGTCGATCTTGCACCACCACGGTGTCTCCTTCCTGTAACCCGGGATGTTTTGCACGTCTCTCCTCGCTTGCTTTCTGATTGGTGACAGTTCTCCTCGATTGGATGGCGGCACCGTCTCTCTCTTCTGGGGTCCACGTAGAGGACGTGGGGATGTTACCTCTTGGTGCCATTTTGAACAGGACATGTGCAGGTGAACATTGCGTGGTGCTATGTGGAGTCTGTCGGTATGCACTCAGGAATTGGTCCAACGCGGCTTCCGGGTCTTTGCCATCGTTGACGGCGATGCGGAGAGCCCTGTTGAGAGTCTGCATGAGCCTCTCCACTTCGCCATTCGCCTGCGGCCACAACGGTGTGATTCTTCGGTGCTTTATCCTTAGTCCTTCCAGATATGCTTGGAACTCTCGCCCTTGAAAAGGGGGCCCATTGTCCGATTTCACTTCTTCTGGGAGTCCCATTGTGGCAAAGATGTGGTCCAGCGCTTTCTTGACTTGTCCGAACGCTGTGGAAGAAAGCAATTCCACGACGGGGAATTTCGAAAAGGAGTCTACAACCACCAGCGTGTGTCAACCGTCTGGGAAGCTCCCGAAGTCTATGCTCAGCTGAGTCCAGGGTGTTGTCGCCGCTTCTTCGGTGATGACTGGGGCCGGAGCCGGATCTGACCCCGTGATGGTGCAGGCGTGACAGGAGCGCACCATATCGTCCACCATGCGATCAATGGCTGGAAACCATACTTTGTTGCGTAAGCGGGCTTTTGTTTTGGCTGTTCCTTGGTGGCCCGCGTGGGCTATCGTGAGTATTTGCTGTTGGAGGCTTGCCGGCACCACAATGAGATGTCCTCGCAGTATGACGCCCTCATCTCCGACGCTCAACTCATGGCTGATCTGCCATAGCTGTTGTCGGGCATGGCTTACTTCCGGTCGAAGTCCCTGTGCTCCATCCAGAAACCGAGTCCAGCTCCCATTCTCCAAAGCTTTCTTGACTCGGGCCAGAGTCTCATCCGCAGCAGTGGCTTCTCCTATCTCCGGGAGGGTGAGGGTCTCCGGGCAAGCGGCCATGGACACCATGTGGACGAACTCCTCCACTACTTGCCCATCCGCCAGTGGGGTTGCTTTTCTGGTTACATCTGGGTGCCTGGACAGATAGTCAGCCGGATTATGGGCGCCCGGCCGGAAGACCAGGGTGAAATTGTAGCCTTGCAGCTGGACTGCCCATCGTTCAATTCGCGGGGGAGCAAGTCTGGAGGATCCGGTGAACAGTGGTAAGAGTGGCTTGTGGTCGGTTACGATGGTGAAGGGTTGGCCGCAGAGATATAAGTGAAAATGGTGGCAGGCCCACTTGATGGCTAGCGCCTCCCGCTCAATTTGAGCATACCGCGTTTCGGTGTCTGTGAGGGCCTTGCTCGCATACGCCACGGGCTTCCACTCATTCGGGCCATATTCCTGCAGTAAGACTGCGCCGAGACCTACAGGGCTGGCGTCCACGACCAATTCGGTCTTCCTGCGCGGTTGGAAGTAAGCCATCGTGGCCTTATCCAGAAGGCTCGCCTTGATTTCCTGGAAGGCCTGGTTCGCCGCGCATGTCCATTCCCATTCCTGATCCTGTCTTGTGAGTGCGCGAAGGGGCTCGGCCAGGTCGGCTAGGTTGGGTATGAATCGGCCACAATACGTGGCCATCCCGAGGAAGCTCCTCACTTCGGTAGAGTTCCTGGGCGTGCTGGCATTCTGGATGGCTTCCGCTTTTTTCGAGTCTACCCGAAGTCCTTCGCGCGTGAATCTGTAGCCGAAGAAGTCTACTGCTTCCTGGTAGAATGAGCACTTTGCTCTGTGGAGGGTTAGTCCGTGCTCCTGTAGTCTTTGTAGGGTGGCCCTAAGATGTGCGTGGTGTTCCTCTAGCGTGTTTGAGTAGATGAGAATGTCATCGCTCAAGTTGATGACCCCACTCAGCCCAGACAGAACTTCCTTAATCGCGTTCTGAAACACCTCGGCCGCTGATGACACTCCGAAGCTTAACCTCTTGTACCGCCGGAGTCCGACATGGGTGGAGAAAGTCGTGATATACCGGCTGCTTTGTTCAAGTTCCAACTGGTGGTATCCCGCATTGAGGTCAAGTTTAGAGAACCACTTCGCCCCGTTGAGGTCGGCGACAATGTCATCCATGGTGGGCGTGATGTGGCGCTCCCTTTTCACGGCAGTGTTTGGCAATCTCATGTCGACGCACAGCCTGATTGCGCCAGGCTGTTTGGGGGCTACCACCAGCGGGGACACCCATGGGGTCGGTCCCGACACCTTCTCGATGACGTCAAGGTCTTCGAGCTTCTTTAGCTCTTCTTCCACCTGAGGGCGGAGGTTGAATGGCACTCTTCTGTGTCGCAGGGCGACAGGACGGATGGAGGTGTCTATGTGCAGTTTGACTTTCTTGCCCTTGAGCTTTCCAAGGCCACTGAAGAGCGCAGGGAATTCTTCTAGCATGTTGTCGGCGTGTGATTGATGGACTTGGTTGGCGAAGAAAACCAATCCCAGATCTTCCGCTGTGTTGCAGCTGAGTAGTGTTCCTTTCTTTCCTTCGGTTACGTGGAACCGGGCCTCTGTCGTGTACTCTCCATTGCTGATGGTGGTACTGATGACACCGCGTAGCGGCATGGGTTCCGTGCCTCCATAGGTATATATCCGGGCGTTCGACGGGGTAAGTGTGGGTTTAGGCGACATTCGGTCATACTGGTCAGAGTCCATGACGTTCACGGAGGCGCCCGTGTCAATTAGTGCTCTGATTTCGGAGCCTTCCACGGATATCGTGCACATGGGTGGTGGCCTCTTTTGGGTTGCAATCCGGCTGACACAGGATACTACATAGACCTCATCGTCCTCCTCATCTTCATAATATGGCCTCCGGCCTTGAGCCTGCGTGTCTGGAGGTGGGTGTTCTTGCTCTAGTGATAGTTGTCTCACCCTGGAGGTCGTCGACCGAGACCCATATCCGCCTCGCGATCTCTGTGCATTGGGCCTGTACCGTCCTCCTTGGCACACAGCGGCAAAATGATTGAGCCTGCCACACTTTGAGCACGTCTTCCCTTTTGCGTTGCACACGGCGGTCGCTGCATGGTCTCCACCGCAGTATGCACATTGCGCGTCCCGTGGTTGCCACTGTCGTGCTCTTCCGCCCGTCGGTCTTCTTTGTATCGCGTCAACGGTTTCCTCCTTGATGGGCGCCATTTTGGGTACTGCCTGCGGAGCTATGGGGGACCGGAGCGCCAGCTCCATTTCGTCTGCTCGGGAGTCCGACAGTTCGTGGGAGCGAGCGAGGACAAGAATGGCGTCCAATGTGATTCCCGTTTGCCTGAGGATGAGCTTTCGGAGTAGTTTCGATTTGCATCCCACGATGATTTGGTCTCGGATTTCCTCACGCGGGTCGGCGAATGGGCAGCTGCTGGCCAGCCGGCACAGCCTCGCGTAGTACATGTCCACGGATTCAGTCTCAGTCTGCCACGCCCGCTTAAATTTGAACTTCTCATAGTCGGTGTTCACCTGTGGGTCGAAGTGGGTGTTCAGCGCGGCCACCGCTGCGTCATAGTCATCATCCTCACCGGTGTTCGGGAGAGACTCGAAGAGGTCGTATATTTCTGGGCCTCCATAGAGGATCAATAGCGATCTCTTCACAGTGTCATCGGTTTCTCGGGTCCCTCTAAAGTACAGGTTTAGACGCCCTAGCCACGCCTTCCATCGCGGCGCCGCAGTTGCGGGGTCTGCAGTCTCGCTGAAAGGCGGGATGGGGGCCACCCCGGTATGGGAATGACCGACCATGTGCGTGTCTGCATCACGACGTGTAGGTGGGCCTACGGGCCCTGGCACTGCTGCATTTGTGGCCGGCGCTGTGGGTGCGCCCCCAGTGGCGTCGTCGGGCATGCTGGCGCACTCTCCGTTGAATCACTCCACCCCTGCGCAGGCCGCACAGCGTGATACGGGGCGTGGTTGGCGTTTGTGCGGGCAGAGGGACACTTACAGACGTCCTCTGGCGGAGTTGGCGTGGACGGTGGCTGTTCAGCCTCCTCGCACGAATCCCCAAGGTGAGGCAGCAGTTGGATGAGCTTGCGCTTGTTTTTTTTTTTTTTTTTTTTCTGAAGCCTTCAGGGCCTGAGCAGGCCGCGTCTGCAGTGCGGAGTGTAGCGTGTGAGGGCGGAGGGCAGGGCAGGCGTTGGAGGCACCGCGTGGCCGGGCCTAGGGGCTGACGTGCAGCGTCTCCCCACTTCACCCCTCCCCCGCCGGGGCAGCCCGCTCGGGAAGCACGCTCGCGCTGCGCGCAGAGCGGGGCGAGCCCCCAGGCAGCAGCGCATGCAGCGCGGGGGGGGCCGGGCAAGGCCGCAGGGAGTGAGGCACTCATCAGGCAGCTCCCGCCAGCTGAACACGCTCTGACCTTGGAGGCGCGTGGGCGGGGAGCCGACCTCGAGCGGAGCAGCAGGCCGGCGGACGAGCTCTGCGGTCAGAGGTACCGCTAAGCAGATGCGGCCGGCGGCAAACAGCAGGTGAGGAGCGAGCAGCTCCAACAGGCGGCCAGGCACCGCGGGGGCGGAACCGGCCTCGTCGCCAGTGTAGTGCGCGAGGTCAGGGCCTCACGCGTGGCTATATATAGTAATGAGTGGACACGCACGCTAGCTGGAGGGTATGCCGGAAAGACCCCGAGCGGTCAACCGTGCTTTTATTATATACCTCGGGGCGTGCCCGTCCCGAGGGTGAAGGCGTGCGTGTGTGTGTGTGGATACAATGTTGTCTAGAGGCCGGGTGGCTCTCTACACTTTCGTCTTCGAATTTCTAATTCTGACACCTGGTGGTAGATTTACTCACACGAAAAACTTTGTATGAGTCAATCTATTTGCAAGTTTAAATTCAACTGATCTGAATTGTAACAGTGATTTGCACTCAAAAATAGGATATTCACGTGTGTACTCTAACTTTACAAAACACTAACCAAGGTTACAACCCATTGCCCGTGTCTCAGTATATCATTTCATTTTATTGGAATGAACAATTTGTTGAGTGAATTTTACTCAACTGGTCCTGGATAAAATACATAATATACAAAGCATAACTGACGAACTTTCAAACATATGTCTTTTTGCAGAGTCCATTCACAGTACCTTTTCATTTGGTGGTCAAAGATTGTTGAAGCCTTCAACTTCACGTCCAAAGCTGTCTAATATTGGCAAACATTTCACTTCACATATTTTGTGAAGTTTTTCGATTTTCACAGCTTCACTCTTCTTTGTTTGTGGAAGAATGTTTCCACCAGCAGCAAAGGTTTGCCCATCAGTATATTTTGACAAAGTCTTACACTTGCAGTTTTCTGCAAGCTATTTCCTTTGCTATCTGTGTTTGTTTCTCTGTATACCCTAATTTTCAGGATAGTTTGCCCTACCTCCACTACTGTAACATTGTCGGATTATTGAGAATACATATAGTCACATCACCTTAATTGCCTTTCCTTATGAGGGATTCATATAAGATCAATGCTCCCACCACAACAGGATCCTAGCAGACCCAACGAGGAAGAAACCTCCTATCATTGGGTATAATGGAAACCCATCTGAAGTCTGAAATTATCAGTTGACTATCTTTCCAATAGTCTGGGATACCCTCCCAGTATGTGAATTTAAGCCCTTAGTGCAATTGGAACCAGTGATCCCTCCAATAATCCATATTTGAGGGCAAATGGGAGTTCTAATCTGTATTATGATTTATGTGATTACACTGTAATTTTAGAGAGAATGCAAATTTAGGCAGGGAAATCTGGAACATATGGTGCAGTGAAAATACAACATCTTGGGTCAAAATATACCACGTTTGCCACTGCCAGTCAAAATGAGGAGAAACATTCAGCATTGTCACCTTATCCCTTACTGTGAGGTGAGGAACTCGGGAAGGGGAGTTAAAAATGTACCTACTAAACATCAAATCTGAAATTACAGTATTTTCTGCATGTGGTGCTACCACCCACAATATGGGACATTTCATAATGAAGTACTTAAAGTCTTGTTTAAAGATAGGCAGAGCAAGAGGTCTACCATATATTGGTGGCACTCCTGTCCCATCAAACCCACAGTGACTCCACCTCATTAGGATAATGAGACCAGCTGGATTTGTGATGGCAGAAATTGAGTTGGCTTCACTGGTGGAAGCTCTTGACCTGGAGACCCATCTACCACTAGGTCGCCAAGTCAGTGAGGCTCTTGCCCTGCCATATTTAGTTTAGGGTGACCTTGGCAGGAAAACATGCATTGGACCTATGTGCAAGGGGAAATTGATTATTCTTACTCCATTGAACTCCAGCTTTTGGCATTTGAGTGGGCGAAAAGATCAATACATAGCATAGATCAGCAATTAGTTCAACCTCCAACGCATCCACCACACAAATACATTGTAAGCAGATAGATCCCCACGAGGCAAAGATATGTCTGGACATGACTGGCAGCCTCTTGCCAGGAGAGTGGAGGCCAGGACCTCTGCTGGCTATGCATGCTGCTGGGCAGCCTGCTGCATCTGAAAGAAGGACTTAGTGACCTCATTTGTGAGTTGATGTATTGTTCATAATTAGTCGTTTTGCCCAGTGTACTCGAGGACATTCTCACCTTTATTTCCTGATAAAGGACAGGACAGGAGCCATAAATAAAGCCCAGTTCCCCTTTCTGAGTAAATTGCTGTGTGAAAAAGAATAAATGAGGAAGCGGGTGTACTGTGGGTTTTGCATTGTAATGCTGCAGTCATTATGATGTTGAGTGTTGAGAACACGCCTAGAGGCATAACTGGTGGCCTCAATGCCAAGACTAAGGTAAACATGAAAACTCATGACTTAAATACTTCGCACAAAATCACAATTAATAGAATACTATTCTTGGAGTGGGGCGTGTTCTTGTGGGGTAAACGGATTTCACTTTTATGACCAGCAGTCTACCGGACTGGATTCTGGAGTAGTTTCCAGCGACCCAGGACCATTCCCCATCCATCGCATAATAGTGTATCTATTAGGGAAAATCAAAGTTAATTCTTAGCTTAATTAGCAAATAGCGAATTGAAACTGAATTACTTCATAGGTGACCTCAATCATGCCTAAAAACTGTTGACATGATGGCGAAGATACAAAGGCTGATGCATGTTAAGCTAGAAAACTATGATTTACTTGGACATGGTCTCATTGAAAATGTTAGAATTCCTCCAAAAGTTTCGTAAAGTATCACGAATGTCATTGATAAAGGATGAAAATCCACATGAGGCAGACATACACAAAACACACGTTGCAATTGATAACATAGGCGTTCACTCACTTGGCTGATGTTTGCACAGCATACGTTTCCTCTTCTATGCTCATGGTATTGGAAATCCTTTACGTGCTTCCTGGGATGGGGTCGCTTCTGTAAAGCACTCTATGAAGAAAGATCACCATCTATGCTGTAGTGCAACAAGTAGGTTAATTGGTATTTTCTTTAGGACATCCTCTTGCAAAAACATATGCAAATATCATAGTGTGGCGCTATGGTAATCTTTTCCTTCTCTCCTGTGCCTTGTTAGCAAGTGTGAGAGGTTCGTTTTCCAGCATTATACCTGCAATGCTGAGACCGGTGCTGTCTTAAATGCATAACCTGGAAACATTTTTAGAATTTGAAATAGTTGGGATTCTGTTTCCATGAGAAGTTGGAAACCTGCGGTACAGATTTCTGACAGTTTTTAAGAATAAGTCTCAACGGTTTAAGTCAGGAGCTATTTCAAGTGCTTAGAGGAAATAGGATGGCAGAGAGTGAGAGCTGGGAATGAACAGAAAGAGGACAACGAATATAAATGAGGCGGAGAAAAGGCAAGGGAGAAAGATTATAGATGCACGAGAGACGTGTAGAAAGAGTTGTTGTGAGATATGTTAGGAGAACCACGCTTTGAACAAGACCTCGGTAGAAAATGTCCTCTGTTCAGAGTAACTTTATTAGTAACTTGGTTTATAATCTTGTTACAATAGTTTTGTATAGTATTCGTCTGAGAGCCTTATGATCACTTCAAAGTGCTCCAACAGTTGAATCCATCATATGACACTTCTGCACACTACAGTAGTATTGTCCCTCTGCAACACTTCTGCTGCTTCTAACTGCTCTAACTCACAAGTGTTACTATAAATTAGTATAATGGTGCTCAATTTACTGACCTTGGAGGATGAAAGACTACGGGCCTGATTCACAAAGGTAACTTACTCATTTTAGTAATATACAATATTTAGAAATGTTACTCCTTTTCGGCAATTCACAAAATTCAATTGCAAATAACTTACATGTCTCCACCAAATTGAAGGTCTGGTGGCCATCCACTCAATACAGAGTCAATTCACAAACGTAATTGATTCCGCTGAGGAATTTACTTGTGTAATTTATTCTTACAGTTATGAGCAAATATGCACTTGGATTTTGTGAACAACCAGAATTAGTAAAGTATTGCAGAGAGGGCAAACGATCGATGTGTGGGCATACTCATCATACTTAGCAAATTACGATGAGGGAAAAAGGGATTGGTAGAGTGCATGCATTAAATGCAGTCAGTGGTAATTATTGTGAGCCCTATGCCAGTCCATTTTTAAATCTACTCTGCGACTAGAGACAATGAACAGCGCTATGCAAATCAGTCTTGATCCTGCTTTAATGAGAACACTCTAAAAGGAATTGATAGTCACCTTCCTTCTGAACAAGAACAAAAGCATTGCTAGTCTGTTTTCAGCCTTATTGGATTGCAGTAAGGGTTTGCAGTGTTAGTCCTATGGCAAAGCAGTCATGGGCTCTTTGCTTGGACATACCTATAACATGTGAGGTTATGATACGAGTTCATCCTTAATAGCTGTGGGCATTAAAAACAGTACTTAAATGTGTTTTATGAGGGTAGGAACATCCAGAAGAGCTATCTGAGCATTCTGTAATTTAATTTCTGAAGGATTTTAATAGTCATGCCACTACTATAGAATGCTTCTCAGCTGTTTCCCATTGATTTCTGGGATGATGGCTAGTACATTTATGCCTCAGTCGAGGTGAAACAGGATCAATTCCTGGAAAACTTTTCTGAAGTCTACTTGTAAGATGAAGAGCTTTATTTTGCATATGAGGGACAGTTGAGACCAGGAGATAATTGCTATCTCCGAGTGATGAGTTTTCAAATGGTTTTAAGGTAATTTAACACAGATGATGAGTCTGGGTGTGAATTTTTTCAGGTTCATTTTGTTGAACCGTTGTTAAAGCTGGTGCTGCTTAATAGTGCTAGTAGTAAGGTTAAACTCTGTTTGTGCAGGTTTTAGGTTCATGCTCTCTTTGAACATCCATTCTTGGATAATGATGAGACTGAGCTGAAGTTGGGCAACATTGGGGTTGAATATCACTTTTGAGTAGAGAAAGATCATCCTTGTATTAATGAATTACGATGGCTTTGTGACTGCTAGAACTCTCTGTGTTCCATGTAGAGGTTTAAGAGTATGTACAGCAGGGTGGAACCTTAGGTCATTCAGCATTCTTCACATGTAATCTTAACCAAACAGAAGGTGGGCTTGAATTTATTACAAAGAAAAGACATGTCAAGTAAGGCATTGTGATAAACAGTGTGGAATACAGTCGAGAGGCCCAGAAGATGTGAATATAGCGATTTTTGATGGCTGTAATCTTGAGGAATTCATCAATGATTTTTGGTAGAATTTTGGTATAATATTGGTAGCCCTTTAGAAGTGAGTTTGTCTTGATTTTGTTATGGAGGTGCATTACAACTTCCTTCTCAATTACATTTATTAGTAATGGGCTTCATATATCCAATTTTGATTTCCTGAACTGTGGTAATAATACCAACAATGACCTAGGTTGTTTATGGGCCTTCAGTTTTAGACCGAGAAGGTGTACTGCTTATCACACTTTTTTTCAGCAGAACAAACCTCCCTTTCTCATTTTTCAAGGGAAGGTAATACACCAGTCAGTAGCCCATCATAAAAACAAGCCTGCTCCCTGTCCAGACAGAAGAAGAAACCCTCACCCATAAAGTGATGAAAAAAATGTGAAAAAGTGCGATAACACCTCACGGGCGCACCACCAATGGGACCCCTGGTAGGTACTCACCAGGCTGGCCCAGTTATCATCATCAGTGTTATCGGGCTAAAAGAACGGTGTCCGAGTGAAACACAACTGTGTTATAAGTGCAGTGTAAACAATATAGTGATGTCACAAAACATACAAACACATATAAACAACTACCAGCACGAACCCACAGTTTTATTCTTGTTCATTTATGCTGTTAGTATGTATTAAAAAAGTGAAAATGGCTACTACCTATAGAGCCAGATTCTCCTTGCCAACATGTTTCATTGCCATGGTGATATTCAGGCAATTTCTTCAGGGCAACAACTTTCTATGCCACTGCATTGGACACCAGGGTTTCAAATTACTGTCATGGAATTAAAAACATGAAAAACGAGTTTTACTTACAAGCACCACATGCATATACACAACGTTAATAAAAGCCACATAAGCCCAGGGTCATAATTACCCTAACTCGGCAACTGTCTTTCATACCAGCCGAGAGGTCTTTAGGAAAGAACTTTTTGTTAACTCCATCCGTGAGTAACCTGGCCACTCCTTCCGTTACTTTTAACTGAAAAGACAGCATGGCACGCTTATTAGCACTCCTCACTTACCCTATTTCTTCGTGGGTATCGTCTATCTTAACCCCACTGACCCCCGTCCTTAATCTGTTTTACCGGTAGTAGGAGCGCGATCGGCGTTCTATCGTCCCTCGAACACCATCCGGGGGCGCTTGAGTTGTATTAATGTTCATACCCTGACTGTTTGGACCAATCAGATTGCACATGCTATTCTCGCGTTAGTTGGCAGTCATTCAACATTGGGCTAGCGTATTCGCGAAACTAGTGTGTTTTTCTGATAATCACGGGCCCTCTCGATAGCGTGATCTCACGTTATTTGGCGGCCATCTTAAGTAGGGCAATGACACCTTCAGAATGACTGGAATACTACAACAACGTGAAACTCTCGCGGGATCACGCGTCTTGCATTCGTTCTGTTCCTTATACATATATGCCTGCTCAGATATTGATTTCTGTTGGACCTATTTCCCAATGCTCGACTTTTAATGCTAAAACTAAGTTCCAGGATGAATTAATGTTATTATCAACATGGAACCGACACTTTTTTATTTTATTTTAAATGTCACATTGTTTGTGGTTCACACCGCAGCATTAATAGAGAACAAGGGAAGAGGTCATGAGACAGGTTCATTGCTGCAAAGGAACACCAACCCTATGGGCTAACGTAATTTATTCCATTCAAGAAGTTCGTTCAGTCCATTTTGCTCACTTCCCTCGTTGTAAATCCATCTTGCTTCTTTTGTCGTTAGTAGTCTCTCCACTGATTGTGCATCTCCACTTACTTTTTCTAGTATCACCCAGGTGAAGGTATGGTTGTTCCTATGGCAGTGTTGAACTAGCTTGGTTGTCAATCTTCCCGCTCTGATGGTACTTAGATGCTCTTGAATTCTAAGTTTTATTTTACGTGTTGTTAGTCCAATATATTGTAAACCACATTGGCATTGGAGTCTATATACCACATTTGTGGTATTACAGTTACTGAACTGTCGCAATGTCCACGTTCTTCCAGATTTCAATGGTATTGTCAGGGTTTTTGCAGTTAGATGACATACAGAGCAGTTTCCGCATGGATGGTGGCCTTTAGGCAGTGTACTGCTCTTTGGAACACTCGGTTGTCTCATCCTAGTGTGTACAAGCTTGTCTTTCAGATTGCATGCTCTCTTAAAGGCAAAGCGTGGTGGAGGCATCTTAAATTCTTTGTTCGATAAGATAGACCAGTGTTTTCTAATAGATTGGCGGATCTTGGTCGCGAGGGGGTCAAAGGTCATAATGACTGGAATGCAATCGTCTTTCTTCTTAGTGTTAGTCTCTAGCAGAGCACTTCTGGGGGTGTTCAAAGCTCTTTTTCTGGCCTGTTTGATCACCTTTGTTGGATATTTCCTAGCTTCAAGTTTGATGCTCAGAGTTTGAGACTGTTCATTGTATTCTGTAGTTGAAGAACAGTTTCTACGGTAGCGGAGAAATTGTCCAACAGGAAGGTTATCTCTCAGAGCCCTGGGATGATATGATTCGAAGAGAGCAAAGAATTCCTATCAGTAGGCTTCTGGTGCACTCTTGTTGTAAGACCGTTTTGTCCAGCTTCAATGTCCAAATCCAGATATACCGCCTTATCTCTGTCATATGTCCAAGTGAAGCGCAGACAGCGGTCCTGGTTATTAAGCCAGTTGAGGAACTCCAGTAGTGTAGTTTCATCTCCAGTCCAAATACAGAGCACGTCATCTATATACCTCTTCCAAAGGCGGAGGTTGCCTTTGAAAGGGTTGCTGTTAGATTCGATGACGTGCTCCTCGAACTGGCCTACATAGATGCATGCCAAGCTCGGTGCCATCGTAGCACCCATGGAGGTACCCGTGATTTGTAAAAACATGTCCTCTTTGGCTTAATAACCAGGACCGCTGTCTGCGCTTCACTTGGACATATGACAGAGATAAGGCGGTATATCTGGATTTGGACATTGAAGCTGGACAAAACGGTCTTACAACAAGAGTGCACCAGAAGCCTACTGATAGGAATTCTTTGCTCTCTTACGAATCATATCATCCCAGGGCTCTGAGAGATAACCTTCCTGTTGGACAATTTCTCCGCTACCGTAGAAACTGTTCTTCAACTACAGAATACAATGAACAGTCTCAAACTCTGAGCAACAAACTTGAAGCTAGGAAATATCCAACAAAGGTGATCAAACAGGCCAGAAAAAGAGCTTTGAACACCCCCAGAAGTGCTCTGCTAGAGACTAACACTAAGAAGAAAGACGATTGCATTCCAGTCATTATGACCTTTGACCCCCTCACGACCAAGATCCGCCAATCTATTAGAAAACACTGGTCTATCTTATCGAACAAAGAATTTAAGATGCCTCCACCACGCTTTGCCTTTAAGAGAGCATGCAATCTGAAAGACAAGCTTGTACACACTAGGATGAGACAACCGAGTGTTCCAAAGAGCAGTACACTGCCTAAAGGCCACCATCCATGCGGAAACTGCTCTGTATGTCATCTAACTGCAAAAACCCTGACAATACCATTGAAATCTGGAAGAACGTGGACATTGCGACAGTTCAGTAACTGTAATACCACAAATGTGGTATATAGACTCCAATGCCAATGTGGTTTACAATATTTTGGACTAACAACACGTAAAATAAAACTTAGAATTCAAGAGCATCTAAGTACCATCAGAGCGGGAAGATTGACAACCAAGCTAGTTCAACACTGCCATAGGAACAACCATACCTTCACCTGGGTGATACTAGAAAAAGTAAGTGGAGATGCACAACGAGTGGAGAGACTACTAACGACAAAAGAAGCAAGATGGATTTACAACGAGGGAAGTGAACAAAATGGACTGAACGAACTTCTTGAATGGAATAAATTACGTTAGCCCATAGGGTTGGTGTTCCTTTGCAGCAATGAACCTGTCTCATGACCTCTTCCCTTGTTCTCTATTAATGCTGCGGTTTGAACCACAAACAATGTGACATTTAAAATAAAATAAAAAAGTGTCGGTTCCATGTTGATAATAACATTAATTCATCCTGGAACTTAGTTTTAGCATTAAAAGTCGAGCATTGGGAAATAGGTCCAACAGAAATCAATATCTGAGCAGGCATATATGTATAAGGAACAGAACGAATGCAAGACGCGTGATCCCGCGAGAGTTTCACGTTGTTGTAGTATTCCAGTCATTCTGAAGGTGTCATTGCCCTACTTAAGATGGCCGCCAAATAACGTGAGATCACGCTATCGAGAGGGCCCGTGATTATCAGAAAAACACACTAGTTTCGCGAATACGCTAGCCCAATGTTGAATGACTGCCAACTAACGAGAGAATAGCATGTGCAATCTGATTGGTCCAAACAGTCAGGGTATGAACATTAATACAACTCAAGCGCCCCCGGATGGTGTTCGAGGGACGATAGAACGCCGATCGCGCTCCTACTACCGGTAAAACAGATTAAGGACGGGGGTCAGTGGGGTTAAGATAGACGATACCCACGAAGAAATAGGGTAAGTGAGGAGTGCTAATAAGCGTGCCATGCTGTCTTTTCAGTTAAAAGTAACGGAAGGAGTGGCCAGGTTACTCACGGATGGAGTTAACAAAAAGTTCTTTCCTAAAGACCTCTCGGCTGGTATGAAAGACAGTTGCCGAGTTAGGGTAATTATGACCCTGGGCTTATGTGGCTTTTATTAAAGTTGTGTATATGCATGTGGTGCTTGTAAGTAAAACTCGTTTTTCATGTTTTTAATTCCATGACAGTAATTTGAAACCCTGGTGTCCAATGCAGTGGCATAGAAAGTTGTTGCCCTGAAGAAATTGCCTGAATATCACCATGGCAATGAAACATGTTGGCAAGGAGAATCTGGCTCTATAGGTAGTAGCCATTTTCACTTTTTTAATACATACTAACAGCATAAATGAACAAGAATAAAACTGTGGGTTCGTGCTGGTAGTTGTTTATATGTGTTTGTATGTTTTGTGACATCACTATATTGTTTACACTGCACTTATAACACAGTTGTGTTTCACTCGGACACCGTTCTTTTAGCCCGATAACACCGATGATGATAACTGGGCCAGCCTGGTGAGTACCTACCAGGGGTCCCATTGGTGGTGCGCCCGTGAGGTGTTATCGCGCTTTTTCACATTTTTTTCATCACTTTATGGGTGAGGGTTTCTTCTGTCTGGACAGGGAGCAGGCTTGTTTTTATGACGGGCTACTGACTGGTGTATTACCTTCCCTTGAAAAACGAGAAAGGGAGGTTTGTTCTGCTGAAAAAAAGTGTGATAAGCAGTACACCTTCTCGGTCTAAAACTGAAGGCCCATAAACAACCTAGGTCATTGTTGGTATTATGACTGTTGAGTGGAGGGCGACCTAGGTTATTTCCCTCTGAGCTCCTTGTTTGATGTGCATTCCTGAACTGTGGCACAATCTATCTGTTCTTCCAGTCATCTAGACAGATGGCTCACTGGACGGTGGTATTCACGATGTTCAGTATCGGTGTGAGATTGGCATTTACACTTTCATAATACAGGACGAGTGGATGTTATCCTCATAGGAGGCCACTTTCTGAGGCCAGAGCAAGGACACCAGGGATACTGCAGAGAGTGACTTGAATATTGACCACTTAAGTGCTCAGTGTGAGGGATAATGAAGGGGAAATCTGCTGTGGGTGAACTGTAGATGATCTGAGAGATACAGTTTCACTTGCCTTACTGAAAATGCTTCCTGATGTGCATTTCCCTTTCCCGTGGGCATATGGGGTTGCTGTTGTTGGGTGAACACAATGTTTGATCAACTTAAAGAGTACATACACTAATTTAGAGTTAACATGCTCTTACAATAATTAACCCACAAAATCTATTTTCAATATGCACCGCTTTGCAGTGTGATACAATGAGGAAAACTAAAGTGCAATTACATTACTATTTTGGCTGACTTTGGTTTCGAACAAGTTTTTCTCTCTCTCTCTCTATGCTAGCACCCATTATGCTGCCTTGTTTTAGCGTAGTTGTAAAGGTGTGTTCATAATTATCAAGCATAGATGTTGTAGCGGAAGGGGAAGCTTTTTATTTGAACAATTTTATAACTTTGTATAGGTGCTGTACACATGCAAAATTGGACGTTTAGAGAAGAGGTGTACATTTTGTGTAAATCACTGTCTACCAATGTTGGGAGATAGGGATTTTTCATCATAACCCATGGGTGGTTGTATGGGAACGCCATTGTAACACCCATGGGACACCTCCGTATGACAACACATCAAAAAGTGCTACTTTGGTTTATTTTGAGGGTATTTGCTAGTGGAAAACATGTTTTGCTCTGGAGAGGAAATCTCAAATTCAACACTTTAAGCCAGTTTCTGTCACTTTGGTGATGCCACCCTGGTGCAAAGTATTGATTAATTTGGCCCTTTGTGTCTCTTGGCCTATGATTCCCTGCAGTTAGATGTGGTAGGGTGGTGCTTATGGCAACAGGTGCTAAGCCACACTGAATTCCTAGCTGGAGGTGTCTTCTGAGCTAACAATCGGGGATTACCTTGCCCATGAATAGCAATGGGTAAAGAATCAAATGTCAATCTCAGCTTGGCTGTAGCCCCAAGTGCAGTAAAAATGTTTGTCTGTTAGTTTCGCTCTTTTCTGATGTATGCATTCTTTTCAGTTTACTAAGCTGGGAAAATCTAAAAAAAAGTGGACACACATTGTGGGATACATTGCGAGGCATGTTATGAGATGTATGTCTTCACTACTTCATATGCATCTACTGTTAAATTATTAAAAATGTATCAATATATTAAAGAAGAAAGTGTAGTCATGCATTATGGTTGAAAATTAACTCTCATATCCATAGACAATCTTGTGGCTTATTTTCCACTCCTTCTGAGCTGAGCCTCTTGCTAGGTTAACCACAATATTAAACATTCATTGGTTGCTTACCTGTGCTTTCAGAAATTTTACTTTTGTCACTTTTTGGTGACTTCATGTAGTATTCACTTGCCTTCTAATGGTGCTTCTCTGGTTGATTTATAGTGACTCCAAGGTTTAGTCTTCGGTCACTCCTGGTGCATTAATTTAATGTATTAATAGGTTACTTAACAGTATTCCCAAGGATTGAAAATGCTTCCCTCCATAGTGATGTCGTACAATATTCACTGGTAGCGTAACAGTTCTACCAGTGATTGGGCTCTGTGTTTCTCCTGGTGACTCCACAGAGTATTCACCAGTTCTTTAAAGGTGCTCCAAGGGATTCAGGGCCAGACTGGGGGATTAACCCCGCCCACTCTCATGACGAGCTCAGCTCTTCATGAGCCACGGTTCTCGTGTGCTCATGACGAGCTGACCGTCATGACCGTTAGAACCCTCAGGTGCGGGGCTAATTCCCCTGCTGTGCTGGGTGTTCTAAGGAACGGGCGTGGTCATGACGAGCTGAGCTCGTCATGAGCACACGAGAAACGTGGCTTATGACGAGCTGAGCTCGTCATGAGCACCGGGGCGCTGTGCGCATCCCCCCTCCCCCCAGCACAGCGGGGGAATCGGCCCCGCAGCCAAGGGGTTAAAAGCAGCCCTGGCATAAATGTTCAAATCCCTCCCACTCCCCTCGTCTCTTTACATCTACACATCAAGGCACTATCCTCTCCCTATCTAATCGCTAGCTCTCATTCCATACCTCTTTCTCCATCTTCCTCTCTTTCTGTCTCTCTCACTGGCCCTCTGCCTGCTGCAATTAATCTTGTGAACTGACAAAAGTAGAGAAGGCACCAACAGTAGCGTGCGTGGTGGATTAAAAGACCTGTCCGGCCCTGAAAGCTCCAGTCTATCATATTCTTGTGTGAGTCCTAAAGAATATCACCAGCTGTCGAACAATTCTCTTTGGTTGATTAAAAGTGTTTCCAAGGAATGATCTTCTGTTGCTCCTAGGTGACTTCATATAGTATACTCTGGTTGCTGAAAAGCGCTATCAAGAATTTGGTTTCTCTGACTCCTGTAGCAGTCCAGGTTGTGTGTCACCATTTGGTTAAAAGGCTTTCAGGGATACGGACCATGGGCCGTATTACAATAAGTGCCCCGGGGGTGCAATGAAGGTTTGTTGCACCCGCTTTGTGGCCCCCCAAGGCAAAGGGGGTGCAGACGCTTGTGCGTCCCCATCAGTAATACCAATAGCACTGGTGCACGTAAAGCGCCAGCGCTACTATCAGGGGGCATTCCCTCATTTGCAAAGAGGTGTGCCCTATGCAAATGAGGGAATTCCTTTGCCTCCCCCCCCCATATTACAGATGTGGGTGCAGATGCAAAGAAGCTCTCTGGGGTTGCACTCACAGTGCGCCACCTTTGAGGTGGCGCACTGTGATTGCGCCCTCCCTGAGAGCAGGCCTCTGGAGGGGGGAAAGGTGGTTCTATCCCCTTGCAGGCAGGTTCAGTCATTGCACCCACCTGCAAGGCAATCTCTAATCCTCTTTAAAAGTGCAGCTGCTCTCTGTTTTCACATAAATGTGCTGCCCCCAGGGCAGCGCGAGTTCGTGGCTGCCCTGGAGGCAGGGCTTTCACCATAATGGGGCATATTGTAATTGTTTGCACCCGGCGCACCTTTTAAAAGTTGCGCCCGGTGTAAACAATAACAATGCATATCACAGCCCCATCTGTTGTTCTTCAATTACTCCCTGTAGTTTCTCCCTTGTTGGTTACAACAAGTGCTTGGTTACTTATTAATTCTTCCAGGGTTAGGGTTTGGGTCAGTCCTGGGTATCCACTGCTCTAGGGCCACTCCATATTGTTTATCCAATATTTTTATTGACACGTCTAAAGATGATGGGGCAGATTTAAAAGCCCTGTGCGCCACTTTTGCGTCACTTTTCAAATGTTAAAAGTGACGCAAAAGTGGCGCAAGGGGCTTGTAAATCTGCCCCGATAAGTGTCTACATGGCCCTCTGCATCTAGTCTCACATTCTCTGAATACTTTATTTTTATGCACAGCTATGTCACACCTATGTCTTTAGAGAACATTGTAGCATCTTGCTACAATAAACACAGACACTAGTAATTATCAACACTGGAGCTTTATTCTCATGCATCCAGACTGTCTCCTGTCCCTACTCTAACTGCCTCCCCCTCGTCGGTCCCCTCCTCTTCCTGTCCACCCCCTAAGCTCCACCCACAACCACTAGCCTGCTAACTTCACAACATCTCCCCCCTTTGTAACAAAACAAATAAACATAATGACTTCTTTGTCCATTTCTTTAATAAGTCTTTTGGGTGGACGTATGTCACGATGAGGTCGTGGTGACCTTGTTCTCAGATTAGTGTCACTCCGTGTTTCATTGATTGGACCAGTGTTCTCACGACTGACTGAAGGTGGTTCTTCCGAACCGGGAGTGTCCATTTCACTCATTGAGATCTCAGTGGCATCGTGTGGCAATTTCTTGAAATGCGAGATATTTCTCGTGATTCGTCTCTGTTCTGATTCAGCAGTCAACATAGTTCCTTTCCTTTTCGTGACCAGTAACGGTTCGTCCTTGAACAGGCAGTCGGTCTTTTTCTGTTGTTCTTGCTTGACAAGCACTCGGTCTCCTTCATGTAACGAGAGTGACCTCGCTCTTCTTCTGTGATCTGCATATGACTTAATTTTGTCTTTTCGGCGCTGGTCTGTCTTCATCATTTCTTGATGATCTTGAGTGGGTGACAATGATGGTCGTAAGGCCCCTTCCCACGTTGGGATGCGATTCCTCATGGGACGCCCCAGCATGAGTGTTGCCGGGCATTTTCCTGTGGTAGCGTGAGGAGTTGTCCGGTAAGCTCGGAGGACCTCGTTTAGGGCGACTTGTAGATCTTTCCCTTCCGCTGTCGCATGTTGAAAAGTCTTTTTGAGTGTGGCCATGAATCTTTCAATTGTTCCATTGGCCTGTGGCCAGAGGGGTGTAATCTTACGATGATGGAAATCCAGGTGTTTCGCAAATGCTGCAAAGCCATGTCCATTAAATGGGGGTCCGTTGTCTGTCTTAACCTTGGAGAGAACGCCCCAGGCCGCAAAGACTTCGCATAATACCTTGAGAGTGCTTACGGCATTTGTAGATGACACAAAGCGTGCAATGGGGTATCTAGAGTGTTCATCAATGATGGCCAGCACATACTTGCCCGATGCCAAGGGTCCATAGAAATCAATAGCAATTTCTTGCCACACTCCAGGTGGTAGAGGGGTCATGTTTAGGGGTGCTGGAGGGTCACTTTTGCTCGTAAGTTGACAAAGATGACAGTCCTTCAAGGTAGCTTCTACCATTTGGTCGAGATACGGAAACCACACTCGCTCTCTCAATGCGCGTTTGGTTGACACAATACCCCGATGTCCTTCATGGGCAAGGGCAACCACTCCTTGTCTTAGTTGAGTGGGAATCATGATTCTCTGGTCTCGCAGTATTATGCCATCCGTGGTGGCTGACAGCTCACTGCACACATGCCGGAAGGCCTGCATTTCTTGTTTAAGGACAGGATCAGTCTCTTCATCCTGAGAATCATGCCTCCACCTGTTGTGTCGAATCCTGCGCAGGACCTTCTGCAGGATGATGTCTTGTGCTGTGCTTTCTCTGATGGTGTCCATTGGGATAGCGGGAGGAAGAGCATGATCGGTCACGAAATGTATGTACTCTTCCTCAATGGACGACTTAGAGACTGATGATGTGGCCGGGTGTCTGGACATATAGTCAGCCGGGTTTTCTGACTTCCCTGGCTTGTGGATGATGGTGAATGTGTACTCCTGTAGTCTTGGGCCCCACCTTTCGATTCTTGGGGGCATCTTGGATCGTGGGTTTCCGTAAATGGTGACAAGAGCCTGTTGATCTGTAATTAAAGTGAAATGTTTTCCATATATGAAGACATGAAAATGTTCACATGCCCACACTACGGCAAGACTTTCTTTTTCAGGCTGCGAGTATGCCCGCTCCGGGTCGGTCAAGCTACGACTCGCATATGCGATTATTCGACGTGGATCTGAGTCGTTGTCATACTGTGCCAAGATGGCACCAAGACCAACAGGGCTGGCATCCACAGTTATTTCAGTTTTTCTTTTTGGGTTGAAATAGGACAGGTGATCCGCAGATGCTACCGCCTTCTTGATTTCCTTGAAGGATTTCTCACATTGGGGAGTCCACTGAAACGGCTGGCCTGTCCATCACCACCCCTTGTTGTAAATATTTTGTCCACCCTAAGCGTGGAAGGGTATACTCAGATGTGAGTCCCTTGCTCATTGCACCATCAGGATTCAAGCAAGCCGGGCCGAAGACGGCTGAAATGCCAGAAACCGGTCCCCGGAAGCTTGTTTCCTTCCCAGTGTAAGAATTGGCTTTTGTAGTCTGGTCTGCCCTGTTCCCATGATGCACTGGGCCAGGGACAGACTAATTTGCATACAGCCAGGTTCTGAAACTGGGATGGTGCAATGAGCTACAAAACGGTGTTGGATCTAGCCCTGATCTCTTGACTGGGTGAGAGTATTCTGCTTAATTCAGAGACTCTGTCCATCACCACCCCTTGTTGTAAATATTTTTGTCCACCCTAAGCGTGGAAGGGTATACTCAGATGTGAGTCCCTTGCTCATTGCACCATCAGGATTCAAGCAAGCCGGGCCGAAGACGGCTGAAATGCCAGAAACCGGTCCCCGGAAGCTTGTTTCCTTCCCAGTGTAAGAATTGGCTTTTGTAGTCTGGTCTGCCCTGTTCCCATGATGCACTGGGCCAGGGACAGACTAATTTGCATACAGCCAGGTTCTGAAACTGGGATGGTGCAATGAGCTAAAAAACGGTGTTGGATCTAGCCCTGATCTCTTGACTGGGTGAGAGTATTCTGCTTAATTCAGAGACTCTGTCCATCACCACCCCTTGTTGTAAATATTTTTGTCCACCCTAAGCGTGGAAGGGTATACTCAGATGTGAGTCCTTTGCTCATTGCACCATCAGTATTCAAGCAAGCCGGGCCGAAGACGGCTGAAATGCCAGAAACCGGTCCCCGGAAGCTTGTTTCCTTCCCAGTGTAAGAATTGGCTTTTGTAGTCTGGTCTGCCCTGTTCCCATGATGCACTGGGCCAGGGACAGACTAATTTGCATACAGCCAGGTTCTGAAACTGGGATGGTGCAATGAGCTAAAAAACGGTGTTGGATCTAGCCCTGATCTCTTGACTGGGTGAGAGTATTCTGCTTAATTCAGAGACTCTGTCCATCACCACCCCTTGTTGTAAATATTTTTGTCCACCCTAAGCGTGGAAGGGTATACTCAGATGTGAGTCCCTTGCTCATTGCACCATCAGGATTCAAGCAAGCCGGGCCGAAGACGGCTGAAATGCCAGAAACCGGTCCCCGGAAGCTTGTTTCCTTCCCAGTGTAAGAATTGGCTTTTGTAGTCTGGTCTGCCCTGTTCCCATGATGCACTGGGCCAGGGACAGACTAATTTGCATACAGCCAGGTTCTGAAACTGGGATGGTGCAATGAGCTAAAAAACGGTGTTGGATCTAGCCCTGATCTCTTGACTGGGTGAGAGTATTCTGCTTAATTCAGAGACTCTGTCCATCACCACCCCTTGTTGTAAATATTTTTGTCCACCCTAAGCGTGGAAGGGTATACTCAGATGTGAGTCCCTTGCTCATTGCACCATCAGGATTCAAGCAAGCCGGGCCGAAGACGGCTGAAATGCCAGAAACCGGTCCCCGGAAGCTTGTTTCCTTCCCAGTGTAAGAATTGGCTTTTGTAGTCTGGTCTGCCCTGTTCCCATGATGCACTGGGCCAGGGACAGACTAATTTGCATACAGCCAGGTTCTGAAACTGGGATGGTGCAATGAGCTAAAAAACGGTGTTGGATCTAGCCCTGATCTCTTGACTGGGTGAGAGTATTGTGCTTAATTCAGAGACTCTGTCCATCACCACCCATTGTTGTAAATATTTTTGTCCACCCTAAGCGTGGAAGGGTATACTCAGATGTGAGTCCCTTGCTCATTGCACCATCAGGATTCAAGCAAGCCGGGCCGAAGACGGCTGAAATGCCAGAAACCGGTCCCCGGAAGCTTGTTTCCTTCCCAGTGTAAGAATTGGCTTTTGTAGTCTGGTCTGCCCTGTTCCCATGATGCACTGGGCCAGGGACAGACTAATTTGCATACAGCCAGGTTCTGAAACTGGGATGGTGCAATGAGCTAAAAAACGGTGTTGGATCTAGCCCTGATCTCTTGACTGGGTGAGAGTATTCTGCTTAATTCAGAGACTCTGTCCATCACCACCCCTTGTTGTAAATATGGCCTTGTTTGGTCAGCAGGCGAAGGGGATGGCTGATTGTTGCGTAGTCCCTGATATAGCGAGCGCAATAACTGGCCATACCGAGAAAAGACCTGAGCTCACTGACGTCTTGGGGGCTCTTGGTGTTGTTCAGAGTCCCAATCTTATCGGGGTCAGGTTTCATGCCAGCGCCTGAGAAGATATGACCAAAGAATTTTAGTGTGTCCTGATGGAATTCGCACTTCTCTTTGTTGAGAGTCAGGTTTGCTTCTAGTAGTGCGTGGCAAACACGATTGAGTGCGATGTCATGTTCTCGCAGATCTGAACCATAGACAAGGATGTCGTCGCTATAGTTGAAGGCATTGGGAATGTTCTGAATGACCTGCCGAATGGCTTCCTGGAATATTTCGGCTGCAGAGGAAACCCCAAAACTTAGTCTCTTATATCTGAACAACCCCAGGTGGGTTGCAAACGTGGTGATGTATCTCGACTTTGCCTCCAATTCTAACTGGTGGTACCCCTTATTTAAGTCCAACTTGGAAAATATTTTCGCTCCGTTTAGGGCCGAGATCATATCACTCAAGTGTGGCCCCGGATGTCGCTCTCTTTCGATTGCAGTGTTGGGCAGGCGCATGTCCACAGAGAGTCTGACTTTGTTGGCCGTGCCCTTTTTGGGAACGATAACTACTGGGGACACCCATGGTGTTGGACCCTCAGTGCGCTCGATGATATCAGCAGCTAGCAAGTCCTGGAGTTCTTCTTCTACAGCGGTTTGGAGATGGAATGGTACCCGTCGAGGGTGTTGAGCGACAGGTCTGATTTGTTCATTAATGTGTAATCGTACTTGGCAGTCCTTTAGCTTGCCTAGTCCTTGAAATAGTCTGGGAAACTGGCGGGTCACATCTTGATTTCCGCTGACCTTGAAAAGGATTTCCACTAGATGAAAACGTTCAGCTGTCGGGAGGCTCAGCAGGCAGTCCGCATCCGGGCCCTTAATGACATGGATTACTGCTGGGATGGTTGTGTCCTCATGTTGGAGGGTCGTCGAAAACTTCCAGAGGCAGGGAAGTGGCTTCTTAGCCATCCATGTAAAGACTCTGACTGGTGCAAAGGTCAGCGGAGGACGCGGCTTCATTCTTTCATATTCGGTGACTGGAATATAGTTCAGGGATGCACCTGAGTCTAGTACAAATTGCGTGTCATGATTGCCAACTTTGATGTCCAGCCTGGGATATGTCTTAAGTTGGTCTGGATCTGCGGCTAAGTTCAGATATTCAATGGTGTATGTTGAGTCTCTGGATGACGGTTTAGATTCCTGGGATGGTGACCTCCGTTCCCACCTGGACCGACGTGACTCTCGGCTGGAATGTGACGACCCAGAAGACTGTTCAGCTTGGTCTTGGACAGCTCGTGCATGGTGTCTTCGGGTGCCAGATCGGGACGTTCTCGGTATACCTCTTCGTGAGTCGGGCTGAGCTGTCTTTGTGGCACCACTTCGTCTCTCCTTGTTGTATCCCCACACATCACTTCAAAGTGATTCGTTCGACCACACTTCCGACATCTTTGACCCATGGCAGGACAGCTGTCTATATGGGGGTAATCATACCCACAACGGTAACACTTCCTCACGTTTCCTGATCTCCTTTCCTTCTTCCACGGTTCTCGCCGCTGATGTCCTGATCGCTCTCGACGTGATGACGGACGTGACCTCCAGTGTTTGTCACTCGAGCGTCTTCGATTCTCATTCTTGGCGTGCACGCGTCGCACTTGTTCGCGACTTCCTTTGTGTCCCGTTTCGATGTCTGCTGCATATTCTTCTGCTTGATCAAATATTCGTGTCATCTCCTCTATATCATCAAGGCTATGTTCCTTTCTCAATAATCGTCTCCTCAATTGGTCGGAGTGACACCCATCAATTATTTGTGACTTAATTGCAGCATCTGTTGAGAAATTATCAAATGCACAATGCTTGGCTAGTCTTCTCAGTCGCATCATGAAAGCGCTCATCGGTTCCTCCTTCCCTTGACGAGCCGAGTGGAATGTATGGCGTTCATAGTCGACGTTCTTTTTGTGAAGGAACCTCTTGTTTAATGCGTCACGCACTTTGTCATATGTGTCCGCCTCTGTGGCAGGAAGGTCTTTGATTATTTTGACGATCTCCCGCCCCGCCAAGTTTCGCAGGGCAATCAACTTCTTTTTATCCTCAGTCACTTCTGATCCTTCGATATAATCTTCGAATTCTTCGAACCATTCTTGCCATTTGGGACCTATGGTTCCCCCAGTGGTCACTTTGAGAGGTTCGGGCGCTCGCAGGTGTGACCCACCTGGAACCTTAGGCTTGGCATCTGGCGGATGTCTATCGTCATCGGACATCGTTGCAGTGTTTGTTTGTGTCTTGTCACACTCACTTGGTCTCACCAATGCTTGTTTATTTTCAGGTACCAATGCTTGTTTCTTTGCCAATGCTTGATTATTTCGGGTACCAATGCTTGTTTGTTTTCGGGTACCAATGCATGTTTCTTCGCCAATGCTTGTTTATTTCTGGGTACCAATGCTTGTTTCTTTACCAATGCTTGTTTATTTCCAGGCGCCAATGCTTGTTTCCTTGCCAATGCTTGTTTGTTTCTGGGTACCAATGCTTGTTTTTTTCGCCATTGCTTGTTTCTTTTCCTTGGTGCCTGACTTCAAGATGGCCGCCCGTTGAAAACTAAGGGGTCTGTCCTGACGAGCGCCTGACTCTAAGATGGCCGCCGTCAATACAGTCACACGAGGCTTTCTCTCTCTGGGTTCAGTCACTCCAGACTCACCGGCCAGCAGTTTCAGGGCAGCGCGCTCCAGATATCGCTCTTCTTTGGCCACCACAGCAACCAGGTGAGGTTGGGGTGGGCTCCCGCCTTGCTCTGCACGTTCCCGCTTTTTCCTTCGCGGCGGCCTGCCGATTTACACGCATCAAGCGTGAGGATTTCACCGTCGGCGGGATTTCAGGCCCGGACCTCCCGGCGCTCAGTTGCTCTCGCTGGGCGGTCGTGGCGGACGTCGTCCTCGACGCTGGGGGTACTTCTCCCTCAATCTGGGGTGCGCAGCAGGGTCGGAGTAGGCTCCTGATCTCTGCACTGCCAAAGCTCACGCTTCTGGCGGGGTCGCGTGTCAGCGCGCTCCGCTTCTTCTTTTTCGAGCCGTTCAGCGCTCGGATTCACGGCCCCTCTCAGCTCCCTCAAGAAGGGGGGGGGGGCAGGGTTGCCTGCTGCTGGCTTCTTCTCCTAGGGCAGCAGCAGCAGCTCACAATTCTCGGCAGCGTTTCTTCTTTTTTCTTCTGCACCACCGGGGACAGGGTGTCTCAGTCTGGGTCAGCAGGCAGTGGGCTTGGCTATCCCGTCCTCGTCGCCAGTTGTAGCATCTTGCTACAATAAACACAGACACTAGTCATTATCAACACTGGAGCTTTATTCTCATGCATCCAGACTATCTCCTGTCCCTACTCTAACTGCCTCCCCCTCGTCGGTCCCCTCCTCTTCCTGTCCACCCCCTAAGCTCCACCCACAACCACTAGCCTGCTAACTTCACAACAAACATCTCCCAACCTCATGCTCCTCACCCAACTTGCCCCTCGGAGAACAAGATACTATCAAAACCCATTTCACCCATGCACTGGAAAAGGCCTAAATGAACCTAAAGCAAATCAGAGTGCTTCATAACCTCGCTGTATAATACTAAGGTATAAAAATATTCTCACCTCCTGTATTTTAGATCTCCAGGTACTTTAAAACAGAGTAAAATTGTAATGTATACTTTAAATAACAGGATCAAAACTGTTTAATACTTACCTGAAATATTCATATAATACATTAGCTAACTGATTTCGAAAAAGTTATCCTAATCTTAACATTGCATTCACTTTTAAGTCTGTGTGACTCCACCCCTTTTCTTGGGTAAATAGTGCTGTTGACACAGTGGTGCCATATGGGATTTTCCAGACGTGTTCTATACAAACCCTTCCCTTACCCTTGCCCTCTGCTTCATGAAGACCGGCGTTTGTAAATGAGCTTCAAAAGCCCTAGCTTTAAAAATAGAAGAGCTTCCAGTAATGTGTCCCTGAAGCCTCCCTCTGACACATGATGTGTTTTACTAATACATCATCACACCGACAGCGCCCTGGTGATTCATTGCATTCATGCATCACAACGGCGACGCTGATGATATATTAATGCAAGTCAAGATGAAGGAACTATCATCTTTAATTACAGTTTATGCAGCAAGGCTGAGCAGGCTTCTGAGACCTCTCTGCCCAAGACGCCCAAAACCCGAGGATGATATGAAATGAGGGACTTGTCCTCGTTCCGCAATGCCTGAGAGATGCTGCTGCATCTGAAGATTAATGACGACTGAGATGAAAATGAATAATCAGGGCGCTGAATCTCATGACGTTTCACGTCCTGAAGTATCTGGGACAGGTGAAGAGAACAGATGCTGCCATTTCAAAGCGATGAGCAATCATTTTGCCAATGGGGTCACTAATAGGCACAGAAAGGCCATTGGCATAGCATTAGAGTCTGCAACCAAACTTGCTGCTGCTTGGTCAGCAGCGGTTGGGTAGCACTGCAATACTGCCCAGAATTTCTAACACGACTGATTATTTATAATAATTGCAAAGTAACTAGTTTTGACTAGTAGGTGCCTTTCCTATTAGTTGGATGTGGATAACGCAAAGGACAAAACATATAAAAAGGACTAAACATATGTGTTCTACCTACCTAAATGTAAGAAAGTCTCACACCTTTATTAATAAAGTACAATGATTTGTACAATAAGCACGTTTTAATGTGAATAAACCTGAGAGGAACGCAAGATATACGTCCATACATTCAGGTAAAACACAATTCTTACGTTTCGTTAAAAAAAGAAATATGCATAATATTGTTTATTTATTTTGTAAAGTGTTCTATGAAAAATCAATTGTCTCAAGGCGCTAGACGGCTAAGAAGACCATTCGAATAAAACAGGGGTGCGTTGTCATGTGACGTGATGTGAACGTGAATTGACCCTCACACCACCCATCGATTCAAGTGCCTCTTAGAAACAATCTAGAGAATGCTCATTTACATAAACTGTACTGTATCTCTTTATGGTCGTGTACCTGGCACAATCAATTCCTGCTATAGTCAGTCCAGCCTTCCCAATTTACCCAGGGCACTTTAATGCTAATACAATAAGCCCAATAATACCCAGTAATGACCTTGCACTTAGCAGTGTATACCACATACAGTCAGCGCTGTAATGCCTAAATGCCCAGCAAGCAATCTATTAAACATATACATGCAAGCAACCTATTTATGTGCCCATGCACTCAGCAGTGTAAATGTACACGAGCCCAATAAAATGGTTTGTCCACATAATTTGTAAGCAACTGCTGCTCTGCACATTTATTTACAGCCCTTTACAATCAGGCCATTAGTAGACTTTAGAACAGAACAATTTACTCCCCACAATCTCTATAGAAATGCCTATGTCCTAGAGTTTATTGGCCATTCAAAGAGGCCAGTAACGCCCCTGTATGCTGCCCCTCTTAATGCCTATTTATTTTTTCGTAAAAATTGTTGTGAGATGCGTATTTGCCATCAGAGTGTATTGCCTCAGCAGAACAGTAATTCCTATGTATCAAACGATATAATATGATGGAATGAATAAATCAATTAATGGAAATAGTACCTTTAGAGCATACAATCAATCAATCCTGGCTCTAGCTCGCACACAGATACAATTTACAGAGATAGTTGCGAAGACAATTGAAAAAGGGAGCAGGTTAGATTAAACAATGCTACAAGTCATCCAAAGCAGAAAACAATGAAGTTTTAAGGCCCTTCTTAACCACTTCGGCGCTCATGACGAGCTCAGCTCGTCATGAGTTACGCCGCTCGCACGCTGATGACGAGCTGAGCTCGTCATGTAACGCGACTTTTTAAAAAACGCAGCGCACAGCGGGAAAACCGCTAGCGCGCATGCGGTTAAAGCTAACTTACTTAGTCATAAGTCAAAAAGGACCTGGAAGTTGATTCCAGGTCTTAGATCTAAAGCAGCAAAAGATGTTCCCCCTATTAGCTTTAGTCTGATGATAGGGGGATTTAACAAATTAGAGTTAGATGATCTAAGGTTTTTATAGCCTATAATGAGAGAAATATGTATTTAGGGCCAGTGGTATGGAAAGACCTAAAGACCAGGACCATGATTTAAAGAGAATCTCTCGTGAATGGGCAACCAATGCAATTCTCTAAGTGCTTTAGTATTGGAACGTTTCCTGGGAAGTCTAAGCACAAACTTAGCTGGTGAATTTTGGACAACCTGTAACCTGTAGAGAAGCTGCTTGAGAAAACCTAAGCAGAGGTGCTTGAGGTTAGAAGCACAAAAAACACAATTTTCCTGGCAGTCAAAGGAAGAAAAACAAAAAAAATGTTTTAAGGTTTGATCAAAGGAAAACACGTTCCTACCACTGACAATACCTATGGTCGACAAGAAACATCATTATCAAATTTGACTCCTATGTTTCTATCCACTTATTTAGGCGAACAAGAAAAAGGCACAGAGTCAGGCCACTACATTTTAGGGGAAAACACATGAGTATTTCAGTTTTATATGTATTGCATTTCAAATGATAATTGTACATCCAGAAAACAATGTCAGTAAAACAATTTTTAAAATTCAGTTCTGACCCAAAGTACTGTTTTTCCAAAGATAGTATAATTTGAGTATGATCAGCATATGAATGAGCTGAAATACCAAAAAAGCTGATCACTGATATTAGAAGAGCCATGTACACATTAAATAAAGAAGTGCTGAGAGAGGAGCCCTGTGGAACACCGAATGATAAAACGATCTCATCAGATGAAAACTTCTCTATAGACACTGATTGTCTTCTAATTGCAATGAAATATTTGAACCAGGACCAGGCCTTGAAGACTTTCCCAATACTACAGAAGTTGTATTGAATGTGAGATGGTATCAAATGTTGCTGAAAGATCTAAAAGAATCAAAACAGTATTATGACCACCATCCAGCATCATCTTTATAGTGTCAGAGACCTCCAACAAGGCTAAGTCCGTGAAGTGTCTGGGCCTAAAACCTGAGCGAAAAGGGTGGAGAATGTTAGATTTTTTCTAAAAATGTCATCACTTAGTAATTTGCCAGTTTTTCCATTATTCCTATAAGTACAGGAAGAAGCAAGGTAGGTCTGAAATTTGCCAAGATCGAAAGATCGGCTGACGTTTTTAAAAAAAGAGGTTTGGCTACTGTTCAAGAGTGCTGGAGCTTCTGCCCAAGAGAGTGAGGTGTTCAGTATACGACTAATGACGGGATTCACCACTTCAATATTGTTATAAAGAATAGCAGGTAGGAAAGGGTCTCACGGCAAAATAGATTTGCAGGTGAGGATGGCATGTTCTGATTGTAACAAAGAAATAGGCTGAAAAACAGCTGCAGAGAGGTTGATGGATAACTTGGCCTGAATAGACTGTTATATTTTAGATAATAACACAATTATTCACGATTGATATCCATATCCATCACTTCAGCAGCTTGACTCCAACTGCTAAACAGGTCACAATATTCTAATGGATGGCTGAAAGGACTGGGACAAGAAGGGGGGAACCGGATGTACCACTATGACTATGTAACATAAAAATATATATCTCATTATGATATAATAGACATTACTATAAATAGAGAAAAATAACAATAACTAAAAAGGAAATGAGATACAACATTGTCCCTTGAGGGTGATTTAACTCTTAACTGCTGTGTTCAAAGTCCTTTTGAATGTTTTACTTTCTCTTCAAAGAAATTAGACAGCCTGTCACAGAGGGATTGAGAGGGTAGGATGTCTCTCGACAAGGCTTTTGGCTGTAGACAGGCCTTTGAGATTTGAAAAATCTTCTTAGGATCGAAGTTTGCGAGCTCAACTTCAGAAGCATAAAAAGTCTTTTTAGCTACCCTTATAAATGTATGATGTTTTTATGCAGTCTTAAATGTAAGAAAATTGACTTATTTTTGCAGAAAAGCTTATCTTTAGCCAGAAAGGGGATAAACCAAGGTGCTGAGAGGACAGGGTGACTGCCAATATCCACCGTTTAAATGACTCTAGGTCATTCAACAGTTCTTCTGTGGGGGGGTGGGGGTAGCTGCAATTAAACAGTTGGATAATTTAGGACCAGAAATCTTTACCCACTTGCAGGTGTTCAAGGATGCAGAATCTAATTGGCAGAAAGTCCAAGGTCTGGCTTATCCAGCCATTCAACCAGGTAAGAGCCATGGACACATCAAAATCTATTGTCAATAAAAAGCACCTACTGATTAACATCTACCCAATACATTATTGCTTTCTAAAAGAATATTTCTTATCATTTCGAAAAGTAATATCCTAGGAGGTGTACCAGGGGTGCACCAAATTTCGCACGGCAACTGGAATATTTTTTATAGAGTGTGATAGTTAATTACATCTTTATTTAGCAATACCTCCAACTTGTTTCTAATGTCTAAACTATTTTAACCACTGAAGTTAAATGAACTTTGAAGTGCACTGATTTATTCTATTTAAATGCATATATGCAACACTATTTGGGCCCTCATTACGATGTCAGGAGGAATCACTTCCACCCGACACTGCATCGGTCATGGGACCAACTGACACCCTGTCGGCGGCCCGACCGCCTCATTAGGATGTGACTGAACACTGCACGGTTGCATTCCTAAATTTTACTATGGAAGCATACATTCCAGCTGTAAACCGGCTGTCATGCATGCTGCCATTGTAAAATAAAAGGTACGGGTTCATCCCTGCACCCTGTGGCAGGCACCTTCACACCTGCTTTCAACTGGAGGCGGTGCACCCAAGGGGGCACTGCTGGGGCCCCCAAAAGCTCTTTCTGACAGACCTGAATGAAAACGTGGTTGGAAACCGTCATTGTAATCTCAAGGGCGAAAGGCCCACCCTTGAGATTACTCGCCGGATTCAGACTGGCAGGTGGGCTATCCGAGCCCATTGGCAGCCAGCCAGAATGACAGGCAGGTTTCCTTTCCGACCTACACCATCGTAATGAGGTGGTCAGAAAGGAATCTAACTGGCCCATTACGATGCGACTTGGAAGGCTCTGACTGCAGTCGGTTTTCTTTTTTTCTAAAATGATTCACTGTTTCTATTTGGTTTACAAACAAAACTTCGGAAATCACCCAAATGTCAAACTAGAACTGTATATGATCACTACCTTGTTTTGAAACAAGCATGAATAAAAAGAATTGGTAAATGAATGATTACTCAAAATGCAAATGATAAGTAATATCAGCACTGAGCACTGTCTTGGTCAACATTTAAAAGACCAGCTCCATACCAGATGCGCTCTTGATACCTGTGCTGCTTGTGCAGTCTAAAATGACTTACTATAGATTCAAAGAGTCGGATCAATTTTTTTTTGTTCACAACTAAAATGTAAAAATATTTCATTACAATATTAAATTTCACATCCTTCTTAGGTCATGTCTGTAGAGTTCTACAAAGGTAAATTGTCTTTATAAAGTTCAAGAATCTACCAGTATTGCAGCATTTTCACCAGAGTTAATGTAATACTGGGGAAGTAAAGGAAGAGTTTCATGGGGGTTATATGCGTTCGTAGAGAACAGTCTGCCAACACCCATAAACATATAGGTTTATGGGTATTCACAAATGTTTTGCATAGAGTTTGCAGTCCTGGAACCACACATAGAAACTTTTCTATTCAAGACCGGAGTAAGTGCTTGATCAGCGTGTGAAATGTAATGGAGCACACCATAGGAACAAGGGTTTAGGGTAAGAAGTTTCTCTACAACGAGAAGTGATTTCCTGTGGAGAATAAATCATATGGTTTTCGTTTGGTTCACTATAATTGTCTCTGCATTGGTTGAAGCTGTGCATAAAGTGTTATGTTTAAGCAAATGAAAATTAGCACTGTCTGATGTATAATATTGATATGTGGAAACTGACCTTAGTTTTACATTATTGACTTTTATCTATTAAAAATGTGTTTTTTAAATCACTCTTGATTTTAAAAGGGTTAGCCCACTTCCGCCACAATTCTGGCCAATGACAGTCACACCTGTGTCAGATTTTTCTAGATTACAACTCTCTTTGTTAGTGACCAATATTTATATTCATTTTATGTGAATTAATCTCCTAAGGATTTCCTGAAAATCCGGCATGGATCCGATAATCTTAGATCAACAATGTACACTTATGGTCAGTGAAGGTCACGAATGACAAAACATTGACATAGCAAGATGATTTATTCTTATTTGTAACATCAATCCACCATGTAATCACTGTAGTTTTCCCACATATGTTAGATTTCCACACATTGAATTTATGATATTCTGTCTACAAAACCACTCTCCACAGTGCACGTCAAACTCTTCTGAGACCAGCTTATAAATGACTATTTTCAATATAATACATTAGATAGTGCTTATATTCAAATACTGTAACATAACACTTCATGCACATCGTCAATCATTTTGATTTCAAACCCTTATGTATATGAAAGCATGCTTTTATGACAAAAAAGAGAGGTGACAATCAGAGACTCCTTAATTTCATATACACAGGGTGAATGTACATGCTGTGCTAAAAGTAAGATTATTTACATGCAAATGGCGATAGATAGTTGACTTTTGTAGCCTGCCAAGCATCTGGAACTGAAAGGTCTTCATTCTCGTTCATCCATTTAACTGTATAGGAGGGGGGTCCCACTGAACTATCTTACTCTTTGTTTGTGGGATATCCTATTGGGAGCCATCTATGTGATGCTTGAACATTTTAGAAGTGGACGTCACTGAAATGGTTGGAAGTGAGTGCAGATGGTTAGTAGGCAAGAGCTATTTAATGATGGGATGCCACTGTCATACTGGGTTTCATGTATTAATGACACTGAGGCATTTCCCTGTCACGGACCACTCTACCAGGACACACTTACATTAGTCTCTAGGTAAAGTCTAAGTTAGAACTGTGGGAATTAATTTAAAGTTTTTTGAGCTACTCACTAATAGCAAAACATGTCACTCCTTATGACGCCCTGCCCAGCCCACTGGAGTTTCAGAAAAAATAACTAATAAACAATTAAATTTTGCATATCCGTTGTACTGAGTGGAAATCTGCTTGCGTGTTCAAAGAAAAGTGGAAGTGCTGTTCCTTTATCCAATCCTAATCTTTGTCACCTGTGACTCAAAACAAAATGTAAGATAGTTAACTGAAAATATTCACAGCAGCATTTGGGTTCTAAGTTTGTGGGTGGATACATACATTCCTGCTGTGGCACGTGTCCTGATAGCATGAAGTGCTAGCTGACCTAGATGGTCATGTGCCAGAGGAAGCATATAGTTAACAACGACACAACCTTATGAGATAGGTGTACAGCTTTGTCCAGTTTTTCCAAAAATACAAAATGTATCCATTAAGGTTTTCTGAAATTTCTCCTTTACCTCTGGGAGCTCTCACAACATAGCGTCTTTGACTTCTCCCACTGTATTGTTTTAATCTCTACTGGAATTTGGCAGACCCAACATTCAAAATCTTCAGGGAGAGCAGCTTCTTTGTTGGACTCAGTCCAGGATCTTAATGGATATCCTTATTTGATTCCCTAATACAGATTGTAGGTGATACAAGCAGATTGCCAGCAGAAGGCTTCTGTCCAGTATATCCAAAGTCCCTTAATCACACCTGGACATAGACTCTAGATCTGTCCCAATCGAGGTATTTTTGGTCGAAATTGCATTATATGTGTCAAAGTAGAAATCTGAATTGGATCTTCTTGAGGGCAACTAAAGTCACTTGGAAGGTTAGCAAGTTATCCCCCCAAAATTGATAATTAGAAATTTGTATGACTATTTTTCTATAATCTCTTCATTTGTAATGCAATGGTTTTTCCATTTGTCTTCAATATGACACAATTTATTTTCAAACAATTTTAGAACCATGTAACATATTTTTGTTTTCTATTTCTTATGAATCTTTTCTCTTTCTAAGTAAACCTCGTGGACCTTTACATACTTTATTAGTTAATTGTATTATTAGTTTAGTGGTTTATTATACATAACTTCTCAATCATTTTCTCTCAGGCCAGGTACTAATGCAAAGTAATGGTTAGCCTTGGTGAAACCAGTTTACTTTTGGGAGACATGTCATAGCAACGTCGGAGTTCAGTCATTACTCACATACAAAATGTGGCTTCTTTGTCCAAAGTTTTATAAATGAACCCCCTATATACTCAATTTTAAAATTGTGATGTCTTGTGATTTGGATACACATGTAATATGTTTTATGGGTAGAAGCACAAACTGTCCTACAGATTTAACTGAGATATTACTGAGGGATGTGTGCAACCTTTCCTGAATTCATTATCTTTCAGTGGCACCAGTGCATTTGCATGTATTCTGGTTTCTTTGGTATGTATCATACTGATCATTGAAGGGTATATTTAATTTTCCCAATGTTGCTTACTTTTTTTGTCTACAACGTATTTTCTTTTCTTTTTCCTTCTACTGAATATAGCTGGTCGAACCAGAGAGGGGCTCTAGCGGCAAATACTGATAAACACCTACCTATTGGTGTATTCATTTCCAGCAGGTAACATTAGTAAAGATTACGTGTCATACTGTGCTGCTTTAAGAGTTACTGTTTATAAGTCCCATTCTGAAGTCTAGTCCCCATATCACTTACTCTGACTGAAACGTCAATTAATATTATTCCACATTTGTCATGTTCAGCCTTCTGCTTTATAAGTGATACTGGTTGCACTTTGAACAAAATATGTCATGCCACATTATTAAAAAAGGTACATGAATTGTTTTTGAAAGCGTATAGAACATGAAGAAAAGATGAAGCTCAACTATGGTTTACAGGCATTTAAATGATAGGTTTTCTGTCATTAAAAACAAGCAATTGCAAACACCTCCTCCTAAGGAAACACAGTGAATTTGAGTATATGATTCTGCTGATTAATTATTTAAGCACTTAGGATCTAGGCTAGTGGTAGCCATCTTTTAGAGTGAAAGAGAAGCAGGATAGAGCTTAGGGTGCCCTGGAATGACTACACCAGTTGGAGACCTCAAACTAGGGCTCGGCTGCATCCCACTTGACACTCCGGAACTGTGTGAAGTGTGCTGAGTGGGACATGCTCAGACAGAGACACGGCAAAGAGTATGTTCACAGAAGAATAAAGCAAAGGTAAGAAACTGATTGGCGTGGGCTGATTAAAGAGAAGGTAGTGAATTGAGTGGGGTCGGCCTGGGATGTATTATCTAGGGTGGAAAAGAAATACTTACATAATAATATGTACGTTCCATGCAGAGGGCTCTCTAAAAATAACATATTGTGGGGCATAATATGAAGCCCCTATATTGCCACTTTAGCGGCCGTTTTCGTCCGGAAAGCGGCGATTTAAATATTACTCTATTATCAAGAACACGCTAACAGGCTTTAGCGCGTGTATCCTTGATATGGTAGCCGTTTTTTATCTCACTTTGCAAGTCAGTGATATACATCGCTAATGACATGCAAAGTGGGCGTACCTCAGCAAAACAACATGAGAAACACTCGCGAAATCAGCTTCGCAATATTTACAAGGCTGCACCGGACCCGCGATGCAAGAATAAAAGGCACGCTAAGCCCCCATTATCGCAGGATTTTAACTCCTGCTAGAAATTTGACTTTGCCATCCCTTCAATGGCAGGTGGATTGATGGGCTAAGTACACCATTGCGTTTCATCAAGCATTTCCTTTAGGCTCTTGATTTATCACATGTTTTCACCCGCTATTGGGGTTTATCGCCATCTGTCGCTGGAATTCACATCGCCTGTGAGCAGCGGGTTGGTAATACGCCGCTAACAGTGCGATGTATTGCAGCGATATGCGGCGATAAGGAAAACAGCGCTATACTCGGTTTGCGTTAAATATCGCGGATCGTTGCTAATATGCCCCAATAACTTTAACCTGCGATAACAGACAGCACACAATTCCGAATTGAGCAAGGGCTCATACTTGCAGATCCCTCAAGGTTTTTCCGAAAGAAACTAAGGGCGTGATTTAGATCTTGGCGGACGGGTTACTCCATCAAAACAGTGATGGATATCCAGTTCGCCAAAATATAGATCCCATAGGATATAACGGTATTTATATGTAAGTGGGGATTACACAGGGTTTGTAGTTCTCCAAGAAACTGAGGTTCCCAGAACCAACAACTGAGCTACAACATTCAATGGTTTTTCATTGTGGACTGAGTATAGACCAATTTGTATGCTGAAATATGTAGAGTGAAACATAGGTATCAAGGTAACCTATGTAATTCTGAAATGGGTACAGGATATTGAGATTAGAAACTGTGGCTATTTGTACATCTCTGAATTTGTGGGTACCAGTACGTGCATATGATTACCAGGGTATTTCTTAAAATGGCTTCTTTCTTACACACTGGCTTATAGTTGGAAAGCACAAATGCAGCGAAATCCAATTGGTAATAGCAAATATCTTACTATTTTGTTCTACCACATGTCTTTTAATAAAAGCAATACCAGGCTTGTATGGGTAGGCCTATTGCCTCCAACAGTAAATGGCCCAAAATACAACATGGACACATCACATTTTCCCACTCAAAACTGACCAATTTTTTTTGCAAAGTGGGTAGCTGTGGATTTTAGGCCCTAGATCAGTAGTCACCTGGGGAAAACTAGCAAACCTGTACATTTTTTTAAACTAGATACCTAGGGGGAACAAGGGTGGAGTGCCTTGCATGGCTCTCAGAGTTTGCTTTTCCCAGAATCTTTTGCAAACCTCAACATTTGAATAAAAAAACATTTCTGTAGTGAAGGTTCTGGGATCTGTGGGGTGCCACACACTTCCTACCACCCAGCATTCCTCTAAGTCTTCCAATAAAAATGGTACCTCACTTGTGTGGGTAAGCCGAGTGCCCCCAACAGGAAATGGCCCAAAATGCAACATGGATACATCACGTTTCCACTCAAAATAACATGTTTTTTGTAAAGTGAATAGCCGTGGATTTTGGGAACTAACTCAGGAGTCACCCAGGGAAACCTAGAAGATCTGCACCTTTTTAAAAATTAGACACCTGTAGGAATCCAGGGTGGGGTGACGTAAGGGGCTCTCATCAGGTTGTTGTACCCAGAATCCCTTGCAAACCTCAAACTTTGACTAAAATAAAAAAATTTCCTCACATTTCTGTGATGGAAAGTTCTGGGATTTGCAGGGAGCCACTAATGTTCTTCTACCAAGCATTCCAAAGGCGTCTGATAAAAATAATAACTTACTACTGTGGGTAGTGGGTAGTCATAGTGCCGTGACAGGAAACGGCCCAAAATGCAACATGGATGTATCACATTTTTCCACCAAAAGCTGACCCGCAAGAGGGAAGCTGTGAGCTTTGAGCCCCAACTCAGGCGGCACCCTAGGAAACCTAGCAAACTTGCCCATTTATGAAAACTAGATAACTAGGGAAGTCCAGGTTGGTGTGCCTTGTGTAGAGCTCAGTTTTTTACTTGGTTCAATCTGTTCCTGTCGCAGGCACTAAGAGTAACCGTACAAGTGGCACAGTGCTTTTAAAGACACAAGTAGGGCAATGCTGAGTGTTAGAAATGGTGTTGATTCCTGCGGATTCCGGTAGTTCCCAACATAGAAATGTCAGAAAAATGAGCGAGTTCAGGAAAGTTTGAGGTTTGAAGGTCATTGCAGGTCATTGTCAGTAAAACAACCTTGTGGGATGCACACAAGGCACAACACCCTGTTTTCCTATGGTTTTCTACTTCCCAAAAATGTCTGTGGGTGGTAGGTTTCCATACGTGGCAGCTGAGCATGGCCATAAATCTTGCAGTTACCCTATTGCTGATCTCTCCACGTAGGATTCTAGGGCCTTTGTGTCAAGGTCTCTTGGCCAACCCACACAAGTGAGGTACCATTTCAATTGGAAGACTTATAAGAATGCTATGTGGTAGGAAATGTGTGGCTACCTGCAGATTCCAGAAGCTTCTGGGTCTGCCAGGTGGCAGCCTATCCATGCCCAAAACGTGCAGCTGTTCACCATTGCAATAATAGGATGTAGCCACACTCTTCCAGTCCATATGTAAACAACACCCAAAAGAATCAAATGTACTCTTGCTTGCCATTGGGATAAGATGTTTTAGTCCGCAGGGGAGCACAAAGATTGTTGAGGAAGCAGGGGTGAGGGTGGGGCCTGATATTAAATCTGGGAAAGTCCCAAACTATTATTTTATTAAAAAGATATATTGCTGCCATGTCATGGGGGGGGGGCATGGCCATGTCAAAGATGGGACGCCCCAACCCCCATATTAAAAAAAAATGTCCCCTGTCATATAGTGAGCTTTCTACCCCCTGGTAGGTCGGGGGTAATTAACCCAATCTGCTCCTCCGGGGGCAGAAAGACTGTTTGCCTGATGTCTAGTGGGCTTTCTGCCCTTCCTGGGAGGCGGGTCAGGGTAATTACCCCATCTGCCTCCCATGGGCAAAAAACTGTTGCCCCTTTTAGTTGGGATAGGGGTATGGGGCATGGCCAGGCTCATGCTGGACAGCCACCGCCCCTATATTTAAAAACACAATCCCTGGTGTCTAGTGGGCTTTCAGCTCCCCTGGGGGCATATTGGGGCTGATAACCACATCTGCACCCTGGGGGGCAGAAAGACACTTGTCTCATTTAATTGAGGTGGGGCTGGTTCCCTATTCTATTGGTATGGGGGCTTAGCTATGCCTATGCAGGGCAGCTCCCACCCCTATATTTTTTTAACCATTCCCTGGCTTCTATTGGGTTTTGGTGGCAGAATGAGGTTCTCCCTGGGGGTGTGAGGGCAGAAAGACTGTTCATCTATTTACTTGGGATTGGGGCATAGCCATGCCCATGCTAGGGAGCCCCACCCCTATATTCCTATAAAAATGTAAAAGCCATGGTGTCTAGTGGACGGTCTGCCTCCTGGGGTGGATGAAAATCAGGGGTAAATGCCCCCATGTGCCACTTGGTGGCAGAAAGACTTCAACATGAAAAAAGTGGCAAGGGGAGCACAAGCCCATGCCAACGTTGCACATTGCAAGCACTAATTTAATTTAGATGTTTTAGAATGCATAACATTATTATGTGATTATTTATGGTTGCCGAATATTTAGTTTCTTTTATTTGCATTTGCTTTCAGGAATATCTGCACTTTTGGTACTGTTGACTTGCGCTTTGCACTTGTTTGAATCTATGCTTAGTTCCACAACTTAGCTTTTCAGCCTTTATTGGAGGAAGGAGGCCTCACTCATCGCTAAGACTCTAACTGCTGGTGATCCCTAATAAACTCTGCCTTGCTCTCTGGTCCAAAACAGTTGGTATTGATTGTGTGGATTGAACTTGAGACATACTCTCTACTTCCTGCTTAGACTGCCTCAACCACCATCTTAGGGCGGTAGCAGTCTAGCCTTCTCCCGGCCATTTAGATATCGGCTGACTATTTATTCATGATGTGAGCACGGACGCGTGTAGCAGGTACGCCTTTGACACGCCCGATCGGCGTCCAAATGTCACCTGACACCAGGACCCTTGCGTTATTGGCCCTGGGGACTGCCACCATCCCCAAGGCCAGTTCCCTATGTGCCGAGGTGGTCCCACCTGGGACATAGTTGTGTGCTTTCACTTGGCAGGAGCTTTGACAGCTTCCACCAAGGTAGAGTAAACAGTAAGTCTGCTCCCAGCGGGCCAGAGTAGGAAAACTACTCATGCCACTGAGAATGGACTTTTAATCTGTTTTCCAGACCCACTGTCAAGCGGGCCGGATTGCTGGCTCCAGCTGGCAGGTACCGCAGGGGGATTTAGACTCCCCCCGTGGCCTCCAAAAGCACACAATGGGTGCCCTAGATGGGGCCGGGGCACCCACCTTGAAGTGGCAGGGCTCCAGAGGATGAGGCCAAAATCATCAACCCAGGGAGGGTGGCCATTTGGCCCCACTCCTCTTGACTAATTGACCAGGCACCAGAGGCTTGGATCCCCAAGGCCAAAATTGGCCCAGGGAGGGGGCTGCATCACCACCTCCCCATTTACTAATTGGTCATGCCCCGAGGGGTGAGGTCCCTGGGGCCAAAATCAGCCTGGGAAGGGAGGGCCGTGCGGCCCCTCTCCCCTTGAACTAGCTGGATGGGCCTCGGGGATGGAGTCCCCATCGCCGAAACTGGGCCAGGAAGGGGTTCCACATGGACCCTCCCCTTGCAGTAATTGGCTGGACCCAGCTGGATGGTATCCCTGGGGACAAAATCATCCCAGGGAGAGGGACTGTGAATGTCCCCTCCCCTTTTAATAATTGGCTTGGCCCCATGAATGTGGTCACTAAAACTGTAATTGGCCCAGGGAGAGGGGTCGCATGTCCCCCCCCCATGTTGCCTGTATATGAGCGGCCTGGCCCTACCGTCAACCCTTGCCTCAGGTGTGGGGCTGAGTGCCTGCAGGGGATTGGCTGCAGGGCCTGGCCACAGACCAAGCCCTGCTGCCAACCCCCGCTGCACGTATCCGAAGGTCAACCCCAGTCAAAGACTGTGCATGGTATTGGGTTGGGTGCCTATGAGGTATTTGCCTTAGATCCTGTAGTCAACCCCCTCTGTGCATTGCTGTAGGGTGTGCATGGTGTGTGGTTGGGGGCCTATGGGGTGTTGGCCCCATTAAAAGGATAGGAACACAACACTTTTTGGAAATTATATTTTTGGCACAATATTTGTGCTACAAAATATTGTTGATTTTGTTATTCTGTCAGTGATCCTATGCTCATCAATGAGGTTTTATTCCCAACACTAAGGGCCGAATTCACAAAGGCAAAGGTACACTATTGTGTAAGTTTATGATTGTTTGCTATTCACTGAGAGATTTATGAGAATTATCTTTATAAGTGCGGAGTCTCTGCACATAAAAATATAGGACTGTAATATCTTTTTATGTGCGGAGACCCTGCACTAATAAAGATACTACTCTTAAAAACCTTTGTGAATAGCAAACAAATATAAACTTACGCAAATGTTTCAGTTTATCTTTGTTAATAAGGCCCCAAGTCGGCCGCCAAAATGGACATAATGATGATTAGGTAGTTTCATTGCGTTATATTTTGTTTCACAATTACTCGTAATTATGTGTAATTGTGTGAGCCAATAGAAGACTCAGGGGGGCCCTTTGAAGGAGAACTAGAGACAAGGAGGACATCACCAGATGCAGAGCTGACTACAAACTTTTCCTAAAAAAAGTAAAAAACAAATCGGGGAAGAAACCTGGGAAAATCTTATAGCTCCTGTAACTCTGAAGCCACTAAACAATTTTTGAGAATAGTCAATTCTGACAGGTATAAAAACTCCAGGTCTGAGAGTTTATGCATGCACATAACAGCAGATCAATCACAATTATTTGGCAAACTCAGATAACCAAGACATAGATTTTCACACACTTATCCTTTAGCCACTATGATCTTGAAACCATGTTTAAATCTCCACCTGATCGTGAGAAAATACACTGTACTGAAGAGGGGGTCCTCTATACTTAGGGGCAGATTTATGATAACTGGCGCATCCCCAGGGATGCGCCAGTTATTTTGCGCCGCTGCTCCGCCACCCATGGTGCGCCGCATTTACAATGCGGCGCACCATGGGGCAAAAACGGCACAGATGCGTGACGCATCTGTGACGTAAAGGTGGCGCATTGCTGGAGTTGCGACGCAGCTCCAGCAAGGCTCGGGGGTGCCCCATCTTTATAATGCTGTGTCAAGACCTACGCCTGCTTCAAGCAGGCGCAGGGTTTTGACGCAGCATTGGCCTGAAAGTGACTGAGTGAAATCTTATAGATTTCACTCAGCCACTTTTGCGAGGCGCACCTGCCCCGGAACGCCCACCCTGCGCCGGAACGCCCACAAGTGGCGCAGGGCTTTACAACGTGACGCATCTGCCTAGTTGCGTCACGTAGTAAATGGGTCGTAGGGATGCGCCACGTTTACGCCGCAGTTGCGTGACGCAAACGTGGCGCATTCCCAACATAAATCTGCCCCTTAGCCTTTAAGCAGTGCCTTAAATGGTCAAAGCTTTGGGGCTCATTCACGAGCTTGGTCTGGAAAGAACCAAGGTCTTTTTTCTGAGTGCATTACATGTGTGAGGTTCATCCTCAGTCAGATATGGTGCGAGAATGGAGTGTGCTGATTTTTCATCACTTGACAGAGGAGTCCAGCAGGGATTTGTCCTTACACCTATTTTGTTTTCATGATATACCAATAATTCTTTTTGGATTACCCATGGTCAGGACTTGCCAAAGGTGGGATCAAATCCTATAACTTCTCTTCTGTATGCAGACGCTGCTTCTTTAAAGCATCAAACCCCTAACGGACACAAGTATTTTTTTATGGACAATCTTGATTTTGATACTAGCCCCTCAAAAACTTTAAGAGCGATTTGTGGCCCTAAGAATGAAAAAACTAGAGCCATCAAGGTCAAAGGATGAGCAACAGAAAACGTAATCATTTTACTTATTTAGGTGTGCTTTTGACAGAGTTAGCTCTTGCTCTCACTGTGTGTCTGTCAGAACCCTAAGATTCTGTCAATTGGTTGGCTTCTTTTTTAACTTCCCACAGAGTGTGGGCAGCAAACTGGTCCTGCTTCTGCTCAAAATATATACATGTAAATACCTGCCAATTTTAACCTATTGTTGTGTTTTTATCTAGGACCCTAATTCGATATTCCCAATTTATGCCCTTATATGGCTATAATAAATAATATCCTTATAAAGGCAAAAGAATCATATCCATATTTAGTCGTAGCCCATACAGTCCAACTTAAGCAAGGCTACTTCCCCAGACTCCTAGAGAGTACAACGAGTTCTTTAAACAAACCAAACCTCCAGCAACCTGGGAATTCCCCATGCTTCTGTTTTGATTTGTCCAAGAACTCCTGCGAGCACTGAAAGAACGGCCAGTTCTTAGTGACATCTTTATTGACGTCTTATGTCCAACCTTACGTCAAACCCGGCACCTTTCAGGTATAAATATACCAACGTTGCCTTAAGCAAACACACGGTGGTTTGGAGCAGAGCGGCTATCCACTTGCCCGAGAGCCCAGCTGATGCGAGAGCCCACGGACGCCGCCCCTCCCTTTTGACGCACTGAGAGAGACGCTGTCTTTTCTCCTGCCGAGAAATCCAGCTCCGGTGTTTCCAGATACCCTTGCGGGTTGCTGGGATATCTAGTCCTGAGAGAGAGATACCAGACCTCCTGCATTCTATTACCCAGGTACCGAGCTGACTAAACCCTTAAGAGAATTCTTGATTCAGATTACTTGGCAAAACCAACTTAACTTAAACTGCTACTTACTTACTCCTTCCCACGTATTAGGCTTAGGTCAGGTACGCCGGGGTAGGAGTATTTAGAAGCACCAGTTGAGTACGTTAGTCAATGTTTTTATGTGTGTATATATTTTATCTATTTTAAAGTATCATATGGCTAAGAAACCATATCAATGCTTTTACAGTATTATTTTATGATACTCCTTTTACTGTACGCACTTTACTTTACTATAAGTATTGCAAATGTGGCAATTCATTTCTCTTGCATGAGAAAGAAGACTGCTCAATAAATAACACCTTTTATTGAAAACGCCCATCTCTCTATTCTCTGCACTCTGGTGAAACTAAGTATGCACAATTGACTGAGTGAAATAGCTGTCTATTGTTTTCACACGACTCTAGAGATACACTCTTATTCTGAGGGAGCAAAGTTGTCATGTTATATGGTTGTCAGAAGCTAATCCCTTCTTGTCTAAATCCGGAGAGTTAACTCTTTCCTGAACATTCGAGAACGTTTCTAGTGACCTCTGAGCTTGCTGGCAAAACTAATTAAGTCTAATATAGTCAGTAGAGACCTAGTCGACCTCAGTCCTATGATTACACTACTGTTTATATTATTCCAATGCGCAGAGCCTATTGGGAATATAGGAACTACACTACATGGCGCCCAACGTTTGGTAAGGCGATAAATCTAACGCAAGACGTTAGAGTAACTCAGTCGTGCTTTTTCACACAGACCCTTTTGCCGTAAAAGCTCCAATAGACGCCTGGAGTGGGTAAAAGGTTAAAATCCGCTGGAACTTAGTAGGAAGAGATTCCTATGTATAGTTTTTGGTTTAGTCAACGTTGAAGGATACAATGTTCCAAAATATTGTGCACCTAATCTTTGTTTCCTTGAAACTTTATCTGCAACAAAACTTTCTGTCAGTAAAATGGTGGAAAGTGACGATGAAGCGGAGAGAGCTAGAATAGCAGCTCAACTCGTAGCAGATGACACGAGTCTCCAAGAAAATGACCCGAATGCTATATTCATTCCGGTCAACATAAGAAGAACTATAACTATTAAACTTATAGAAAATGCACTTCCATCACGAGGTGGTACAGTCATATTCGTGGTAGAGGCCCATGAATATCGGCAGACAGAGGTGTTCTATTCATGGATAAACTTTCCAGCAGCAAACGCTGTAACAAGAGAATTCCACTATTACAAAATAGCGGAACCTCCGGATAAATACACTCCTTTCGAGGATGTTGAAATCCCACTAAATTACCAAGAGCACCTGCTCTGGTTTAAAGGCTCCCTAAAACATCAAAATCACATCACCAGGCTAGGTCCACTAGGTAGACAAGGAGCCACGTGGCCGGTTCTAGCCAGCTACACACCACATCCAGACATTGATAAAATGTCAGACCGGGAACTTTTAGCTCGGCTAAAAATACTAATTAAAATACATAGACAATTGGTCCAACAGTCCAACCAGCAATTAACATTCCACAGCTGACCCCTCATCAGGGGAACACAAACAAACTTACACCACAGAATATACAATCAGCAATTGGCAAAATACCCGCAAAACAGGAACAAATTCCATTCTGGCTAGCACATAAAATAACTCAAATAGAGGCAGTATTTCCTGATACTACGCCTACTGAGAAACACAGAATTCTGACTATCTGTCTTCCAATGGGGATCACACCACATGTGGAGGACTGTGACACTTGGGGCACGGTCTTTGCTTCCATCTACACAAAAACACATGGTGTTCCGTCCATGACGGTTATACCAGACGTGCTAATACAGATTTAAAATGAATACGGTCCGGAACCTGCTTTAACTCTGGGTATGAAATTACTGAAAGACTTCAAGCAGGTCTCGTCTATATTATTAGCCAACATAAAAGGAGAAGCAGCATCTGTGGCGATCCGCCAGAAATTGAAAGAAACAGATATAGCAGAACAACCATTTGAACTTGCAGAATCATAGAAAAATCCTATGAAGAACTAGGAAGAGATAGTTTGGGTGGGAAACCAGTAAAACCCCAACTAACTGATAGACCTGAAAAAACCTTTATTAAAAATAATCTAAATACTCCGAAAAAGAGTTGGGATGGTAATAAACAATCCACTCCCAAAGAAAAACGATTCCAGTCCAGAGGAAGGTCTCCTCAACGGAGAGAAAGATCTCCAGACCGAGGAAACAAGTCTCCTCAGAGGGAGCCCTCTGAGAAAAGATACAACCTTAGAAATAGGGATGATTTGAAAAACCTGATAGATATCAAGATATTGATACACGTCCCCCTCGATCTTTTCAGACTTCCTCGCAGAAATCGGAAAGAAGAGGACGGTCAGAACACAGGGAAGAGCACGTCAAGTCCAAAGACAAGGAACATGCTCATCAAAGTAAAAAATTACAATTTCCAAGAAAGAAGGTAGCCAGTATTAAAATAATTAAACATGCTGAGGATACTGAGGACAAAACTGAAAAACGGAGAGTGGGCCCAGACAATGCTAGACAGCGCGAGCAGAAGTGACAATAGCTCGCAAGATCCTGATGAATCTTCTGGAGACAGTGGACACAAATGAATACATTCAGGTGGAAACTGCAGACACCCGAGTTAGCAAACCCCATAAATTATACGAAATAACATTGCGTATAGAGGGAGATAAGACTAGGAATGTAAGGGGTCTCTTTTGGGATAACCTTTCAAAACGCTATGACATTCTGTTAGCTGAGAAAGACTGGCCACCAGAGTTTGTCAGGGAGTGCCCTCATGGCAAAGAAATGATTATGCCTGCCTTCTCAAATCATATTTCAAATCATACAAAATCCATATATGCAAGAAAATGGGCAGTGGCCCAAGCTCCTGCATTATACAAAAATCATGTAGGATGGGATGAGGATTCTCCTCACCACAAAATCCAGTTAAAAAATCAGCCCACTGCACAAAGGAGTACCCAGTTAAGCAAGAAGCTAAAAAACAAGTCAGGGAGATTTTAGATCAACTTGAATATCAAGGGGTGATTGAAACATGCACCTCACAAATGAACAATCCTTTGTTTCCTGTCTCCAAGCCAGACGATTCATATCGTCTAGTTTTGGACTACAGACACTTAAACTCCTGTTGCAAAACATTTGCAGTACAAAACTCACACAGTGCAGCACTAATGAATAACATCGTGCGCAATAAAATATAAAACGACATTAGACATCTCTAATGAATTGTTGTGTCAAAATATTGCACCTGAAAGCAGGTATTTGACAGCTTTCTCAATAATGGGGTCGCAAAAACACTTCTGTCGACTCCCACAGGGATTCAAAAATAGCCCAGGATTATTCTCAGCAAGAGTAACAGAGTTACTACAAATATATGATGATGAGGCATTATCTTATGTTGATGACATCTATCTCACAGATGATGACCTGGAGACACACTTGAAAAGAGTAAACACCATAATACTTGGGTTTGCAGCTGAGGGTTACAAATTCAACTTTAAAAAGTCCCGAATTGCCCATCTAACTGTCCTGTTTTTAGGATATGAATTATCAAGTTTGGGCAAGAGCTTAGCAGACAACTTCTTAGAGAAGTGTGCTGTACTCCAAGCACCTAAAATGCTGAAGAACTAACAATCAATACTAGGTTTCCTGAATTTCGGAAGAACATACATTATAAATTATGCAGAGAGGGTTAAACCTCTCTATGAATTAATAAAACCTGATTTCAAACCAATAAATTGGACTCAGAAACACACAGAAATTTTAAGATCGTTGCAAACAGACATGTTAGCTAAAACAAAATTGCAAACACGCAAAAACGTACGCAACCTTGTAATCCGAGTCATCCCAGGAAGATGCGGATTCACGTACCTAACCTCTAATGAGGGAGAAACGGTACCAATAGCTTACAAATCACACTTGTACACACAAGCTGAAATGAAATTCAGTTCTACTGAAAAAATTCTAACTGCGGTTCAGACTGCTGTAGCAAAAGAAAGAGCCCTAGCACAAGGTAAATGAATAATAATCGTTACACCAGTACCTGCTCTAGAAGCAGTAACAAAATGCAAGCATTCCAAATGCTAAAGCACTACATCCGGGATGGATACAATGGGTTAATTCTCTTGCTGCAACAGACATAGTTTACGAATTTGATCCTAATTTAAAAACACAAGAATTTCTCCAATATGAATATGAATGTCCTCTGCCGACCGAAATCCTGCTTCTAGAACATTACGGCTGTATAATATATACAGACGGATCAGCACAACCCGCAGTTGGGGGTAAACAAGCTTACAGTGCTGCGTGCGCGATTGTTAAAGGTCGTTGGCACGAAGGAAAATTTAGACCACTGGTCACTAAAACCCAATATCTAGGAGATTGTACAGCTCAGCGAGCTGAACTACTAGCATTTAAGATGGTGCTTGAAAATACCGATCGCGAATTCCCCACACTAATAGTGTGCGACTCATATTACTGCGTTCAGTCTTATAATGAATACTTGCAGAACTAGGTTCAAAACGGCTTCAAAGATGCAAAAGGTGGCACAATCAAGCATAAAACGCTTTGGGAACAAGTAGTTCTTTTACAGAAAGAACTACAAAAGACTCACGGATCCATACACTGAGTCATCAACGTGATGGCGTTCACGTTGCGGGGAATTCATTGGCTGATGAAGCCGCGAAGGCAGCTGTGCAAACGGCTTCCATAGCTGCTATCACCCAGTCAAAATCAAAAATAGACAGCGATATAATGCAAGCTGTCAGTGCTTCAGTAAAAGATGATAGTAAAACACTCCCGAAAGGCTTTCCAGTAAAGTACTCATACATAACTGATGCAAATAATGTTCCTTTTGCTCGAATCCCTGGAGTGGGGGATAGGGCAATTCCAAACATGGAAAACAGGTTAGGACTAATTACAGTGGCACACGAAGGGCTGGCTTCTGCACATGCTGGTGTTTCTGCCACAATATTGTTATTAAAACAGAGATATTGGTGGCCACGCATGAGAAAACAAACTAGGAACTATGTTCTACAATGTGAAATATGCCAAAGAATGAAAGTATCAACAGTGAAACGACCAGCACAGACGCCCCTTCTAATCTCAGATAAACCGTTAGCGTGTGTTTACCTGGACCACTGTGGTCCCTTACAAAGGGATAGTAACTATAAATATATCATGGTCGCAGTGGATTCCTGCACGAGATTCATTTGGATGTGGCCCCAGCGCTCGGCTGACGCCAGAACTGTTATAAAAGATTTGCGAGTCTTTATCGGCACATACGCAATTGACATGCTACATTCTGACCAGGGTCCTGCGTTTAGCTCTAGGGCTTACAAGGAGGCCATGGCCAGCATGGGCATTGCGGTACTCTTCTCCATTCCATCCTGAGGGAAATGCGATAGTGGAAAGAAAAAAACGGGACATAAAGCAATCTATAACGGCGAGGGTATTAGGTTCGGGTGATGGGTGGGTCAAACATTTAACAAGTGTCCAACGTAGTCTTAATAATCTGCCAAGAAATTCTCTAAAAGGTTTCACTCCGTACAAACTATTGTTCGGTACTAGAATGTACATTCAGGATCTTGATAGTCACACTTCAGTGGTAGAAGAAAAATCCTTTGATATCAAAGACCGTTTGGCTGTTTTACAGGACTTAAATGTAACAAGAAGAAACCTGAATAATACAAAGTTAAAACAACAGCCAACAGCCACTGAAGAAAAACCACCTGTCCCAGCAAGACCTGTCTGGATTCCAAAGATATGGGATCTGGTCAGAGAGAAGATCGCGGTGAAGAAGGAATTTGGGCCTTCTTACAGAAAAACAGTACCTTTCTTAGCTGTCAGTGGAACAAGATCAGTTGTACTACCGCACCTTGCTGGTAAAAAGGAGAACCGCGTTGTACCCATCAACTTGGTAAAACCACAATCATGTGGCCAATAATACGTAGTAGGCCCAGTGGACTCCCAAGAAATAGCAGAACACCAAAATTTGCTACTATCCAAGAGGTTCAAACTGAGAGACTAATCACATTTGATAAACCTGCAGTGAATAAAAAAGGACTATGCAACAAAGCCATGGAACTAGTGCCTCTTGAAACCCAAATTGCAAAGTTCGTCAAGAAACACCTGTCTAAAATGATGTAGCATCGGACTATACTAATGTCTCCAAGAAAGATCCAAAGACTAAAGAAAATCCGTAAGCAATTCCAACAACTGACAGAACTGCATCTGGCTACTTCATCAATTTCGATGACTTTTCTGAAGATCTAAGCGAGCCTGAAGAAACGCCAGCAACATAAACTTTCAAAGACAAAGTAACTGAACTCTTTCATCAACTCAAAGAAACCTATCTGATTTCTCCATGGATTGAATTTTGGATTGTGTTAGGTGTACTTTTCCTCCTGCTTTGGCTCATCATGGTTCTTAGTTTGGGAAAATTCATTGAAGGAAAATACAGTACAATGGACACAGCAAGTCAGAACATCAACTTGGTCCTAAAGCCTCACAAGTCATCTCACATCGAGAAAAGAGAACTGTCATCAGTGAACATCACAGCCAATCCAATACTCGGTGGGGTAGCATGGGACAAAACGGATTATGAAATTTATGGCCCAATTTAGTTCTTAAAATATCCACACCAGTTCAAGGTTTCATTAAGTGACTTTGTAAAACCAAGTACTTTCTCTGATGATTGGGACTTTGAAAATATTAACAATATGATGTCAGATTTAGTAATGTCAGCTAAATTCACAGAACATGATTATTTACAGGGTTCATCAAATTATGAAGAATTGTATTGCTATAATCATTTTGGTCATCACTATTTGCATAAATCTGCTCAACCTAGAAATGTTTTTAATTATAACCAATGGGAACATTGTGCACCGCCGCCTAAAAGTAGCTCGAAAACATTTTATGAGAAATTCCCATACTTCTCAGGGTTTAACACAAGTGATGCAGAAACGTTTTATTTCAAAATGTTAAATAAGACAGGAATGTAAACAATGTTGACAAATACTAAATTGATTTATTCTGAAACATTTTATGAAAAAATGACTACATTTGGTTTTGAATTCTGGAAAAACAACATTGAAACAAAAACCATCTGGGGTACAAAAGAATAGCAAGTCCAAGGTTTAGAAGCATTGTTTAGAGCCTGCATGATCCCAGAACAATTAATATTCTTGAATGACACCATTAAACAGACTACTTGTCTTGGCCTAGCTAAGATAAAAGACTTAAACAAATCGTCTATTACAAAGCCCATACCTGATAGTAATAGCTCTACAGATATGGAGATAGACGTATCCCATATTTTATACCAAAACAGAACACATCCTGATTGGAAAAAATGGTTGATCTGGCCCACAGACACAAATAACTGTCAAGATAGATTCCTGAACAAAACACAGGGGTTCAAAATGACCAGGCCAGACCCAAGATACTCCCAGAGACAACATCCAGGGATAGTTACAACATACAGTGTAGGGAAACTATGCCTTGAATGGCTACAGAAATCCACACTGGCTGAAATTAATCAACACTTGACTTTACTTAAAGACAGTGCTGACTTGCGTGATTTCATACTGGGACCACGCAAACAGCATCAAAAACGTTTTATAGCGGCCGGTATATACGCTGCACACAACGAGGCTTGGAAAGTAACACAAATTGAAACAGCAGACAAAATACGAGAAATTGATCGTATTAATTTGGAAAAATCACTTTCTGTTGTGGACAATGGGTTAACGACTCTGTCCTCCAGAATATATTCACTGGACAGTATTGTATCATCTGCTATTGATATAATAGAGCAGGACGTACTAATGTTACAACATGGTCAGTCACAATTGCGGTCTATTGTGCAGCTTGGCTGGACGTTGCAAAATCTGCGTTCAGGCTACGTGCCATGGCGTTTAATCAACACAACGTCATTATTCTCTATCTTTAACCTTACTGATAAACAAATCAGTTTGGCACAAAAAGGAGCAGACTATACGATTCTGAGCATTGAAAAACTTGAGAGATTACCATTGACAATGTCAGAGAGACCTGTCATTGAGTGGATAATACACAGAATAATTACAATTCCGATAACAACTTTCCAGTTTAAATATTGCCAAGAATATATACCAGCGGGCCAGTATGAAAGGTTGGGTAAAGTATACATCAAGTCAACATGGGAATTACCTTATACACACAAATGTTATCACAAAAAGAAAAAGGAGGTATTTCTTAGTGGTAACAATTGTAAAAAATCACTAAGCGGTACACTTCTGTGTCAAGGTATTAACTTGCATGGGGCCTGCGAAGGGTCTTCAAATAACCTTTCATGTCACCTGCACGGCACTCCTACAACACAGATAGAGCCATTTTTCAGACAGCTTTCCAACGGTAGTTATGTTCTAATAAATGACCACAGCTGTTGTGGCATGGTGCCAGGAAAAGCCTATCTCGTGAGCGTTAGTTACATGGTCACTTGCTGTATGCAAGTATTGTATCCAAACAGCAATCCAGACATGTAGGCGGCAATATGGCCTTATTTGAATATCTCTTCTATTCGAATTGATACTTTAAGCAGAATGAAGTCTATTCTTTTACAGACAACTGTGCCTTTGACCTCGTCTAAAGAAACATATGATCTGCAAGTCGCAAGGACAACAGCAGAGATAAATTCCCTATTATCAACAAATTGCCCCGTGCATTTCGTAGAAATGTTAAGCCAAATCTTAAACATGTCAGATACCAGTGGCATCGCACATGTATTTAAGACAATTTTTTGGGACTGTTAGCACCCTTTGAAACAGTTCTGGGCTTTATCCCGAATTTTGTGCATTCCATTTTTGGCGGTCTGCCTCTTCTTTTGGGACTCGTAGCAGGAATTTTATTTTTAATTCTTCTGCTCCGATATGTCAAGCCAAGCCACAGACAAGACTCCAGCAACAATGGGAGAAACGATCCTAGCTCTACGCTACCGGGACCGCATCACTAAAGCACTCGGATTAGCCCGGCTAATAGATCTGAATATGACCTGGTTTCTTTCATTTAGACCAATCTGGCAAGATTGCATCTTACCTGTTCTTCGATGTATGCTATGCGGAGAAGATGGCGTGTTGGACATCTGTCTTACACTATCATCAGCAGTACCAATGGATATCGATACTTTGCTAGGTCCTGTAACGGCTCATGCATCGTGTTGTCCCCAGCGGCTACCTATTCTGATGACGGCATTCGTTGAGACTTCACCACTACGAGTATGTGGCGGTGGGGTACGAGATAAAAGCAGCACCACACAGGTACAACCTTTTGTGAGCATTGCTGATCCTGACATCGATGATAGCAATCATTCTCACAACTGCACTGTTACAGCATTTTCGAACTTGGTCGAACTTTCACCTGATGTTGTAGACCAATTTTTTGCAAGCCTGTCTGAAATGATGTTCTCCCCTGAACAACGAGAATAACTTTTAAAGCAACAAGCACACAGCATTCCCTAAGCTCTGAAATCCGGCCTTCAGCTTTGATAAACAAAAGCTGCTGAAAACAATTGGAACTATTTTTTCCCTTGAAAGCGAAATTATTTTGTTTCACTTCCAAAATATTTACCTTTTTTCTGGCACAAAGTACTCTGCTTAAAGTAGAACTATTCTTAGAGAACAGAGCTTCTAATTTAGGAACTCTAGAGACAATATTTTACCTCCGCCTCTAGCACATGTACAGCATTTTGTATTAATATGTGATGAAGTGGTCTCGACCTTCTTTTCTGTATTCAGAGCCATTTCAGGTGTAAATTTCACAATTCATTCAGCTGATATATATATGCATTTTTAACTGAATGATACCACTGCTTGAAAAGCGTACAGTACCAATACTCAATTTCGTGTATTTACCATATACCATTTCAAATGCGATTTATGTATTTTGGGGTGGGTTGGAAAACACACATGCATCGTTATCTTTTTACTATTGCTTAGTTTTAGTAATGATGGACATTAGATCGTGGAGTGGGTGTTGTGTTTCTATCTAGGACCCTAATTCGATATTCCCAATTTATGCCCTTATATAGCTATAATAAATAATATCCTTATAAAGGCATAAGAATCATATCCATATTTAGTCGTAGCCCATACAGTCCAAATTAAGCAAGGCTACTTCCCAAGACTCCTAGAGAGTACAACAAGTTCTTTAAACAAACCAAACCTCCAGCAAATTGGGAATTCCCCATGCTTCTGTTTTGATTTGTCCAAGAACTCCTGCAAGCACTGAAAGAACGGCCAGTTCTTAGTGACATCTTTATTGACGTCTTATGTCCAACCTTACATCAAACCCGTCACCTTTCAGGTATAAATATACCAACGTTGCCTTAAGCAAACACACGGTGGTTTGGAGCAGAGCGGCTATCTACTTGCCCGAGAGCCCAGCTGATGCGAGAGCCCACGGACGTCGCCCCTCCCTTTTGACGCACTGAGAGAGACGCTGTCTTTTCTCCTGCCGAGAAATCCAGCTCCGGTGTTTCCAGATACCCTTGCGGGTTGCTGGGATATCGAGTCCTGAGAGAGAGATACCAGACCTCCTGCATTCTATTACCCAGGTCCGGAGCTGACTAAACCCTTAAGAGAATTCTTGATTCAGATTCCTTGGCAAAACCAACTTAACTTAAACTGCTACTTACTTACTCCTTCCCACGTATTAGGCTTAGGTCAGGTACACCGGGGTAGGAGTATTTAGAAGCACCAGTTGAGTACATTAGTCAATGTTTTTATGTATGTATATATTTTATCTATTTTAAAGTATCATATGGCTAAGAAACCATATCAATGCTTTTACAGTATTATTTTATAATACTCCTTTTACTGTACTCACTTTACTTTACTATAAGTATTGCAATTGTGGCAACTCATTTCTCTTGCATGAAAGAGAAGACTGCTCAATAAATAACACCTTTTATTAAAAACGCCCATCTCTCTATTCTCTGCACTTTGGTGAAACTAAGTATGCACAATTGACTGAGTGAAATAGCTGTCTATTGTTTTCACACGACTCTAGAGATACACTCTTATTCTGAGGGAGCAAAGTTGTCATGTTATATGGTTGTCAGAAGCTAATCCCTTCTTGTCTAAATCCAGAGAGTTAACTCTTTCCTGAACATTCAAGAAAGTTTCTAGTGACCTCTGAGCTAGCTGGCAAAATTAATTAAGTCTAATATAGTCAGTAGAGACCTAGTCGACCTCAGTCCTACGTCTACACTACTGTTTATATTATTCCAATGCGCAGAGCCTATTGGGAATATAGGAACTACACTACACTATGAGGCTGGCATTTGAGGCAAGCGTAGAGCCAATACTCTCCAGGCAGAAGAAAAATGCTTCTGCAGGCATTTAGTTGACTTACCACACAGTTCTCTGCACCATTTTGCTCATGAAGAACTGGTCTAGGCTACACAGAACAGAGGATACTATTAAATTAGCTCCACCTCTCTTTTGGTTGTCAGTCTGATCTAACAATCTTGCTAGCTTAAACAGGCTAATCATTGAGGACTTCCTAGGCTGTGATTTTAGCCTTACAATTCCATAGCTCCACTATATCAAACAGGTAGCTATTGATTTAGGCAAGCCAAAACTTAATGAGACCCCACAGTTGTTCATTTGTGGGGATGACACATTGCTAAATAAATACAGACTACACAGAAATTCAATCAGCGAGCCTACGGAGTTCCAAAAGCTATTGTTATACTGATATGTAGTCCTGCAAACTTCAATACCCTAATTTAATCACTGTAATACACCCTTGGGCAAGATTGCTGTTAACTAGATTCAGACTGGAACACATACTTTGTCTTCTCAATTTTCCACTAGGCCAGTTCGAGTCAATTTCATTTGTTCTTTGTCCTTGTGATAAATCCTCTCCACAGACACTGCAGCACTTTGTGTTTTTTTGTAAAATGTGCCAATCCCTTGCTCTCCACTTTGTAATTCCTACTTTAAAGATTTACAGCTTTGATAAATGCAGACCAGAACTTTGTTTCCTTCACATGTTGAATAATGTAGAAATCTGCAATTCTGTGGGATGTTTTTAAAAACCTGCAGATTGTTCAGTCAATGCTTTTTTAACCCCTTGGCTGCGGGGGTAATTCGCCACATGCTGCGGGGGGGGGGGGGGTCCGCGGTGCTGCTGTGCTCGTGACAAGCCCAGCTCATCTTGACTCACAGTGGAACTGTGCTCATGACGAGCTGGGCTCGTCACAGACCCGCCCACTGATGAATTCTCCCGCAGAGGCAGGGAATTAGCCACGCGTGGGTGGGCCGCGGACGTTTTGACGAGCTCAGCTCGTCATGAGCACAGCTCCACTGTGACTCATGACGAGCTGAGCTCGTCATGAGCATGGAAGGGGTCAACATGCTTTTTTAATCTATTTATTCACTTTTATTGTATAATGCTATGTATGCATTTTGATTGTCGTTTTTTTATGATTATTAGTTTAATAAAGATGTACTTGACTTTGCTTTACTTAAGGGATTTTTATGATTGAATTTTCCTAAACACTAGAGTATATTTGGTATGATTATTCTATTCATAATTTAATTGTCTTATATCTCAGGTATTTCCCTATGAAAGAGTGCTTAGCTCAAAATTCATTGGGGAATGTCCATAAGTAATTCTTTGATGTCCACTTCAAAGAAACTGCAGAAGTTCTAGAATACTTGATTGGGGGATTTCCAAAGAAGAAAGTAAAACTACAATAAACCAAAGTAAATCCAACAAAAAACATTTTGCACATGTTGCATCATTTTTGTGATGCAAACCCAGCGCAAAAAGGCTTGTAAATCTGGTCCTTTGAATGATGTAGTTTTTTGATGTCTGCATTATTTTATATAATGTTGCCATTAAGTCACGCTGACATAATGAGTTGCACTATATGCTCCACCTATGCATTGCCTATGTACAGTTTAGTGCCCCTAATAGCCCATTACAGTCATGTTTGTGTGCCTTTTTACATTAGCCAAATTTCATTGTCATAGCATTGTTGAGTTCATTCTGCTATCTCATTTGATAACATGGAGAATACTTAGTAAAGAATTCACTCTAGATGAGCAATAATGTACCAACCCTCCTGTGTACCTGCCTGCCATTGCATGTGCCACTGCAATGACATGTCTGAGAAGCAGTGTAATTGCAGGTATCCCAATGTTGCATATTATCACACATGGCCAACTTGTAGCAGCATAATCAATGTAAAATAAAATCTTTCAATTATACTTTTCACTGTTAAATAGTTATGTAAACTTATTTGGCATGTGGTGCATAACTTTCCCTTGATTCTGGCTTGTAATATCTTTGCTCTTGAATGTTTTCTTGTCTAGTGAACTGTTTACTTCAATGTGTTTGTGTGATTGGTCTGAACGTATTCATATATGCTACGGTATTTAACATGCAAGGAGAGTTTCTTCAGGTTCTTTTGTGTCATGTTTTGTTTCTTTTTGTTGTTATTTTATGGTTTGTTCTATATCTCAATTCTGTTATGTCAATTGCAATTATCCTCTGCATTTAGTACCAATAGCTTTGAGCCAGGACCAGAATGCATTAATAGTTGTGCAGTCAATAGTTTGGCAATATGTTAGTGAAACTGCGTGATTAGTTTCAAAGGGAGGAGTGAATCTTCTGACATTCAGGTGAACAGTGTGCAAGACCCTTCATAAAGCGAAGGTCTCAAACTTGGACCAGAGGCCTCCAATACCACTGAGAATCCCAAAACTCTGACTCACTATTTGTCAATGGTGAGATACACATGCACAACAATCAGAGATAATGGGAGTAAAAGGGGATAGGAGAGAGAGAGTGAGAGAGCGAGATCGAGAGAGAGACAGATGCCACTCATCTGCTCTTTCATATTGTTGTAAGAGTAAAGAGGCTCAGTATGTAATAGGGTCTTGATGGTTAAAGAACAACAAACAGTGAGGAATGCGTATTGCAGGAAGTTTCTAACCAAATAGACAATAATTCTCACATCTTACCTTACTTCTTCGAGGACTGAACTTTTATGATCCCCACTCCAATCTGAATACAGACATAAAGCTCCTGAAAGCCCAAGAGAGCTCAGACTTCAGTAGGAGGTATTGGACAAACAACATACAAGGAACATAGAACATGCCCAATATCACCAACCTAAGGTATCCTGGCAAGGAGAAAAAACAAAGGTGAGGGAAACAAGAATGCAGGTGGTTTTACTGTTGTTGACTGTGGTATGTCACATTCAGAGTGAGTGTTATTAGAAGTTATGTTGGAGAAGTCCGAAGGATGGATTTGGTCCGTGCATCATTCAATCTATGTGTCATGAAGACTGTAAGTTTTATCTGATATAGTGTGTGAGATGTATCTAATACATTTTCACGAGGCTCTAGAAAACATACTGAATTAGGCTTTCTATTCCTCCTGTTGTCAATGTGTCAGTTCGAAATAGAAAGCCAGTCGGACAAGAACCACCATGCAACTCACTGGCCAATACTTGAGTAAGATGCGTTTTAGATAATAATCAAAGGTATGTTTAGTAGAACCCAAACTCTGTTTCACCATAAAATGAAAAATTCAACAACACTAGAGAGCAAAGGATACATTAGATTTATTTTAAAATTAGAATCCTCTCCTAGTGCACAAAATATGGTTTGTAACTATAATAAAAGCAAACAGAACAGTATCAGCAATGTTTACGAGCAAAGGGAACAGTGAACAACATAAACTATTCCAATCCACAAGTTGTTTAGCTTAATGACTTTATATCAACCACACTGTCATATTGGTTGATTAAGCTAAACTCTACAGCAAAGAAAAAGGTAAATTTGCGCTTGAAAGATGGTTCATACTCTCATAGGTGCTTTGAATAATGAAGTTATTGTTTAATATAATAGCATGGTCTGCTATTCTCGTCTGTGTTTGTAGAAAGGCTAATAAGCCCCCAGCAAGAAAAGGCTGAACACTCCTCCCTTTGGCCTTCCGCTTAAGTAGTTGAAATGATTCTGCATGGCCTGTCCTATCTCTGTCACCTGGCACAAAGGTACTCTACCTTTTCACACCTTGTTCTTAACTTTCATAACGTTATCCAGCTATTGTTGAATCTTTTAGAAGAAACAGTTAGCAGAATATGGTCTAATGCTCTTTCACTTATTTTCATTCTGTGAACATGTGCTCTTTGAGCAATAACAATAAACGAAAAAATGTAATTATTAGTGCTCATGATACCTTGTTCACAACTCAGCAATAAATATTTTAGAACAGAGAACAGATTAAATATTCGACTACATTCTTTTTTTTTTTTTTTATTTGACAAGCAAGTCAAGGAGTGTAACATTTTTCATATACATACAGAAAGAGAAAGTTTTCGGTTATTGCAGGTACAGATCAACGTACCATAGTAGAAAAAAAACCCAGAACAGACAGACCATAAATAAAACTTCTTGACAAAATCGATAGTATCAACTAAAACACAAAAATTCAATTGACCAGATCCATATACAGTTTACAAAAAGTTGACCCAAATCTTTTCGAACTTAGCAATTGTTTTTAAGCCTCTGCTCTTGGCCAGTGCCCTCTCCATAGTGTAAATTTCATGTAAAAGATTCCATCACTCAATCGTATGAGGGGGGTTCTGCGAGATCCAGGCCCTAGCTATCACCAATCTGGTGCAGGACAGAGCTATACTTAACCAACTCCTATTGGTGGTGCCCGTAGGATATATAGATAGTAGTACCAAAGGTGCAGTAATTGAAGTATTAATCAATTGTTTTTGAAATAAAATATTTTCAATTTCTGACAAATATTTGGTTAACAATGGGCATGAATAAATTATATGTTTGAGGTCTGCTGCCATCAGACCACATTTAGGGCATTTTGTACGATCGCTACTTGAAATGTTTTGTGACCATTTTGGTATTTTTAATGGAGTATAGTAAAGTTGACTAACCGTCCTATAAAGTTGTAGTTTCAGGCTAGCAGAGTGGACTACTTTGTTAATATTATCTAAAGCAGCTGAAACATTCTGGGATGTCACATTATATCCCAAATCAGCAGTCCATTTTGACGCCAATCCAGGGCAATCGTCCAATTTGTTTTGGCTTAGACATTTGTATCCCAGACTAATTAGTGACTTCTTTTTCGTAGAATAGAAGCAACTCCATATAGCTGAGCTATTCATTTGTTTCAGATTCATATTGTGTATCAAATAATCCTTGATTTGAAAGTATTTGTATATCATTACTTCGGGCAGGTTATACAGAGTTTGCAATGTTGCAAATTGTAGAAAACCATCTGAACCATATAAGTCTCCTAACATACTTGGCCCAGTCCCGCCCAATTTTATCACAAAAAATATCAGGAAGCCCTGGGTTGTCCCAGAGTGGTAGCTCAGTATGAAAAAAAGGAAGTGTCGCAGTTGCTCAAGATCAAGTTCCACATACGTACTGCATCTCTCGCGGTCTTAAATTTTACACGTTTAAAGTAGTTTGGGTCTTGCACTTTTGCCAAAAACTGTTTTGAGTTAGTACCGAGCATAAATTGATAAAAAAAAGTATTGATCGCTAACTATAAACAAACTACGAAGCCGGCCTAAAAAGGATGCAAAAAAAATAAGCTCTAAAGTCCAGGAAATTCAAACCCCCTCTTTCAGGTGGTAATTTTAATATAGACATAGACCTTCTAGCCTTCTTATAGCCCCAAATAAAACTGCTGAGGATTCCATCTTATTTTTTAAAGTATAAATTATTAACCCGAAAAGGAATGGAGCTGAAGAAATATAAAAAGTTCGGCAAAATGTTCATCTTGATCAGATTGATTTGACCAAGTAGATTGAGCGGGATCTTGTGCCATTTTTTGAGCAGCATAGTCACCTCTTTTAGTAAGGGATCATAGTTTAAAGTGTTTATTTCAGTAATCTTAGAAGAAATGTTTACCCCTAAGTAAACTGCGGATTTACGACTATATTCTAGCAGAATTAAGGATCACATTACAAGGAAAAGTGACATTAAACAAAATGGATTCTATATTTATCACTTATTCATAAAAGGCTAACAGATGCAACTTAAAAAGGGGGATACCTAGAAAAGGAGTAACATGTTAATCATAACAACAGCGCTTTGAGGGCATTTAAGTGGGAGTGAGTGATGTTATGTGATGGTTGGTGTTAAAAGGCAGACAGTCAAATAGGTGTAGAGTGTTGTGTGTTATAATGTGTTGGCGTTTTGGTGTGGTGTGATTCTTGTGTGTCAATATTTATATAATTAAGGGATCAGGTATGTACTGGTGCATTTGATATTAAGCCCATTGGTGATTTTGAAGTGCAACGTTCTTTCATGCTAGTTGCTCTGAAGAAGCTGTGGTCAGTCAGACGGGACATGGCAGGGTAGGCAATGTATTGTCTCCTGTGTTGTTATGCTTGCTATTACACTTTGATATTTTAAGAGGTGTGATTGCCTGCGTGTGTAGGACATTGGAGTGAACATTCCATGAGTGACTTCTTTCTCTGCTGGAAGCGTGCTTAGATGTGTGAGAATTTTAAGTAAATAGTTCATTACAATATATGCAGGTCAATTACTGTTCCTGGTCTGAGCTTTTACTTGTATGTGGTTTGACATGTGGGTTTGGTTATTTGTTGGGATCTGGCATGTGAGTGGGTGGGTGCTCATGGGTTTGGAGGGCTTCTGAGAAAGAATACGGAGTGCTGTGGCAGCAGCAGTTGCTGCCGGGGGGTTGGAGCCTACCAGATGCAATAAAGAAGTGGTAAAGTTACCTTATCGTGTGGACTCCTTTTCCCTGGTGACGAGTTGTATGGTAGCTCCACCACCTCTCCACTGCACCACGCCAACACTCTGGATTTAGTTACTGTGTCCATGTTGTTAGGACGTTTCTTTCTTGATTCTCAGTGTGTCCCACTGGCAGAGCGGAGGGCCCGGTGTGTGAAAGCGGAGGCCTTGGTGTCCTGGCACTGGTGCACAACCTCTGATGGTGAGTCTTCACTGATTCCTGAGGCCCACACGCATCCATATTGCCGTTGTAGTCTCCCGGATGCAGTGGCCCGTGCTGGCACTCATCGCTGCCTCCATACGTCACAAGTCTTCCCTGCACGTCAGACGCACAGCTTCCCTGCATGTCAGATGCACACCTCACGCTGCACGTTTGACGCATCTGCCATCTTGGATCGGGCAGATTAAAGCCTGGGGCCAATTTCTACATCATGCTTTTTTTAAACTTTTTTTTTGTCCTCATTCGCCATCAGATGAATTTGAGCCTGCTTTATTGACTCCAGTGGCCCCCCTTCAAGCTGGCACCAACCGGAGAGCTCCGTATCTAGATGGTAGTGCGTTACACAGAGCTTCTCTTGGTAATGGCTCTATATCTCTCGGAACGACCCACGAGAGCCAAAGAGAATTTAGTTTAAAAAATTGGGTAAAGCTTAATCATTGGACCCATATAAGCCATATACATATATATACATTTTTTTTATATTAACCAAATGTGTTCAACCAACTTTCACATGGGGCCCAGATATCTTTCTTTTTAGCTTTAAAGATTCCTCCTTGAATGCTAACGGTATATTTTGTAGTAAAAAAATTATTTTTGGGAGCAACATCATTTTTATTAAATGTATTCTTCCAATCAGTGTTAACGGGAGGTATGCTCAACCAGTTACAGAACTTTTTATCTCTTTAGTAATTTTATGTATGTTTCTACATCATGCTGCGTGTAGGTGATGCACAGAGCACTTTACTTTATTTTCGTGCGTTGGTGATGCGCAAACCACAAGCACAACATTGCGATTGAAATTCTGCATTATTGCACAGCGCACTCGGTGATGTGCACACCTACTACTGGGTAAGTAAGAAAAAAATGTATAATAATTTCCCTAAAACGCACATTTCATTGTGACTGTATCAACTGCTGCATATCAGGTCATTAGTGTATCCGGTGTTCCACACATTATCCTTAATTATTATTTGAGCAAGTACTGATTTCGCCATGATGTGTTCAACTCAGATAATACTCTTATGAGCTGTTTGAAATTTTAAAAGCAGGATATTGCAATTACTAGATTTAGTGAGGTAAGCTATACCTTGCGTTGTGTTTTGGGCAGTAAGTCACCCACGCATGGCCATGGAGTGTGTTATGGCACCTCTACCCTTTTTGCAAATAGCATGTACTCCGCCATTGCAGTGGCAGCAATGGGAGGATACCTTTGATGCCTACCTGGAGGCCATTGTTGGTGACACCCTTACTACCAAAAAGAAAAAAGCTTTGTTGATATATAACTTGGGTTCGGAGGTCAGAAACATTTTGAAAACATTACCATTGGAATTAGTAAGCACCCATGTGAGTGGTGGTGATGAAGTGGACTCATTAATTGTTGATGACTAGGCTTCTTATAGTCAAAACTTTGGACAAAAGATTCAACCCTAAAAGGAATGTTGTACTCGAGCACCACACATTTTTAAAACGTGCTCAGATTCCCAACAAGTCCATTGATGACTGTGTAGCAGCCCCCAGGACTTTAGCGGTCATTTGCAACTATAGAGAATTCAGGGACGAAATTATCCGAACTCAACTTATTGAAATAACAAGCAACAGGAAGATTCAAGAGAAACTTTTGGCTTCTGATGATCCCTAACTTGACACTGCCCTTTCTTTATGCAGAAGTATTGAACACTTTCAATTTTGTGTAAAAGAAATAAGCACTACTACTTCACCTGGAGAGGTTGAAATATTGAATACAAAACCCAGTTTCAAATCTCTTAAGGGGTCTAATATCAATCCTGTGCATCCTGTGTCACATCCACTTCGCTTATGGTGGTAAAAGAGTATAAGTGGTGGGGAAGTTTATGGCTGACCTTGCTTTTTGTGAGGATTTAGCTAGTGGTAACGTGTACGTAGTGAAGAAAGGTGTGAATTTGTTGGGGTGGGGAGCAAGGTGCCCGTGGCATCATATTGGATCCCAATCATCCTGACATGGTGATATCCCAGAGAGCTGTTAACCAATTCTATAGTTTACCTCCACCATGCAGTGTGTGTGTGTGGGGTTGCCCAGGTTCAAAGCAACAAGTGGATACATGATTACCCTGAAGTTTTTAATGGCGAGCTTGGCAAATTAAAGGGAGATCGGCATCGTATTATGTTAAAGGATGGTGCTGTGAGCAAGGCACCCTTAAGGCTGCAGAAAGAGCTCAAATCGGAACTGGAATGGTTGTGTGCTGTGGGAGTAATTGAGCCCATTGAAGGTTCTGAATGGTTAGCCCCCATTGTTTTAGCAGGTAAGTCCAACAAATCTCTTAGGATGTGTGTGGAGCTGAGGGATCTCAATTCCAACATTTGGATTGATCTCCAACCTCTGCCAACATCAGGAGATGTTGGCTACTTTGGAGGGGGACACATTTTTCATGTCCTTGGATATTTCTTCTGGTCTTGCCTCGGTTTCTGCAGTGTTTCAGCGATTAATGAACAATTTGTTCAAAGACACTGCAGGAGTCGTGTTTTTCCAAGATGACATTCTGATTCATAGTAAAACAGAGTTGAAACATGATGATCAAGTAAAGCGTGTTTTAGAGGTTGTCAGATGTAGTGGCCTTACTTTGAGAAAGGACAAATACAAGTTACTTCAAGAGAGTGTGCATTATATTGGTTACCTTATCTCTGACAAGGGTGTCGGACCTAAACTGAAAATTATGGCGCTTTTCAAAATGCACCCACACCTGTGAACAAAGGCCTTATTCGCCCCTTTTTGGTGTTAGTAGAATACTACGCCAAATTTGTGAGCAACTTTTCCAGCAAAACTGTGTATATTCATGGCCTCTTGAAAAAGAATGGCACGTATGTGTGGGATGGCGATAGTAGCAACAATTTTTAATCGATACAGCAAGAAAATATCCAAGCCCGCCTTCTTAAATTATTTAACATCATTGACCAGTGGTGTATCGTGTTCACAGATGCAAGAAATGTGGGTTTGGGTGCTGTTCTTTTGCAGAGAAGAGCAGATTGTTGTGAAGAAACAATTGCTTTTGCTTCTAGAATATTAAATAGTGCTGAAAGTACCTATTCAACCATTGAGAAGGAAGCTTTAGCCTTGTGGTGGGGTGTTTAACACTTCAGGAATTTCTTGTGGGGCAATCAATTTGTCTTAAGGACCAATCACAAACCTTTGATTGACCTTTTCACTACTAAAGGTGGTGGGACGGCTACTCGCCGCATTGCGAAGTGCGTGTATAGACTGCAAGAATTTCATTACCACCTGGAATATGTATCTGGTGCCAAAAAATCTTGTGGCCAATTGCTTGTCCAGGTTACCCCTTACAAGAAGTATGTGTGTGGGATCTCCTGATGACTTGGAAATGGTTTGTGCTGTGTGTACCTTGGAAAATACTGTGGGTGGTGCTCTTTCTGAGCAAGAATGGTTGAAAGCCTTGTCAACTAATGTTGAAATTAGAATGGTCATTGACTTTTATTGGGTGTGTGGCCCACCAACAAGGACTGTCCTTCTGAGTTGATTTCTTACAAAAGGATAGGCAAAGAATTATCTGTGGTTGGTGGTGTGCTAAGGAGACGTGGTTGCTGGTGGTTCCTTTATGCACGCGCAAGAGGATTTTAGACTTAGCCCATGAAGGTCATCTGGGAATTTGTGTCATGAAACGCAGAGTTAGGGAGGATTTTTGGTGGCCCGGATTAGACAGAAATGTTGAACACTATGTTCATGACTGCTGCATCTGCATTGTGAGCGACAAGTCTCAGGTGACTCATCCTTCCCCGGTTGATCCTGAGGCAGCGAAAAACTCATCCTGGTGCAAACTTGCTTTTGATGTTGCCTGTCCCTTTGGGCTGATTGGGAGTCCACCCAATTATGCTTTGGTCCTCATTGATTACATGCCAAAATGGCCTGAGGTCAGGTTTGTGGATAATGTGAATTCCTCGTCTGTCATTAAATTTTTTCAAGATGTGTTTCTCGGGGAGGGCCTTCCAGAAGATCTTGTATTGAAGGAGAAGTTGTTGGATGTGGTGGATGTCAGAACTGCTGTGCAAGCCAAGTATGGCACTAGGTTTGGCAATGCTGGTCCTTTGTCTTTTAAGGTTGATGATTGGGTCAGAGTCAAGAAACTGGGCTTTATCTGCAAAGATGAGTCTCGCTTTTCGGCACCTATGAGAGTGTCTGTGGTGAAATATCATGTAGTGGTTTTAGAGAATGGCAAGGTATAGAACAAGTGTGCTATTTCTGTGGTGCCTCAATCCAAGGTTGGTTATGTCAACAAGAGAATCAGTGTGCATTCTTCTCCCTTGGTTGTGCCTGGTGGTGATCATGACAGGTTGGATGTTCTGTCTGGTTGTGTTCCCATGAGGGGTGCTTCTTCCAGGTTGAGGTATTTTCCTCCTAAGTAACAAAATTACATCATGCTGTAGATCTTGTTAATTTCTGGTCTCACAGTTTGGTTCCTTGCTACGTGCATGTTATTGCTTTTACAGTACTTTCTTTGTTTTGCCAATTTTGTACTATTCTGTTTTGCCTTTGCTATTTTCATCTTGTTTTATTGTTACATTCGTTGTGTTATGAAGGAAGGGGGGTATGTTGGGATCTGGAATGTGAGTGGGTGGGTGCTCGTGGGTTCGGCAGGGTCCTGAGAAGGAATGTGGAGTGCCGTGTCAGCGGCAGTTGGTGCTGGGGGTTATAGCATACCAGATGCAATAAAGTGTTGAACTTACCTTATCTTGTGGACTTCTCTTCACTATTGTGATGTAATATTACAAGAAGTACTAGAAAGTGGGCCACCATGCAGTTTACATGTTCAGAGGTTTTCAGAATGATCAGTTTGAGTGGTTTCATGAGCATGGCAGTAGAAAGTAATACGAACAAACGGTACAGAGAAAGCTTGCGTAAAAATACCAATACAGGCAAAGTGCAAATTATTAAAAAATAACGTTACAAAAATCAAATGGCATATTGAACATTTTTATGTTTTCTGGGGTGGTGATTGTAGCGTATTAAATACACAGTGCATGCAGTGACCGTTTTTTGCAAGAAAATTGATACACCACTGGTGGATTTTATTGAACTGTGGGAATGAGATGCGTCAATAAGTACAGTGGTGTAGCTGTCAATCTGAAAGGGAAGAAAAGATATATTAGTTTACTGAATGGAACTAAACGCAAAGATGTTCGCATATGCGATTAGATAATCATTCTAAGTGATTGGTGCAAATTGATTAGAAGGAGGTAGAAATGGGAGGAGGAAGAAATGGAGCTGGGCCTAGAAGGGACCCAAATGCATGGTCGACAATATTCATCTGACAAAGTACGTCACATCATGTTTCTCAAGTCAACTAATTGTGAGGTTTTGGGATTGACTTCTAAGGGTTTTTAAGACTAATTTTTAGAAATCAATAGAAGATGTAATTTGGCTCTTTAAAACATACAGGAATGTGAAGTGTTCTGTGTTAATTTATTAGAATAATATATAGGGCCTTTCCACAAAGCTAAATTCAGTTTACGACCGAAGGTACCTAACTTACACCATCCATTAATTCACAAAGGTATTTCAGCCTTGTGTACGCGATGGGCATTTACAGAGATCTTTGCTACAAGCACGGAGTTCTGCTCACTTGTAAATCCCACTCGAAAGGTGAAAAAGAGGGAATTCTAAAATATGGCTAGCTTTAGAAGTTTGTGAATGCCCACCCACATGTTGTGCTTGTCAATACTAGACATTTGTTGGTGTTGACAAAAAACCTCCCCGCCCTCTTTCCACCATCGAAAAGTGCCAGATGTTTTCTCCACTGAAAGGACTGGCCTAAATCCTTTTCATAAGGGAGAGTGGAAAAGATCATCCAGAGATTTGTTGGTGGTGAAGAGGAAGGTCTTTTTCCATGGCAAAATATATTTTCAAAGTGGAAAAGAAAAAAGTGTGCATTTGCACAGGGGATTGTAATTCCTTTGTGGACAATTCTCTTCAATGGAGAACTCTGCATGGCAGTCAATAGGTTGTACTGGGGATATAGTGTAATCTTCACAGCAGTACACATAGATACCAGCGTGTGAAGCTGTTTTTCAGGTGTATCGTTCGTGAATTTCAAAATCCAGGGAAAGAACATGCAGGTGGAGGTGAGGATGTTCAGCCACACTTTTCCTACTTTTGTGAATCGTGCATGAAGCATATCAGTGAAGGGGAAGAAAACGTAACAAAGAACAGAAACTCATTTTTATGTGCAAGGTATAGTTGTGAGTATTTGGAAGCCTTATCTCATGAACACATGAACCAATGCCTTATTAACACATATGATCGCACCTGACTGTGGCAGCTAACAAAGTATTTCATTTTTCTTGTATTTATAAGAGAAGCTATCCCACAGATGTGTGTCCATGTGCACATTTCTAATTGTAGAAGGTACACATTGGTATCGGAATTCACTTAGAGGAAATGTTGCTAGTGAGGCCCTATTACGAGTGCCTTGTTTAATTCCTTCGCAATAATTTCTATTACCACATGTATAAGGATTAGAAATACTGCACACTCATATTTTCTGCAATTCAAACCTGTGAAAATTTTGCAAGGCAAAATTGTCCAATACATCTTGAGGTCTGCAGCAGTTATCACATCCAGCAAGTACAGCACCCTGAAGTTTAACAGTGAACACTCCCCCTCTTTCTGGGGCAATCTCAAATAAGGGTCCCAGTTGCTCATTAACAGTACATTGCAAATTAGGGAGGTACCATTCGCAAAGTAATTTTTGGCTATGGCTGTACCTTTATGGACCAAAAAAATGCTTGATTTTCATCAGGTGCAATTCGTTTGACTTCTGTGGTAAAAACATTTTTTTTAATCTTTTTGTTGAAAAAACAACAAACAAAAAAACAAAAAGAAAACATCAGGTGACATTTAAACTATAGCAAAGTTACATCAGTTCATTCCAGACATCAGAAGAAAATAATACAGAATAAAAAATGGATCAAGGTGACTCGCGCACCTCTACCTCTTCTGGGCATATCGGGGGCTCGCAAACATCCCCACGGGAATGGTTCCATGCCTCCCACACCTTCCCCCACTTCTCGGGACACCCCCTAGCCACATACCCTGAGTGTTCTCTAAACATACACCAATCTAAGTCTTCCACCCTTTTCTCTATCTGGGGCGCCTGGCTTGCTCCCCACAACTGAGCAATGTTGCGCTTCGCTATCATACATGCAAATGTCACCCACTGCTTCCTATGTGCATTCAGGTCTGTGGGCTCCCAAACATTCAGGATACACCTACAGGCCTCCGGCCTGATCTCCACCCCCAAGACCTCTCGTAGCTTATCGTGGATCTTCCACCAATACGTTTGCACCACCGTACAATGCCATAAAATATGTATGAACAGCCCAAGTTCCCCACATCCCCTCCTGCACTCTCCATCCTCCGAGCGACCCATACGGATCAGAACCGGCCCGATACATACGACCTGTGCAAAATCTGCAATTGCACCAACCTGAGCCGCATCTGTATCACAGCCACCCGCGGAAAGGAAACCGCCTCCCGCCAGTACTCATCATCAAGCTCCAGCCCATCGTCATTCCAGTGCGATTTTATAAGTGCCAGTGGGTACTCCATATTATTTATGAGTTTTCTGTATATTAAAGAGATAGTATTTTCAGGGAGGTGACCGTCTAACACCCGGTCTTCAAGGGGGGAAGTGTCAGGTAGTAGCGTGCCTCTGGGGATATGAGTGAACAATGCATGGCTAATTTGAAGATAGCAATAGTGTTCACGGTCGTGAAGATGATATTGTCGCTGAAGGGAGTGGAATGTGTGGACCGTGCCCCCTCCCCAGACATCCTTAATCTGTGTGATCCCGATGAGGTCCCATTTATCAAAACCTGCATTTTGTGATGCAGGCAGTGCTACGAAATTCATTTTATTTATTAAATTGTTTACTTACCTCCAATTATCCATATTCTGGTGTTTAGCACCCCCCACCCTGCCCCTCCCCCGCCCCACCTTTCTGCGCCACAGAACTCCATGGGCCGCGGCTGAAATACAGGCTCCCATTGAAAAACAAGTTGGGTGCGGAAAACCTTGCACCGTGTGAAGGGCACCCCCATGGTGCCTGCCACACTGTGTATGGTTCAAAAAGGGGGTGGTGATGGACAGAGTATCTGAGTTAATCAGAACACTCCTACCCAGTCAACAGATCAGGGCTTGATCCATCACCGTTTTTTAGCTCACTGCACCATCCCAGTTCAGAACCTGGCTATATGCAAATTAGTCTGTCCCTGGCCCAGTGCATCATGGGAACAGGGCAGACCAAACTACCAAGCCAATACTTTACTGGAAAGGAAACAAGCTTCCGGGGACCGGTTTCTGGCATTACAGCCGTCTTCGGCCCGGCTTGCTTGAATCCGGATGGTGCAGTGAGCAAGGGACTCATGTCTGAGCATACCCTTCCACACTTGTAGTGGCCAAAACGATTCAAAAAGGGGGCCACACTGTGTATGGTTGGCAAGAGGGGACCCATGGGTCCCACATGGGCCCCAACCGGAGCCCCTGGGTGAAAGGGGGCCTGCTATGGGCCCTCAAAGCCGGGTTCGGGCAGCCTATCCATGTCTGACCGAATGAGTCAGAACAGCTGTCGGAATCCGACATCGTATTCTGTTGGTCGGAAATGCAGCTCGTAGAGCTCTATGATTTGGCTCCAACCGACTCAAACTCTCCGAATGCTGTTCTCAACCAATTCTGAATGACCGACCGACTACCTTGTATCTTACTCGGCAGTCTGAAATGTTTCTGAGTCAGTCGGAAACTTGGCTTACAACACAGGTTCGGTCAAACCAAATGCGAGTTGGAGCCTTTCTGACTGACATTTAATCAGCCCCTAAATATTTTCATTTTGCTAATATTTTATATTATCCGTTTTATTTGTTTTTTGATGTTCAATATTTAGGAAAGTAGGTTAATGTTTTACTTTTTATATATATAATATTAAATGTATATTTTTTTAAGGTAATTTTGTTTGTGTTTTATTTAATCAATACATATATTATTTAAATGTGCATCAATCTTTTAATCTCTATTATATTTTTTGGAGTGGGAGTATCTAATCTGACTCCTCTAAAGTGCAACACGTTTCCTACTTTTCTTAAAGTGGAGTGAGAATAGTTAATCAACTCCCCCAAATCCAACACTTTTCCAATTTTGCTTAGATTGGAGTCTTTTTTTGTGTTGGAGGGGAATCGTATATTTAACCCATCCAAAGTCCAAAACCATCCCTATTGTTGTTCAGTTTGCAGTTGGAATAGTACTGGCCATTGCAAAGTCCAACACTTTTCCTACTTTTGCTTACGTTTGAGTTGAAATAGTAAATATAACCCCTTCAAAGTCCCACACTCTCCTTCTTTTGCTTTGATTGGAGAAGGAACCGCAAGTCTACCCCACAAAAATCCTGAAATATTCCTATATTTGCTTATGTTGGAGAGGGAATAGTAAATTTGACTCCTCCAAAGTCCCACTCTTTTCCTCCTGTTGCTAACATTGGAGTGGGAATAGTACTCATTGAAAGTTTATAATTGTCCCTACTATTACAAAGATAACAGTGGAAAGAAGATATTCACACAATCCCCAAATAATGTGGTCAATATTGAATGTTGCCAAATTTGGACAGGTGCTACAACAGACTACACTCCTGCTGTCAAAATGTGTTTATAGGGTATTTGCTTAAGCAATCCCAAATATGAGTTTTCAAATTTGTCTAGGGCAGACAACAATAATATCTCAACAATACATCACATAAAATACAATTATTTGTAAAATGTATTCAAATATAAAATTAGAGGCATAAAATAGTCCTCAAGAATATGTGTACAATCTCAATGTACTAGAATACTGATAAATATGCAATACAGCTAATCGTGTAGCAGGGGAATGTGTTGTCTTACATGCAAGCAAGGTACAGAAAGTACAGTGAAGTTCCGACAATTTTGGTACATGTTCAACTTGGTCACATGTCAAATTTTAGTATTGTAGATATAATAGATATAGCCAACACATGCTTCGTTAGATTTACCTCTTCGGGGCTTTAAAACCACATAATTGCAATACATCGATAAGGCTGATGACATATATTAACAAAACATAAGACAAGGAATAAAAGAACCCTGCGCCTAAATTACACGCAAACGTGTGCAAGGAAAGAAATTTGGAAGAGAAAGTGCAAGTGCATATAAAATGTAAGAACGGATACCCTAGACCATACCAATACGTCCAAAGTGCCTAACACCACAGAGTAATGAGATCAAAGAAAAGCAAAATACCATGCATTATAGTATTTAAACTAGACCTTCATAAACTGAACTGTGAAAAGGGAAAAATGTGAAAGCACATGGCACAATAGTAAAAATAGATAACAATTTATTTCCGAGTTCAAGCCGTAGGTTGAGACTGTGCTAAAAAACTTTAGAAAGATATCCTCAGTTTCTTTTTACACTAAGATGTCCATTGACAAAAACCCAGATTTGTAAATATAGGACCAAAGATGTTAAGTAGAGTATATTCACTAAATGTTCCCATAAATGATAAAATACGAAATATATTCCCAGTTGTGATTGTATGCACAATCAAATAGTTTCACTCATAGCCCAAACAGATGTGAGCGGAAGACCCTGTTGAGGGAAACTGTCCGTACCTTTTAAACAGGCGAGGCCTGTAGTAATATCCCCAAAAAGAAGACGGAGAAAAAGGTTTGCTCCTTCATTATGAATTTTGTTGTCACCATCAGTCTAACAAAGCCCAGGTAGAAAGGGCAGTAATCACTGTCCGCTGTTGCAAACATGTTGTACTTTGAGGGCCTGGCTGATGAAAGGATTGCGTTGGGCTTGTGTCACGTAAGGTTACGCAAAGGCAACACAATCCTACAGTCAAATTTACTAAGCCATGGAAAGCCACCTTGCATGGCCCTGCTTGGCTAGGTATATCAAGAGTAGCGCATGGCAGCGCAAGGTGCTGCCTTAAGAATCACTTTGCCGGGAAGGCGTTACGTGGATCGAGAATTTGTGTTCCCATTCAGCCAGCAATGTTTTGTGGTGCGTTCCCTGATTTACGAACAGTGTTAAATCTGGGAATGCTTAAGAATTTACACCTTCGCGACAGAGGCGCAACAAGGAGAAATATCTGAAGGTTGTGGGCCTTACTAAGAAAAACAACATTGGTCAGGGGTGCACGCTTTCCACAGTTGCAATACATACCTAGAGGAAATGTTATTTGGAAGGGGCTACCTTAACACAGCACTTCCAAATTGTGATTCTTAAAAATTTACTCAGCCCATTTAATGATTCAGAAAATCTTTGCTAAATCATTAATTGGGTTAAGTATATTACTAAAAGATTTTTAGCTATAGCAAACCCTGAGATTTACTGAATCTGAGGATTTGCAACTATTAAAACTCTCTGCACAAGATGACCAACATTCTGGGTTTTCTGTCACACTGAAAAGGGCTAGGCCTACCCAGGTTCTTAAAGTTGGTGATCGGACTCAAATATTATTGATGATTGATATTGGCTAGGCAGAATGTCTATGCAGTTTCACAGTGCTGTTGTAGTACTGGATTTCTGGAGCACAGTCCAAGTGGTAAGGTCGTATAGGTAGTTTACAGAGATAAAACAGTATGAAGAATGAATCTGTGAGTTAAACTCCCATGACTAATATCCGTGGCGATCTACAGATAAGTTCAGGGCTAAGTCAGGTGTATAGAAATGGACTTCTCCTGAAATATGAATACTGACTCAATCAAATGAACGAGCTTGAGCCCTCCAAAATGTGTCACAGAGTATCTAGCTCAATTATGAACAATGAAGAAGGATCTGACAGAGAGACATCACCACAGAATGTTAAGGCTTACTTAGAAGACAGTGAACACATGCAACCTTCCACAACCAGTTTTTTCTCTCACTCAGAGACCCCTTCTTTCATGCATAGCATTGTGGTCAATAAGATGATATAAAACAATTCCTTTATTTGATTAGATTGAGTATACAATTAAGCAAAGGTGTACCTTAAGAAAATTGGAAAAAACTTTGGACATCGGCATTACAGATGTCCCTTTGTTTTTATAATCTGGTAAGAATAAATTTAAGGTATCGTATTAGGTAGGATCCTACTCAACACATCTGGCCTTGATGTTAGGTTTGAAGGGTGCCATTTTGCTGCTGAAGGAATGCAATGCTGTAGCTGCTTTTATCACATATTTGTTGGTTTTATCTCCAGATTAAACTTTTCTGGCCAGCAATAGTAGCACATTTGAAATATATCAAAGGTCTTGCTTGTTCTGTGGTTCCAGTTTTGTTGTTATCATGGGTAACAGATAAGAATAAGACTTATCCACTGCAGAAAGATAGCGGCAGGTTTTCTGCACATTTTCTAGTAGCTGCTTGTTTATCAATATTGGGAGAAATAGGCTTGTCCCCTGCTCCAGGATTGGTGGTCTGATGCATGAAGAACTTTTACAACAGAGCAAATTACAGATGGGTACAGAGACTAGCTTTTCAAACACATTAATATTTGATCAATGTATTTCCTGAACACAGAGCATGATGGTCAATATATAGCCTGGCCATTCATCCTGTAGAAGTTTTGTGATGTAAAGAAACTTGAAAATATCCTTGTGATCTACTAACATGATACCGTCTCAGGCATTTTTATTTATTATATTTACAGTCCATACATGAAACCTCTTTACATACAGGATGTAAGAGCACTTTAGAAAGCAATGATTGAATGTGCCCAAGGAGCCCAGGTTTACAAATGACAGTGCATTGTCAAAAACGATTTTTCTTGTCAACGACAAATGTTTGATCTAGAAGGAATCTTGCGGTGCGTGTTAGTTAGGTAGAAACATAGGAAATGGATAAACCCCTAGCAACTTAATGTAAAGTTAGTCCTAGTAGTTGAGTTTGTCTTTAAAACTAGCATACTAGTGAAAGTTGGATATGAGGGAGATGATGTCAACAGTTTCTCTTTATTATTTTCTACGGTCCATACATATATTATAAAAAAGTAAATTAGCAAATTAAAGGAAGATAAGGGCATCAATGTGAGGACTGAAAAGGATAACCTGTCTTCTTTGGAGTCGTAGATCACTATGATAATCCACTATTTGAAAATGTATGTTTGGGCACTAAAACCGATGCTGTCAAGAAATTTGCTGTTGGATTGAAACATTGCTATTCCTTCATGAATCCAGTCGTGTCCACAACTCTCACAAACCTACACAGGCTGGCATATCTGATCATTTTTGACAGTGTCAAGAATCTCAAATATGGTTCTTGAATTAATTTTTTATAATGGGAGTGGGAGAAATTAGCACAAATTTAGAAAATCTTCTTACTCACTGTCTTAGAATTGCACTTTAGAATGCTTTAAATGTTGCTGAAATGTTTAAGTTAGAAAATGACTCAGATGCAAAAAGTGTAAATGCATAATGTTTAGAATCTTAGTAAACAAACTGTGAAACTATATTAGTTAACCACGTGTAAGATTGAGAATGCTCTTTGAATGTTTGCAAATGACTATAACATTGCTTTCATCCAGCTCCTCATCCCATGTTAAATCATGTTAGAACACAATAGGCTTCTTAAAACTGCTTATATTAAATGATGAATTAGAGACTTTTATGAATTCTGCTTCCGATTAACATTGATTGTTGCTTTCATATTACTGACTAGCCATTGTTCACACATCAAGTTCATAGTTCATCTTTTGCCTCAGGTAAGAGGGTTCTCATAAGAACCTTCTCTCATGTAAGAAATGCTGTAGTAATTTTATCGATCATGGCGATGAGAGACATACTATGGGACTCGGAAGAAAAAGCATTGTATCACTGATGATACCATTTTCATTGGACATCGACTGAGGATGCCTACAGAATTGTTACAAAAGTATGAACCTATATTAATGTGTGTTCCTAGCGAGCTGGTAATTCAGTTTCTCCCATACACCTCATTGTCTCTTAATTCTTTCAACTTTTCCGGTGGTCCTGCTGCTGGATCTTTCCCTACTCTGAAACTCTTCTTTATGAAGAGTTGATTCTTTTAACAACTTCCCTGAGGTAACTGATTCTTTTTAATTTATGATCTTTTTGAGTTAAAAGTGACCAAGGATAGTGCAAAAGATTGCATTTTTATTTACAATTGGTACTGCAATTGTAGGGAACTCGGCTGAGTTTCCAGAACTACTATTTATGAGGAATTCATCTCTTACTCACTCTTCTCCAGGGGAAACTTTCATGGGTTCTATTTAGAATAGGTTCTTTAGTTAGCTTACGGGGGTCGCTTTATGGAACACTGTGTATTTTTCTAATCCTGAATTGTAACCAAATCTATTTCATTTTTCTGTGAATTTACTATCCTGAATAAAGATAATAGAGATTCTAACTTTACAATAAATAAAGGTTTTTGAAACCTTCATCAACCTTTCATCATTGACTAATCATCAAAATCGAAATGTAATTGATGTTTTGATTATTTTGAAAGATTTTTAATTCGCCTATGGTGGAAAAGGTCTATCAACCTCTCTGGAGCCGCAAGGGTTCTCCATGGCGAGATTTAAAAGTGCGTATACATAAAAGATAGAACCATATTGGTGAGTACTTGGGCTCCGACAGGAGAAACATATTTGTATGGTGGCTTTCCTATTCATGGGTTTATCTTGTAGTCACCAAGGACCTGTATGTTTGGAAGTTGTAATGGGAATTTAAAGAACAATTAACCAAATAGCTTTTTATTATATCGCCATTAATGTAGTACACTGCTTCTATTTGCACAACACACTAAAACCTTCAAAATCTGGCTGCTTTTTGAATGTATGTCTGTTTTAAATAGTAATTGATTTACAGCACTAGTAATGAAAATAATTATATGATTGACAAATGAAAACAACAGTGGTGGCCATAAAAGCTGAATATGTGGTCATGATGTAGCTTAAAACACATGGCACTAAGAGCCAGCTTTGGATCCTGTGATTGGTTTAATTTGTGACAGTTTGGCATGCTTTGTTTTGTATGAATGCCACATGATACAAGGCACCTTATTTGGATACTTAAGGGCCTATTATGATGGCGGGCGGATCGCCAACGCCAGGCCGGGGCACCGCCTGCCATCTTTACCTGATTTCCCCCCTGCATTTTAGTATGGCGGGGGTACTGCGGCGGACGGAAAGACCGTCTGCCGCTTTTCTGCCGGCAGGCAATAGTTACGATTACCTTTTGTGCAGATCTGGGGCATAATATGGTGGTGGTGCCGAGCGGGCACCGCAATCCATATTAGGATGTACAATTTTAAAGGCCTTTCCATGGCAGCGATGCCGCCATGGAAAGGCCAGAGGAAATTCCTTTGGGGGTCCGTTATGGGCCCCCGGGGGTTGGGGTGGTAGGGTCTGCACTTGGGGGGTACCTATGGTACCCCCCTACATTGCCATACATAAGGTGGCTAGCACCACGCGGTGCCTGTCATGTTGTGCATGGCAATGCAAACCATGAACTTTTAACATTGCAGACGGCGCTGCACCCAACAGCACCGCCGCAATGTTAAAGGCCAGAATGCACCCGCCAGTGTGGCGGGCGCATCCTAATTGGCCTCGTGGGACGGCCGCACCTCTGGCAATTGGCCCCATTTTCCGTTACAGTGACGGGGGGACAAAGTCTGCTCGCCATCGTAATGGGGCCCTAAGCATTTGATGTGACTGTAGTGCAAAAAAAGAATGGCTCCCAATTATTTTGAACCCATTTTCAGGAAATTGACATTTTCTGGCTGATATATGTTTGGGGAAAACGGATACAAGAATAAAACATGTTTCACCGTTCTAGAATTTTTGGCATGGTAGACCTTATTAAGGCCCCAATGGGCACCATTAAATCCGGTGAACATCTATGAGCTCTCTGACACATAGGACTAGAATTAAAGGACTTCTTCATGTTTCTGGGTGCACTGAAAAATGCAGAACTTTGGAATGCAAGAAAATTTCCCCCTCACGAATGCCACTGCAAATGTGCCAAACTAACCAAATTAATTGAATTTCACAGTAGTAAAGAAAGCTTTTACATATGTGGAACTGTGCATCTGGCATGCCGATGCTAGATGTACGGGTTTCAGCTGTGGCATTGATTGTCAACAGGGAATGACAGAGAACAGCAACCAGCTCCTGCAGATTGCTCCTCGACCAGCCCTGTGAGTTGGGAAGATGCTAGAAAGAAGCAACGCTTCCTCTTTTGTTACAGTTGGCCAAATTGCAGCATTGCTAAAAAACCGGCCCCCAGTGATAAAACCGGCTCCAACGGGCACAAAACCGGCCCGCCCCTCCTGCTAACTGGGGAAATACCCGGTACCAAGTGCCCGCTACGTCCAGTCCAGCCCTGATTGCCAATGTATTATAAGGGGGACATGCACAAGAACATTGGTGACAAGCATGTGGGAGAAGGCAAAACCCCACAGGGGAGTAGGCAGCATCAGTAAAGCCTAGCTCGTGCAGGTGACACGCAATGCCCAGGACTAGACAGCTTTTATTCCACAAGGCATTTCCCTGGAGGTCTGTAGTTCTTGAAGGCTGGTTTTAATTAAAAGCCTAGAGACGCTCCTGATGTCTCTGACACTATCCCATGCCCCCTGAACTTAATTGAAGTGGGCACTGGGATGATTCAAGAGAGAGAGAGAGAGAGAGTGAAAGGAAGGGAATAGGAAAATAGAGAAAAAGCGATCAGAGAATGAGAAGAGAGAGAGGAGAGAAGCAAGAGAGAATGAATAGATGGGAACAGACTCGAGAGCAGATGAAGGGAATTGGGCTAGTTTGAGCTTTTTTGCAAGGGCTGCTTTTTGGTTTCCCAATCCAGCCCTGGAAATTTCAGAAGGTTAAGCCTGTGTTACACATGAAGAGATGGGTGAGCCCAAGGAAGCATTCAGAGGGCAGTATCTGTAAAAAGGTTAGTTTAAAAAAATTGTAAATATTGAAGTTCTACATTTTTTTGTCTTGGAGAAAATAGCAACAAAAATATTCTCAGTACTGTAACAAGTGAAGAAAAAATACAGAACCAGTGCCTGCATGTTTATACATTATATGTGACAATCTACAGTATCTGAATATTGTAAATAAAATGTTGCCTGACAGGAATATGCTGTCCTAAATATCATTTAAAAAATTATGTCAACCTTTTGGAGTTAACATTAGAAAGTCTGCACCGGCTTGTGCGTGTCTGATGCAAGCATATGGTGACTATTTAATACTTGTGAATCAAGCTGAAGGAATGTTGGTCAACAGGAAGGTTTTTTCTGAGTCATAACTGTCTATCTTTCCGCTTTAATAGTTTTCATTCCAGTGACTCTGTGTGAATGATGTTGGTGATTTGTATTCATGTTTATAATACTGTGCATTATTTTGAGGCAATTCAAACTAAATCAATTTTTGTTGCACATTATTGTTACCATTACAGTATTAAACTTTTAACACATAGGTTAGTTAAATGCGCTATATGTTTGATAACACATATCAGTGATATATGACCATATTGTCATTGCTGTTAGAAATATCTGCCAGATTCATGAAAACCCTATTCTGCGAATTCTAAATTGCGATTAATACCGAATCGCAATTTAGAATTCGCATAATGGGATTCATGTAAATTTGCGAAAAAATATAGCGATTCGCATTCGGCCGCAAAAGCCTATAGCGATTATCCGGAAATCGCTGAAAATTCTCAAAAACTGTCAAATTCCGTGTAGAAATTGCGATCTAGCTATTAGCAAGATCGCAAATTGCGATCTCGCTAATAGCGAGATCGCAAAAACGGGAAGTCGCATTTCGAGCACTGTGATGACATCACAACCAGGAAGTAGGCTGTTCCCTCCCTCATTCAGAATACTGAGGCAGAATTGGAAGCAGCACAGCTCAGAGCTCCACTCCAACCACCTCCAGTTTTTGCATTTTGATCCTGCAGGCTGCAGCTATGTCACAGGAAGCACCAGGGCCCAGTGACACAGGGAGAAAGCGCAAAATGAAATTCTCCGAACAGGAGCTGGAATATCTCATCGATGGAGTCTGTAAAGACCATGCTAAACTTTTTGGCACTGACTCCAGGAGGGTGCCAGAGGCCGAGAAACGCCGACTGTGGTTGCGCATACGCGCGAAAGTGAACTCTGTTGGAGTAACACAGAGATCAATAGACGAACTCACAAAGAGGTGGTACGACCTCCGAGGTCGTGCCAAGGAGAGGGTGGCTGAGAGGCTGGGTGAGCGCCTTGCTACAGGAGGGGGAGAGCCTACAGTCCCTCCCAACACCCCATTGGAGGATCGTGTTGAGGACACATTGCAACCTGTGGCATGCGTGGGGGTAACCCGCCTGGACTCATCCCGACCCACCCAAGACAGCCAAGGTAAGTGCTATGCGACTGCGACTCTGTCCCCTTACAATGGCCATGACCCTATAGCTACTCATAATAAACCCCAGTCATGCAGCCCATGCACACCAGAATATCCCTATAGCATTGTGGGACATGTAGTCTGACCACAATGTTCGAAATTCCCATGCAGCCAGACATGTCCCAATGTACTCAATGCAACAGCCAGTCAGAGAATTGTAGCCAGCATGCATGTAGCAACCTCACATTTCAAAGATACATGTAATTAATCAACGTCCACTTTCCATCACAGGTGGCGCTGATAACACCAGCAGCGAAAGTGAGGGGCTGCAAATTGATGACACACAAGAGGATCCTGAGGGTGAGGAAGATACATCCACACAACCAGCTCCATCTGCCCAAGCACCAGTGCCAGCACGCGTACCACCACCTGCAAGGCCAGCTACAACAGGCGCACCCCCATCGTCAGCAGTGAGACCCATGCCGGTGGCATCGGCAATCCCAGCAGCTGCAAGACCAGCGACACAACGCACACCTACTGTGCCCACCCAGCCCAGCAGGCAGGTCAGGGAGCGGCGCCAAAATACATCACGCACCGCCAGGAGGGGGATGACTGTGCGTGTGCCAGGGCTCTCAATAGAGTACCGCATGCTGCGCATGCACCAATTACAGGCACGACACCTCGCAGCTATACACCTGCAGCTGCACAATGCAGGCAGGAATATTGCCCATCTCTCCGACCGGATGGACCGGATGACCACAGCTATGGAGGAAAACACTGCGGCCATGGTTAGGCAGTGAAACCTCTGCCGCCGCCACCGCCAGCTCCTCACACGCCTCACGGCGTACACGCGCTCCAATTATGTAATTGGCAACGCCACTTCCCAGCTGGCCCATAGGTCTCTGACCATGCAACTCCAGATGGTCCAATGCAATCAGGACGTGGCACGGGCACTGGAGCAGGTAACCACTGCTGTTCAGGCTCTGCAGCAAAATGGCCATGGCCATGCAGGAGGGGATGACACAAGTGAGGGGACATTTACTCACAGGAGCCTGGCTTCGTCACAGGGTAGTGTTCCACGCCGCAGCAGCAGGCCCACTGCGGCATCACGTGCTCAGCCAGAGGAAGAGCCCGAGAGGCGACTGGGAGCCGCGCGCCGGAGGCGCCAATGACATTGATGTTCATAGGGCAGGGACATGCTGCTGACATAAGCATGCCCACTACAAAATGTCGAGTAGTATGAAGCAATACTCCTCTAATGTTACAGTTTGAAATAATGCCACATTATTGTGCAACCAACAATAATATTTGTTCTATGATAATACATCAGACTCATGTCATTATTTCCAGTGTCATGCATGAGTGAAGTGTTGGGTGAGGGGAGTGGGTGCACTAGAAACAATTCATAGTGATTTGGTTGCGCCGTCTGTGTCCTTCAACAGGATTTTCCCCGCGTGCATGACGCGCATGTGCAGGTGGGCATTGGTACCCTTCAGACTCACTGCCAGAGATGTCAACAGGGATCCTGCGCTTGGTAGCAATGTTGTGAAGGATTGCAGATAGGCCACGATGCGGCAGCAGACCTCAGGATTGTATTTCATGGCCCCACCTGTCTTGTGCAGTATGCAGAACCTGCTTTTCAACAGGCCAAATGTCCTCTCAATACAATTCCTTGTGCGAATGTGTGATGCATTAAATCAGCGTTGCTGTGGTGTTGCAGGGTTGAGGTATGGGGTGAGGAGGTACTCACGGAGGAGAGCATAGCCGCTGTCACCTGAATGAAAGGAGCAGAGGGTGAGTGCCTGTCCTGCGCAGCTACATGATCACAGTGTACAATTTTGGGGCATGTGAATTACCTAGTAGGTGACCTTCCCCAAAGTCTCCCCTGGCCAGTCGTGTGTGGATGCCGCTGTGCCTGAAGATGAAGGAGTCATGTGTGCTCCCCGAATACTGTGCCACAATGTCCGTGATGAATGTTTTTGCATTGCACACCATCTGGATGTTGAGGGAGTGGTAGCTTTTCCGGTTGCGGTACATGTACTCCGTTTCTGCAGGCGGGCAAATGTGGATGTGCGTACAGTCAATACATCCTATGACGTGTGGGAATTGAGCTACATTGTAAAATTGCAGCTTGGTCTCATTGAGGTCCTGTTGGCTGGTGGGGAATGATATATAGTGGTGTAGCCGGGTCAGCATAGCCTCCAGGAAACTCCTTAGGCAGGGACACATGGTGGGCTGAGATATCCCCCCTGCAGCAGCGGCCATCCCCTGGAAGCTTCTGGAGGCCAGGAGGTGCAGGCAGCACAATACCTGCACATGTGTGGGCACGGCATTGGTCCTCCTTGTTGGGTGCTGCATCAGGGAGTCTAGGTCCTGGATGAGCTTGATTATCATAGCCCCACTCAGGCGGTACTTAGCATAGATTTGCTCCCTGGTTTGGCCCAGAAGAGTGACCCGCTGGCGGAATATCCGCTCCTGTATCCTCCGTCTGTTCCGTGCAGCTCGCTGCAGCCTTTGCCACCTCACCAGCATGTAGAGTCCAGGCATTGTGGGAATCCCCAGGCTCCATCTGCATGTCCTTAAATGTGTTTGGCCAGCCCTGCACCAGTTGGGAGTTAGTTAACCGTTTTTTGAATTTTTTTTTTCCTTACGGGTTACCACCTGATTTGAGTTCTTCTTAATTTGCACGTCGCTATTTGCGATTTTCCCGATTTTCGCAATTAGCGAGTTTTCATGAATGGCGATTGCGACTGTTTTGCGACTTCGCTATATAATTCGCAGAATCCATGGGTTTTCGCAATTTCCGATTCGCAAATGCTCATCCTCCAGGATTCTGCGAATTTTTTTGCGAAGTCGCAATTTTTTTTTTGCGATTTCGCTTTTTGGGAATTTTCTGTTTCTTGAATTCCTTTCTGTCAAATTGCGATCGCAATTGCGAATTCGCAGCTATTGCGATCGTAATTTGGCTTCATGAATCTATCTGTATATTTGCAAAAATAAAAACAATCCTATCAGTAGCCTATACATTACAATTAGGGCTCCCGGAATTGTGGTATTTCGTTTTTTTGACATTTCATTCTGTATTGCCCATATTTATTTTTTGCAAATTGTATCTGTATTTATCCATATTTGTTTAGCGTTGCATGAAAAAATGAAGATGAAACTAGCATATTTTCACATTAATTGACATGATTAATGTGCACTCATGAATGAATGCGTGAAAGGTTTCACTTATATGAACAACACCTGCATATGATACATTAATGCACTTATCTGAAGAAATATACATTGCGGTATTGATTGTGTGCATATCTAGTGCTGCTTAAGCTTCTTAACTTAAATTCCCTGTTTTTAAACCCCTTAACTGTCAACCCACACAGCTATTGACCTGGCAGTCATGACTGTTGTTATTTAGAATAACTCAAAATAGCCACCAAATATCCGTTTTTATCCACATTTAGAAATAAATACAGACAGGAAAATAAATGATTTTTCTCTGTATATTTATCTGTAAAAATCTACAAAAACGGAAAAGAGGGAGCCCTGATTATAATGTAGGTGAAACATATGCTCAATGTTTCTTTATTCAATACATGACATATATTCCAAGGGACCGTTTTGTTCATCTAAAGTACAAAAGTCAATGTTACCACAGTGGATATGGCCGTCTCCAGCCAATTCTCCTTTCAGCACTTTCGGTACCCTATCCTCCTTTTCTCACCCCTGCTGGCTCTGTTTCCCTTCAAGGAAAGCCAGTCCAGGAGTTCTCTGACAGGTCCCCGCAAAAACAAATTCAGATCCTCAACACAAATCGGTGCCTGCCAAGCGTATCGCACAGCTCTTATTTGAAGACAAAACATTGCATTATCTTATCTGTGGCTTGACAGAAGCATCTACACCACTTGCTCGCCGGTGGCTGCTTGGGCCATGATGCCCGCTAGTCTAAAATGTTTCCACTCATAGGCAAAGGCTGGAATCGTGTTTTTTTTGTTGTTTTTTTTATCATGCGTGTATGCAGATTTGAACTGACGTGCATTATAAATAAGCCCATAATGAGTGTATCTTTGACACCATGTATACAAATGAATTTGCAGGCATGGCAAGTAGAATGTTTGTGCTTCGTGGACTTGTCTTGGGGTTGTTGCTGTGGCGAGAAGGGTGCATCTTTCACTGTTCTCATTGCCAGAGGAAAGTGGCATCCTACATTTTTCCTGGGGAAGGAGCTTTGCTATTATTGATGTATACATGACACAAGAGAAGCCATTTGTAGATAAGGAACAAGTGTGTGCTCTTACTTGCATAGTGTCTGCCGGACATACCTATGATTATTTATGACGTTTACTTTGGTGTAGAAGACTTCACTCTTTTCCTACATTAGGACCGGTAATAAAAGGCCAGATGTACGACCCTATATAGCGGTGGCACGGGCCACTGCCTGCCCTTAAAAAAATAAAACGAAAATGTTTAACTTTTTTTCTTTTAAATGCATCCCATTTTCCTTTAATGAAAACGGGCTGCATATGGAAAAGAAATGTGCTTTATTTAAAAAGCAAACACAAACATGTTGGTCTGCTGTCCCCAGCAGGCAACAATGCCTGTTGTCTTGCCCATTCCCTATGGGTCGAAATTCCGACCTGCATCCTGAATATTGATCAGGCAGGTCAATGGCGTCCCTAATTGGAATTGCTAAATGTGTCTAAGACACATCAGTACATTCTGTTTTGTGAGTCGCAAAAAAATCGCAATTTGCGACCCGCAAAACGTACTGGTCGTACATCTAGCCCTAAACCTTTACATTTCCCACGATTTGTCCTTCATGGACATTCAAGTCAAATTCACTTCTTGGACATTGTGGGTGGAGTGCTGGTGGCCTGCTGACATACACAAGTTATTTTCCTTTCCCCTAAAATCCTTATAGAAGTTAATGAATATTAAACTAAAGTGCATGCACCTCTGCGCCATTATTTGAAGAGGGCAGTGCTGAGAGAAGCTCTACCTAACTTGCAATGCATGCAGATCTTTTTATAAATAGATGTCTGTGCATAAGTGTACACCATGTCACTCTTGGTGCACTGGCACTCCGTGTAATCAGCCTTAATCTGCGCCTGTGCTTGCTCTGACGTTTATTTTTGGGGCCAGTGGCATAATTTCCATCATCATAATGGAATGGAATGAAAGAGGTCATGATGTTGAAGCTGGCTTCTAAGAAAATCTCTAACCCTTGTGTTTTCAAATTACACACTGAAAATAAGTAGGTGGATGGGAAGTCCATCTTCTTGCAATGGCAGCCTTAGAAAATTTACTAAACACATTTATTGCTCAAACGTATTCTGATTTCAGGTTTTCCAACTCCGCAGAATTCAAATTATTTGTTAAATATTTAGAATGGGGTGGTTGTCCAAGTCCGAGCAGTGTTGCCTCTTCACTTCTAGCTAGCCATTTATTTGTCAAAATCCGGATTTTTAAAGCAAATTGCAATTGCCACCTCCCCCACCCAAAAGAGATTTTCAGTCACACTGCTATTTTCGCACCATACCAGCCTGTCAATATCCTACAGTAAACCGACTAGATGCTTAAAATGTCACCTACAATACTTACGCATACCTATCAGCATAGATTCTCATCAGCACCCTCTAATTACAGCATTGATTGGCCATCTTTCCACACTAAGAGTGAATTGTCTGTCCACAGTTAGCTTCTTGACTATGTGAGTCTTTCTTCTTTCTTTGCACCTGTGCAGGTGAAAGGGTATGTTGTTAATTTTTGTGATGATATGAATAGCCACTTTGCAAACTCACCAGATATATTTCTTGATTTGAGATTTCCATGTTGTGCAGAAACCCACAAGGAAGTGTAAGTAACTTACAAATATTGTCCTAAAAAGTATACAAATGCCCATTCATTTACAAAAACACAATAGCGAGTTAAAGATTGTGAAATAAGCTCCAGTCAAGCACATCCCAGGGCCCTTTGCAGGCGCGGTTATCTGTTGAGTGGATTTCCACCGTGATGCACACTGTAGCGGTTCAGTCATAACAATTTCGGGCTTCTAGCTGATGAGGTGGGAAAGTGATGACAAACAGCAACTATTCTGCTACTGTTAACAAGGTGTCCGTGAATATGCATAACAGCATGTTGGCACCTCCAGCGTGCCAACTGTTAAATTGGTAAGAGTGTCAAGCTTTCATGATTAGTTAAGTTTTGCTAGCATTTGTCATGGGCTAAAAAAAGAAATACAATAATCCAAACTGCACGCAGAACAGCAGCAGTCTAGAGGCAACTGATTTACGAATGAGCGCCGTGGCTTAGAGGAAGAGATTGTTCAGACTGCACACAGGGGCACAAAACTATAGTGCTGTCCTGCTGAGGAGCCGATATAAGGCCGAGGCCCCGGGGTGAGGCAGAGGGATGGAAAGAGTATGAGAGAAGCAGTGAGAGTGAGAAAAAACGACCTAAGAGAGAGAAGGAAACGGAAATACATCAAAAGGAGAGTGAAGAAGTGTGGAGAGAAAGAGAAAGTGTGGCATACGAGTCCCAGGGTATTGGATGGGTATGCTCAGACGTGAGTCCTTTGCTCACTTGGCCACTGAATTCAAGATAGCCTGGCTGATGAGGATTATGAATCCGAAACCGGTCCCAGGATGCTTGTTTCCGGTCCATGGAAGACATGTCTTGGCAGTTCGGGCTGGACTGTTCCCATGAGGCACAGGGTCAGACTGATTTGCATATAGCCATGTATGAAATGGGGTGGCTGAGTGGGCTAAAGAATGGTGATGGATTAAACCCAGATCAGTTGACTGGGGGTGAGTGTTTGATTTGCTCAAACGCTCCGTCCATCATCCCCTTTTGTATCGTATTTGATGGCGATACCAAACCTAGGCACCTCAATGTGAGTGACTATGCTGGTCCTTCCCACACTAAAGGCCTAATTACTCTACTTACACAAATTGTGCAGGAAAATAGTGCGGCCACTAATTGCCAACAAAAGCAGAGTTCCATAAGCAGTGAATACCCAATTTGTAGTCTATTTCGGTTTCTTTTCCTTTAGAATAAGGAAACATTGGGGTGTGGCACAATATTGACTCCATAGTATGGTTATGTGTTTAAGTTGTATTTAACATTACTGGGAGTACAGTAATTTTGAGAGGTGTATAACAGGAATTCATGAGGTATTAGCAAATACAATTTAGAAATAGACTTACTATGTCAGCTTCCGCATGTTTCTGCCCTGCATTTCATCAGAATATTGTGCCTGCTTGAAGGTCGTTAAATTCCTGGGTGGAATACCACTGAGCAGCAGTGTTCCTGGCTAATCCATAATTCATAAAAACTCTGCAATCATTTTAATTTATTCTTGAAAGTCTTAGCCAACACGTGTTTCGTCGCACTTTACGGTTGTGCGCAGCGACTTCTTCAGGGATATAATCTTCTCATGCAGATCCTTAATTTCGGTTGTATTTCTGTCCCTACAGGGATTAAAGAGGTCCAATATTTGACACACAGAAAAAACTGTACGTTATCCTGTATTTTCGAAAATAATAACTCCTATTCCGTGTATATGTATCCTTGTTGTAATATCGTAGTACGATTCCCTGCAGAAATCCAAAGTGTGCATTGAGCCTGTCTGTCTCCTAGGAGATTCTGAATCTCCCAGTAGACACCCATAAAGCATGATGAAACACGTGTTGGCTAAGGCTTTCGAGAATAAATTGAAGTGATTGTTCCAGAAAAAATCAAACATTTTGTTACACATCAGTGTTACACTCTATTTACTGTTAGCGTGTGCAGTGGGTTTGTTGTTTTGTTCTACCAGTGGTTATCCACGCGTTGGGTAGGAGGGTGGCTCTCCCTATCCTTATACACTGCAATCCTCACTCATTATTAGTGTACACTCACCAGCGTATTACCCAGGAGCGCCAATACCCCACAGAGCCACCTACCAAGTAGTTACACCAAGTAGTTACAATAGAGAAACAGAGTCGGTCGGAGCTGAATCATACAGGTCTATGGACAGCGTTTCCAACCGATGTATTACAATTTCACATTTGGACCGGCCTTTCTGACTCGGTTTGCCCGACATGGATCGGCTGTCGTAAACTGACTTTGGGGGCCCATAGCCTGCTCCCCTTCACCCGGAGACCTCCAGTTGGGGTCCTTGGGGGTACCCTAGGGACCCCTCTTTGCAACTATGCACTGTGTGGTAGGCACCATGGGGTGCCCAATACAGAGTGCAAGGTTTTCCACCACCACCCCTTTCTTCAATGGAAGCCTGTGTTGTCAGTCAGAACAAAAGCTCCCATTGAAGTCAATGGAAGTTCAACCGAACAGTGTTGGGAAACATCGTAATCTGTGTCTCGGGCTCCCCGAACCCGAGTCGGTCGGAAAGATATCTGGCAAGGAGTCGGTCAGAATGCTTTCCGACCAACATCATAATAAGATCTACAATTTCTAATACATCTCCAGAAAACTAAATGCTAATCAGTGTTATTTAAAGACCTATAAATACATCAAAATGAAATGACAGTCTCTTACTTACTGAAGGTCTCCAACTACTAGATGCCCCGAAGCAAATTACCAACACAAACAAAAAAAACACAGAAGAACACTGCATACAATAGGCAACAAAAAAGATAAAGAAAGTCACACAACGCAACTAGTAGGACAAATACACCCACAAAGAATTATGAAAACCTGCAACACAGTAGGTAGAAACTGCACCTTAAAAGAATAGTTATTCATGGTGACGGATTTCAAGCAAAGGCATCTAAATATCCCACTTCTGTGACAGTTATCACAGACTGGAGTTTAAAAGAGATTTTTACAACAAACGCAAAATGCAGAGACAGTCCAGATCTTTCAATAATCTGCCCTGCGTATCATAAGAACATAAAAATCACTTCTTTGCGTAGGCCAAATATGAAGAAACAAAAAATTACTGCTTTGGGGAATTCTCTCGCAGGATTGTTGTCTTCACAAGGCATGACGTTGAACACGAGATGTGTACTTTTGTAGAAAAGGACGCAGAGGCTTATTTACAAGCCCCTTGCGCCACTTTTGCGTCACTTTTCCCATGTTTAAAGTGACGCAACAGTGGCGCAAAGGGCTTGTAAATCTGCCCCTCAGAGTTGGCAGAAACGGCAACAGATTTGTATTCAGCTTGTGAACACCAGCAGATGCACACATTTCCATATGTAAGGTGGTGAAAACAACACCCATGGTTTCGTAGAGTTTTGCCAACCTTTGTAAACTCATACATCATACCCACAAACCATCAACGTTTTACTGAATTCAACAGAAAGAGTATGAGAATAAAAGGTAAGGAATTGAAATGTAGATACAGAAATTGTGAGTGAAACAGAAAGAGTGAGTAGAGAAAAACTCAAAGGGAGACATAGAGCGATGGGCAGATGGTCTCATTTACAAAACTGTTTGCACATGTAAATCTGTCTCTCACATATAAATAGCTGTTTTACGAGTGAGAATTACAATTGTAATTCATAGAAGTCAGTTTCACTCATGGATGGATTAAATCACATGGATGTTTCTGTGAGAGTAAATCTCTCTGTAGAGTGAGTGTTCTAGGGCAATAAATACCTGAATGTTTGGAATCACCCACAAACGTAAACGAAACGTTTGTGGGTATTCACCTGCAAACTTATATGTTTATAGGTATCCACAAACTCTTCTTTTTCAACCCCTTCACACTCATGACATTTCTATAGATTCCTGTCTTTGCACTTGCTCCAGTTTTTCAAGTGTAAAAATACACACACGTCTGTATTTTCCCTGCAAAAATAAAATCAAGTTTTTTCAGGATTATACCTGAAAGTTTCAATTGACGCAGCTATTCAGGAAGAACATGGAAAAGTTTTGTGAAATACAACAGTAAAATCTGAATCGCTGTTCGGTCGAAAACCTGCGGGGGCACATTTATGACTTTTGACAATTCGGGCCAAGAGGGAGGAAAAGAGAGAAAAGAAGGAAACAGAGAAAGACAGAGTGAAGGGCAAAGAGAAAAACAGCAGGAGTTGGAGAAACAGTGGAAGTGAGGGAAGAAGTATAAATATAGAGAGAGAGTGTGAGTGAGAGAAATTAAGGATGAAGCTTTAGTGTATAGGATGATGGATCAGAGAAGAGTGAGTATGTGACTAAATATGAAAGGAAAAGAAAAGATATGGGGGAAAAAAGGAGAATGAAATGCCGTGAAAGGGAGAGTGGGAGAAGAGAAAACAAGTAAGAAAGTTGGGAATATAGTTAGGAAGGAAAAAAGAGAGTACAAGATAGGCAAAAAATCCAAAATAACGTTATTATAAAAAAAACTACCTGAAAATTTCAGGAGGCACAAATGCCTAGACATATGTCGCTGTCACAGATTTCAAGGACTATTAGATTGCTTTGAGAATTCTGTGAAAGCTTGACATCTACTCATCCACTGACAAAGGTCATGCTGTATGGGGCCTATTGTTAGCATGTTATGTTTTCAAATATATTTACATTGTCAAGACAAAGTATTTCTCCTATGCTGTAAGTTCTAGTGAGCACAATTCCTATTACTTGCTACCAGCACAGAAGTATTATTTGTGATTTTTTTTATCTTATGTGACACAATAAGAAGAAAAGAATGTGGTCCGTTCCATTGACAAAGTACCTGAAGCATTGTTTAATGCCTATGATCAGTGCATTGTTCCTGAGCAACCTGAGTTGTGAAACCCAAAATTGCTACTCCCTACACATGTAGAAAAAAGCTTGTGATTTCCCTCACAAAAGCCCAAGTTTCTCAGTATGTTAGGAGGAGTACACTTTGACATTGTGCAGGGCTCCAGGACCTCAGAAACAACATTTGGGGATCAAGACTCACTCCAGCAGAAGCCACCAGCAGGGTCCAGGGCAGGTCCAGTTGGAACTGGTCAGCTAGGCAGTTGCAGGAAAGGAGTCTTTTAGCTTGCTGCGCCCTGAAGCTTAAGCTGCAGGTCAGCCTTATGACCATTGGAGTCCACTTGTTTATCCTGGGTGCAAGAGGGAGAGCAGTTCAGTTTTTCATGTCTCTCCAAGTCACATACAAGAGTATTATGTATTTTGATCTTCCATTGGTCCAGGATTGTTCTGAGGAGGGTCCTGTGGATGCCACATTTATGCCTAGCACCATCTTGTGGGCAACTCCTTCCCCTTCCTAACAATTCAACCAAACATTCTCAGGGCTACTCCACTAATTGCGCAGCATTTCCTGTGTGCCTTACAGCAAAGAATGCCACAGTGCAACTCTCTGTCTAAATGCAAGATGGAAAATCTTTCTTCTCATGTGCAAAGCTTGTGTCCCACCCCAAAGTTGTAGCCGGGGAAATGAGCAGCCTCTTCCCTTAGGTCACTTTAAACCAGTTCTAGAGGCAGCCACCCTCCCACTGTGAATGGAGTCCGTCTTGCTTAGGGTATAACGAATGGCCCTGCCCAGGTGTCAGCTAACATTTGCCTGTGACTAGCTGGGCATTCTTTGAAGTTAATCAAGTGCTTGGGCACATCCCGAATGCTAAATGGTCATCCTGCAAGAGGAAGCGAAACAACTCCCCACAACCAATCACATGGAAGAGGGAGCACACTGCCTGTCATACCAGCACACTATTAGCAGAGATGCACTGTGGTAAATGCAGTGCATGATCTGACTCACTTCAGTTGAAAGTCTTTATTGTCCACCATGGTTGGTGCAGCCAATGCTGTGTAACTCTAGCCACATGTTTCAAGATTATTGTCCTTTTTGCAGTAGATAGTAACAAGTACAATTTGAGGGTGCTGGCAATGTTGCTCAAAGTCTTCTTGCCTTTAGTACCACTCTCAGAGTCCTTATCCCAGAGCCCAGAAGCATCCCAGAACTCATTAGAACAATAACTCAGCAAGGAGCCAATCACAAAAGGAGGAGGGAGGAACACACTGCATGGCATACCATCACACAATTAGCCCACCGTTGTCGGTGCAGCCATTGCTGAGTATCTCTAGACATGTGTTTCCTTTCATCCAAGCCTTTGTCACCTTTGTCATAGGCTCTGGGAGCAGTTTTCACACCCCCATCTGGGTTCAACATATAGAGGGCTTTAGATAGAGGCTAACACAAATTGGCGTCCAGGGCCCTTAGGAAGGGAAATATTATGAAGAGTCCAAGAATGAGATTTCTATCTTTTTCCTTTCAGATTTAATACGAGAGAGCATCAGAGAGCGGAGTTCCGAGTCTGAGCACTCAGCACCCAGCACACAGCACACAGCAGCCTGGCAGTAAGGTGTGCGAGGGTGCGAGGTGCATGCGCCAGCTGACAACAGCGGACCACAGCAGGTATCACGAGGGGAAGAAAAGAATGCCGGGCGCCAGGAAGCTAAGCTAAGCTGAAACCCTGCGTTCGGCTGCGGTGTTTGGTGGCGTTTGGCAGCGGAGCAAAGCGGGAAGCGGGAAGTCACCACTGCCGGCCCTGAGTCCTGTGACCCCATGACCTGTGGACGGCAGAGAGCGGGACCTGTGACCTGTGACCCCCGCAGCGGCGGCGGCGCTAGTGGCCGGGTGTGGCGCATCGGCTGCAAAGCTGCCGCAAAAGCCTGATGTGGTAGTGGGTCATAGGAAGAAACGTGAACAACGTGAGCACCGCGAGAAAAAACCCAGAGATTTTGCATTTTGGGATTTCAGAACAGCTGGGAGTCCCTCTTCAGCGAGCCTGCCCACCACCACCAGCCACCTGTAATTACCACACTGTACCGCTTGCCCAGTTCTTCTTCACGCTCCCCCCCCAGGAATTGTGCTTGCCTGCTGGCCGAGAGTTGGGAGTTCTCTTCATCGGACACGGAGAGGCCAGCAGAGTGCAGTAGAGAGTCGTCACCACAGCAGCACAGCAACAGCCAGCGAGCGGCAGAGCAAGCTGTCGACTGAGATGCCAGGCCGCTGAACGCAACTGACCGGACCTGACCTGACCCAGTCCAGCGGCTTTCTCCCAGCATCTCCCGGGCACCACCCGGTACTCAGCCTCACGGAGCACAGCAACACCTGACCAGACTAGAGCGGACCCGCAGGACACCAGCATACAGCAGGCAACAGCAGCACGGTGAGAGGTGTCAGCACCAGCGCGCTATCGGCAATATCGGCTTAAATGTACTAAGCACACCCTTCAAGCGCTTCTTTGCACTTTTTACACCAGTAACAGATCAAGTCTGACAAACGTGCAATCATGGATAGGCTCACCTGACAACAACGCGCATTAGGTCTGAGCTCCGTAGAACACAGGGCAAAAATTGTCTATCAGTACTTTTTTCTGTAAAAGCTAAGTAACAGCTGGGCAGACTAACGGCGTATTAACAGCACACAGTGCACGCTAGGGGAACCGAGCTCCATAATATACCAGGCAAAAATTATCTTCCAGCATTCTTCCAACGCCAGAGAGAGCAGTCATCCCCTCCACACACCGCAATAACACCCTGCCATCTCCCTGACGGCAGCTGTTCCAAATCAGAGGGGGCAGACAGGCTTGGGAGGTGGAGCGGAAAGTAGAGCAGAGGTGGTAAGAGGGAAAGTAGAATGAGGTCGGGGAGAACACAAACAAACCATCCCAATAAAGCAAGAAAGAATGCCAAGGCCAAGACCAAATCCCCCACCACTCAAATTGAGGGAAGCGCGGCCGCATCATTAATATCCCCTGTATATTCAATTTTCAGCAACCTGAATCCTACCGGCAAATTTACATTTCTGAAAGACCCATTGACAGCCATTTACGCAATGCCGACAACACCCAATGGATTGCAAAAACCAATGTCACCTAAAAAAGTAGATTTGAAGCCAATAGACACAAGGACTCCTCCAAGCAGTCTGAGCACCAATGTAGACAGGGCAAATGGAAGAGAGGAAACACCCAAGTGTTCGCATGCCACTTTGGAGAAAAACGTGTTTCAAATTCAAGCCCACGTGCACAAGGAAAATAAAAAGCAAGACTCAATTTTAAGGCAAGGACAAGAGAAACCTTTAACAACTCACACAGGATCCATTAAGTCTATGGATCACCACGCTGAAGGACACACAATAAGACACTCACCCAGCAAAAAAGAGAACAAAAGAGAAAGAATTTCCGCAACTCTATCACTATCATCCAATGCTACAAATTAAGATCAAATAATAACGGGAAGCCATGTGGCTCAATCCAAAAACGAGGACTGTCACAACTCCAGTGTGCATGAACTACCATACAAGCTGTTTCCATACAGCCATTCAACCCCAAGACTGGATTCATGCATGATCCCAGTAATGAATAAATCAATAGGGAATACAAAGGAACCCACAACACAAAAAGCCTGCTCGGATATCCCTCAAGCCGAAAATATCTTGAAAGAATTAAAAATCATCAAGACAATCATCACCGAAATGGGGGCCCAGGAACAAACAGAAACCAACTTTGAGGGATTAAAAACCCCTACAAAACAAATATCAATCAAAAGGAAGATCATGGAGTAACACCAATTGGCTGGTACACAAAAACAAAAACCTCTCCGAACAAAGAGCCATCAAGTAACAACATAGTTGAGATATCCAGTGGATTGAATCTGGAGGAGGATACTAATGCTCCAACAGACTCCCCAAACGTGATCGACTCAGACGATCAAATGGAACCCTCAATAATAGAGATCTCAAGTGTTTTAACAGCTGCTAACGTAACAATAACAAAATGCCCAGAATCGCGCCCGGGATCGCGCCAGAAGATCAAAGTGCGGCAGAATGACACAACGTCTAATAAACAACTCTCACAGGGACCTTCCTCTAACAGCAATACAGGGGACCCACACCGGCACGAAACAGGGCATGATATCAATAAAAACTTGGAATCTATAATCGCATTGCACAGTGCACTGGGGTGCATATTGGAAACTTCAATTAAAACCCTCAACATGCAGTCAGACAAACTCGACATCCAGATACATCTCATGAGCACAATGGCGGAATACATATCCAACATAAACAAAAAGTTAGACACCATGGCCACCACTTTCAACATTATCATGGATCAGATACAACCAAGGGCAGCATCCCAGTCATGTACTTGCCACCCAATATTGGAAAAACAACAGGATCTGCCTTCAATACTAAAAGACATATTACTGGAATGCAAGCATGCTAACCAGAACAACAATTAATTTAACAACAACAAGGGGCCCCAATTTAGTCAGCAGGGACCTCGGGGAACATACTTTTTTCAAACAACATTGGTCCCAAGCATAGGAGAGTTTCAGAACAAAATAAAATATAGACAGAGTCAATCTATATTTAGAGAGACATGTCCAGCCGGACAGTGGTCTTTCAGAGATTTTACTCAAAATTCATGTATTTAAATCACACAAAATACCTTCCAACGATCAGCCAGTGTGGAACACAAGCCTGTGCCCAGCACTTACAAAACAAGTACATAAGGTTGATGTAGAAAGCAAAGAAGGGCTTTATAAGGCAAAGCAAGTTACTCTACCAACAATACAATTGTACAGAGTATCACAACTAAGCACTTTACAACATATAGTAATCACAGTTTGGTTTCAGTGCTTGAAAAGTCGACGGCGTTTCGGACCCCTAGTAAATCACAGGGTCCATCATCAGGACAATTACAATGAAAAGCCTTAAAGTAATGTAGCCTCTAAATGCCTAAAGGGCGGAAAAAAAGGGGTAAATTTTGCACATTTAGTTGCACGAACTACGTTTACAAGAATAGAAAAGTGACTTGTGGTGACCAGTGTGTGGCGCGACACTGGTAAGGTGTAAGAGATTAAAAGTGATCTAGAGAGTGATGGACACGACAGCCTTAGTGTGGTTGCAATGCTGCAGCTTAGGTGGGAAGTGCAAGAAATAAAACTATCCCACGTTTATGTGTGGAATTACCAGAGGGGGTAGCACTGTACTTGTGCTAAACGAAAATAAATAGTGAAAGTGATGAAAAGGCGGACTTCGTGGTCGAGCCCGTCGTGAATGTATACACAATACCGCAGTAATAGCAGGGTCGAGTGCCCAGGAGCAATCGGCGGCAGAGGCGGCGGGGAAAGAATCATACGCTTGAACTGACAAGGCGGGGTGAATTACGAGTGACAGCTTACCGGAGTGCCTCGAAGGGTAGATGCCGAATGGTTTGGAGGAAAGGGGTTGCGGATAAAAACGTCCACCCTAAGGAAACAGAATTGGATATTAAGTGGTGCGGCCAGCGTGTCAGGGGCCCGCGGGTGATAAAAGGAAGGAGAATTTCTTACCACAATCGGGCGGCGGGAGCCGCGAAACTAAGTGGTATTCGTCGGCAGCCAGGGGACCTGGGGGGCAAGAATAGGGATTCAGGATTGGGAAATACCGGGGAAAAAAGGGCGTGCAGGCCGGTGATCAACTGAGTAAACTTACCGGGTTAGTCGGTAAAGGATCTCGCTTCCTGGCGTGCTCAAGGAGGAGTGGCGAGGCAAGCTATATAATTACTTGCGATTGGTCCAAAGGAAGGAGGGGGCATAAAAATAAAAGAAGGACCACCGCACATGCCATCTTGGGTCAGTGAAGGGGAGTCAGGTCATAAAAATAGTAATAGGACTAAAATCGACGATCAAAGTGGTGAAGTGAAAGACCAGTGACATGCTTAAAGAAGAGCTTATAAACATTACAATTGAGAACCAGTATTTACAACAGAGTACACATATGACTGATTCAGAACCCAATTTTAGATCAGAGCAGTCCATTCATCTTGTAGGTTGAGACCAGAGTTAAGACTATCAGCCTTCAGAATCCATTTAAGCTCCTCTCTGTTCAAGAGGCGAGTGAGGTCCCCACCTCTGGGTGGGATGATGATTTGAGAAATTACGGTCCACCGAATATCATTCTCCAAGTGTCCTTTTTCCAAAAAGTGTTCCACCAATGGGGCATTGGGTGTTTTGCACCGAATGCGACTCCGATGTTGGGATATCCTCAGCTTAATTTTCTGCTTAGTTTGGCCAACGTATATCATGTCGCATGGGCAGAGAATGGCATACACAATATTTTGGCTGTTACAATTTGTGAATGTTTTTAATACATTTCTCACATTTTTATACACAAATTCTTTACCATCAATTGAGAAGTCACATACAATGCAGGACCCACAACGAGAGTGGCCAAGGAGTGGTGGTAATTGCCAGTGATCGTGGAGAGTAACATTTCTTACAGATGGTAATGCCGCCCTCACCAGTCGGTCTTTGAGATTTTTATTTTTCTTGAAGGCAAACAGGGGAGTATCCCAATTTAACACCCCTGAGTTTAAGATGTGCCAATTCTTTTTGACACATTGTTTTACACGGTTGGAAATTGGAGAGTAGGTAGTGACACACACCAATTTTTCTGATGGTTGTTTGGGTTTGGGTTCGAGAAGAGTCTCGCGCGGGCAGTACCAAGCTCTTTTCATAGAGTTCTTGATCAAGCGCCTCGGGTACCCTCTGAACATGAGTTTCTCAGATAAAGTGTTTGCCTCACAGAAGTAATCTTCCTTCTTAAAACAATTTCTCCTCAGTCTCAAAAACTGGGAATATGGCAGACTATCCCTCAGAGCCCTGGGGTGACAGCTGTCATAACTCAGTAAGGTATTTCTCTCCGTTGGTTTGCGGAACAATGAGGTGTATAAAATGCCATCTTGATGTTGAATATTAAGATCAAGAAAAGAAATAATGTTTGGGTTGTGGGTTATGGTAAATGTGAGGCCATTGCAATTGTTGTTAAGCCAGTGCAATAAACCCTGGAGCTCAGGGACAGTGCCACCCCAGATAAGGAAGATATCGTCTATATATCTCTTCCATGTGTGTAGTCCTTGGTGGAAGGGGTTGGTGGGAGACAGGATAGTGTTGGTCTCCACCCAGTCCATATATAGTATCGCCAGGGTGGGGGCAAAAATAGCCCCCATAGATGTACCCGGTACCTGTTGGTAGTACTGGGAACCGTACATAAAGAAGTTTTGGGTGAGACAGATTTCCAGGAGTTGTACGATGAATAAGGTGGGAACCCTGTGGGGGCTGGGCCTAGTATTAAGAATGCTTTCCATCACCATCAAAGAGTCTCTCTGGGGTATGTTTGTATACAAAGACTCAACGTCTAGTGTACAAAGAGTCTCAATTTCAGGATTAAATGCATGGTTTTCTATGATGTTTATCATATGCATGCTATCTCTTATATAACATTGGGTTGTTGGTACAAAGTCCTTTAAGAAATAGTTGACGTAATGGCCCAGTGGTTCCAGCACTGAGCCACAGCCTGACACTATCGGCCTACCTGGGGGTTTGTCAAGTCTTTTGTGGATCTTTGGTAAAGTATAGATCACTGGGATTCTCGGGTTGGTGGTATTCAGAAAGTTGTATTCATGTTGGCTAATGATACCATTGGACATGGCGACTGTAGTAAGCTGCCTAATCAGGGTCTGTAGTTCCTTTGTAGGATTACATGGTAGCTTGCAATAATGATCAGTATTGGAAACCTGACGTTGCAGTTCCTCTTTGTAGTTATCAATGTCCTGTACGACAATACCCCCACCTTTATCAGCAGGTTTAATTATTAGCTGATTGTTGTTACTCAGAGTGGAGATAGCGGTCTTTTCTTCAATAGAGATGTTAAAGGGTATAAAGAGATGGGCTTTCTCTAGCTCAGAAATCTCTTTAAGAATAACTTTCTCAAACGTGACAATTTCTCTCGGTATCATGTTAGTTGCAGGGGAAAAGGTGGATGGTGGCCTGAAAGGTGTTACAGTGGTTTTAGGTTCAGATGGATTAAGTTCAAAATAGGAAAGTAATCTTAATTTGCGAAAGAAGGCCATCAATTCGGATTGAAGGTCCAAGAAGTTAGGGTAGGTAGCAGGAACAAACGATAATCCTCTCCGGAGGAGAGATGATTCATAATTAGAGAGAGTAAGGTTTGAGATGTTAAAAATCGGAATAGGGTTAGGAGCACAATCAGAATTTACCACTGGTAAAATTTGTGTCTCGTCTGGCGTTCCTCAGGAGGGTTGTGCCATCTCTGCTGTTGTTTGACCCTTCCTTTCTTTTGAGGTTCTGGGTTGCCACTTGATAAAAAATGAGGTTGATTGCGTTGCTGCCCACTCACTCCTTCTCCTGGGTCGGAGCTATCAGAAGATTCTGCTGAAGAATCAGTGAAGCCTACCACTGTGTTCCTTTTATTAAAACGGCCCCAGGGTCTAGGGGTTTGTTGATGTGGGTTAAAGTTTCGGTAAAGGTAAAAATCTTTCTGTAGATAAGGATAAGTACGTTCCAGTGAGAAGAATTTAATGTCCTTCTTTACTTTATTCGATTTTTAATTTTGTTCAATGCGGTGGAACTCAGCCACCGTTTTGTCAATTTTTTCTAATAAGGACTTTGTATCAGCAATGGTTTTGTCATCTGTGATCTCTTTCTCCAGATCTTTGATAATATCATCCAATTTTTTAAGTTCCTCAACCGCAGTTTCAATCCCCAGTACTAATCAATGTCGGGAGCAAGTAGTGCCAATGCCGCTAAACCCGGTGATGTACTTGGGGTTATCGGTAAACACTCCAGGAATATTTCTAACTTGTAAACCTAGAGGGATGGTGTTAGATTTCAAATACTGGGTCAGCATGAGCATCATTAACTCTAACCGAGCATGTTTTTTCTTATATTTTTCTAAGTCTTCAGAGAGACTAGCATTGCCTGTTGAGGAGGGTTCATCTGGAGTATCAAACAAGGAGGGGCCTGCACAAATTTTATTAATATACTCAATAGAGTATAAGGGTGCTGAGTCAGACATAACACACGGACAGTAGGGAAGGGAAAAGGGGTACACAGCTGTAGGTACCGTGAGGCAGGTGACCACTTAGGAAAAGTGGAAGGAGAGAGAAACCCTTGCAATCAGCTGATTGCGCACAGTTAATTTAACAACAACAAGGGGCCCCAATTTAGTCAGCAGGGACCTCGGGGAACATACTTTTTCCAAACAACATTGGTCCCAAGCATAGGAGAGTTTCAGAACAAAATAAAATATAGACAGAGTCAATCTATATTTAGAGAGACATGTCCAGCCGGACAGTGGTCTTTCAGAGATTTTACTCAAAATTCATGTATTTAAATCACACAAAATACCTTCCAACGATCAGCCAGTGTGGAACACAAGCCTGTGCCCAGCACTTACAAAACAGGTACATAAGGTTGATGTAGAAAGCAAAGAAGGGCTTTATAAGGCAAAGCAAGTTACTCTACCAACAATACAATTGTACAGAGTATCACAACTAAGCACTTTACAACATATAGTAATCACAGTTTGGTTTCAGTGCTTGAAAAGTCGACGGCGTTTCGGACCCCTAGTAAATCACAGGGTCCATCATCAGGACAATTACAATGAAAAGCCTTAAAGTAATGTAGCCTCTAAATGCCTAAAGGGGGGGAAAAAAGGGGGAAATTTTGCACATTTAGTTGCACAAACTACGTTTACAAGAATAGAAAAGTGACTTGTGGTGACCAGTGTTTGGCGCGACACTGGTAAGGTGTAAGAGATTAAAAGTGATCTAGAGAGTGATGGACACGACAGCCTTAGTGAGGTTGCAATGCGGCAGCTTAGGTGGGAAGTGCAAGAAATAAAACTATCCCACGTTTATGTGTGGAATTACCAGAGGGGGTAGCACTGTACTTGTGCTAAACGAAAATAAATAGTGAAAGTGATGAAAAGGCGGACTTCGTGGTCGAGCCCGTCGTGAATTTATACACAATACCGCAGTAATAGCAGGGTCGAGTGCCCAGGAGCAATCGGTGGCAGAGGCGGCGGGGAAAGAATCATACGCGTGAGCTGACAAGGCGGGGTGAATTACGAGTGACAGCTTACCGGAGTGCCTCGAAGGGTAGATGCCGAATGGTTTGGAGGAAAGGGGTTGCGGATAAAAACGTCCACCCTAAGGAAACAGAATTGGATATTAAGTGGTGCGGCCAGCGTGTCAGGGGCCCGCGGGTGATAAAAGGAAGGAGAATTTCTTACCACAATCGGGCGGCGGGAGCCGCGAAACTAAGTGGTATTCGTCGGCAGCCAGGGGACCTGGGGGGCAAGAATAGGGATTCAGGATTGGGAAATACCGGGGAAAAAAGGGCGTGCAGGCCGGTGATCAACTGAGTAAACTTACTGGGTTAGTCGGTAAAGGATCTCGCTTCCTGGCGTGCTCAAGGAGGAGTGGCGAGGCAAGCTATATAATTACTTGCGATTGGTCCAAAGGAAGGAGGGGGCATAAAAATAAAAGAAGGACCGCCGCACATGCCATCTTGGGTCAGTGAAGGGGAGTCAGGGCATAAAAATAGTAATAGGACTAAAATCGACGATCAAAGTGGTGAAGTGAAAGACCAGTGACATGCTTAAAGAAGAGCTTATAAACATTACAATTGAGAACCAGTATTTACAACAGAGTACACATATGACTGATTCAGAACCCAATTTTAGATCAGAGCAGTCCATTCATCTTGTAGGTTGAGACCAGAGTTAAGACTATCAGTCTTCAGAATCCATTTAAGCTCCTCTCTGTTCAAGAGGCGGGTGAGGTCCCCACCTCTGGGTGGGATGATGATTTGAGAAATTACGGTCCACCGAATATCATTCTCCGAGTGTCCTTTTTCCAAAAAGTGTTCCACCAATGGGGCATTGGGTGTTTTGCACCGAATGCGACTCCGATGTTGGGATATCCTCAGCTTAATTTTCTGCTTAGTTTGGCCAACGTATATCATGTTGCATGGGCAGAGAATGGCATACACAATATTTTGGCTGTTACAATTTGTGAATGTTTTTAATACATTTCTCACATTTTAATACACAAATTCTTTACCATCAATTGAGAAGTCACATACAATGCAGGACCCACAACGAGAGTGGCCAAGGAGTGGTGGTAATTGCCAGTGATCGTGGAGAGTAACATTTCTTACAGATGGTAATGCCGCCCTCACCAGTCGGTCTTTGAGATTTTTATTTTTCTTGAAGGCAAACAGGGGAGTATCCCAATTTAACACCCCTGAGTTTAAGATGTGCCAATTCTTTTTGACACATTGTTTTACACGGTTGGAAATTGGAGAGTAGGTAGTGACACACACCAATTTTTCTGATGGTTGTTTGGGTTTGGGTTCGAGAAGAGTCTCGCGCGGGCAGTACCAGGCTCTTTTCATAGAGTTCTTGATCAAGCGCCTCGGGTACCCTCTGAACATGAGTTTCTCAGATAAAGTGTTTGCCTCACAGAAGTAATCTTCCTTCTTAAAACAATTTCTCCTCAGTCTCAAAAACTGGGAATATGGCAGACTATCCCTCAGAGCCCTGGGGTGACAGCTGTCATAACTCAGTAAGGTATTTCTCTCCGTTGGTTTGTGGAACAATGAGGTGTATAGAATGCCATCTTGATGTTGAATATTAAGATCAAGAAAAGAAATAATGTTTGGGTTGTGGGTTATGGTAAATGTGAGGCCATTGCAATTGTTGTTAAGCCAGTGCAATAAACCCTGGAGCTCAGGGACAGTGCCACCCCAGATAAGGAAGATATCGTCTATATATCTCTTCCATGTGTGTAGTCCTTGGTGGAAGGGGTTGGTGGGAGACAGGATAGTGTTGGTCTCCACCCAGTCCATATATAGTATCGCCAGGGTGGGGGCAAAAATAGCCCCCATAGATGTACCCGGTACCTGTTGGTAGTACTGGGAATCGTACATAAAGAAGTTTTGGGTGAGACAGATTTCCAGGAGTTGTACGATGAATAAGGTGGGAACCCTGTGGGGGCTGGGCCTAGTATTAAGAATGCTTTCCATCACCATCAAAGAGTCTCTCTGGGGTATGTTTGTATACAAAGACTCAACGTCTAGTGTACAAAGAGTCTCAATTTCAGGATTAAATGCATGGTTTTCTATGATGTTTATCATATGCATGCTATCTCTGATATAACATTGGGTTGTTGGTATAAAGTCCTTTAAGAAATAGTTGACGTAATGGCCCAGTGGTTCCAGCACTGAGCCACAGCCTGACACTATCGGCCTACCTGAGGGTTTGTCAAGTCTTTTGTGGATCTTTGGTAAAGTATTGATCACTGGGATTCTCGGGTTGGTGGTATTCAGAAAGTTGTATTCATGTTGGCTAATGATACCATTGGACATGGCGACTGTAGTAAGCTGCCTAATCAGGGTCTGTAGTTCCTTTGTAGGATTACATGGTAGCTTGCAATAATGATCAGTATTGGAAAAATGACGTTGCAGTTCCTCTTTGTAGTTATCAATGTCCTGTACGACAATACCCCCACCTTTATCAGCAGGTTTAATTATTAGCTGATTGTTGTTTCTCAGAGTGGAGATAGCGGTCTTTTCTTCAATAGAGATGTTAAAGGGTATAAAGAGATGGGCTTTCTCTAGCTCAGAAATCTCTTTAAGAATAACTTTCTCAAACGTGACAATTTCTCTCGCTATCATGTTAGTTGTAGAGGAAAAGGTGGATGGTGGCCTGAAAGGTGTTACAGTGGTTTTAGGTTCAGATGGATTAAGTTCAAAATAGGAACGTAATCTTAATTTGCGAAAGAAGGCCATCAATTCGGATTGAAGGTCCAAGAAGTTAGGGTAAGTAGCAGGAACAAACGATAATCCTCTCCGGAGGAGAGATGATTCATAATTAGAGAGAGTATGGTTTGAGATGTTAAAAATCGGAATAGGGTTAGGAGCACAATCAGAATTTACCACTGGTAAAATTGGTGTCTCGTCTGGCGTTCCCCAGGGGGGTTGTGCCATCTCTGCTGTTGTTTGACCCTTCCTTTCTTTTGAGGTTCTGGGTTGCCTCTTGATAAAAAATGAGGTTGATTGCGTTGCTGCCCACTCGCTCCTTCTCCTGGGTCGGAGCTATCAGAAGATTCTGCTGAAGAATCAGTGAAGCCTACCACTGTGTTCCTTTTATTAAAACGGCCCCAGGGTCTAGGGGTTTGTTGATGTGGGTTAAAGTTTCGGTAAAGGTAAAAATCTTTCTGTAGATAAGGATAAGTACGTTCCAGTGAGAAGAATTTAATGTCCTTCTTTACTTTATTCGATTTTTTATTTTGTTCAATGCGGTGGAACTCAGCCACCGTTTTGTCAATTTTTTCTAATAAGGACTTTGTATCAGCAAAGGTTTTGTCGTCTGTGATCTGTTTCTCCAGATCTTTGATAATATCATCCAATTTTTTAAGTTCCTCAACCGCAGTTTCAATCCCCAGTACTAACCAATGTCGGGAGCAAGTAGTGCCAATGCCGCTAAACCCGGTGATGTACTTGGGGTTATCGGTAAACACCCCAGGAATATTTCTAACTTGTAAACCTAGAGGGATGGTGTTAGATTTCAAATACTGGGTCAGCATGAGCATCATTAACTCTAACCGAGCATGTTTTTTCTTATATTTTTCTAAGTCTTCAGAGAGACTAGCATTGCCTGTTGAGGAGGGTTCATCTGGAGTATCAAACAAGGAGGGGCCTGCACAAATTTTATTAATATACTCAATAGAGTATAAGGGTGCTGAGTCAGACATAACACACGGACAGTAGGGAAGGGAAAACTTCTTTATGTACGATTCCCAGTACTACCAACAGGTACGGGCAGGGCTTAATTTGTGCCGGTGCCTTCCGGTGCTCAGCACCGGCACTTTTTTCATAGGGCCGGGTCTATGAACAGCCCTGCCAAGTATCACTTCAGTGTGCACCACAGCACTGAAATACAAAGGTCGTGCGTAATAGAGCCTCCTTAGCTGTAAAGCTGGATCTCTATTATTCATGCACCATATTAAGACTGAAGCTAAGCTGGAGAGGCAGCACGCCGTGGGTGCTGCTCCCGGCATGCTTGGAGGTGGCACAGAGTCCGCGGCATTACTGTGATACAATGTAATAATGTTGACCTGACACTGCACTGTGCGTGTTAGCTATAAATCAGTGAGGACGTGATGACTCGCATCTATAACAATTAAGGCGGGACGTCCTAAAGCTGCCGCCTGGTGTTGCGCAGCCGCAGTTCAACAGAATAAAGTTAAAGACTGCTTGCACCGAGGGTGCAATGGGTGGGAAATTATTTTAAAATAAAGATCCAGCGAATCGACCAGCTCACCCCCGATGACCGCCACCGGTGAACTACATGGAAAGCGGAGAGTCTTCATTATATTGAAAAACTGAGCTGGAAAAGCATGAACTCGAGGTACTAAACTGCAACGGGAAGTGTCTAGTCCACATGCACTCGACTCAATGCGCTATTGCCTGGAATGTGGAACTGCAGAAGGGAGGGACAAAGCATTGGGTTTAATCTATTTCTGCTTTCTTCATTGAGGCTATTGCATGGCTGGAGTCCGGCTGTGAAGGTGTTCGTGGTTTATCGTGTTCAACAAAGTTTCAGCCTGTGTCATGTAATCTGTCTTGTCAGTGCCCAAAAGGGAATCCTCCTCTGGCTCGCGCTCAGTTTATAGAATGCCTCGTTGCTTCTACGTGACTGCTGTCACCATGCTCAGAAACAGCCCTCCACGACCTTAGGAGTGCCGATCAAACCGAACAAAAGGCTTGACTAGTCATTTATTCCCACTGTTTACACATGGGTGGCAGGGCGCGCTGGTACTTCATTAACTGAGGCCAGAGTTACCCCAGGTGAATGTTCCTTCACAAGAACAGCCTAAAGTCAGGGCTCTTCTGCCACTGTCACCGGCTGGTAGAACAAGGACAGTCACAAAAGCACCGAGCTGCCAGTTGATGTGTAGAGATGTGAATTTAGGAAAAAAGTACAGTTACTACCCAAACTTAGAGAAGGGCAGAACTAAGAGACCAGGATGGAGGCTTTTGCTGCACAGTCTTGAGTTGCCTAGGTACATGCGTGAGTAGTTCATCCTGTTCAGGTTTTTTGCTCTGCATTTTGGGACTTGTAGTCGTGTAACAATGTTGACCTGACACTGCACTGTGCGTGTTAGCTATAAATCAGTGAGGACGTGATAACTCACACCTATAACAATTAAGGCGGGACGTCCTGAAGCTACCGCCTGGTGTTGCGCAGCTGCAGTTCAACAGAATAAAGTTAAAGACTGCTTGCACCGAGTGTGCAATGGATGGGAAATTATTTTAAAATGGAGATCCCGCGAATCGCCCAGCTCACCCCCGATGACCGCCACCGACTACATGGACAGCGGAGAGTTACAGGTCTGTCCTCCTGCTCAGCCACCATCTGCCTGCGGTGCAAGTGGGCAACGTAAGTTTCGGCTGCACTTTGAATTTATGATTAAGAAGTCACAGAGTGCAGAGCCAAAACAGCTCCTCCGAACTCGTTGCTTGAACCGCAGGCTAGAGCAGCTGCTCATCGCCGGCCACCACGGGCGGTAAAAAAATCGACGATCAATTGTAATGCGAAAATATGAGATCCTGCCCGCACTCGATCCCAGGCCCACCAGCACTGGCTGAGAGTGACTCAGTAAGAGGCAGGCCATTGTTATGGACAGTATGGTCAGTAAGTGACGTTAGTGCAGTAAATATACGTTGCATCAGTGTAACAGCACATTAGAGCGGGAGGAAGCCAATGTAACCTGACCCCAGCCCACTGGGCCTCGGCACCGCCTCAGCAGCTGCTGTGAGTGAGAAGGAGTCTGAGGGCTTCATGATAAGTGCCTGAGAGAGTGAGCGCAGGTAAAGTGTATTTATCCTAAGTAAACATGTCACAAATTATGTGTTCATTGCTTAAGAGACTAGTAGAATGTGCAATTTATGCTTTTATTATACAACTCAGTTACTCAGTGTGTGTCTTTTAAAAAAATAAATTACAGCCTGCGGCTGGGCTGTGACCCCTAGGCTGCGAGTGTGCCTCTCCTGCCCTTCGATTTGTAGTGCTTTGCTGAAGTTTTAAGATCTTCTTAGTGTTTCTTGTTGCTCAAATGGGTGTAACGTCTTTTATGTGTTTCCCCGGTCTTCATTGCTTAATTTTGCTTGTGACAAAGTGTCACTCATAGTCGTTGAAATGTCACTTATAATGACACTGAAATTTTGAAAATGTCATACACAGCGATTTGAAACCTTGGCAGCTTTCATAGAGCTATGTATGAATCTTAGGACACTGGTTGTAACTGCCAATGTTTGCAGCTAAGGTACACTGTACGGTTTCATTGTCCGTTTTCAATCTCTTGCATTCCATAGTAATGTCTCTGCTTCAGAATGGCGGAAACTGAGTAGTAACTTGCAGCGATAGATTTAGAGGGAAAAAACAATTTGCAGAGTCTTGTGATGTTAATTCAGGAACTGAAATGTATCGATTTCATGAGGCAGGAGGCCCGGGCTTTTCCTTCCAGGGGTAGATTTGGCCTGGCCTCCCTAGGTTGAGTGGGTGAACTGAAGCTACAACTTAGTTTCACGGACAGCTCTTTGTACCAGTCTTCACTAGTAAAGCATATGGCCTAACTCGAGAGCAGTTCAGGGTGTGAGGAGGACAGACCTGTGCAGGGTCCAAAGGAGATGAAAGGCAACGCAGCTCAGGCTTAAAGGTGCAGCACAGGAGAGAAGCAGCGCGCAGCAGCGAGGGGCAGAGAGCGGCAGAGAGGAACAGAGAATGCGGCACAGAGTGCATAAAGGAGCAGTGAGTGGCAGAGAGAGGCAGAGAGTGGCAGAGAGCGAACAAGATGAGCAGAGAGCAGCGCAGAGGGGCAGAGAGAAGCAAACAGGAGCAGAGAGCAGCAGAAAGAAGCAAAGGGGTCAGCAAGGAGCAGAGAGAGAGGCAGAGAGCTGCAGGATGCCATGAGGGCTCAAAGTGCAGACACTAGAATGTTGCAAAGATTAGCACAGGGTCTAAAGGGGATAGAGAACACTGCCAGGCCTAGGGCGGTGGAGGGGAGAGAATGCTGCATTGTCCCGAGGGTGGGAAAGCAGCATGGGGTATAAAAGGAGATAGGGGACAGTGCCTGTCCTAAAGCAGTGGAGGGGCGTGACCACTGAAGGGTTCCATGGGATGGGAGACCAGCTGAAAATGAGGTCACAGGACATAGCAGGGTAAAGGAGCATTGGGGAGCAGTACGTTTAAATGGCAGGTGTTTGAATGCTTACCATGTGTGGTCATGTAGGGCTTTTATATCTCTACTTTGAGCTCATAGTCACAAATTTAAATCTTGGTGCGGCCACCCCGTCTTTCATCTTTCTGAGATTTCTAAAATTAGTGCCATTGATTTGGATAACATTTTTAATGTGGTGTCAAGACCCTCTCTGGTGAATATGTGCTTTACAACATACATGGTGTGGTAAGGACACAGAAATGTATTTTAATCTTTTGTTTTTAATTTCTTTGCAATATTACACTGTCATTATTCCCTCTGTCCCTTTTTCACCCAGTACCTTTCATACCTGTATCCATTCCCCTGACCTCCTTTCTTTATTTTTTACCATGTTTTTCCTTTCCTTTTTTCTATTCCTCAGCACTTCCTGCTATGCCTCCTTTCTTCTTTCCATTCTTGCTTCCTTACATACTCATTCATTCCCCATCTTTCCCTCTGTGGTGCATTATTTCCTTCTTCCTTTATTAGTTTCTTATTAGTTTCTTCCTTTCATATCCTCAACCCTTACTTCCGCTTTTCTCTTTTCTATTCATCCACCACACATCGTTCACATCCTTTCTCCCTCTATCCCCTCATTTCTTCCTTTCACATTCTTTTCTTAGTTCCTCCTTTTTTCATCCATTACTTAATTTCCTCACTCAAGTACTCCCCTTCCTGCCTTCATTAGTTGCTGTCTTCTTGATGTATCCCTTCCTTCATCACTTCCTTTCTTTTAAACAGAACAGTACAAGCACATATCTTTAGCTTGCAAAGTTGCCTCAAATCCACAAATGACCTTTCCAAAAGTTGTATTTTGAGACATGCACATATTCTCTAACTTGAGTTCAATTCTAATTTGTTGTTTATATTTTATATTATGTTATGTTACATAGTGTACTTATCAACCAAGAGGGTATTCAGGTGCTTGGGCAGGTGTGTAGGTGTGAGGTCCCCGAGGTGCTTATACGAAGAGCTAGGTCTTCGACTTCTTGCAGAACTCAAGAAGTGAGGAGGAGGCTCTGATGTGCTGAGGCTTGTGGATGTGGGTGGAGCCATTAAAGGTGGGTGGAGCCAGTAGGTTGAGTCGGGGAGGCGGGTGTGGCCTCCTTAAAATTTAGAGCACCTGCACTTAATATTTTACAAATTAAGCACTGACTGGTTGTAACTGCCAATGTTTGCAGCTAAGGTACACTGTACGGTTTCATTGTCCGTTTTCAATCTCTTGCATTCCATAGTAATGTCTCTGCTTCAGAATGGCGGAAACTGAGTAGTACCTTGCAGCGAGAGATTTAGAGGGAAAAAACAATTTGCAGAGTCTTGTGATGTTAATTCAGGAACTGAAATGTATCGATTTCATGAGGCAGGAGGCCCGGGCTTTTCCTTCCAGGGGTAGATTTGGCCTGGCCTCCCTAGGTTGAGTGGGTGAACTGAAGCTACAACTTAGTTTCACGGACAGCTCTTTGTACCAGTCTTCACTAGTAAAGCATATGGCCTAACTCGAGAGCAGTTCAGGGTGTGAGGAGGACAGACCTGTGCAGGGTCCAAAGGAGATGAAAGGCAACGCAGCTCAGGCTTAAAGGTGCAGCACAGGAGAGAAGCAGCGCGCAGCAGCGAGGGGCAGAGAGCGGCAGAGAGGAACGGAGAATGCGGCACAGAGTGCACAAAGGAGCAGTGAGTGGCAGAGAGAGGCAGAGAGTGGCAGAGAGCGAACAAGATGAGCAGAGAGCAGCGCAGAGGGGCAGAGAGAAGCAAACAGGAGCAGAGAGCAGCAGAAAGAAGCAAAGGGGTCAGCAAGGAGCAGAGAGAGGCAGAGAGCTGCAGGATGCCATGAGGGCTCAAAGTGCAGACACTAGAATGTTGCAAAGATTAGCACAGGGTCTAAAGGGGATAGAGAACACTGCCAGGCCTAGGGCGGTGGAGGGGAGAGAATGCTGCATTGTCCCGAGGGTGGGAAAGCAGCATGGGGTATAAAAGGAGATAGGGGACAGTGCCTGTCCTAAAGCAGTGGAGGGGCGTGACCACTGAAGGGTTCCATGGGATGGGAGACCAGCTGAAAATGAGGTCAAGGACATAGCAGGGTAAAGGAGCATTGGGGAGCAGTACGTTTAAATGGCAGGTGTTTGAATGCTTACCATGTGTGGTCATGTAGGGCTTTTATATCTCTACTTTGAGCTCATAGTCACAAATTTAAATCTTGGTGTGGCCACCCCGTCTTTCATCTTTCTGAGATTTCTAAAATTAGTGCCATTTATTTGGATAACATTTTTAATGTGGTGTCAAGACCCTCTCTGGTGAATATGTGCTTTACAACATACATGGTGTGGTAAGGACACAGAAATGTATTTTAATCTTTTGTTTTTTAATTTCTTTGCAATATTACACTGTCATTATTCCCTCTGTCCCTTTTTCACCCAGTACCTTTCATACCTGTATCCATTCCCCTGACCTCCTTTCTTTATTTTTTACCATGTTTTTACTTTCCTTTTTTCTATTCCTCAGCACTTCCAGCTATGCCTCCTTTCTTCTTTCCATTCTTGCTTCCTTACATACTCATTCATTCCCCATCTTTCCCCCTGTGGTGCATTATTTCCTTCTTCCTTTATTAGTTTCTTATTAGTTTCTTCCTTTCATATCCTCAACCCTTACTTCCGCTTTTCTCCTTTCTATTCATCCACCACACATCGTTCACATCCTTGCTCCCTCTATCCCTTCATTTCTTCCTTTCACATTCTTTTCTTAGTTCCTCCTTTTTTCATCCATTACTTAATTTCCTCACTCAAGTACTCCCCTTCCTGCCTTCATTAGTTGCTGTCTTCTTTGATGTATCCCTTCCTTCATCACTTCCTTTCTTTTAAACAGAACAGTTGTTCTGCCTGGTTTCTCAGATTAGATAGGACCAGCTCATCAGAGCATTACTAACTCAGCCAGAACGTTACCATCTCCCCCTCCCTAGGACCTACTTACAACTTATAACAACATACATCTACCACCTAAGGACAGGGAATTCCTAAGATGCATACCATGTACCTCCTATAATATCAGCAATCGGCGGCCTCGCGGTCCCATACGAACCCAGACCGCTCTACCCAGACGGCAGTATCAGAATCGGCGGCCTCGCGGTCCCATACGAACCCAGACCTCTCTACCCAGACGGCAGTGTCAGAATCGGCGGCCTCGCGGTCCCATACGAACCCAGACCTCTCTACCCAGACGGCAGTATCAGAATCGGCGGCCTCGCGGTCCCATGCGAACCCAGACCTCTCTACCCAGACGGCAGTATCAGAATCGGCGGCCTCGCGGTCCCATGCGAACCCAGACCTCTCTACCCAGACGGCAGTATCAGAATCGGCGGCCTCGCGGTCCCATTCGAACCCAGACCTCTCTACCCAGACGGCAGTATCAGAATCGGCGGCCTCGCGGTCCCATTCGAACCCAGACCTCTCTACCCAGACGGCAGTATCAGAATCGGCGGCCTCGGGGTCCCATACGAACCCAGACCTCTCTACCCAGACGGCAGTATCAGAATCGGCGGCCTCGCGGTCCCATACGAACCCAGACCTCTCTACCCAGACGGCAGTATCAGAATCGGCGGCCTCGCGGTCCCATACGAACCGAGACCTCTCTACCCAGACGGCAGTATCAGAATCGGCGGCCTCGCGGTCCCATGCGAACCCAGACCTCTCTACCCAGACGGCAGTATCAGAATCGGCGGCCTCGCGGTCCCATACGAACCCAGACCTCTCTACCCAGACGGCAGTATCAGAATCGGCGGCCTCGCGGTCCCATACGAACCCAGACCTCTCTACCCAGACGGCAGTATCAGAATCGGCGGCCTCGCGGTCCCATACGAACCCAGACCTCTCTACCCAGACGGCAGTATCAGAATCGGCGGCCTCGCGGTCCCATACGAACCCAGACTTCTCTACCCAGACGGCAGTTTATCCTATGATTACCATTACATAAAGGGATCAGTCTCACTATTTATCAGGGGTATAGAATTACAGTATTACCGATCACACAACGGTTGCCAATTTGGATAACGTACAACTTATTCTCTAATTCAAGGGGCTCCTCTCTCCCTTATTCAGTTACCACTTACCTGATCAGGGTTAGCATCTGTTCACATAGCAGCATCTGACTAGAAGAACAGGTTACCCCCTCATACAAGAATACGCAGCACATGTCGGTTCACTAAGAACTGGGGTACTTTATTTCTCATTACAATAAACAATCATATAACACCACACTACAACACATAGCCTGCAAAGAGAAGTGAAAGATTAGATTGTACACTCTAATAAGAAAGGGTCCACATCACCTTATTAATATGAAGTCTGCACTCAGCCGTCATCTAGGTTCCCTTCTCGTCTGTGCCTTGGCTCGTCTTAAAGTCACACCTCCGCAATCACGGGTACACGGCTGCACCGCTATGCGCTGTTCCCTTCACCCTTCTCCAAGTCACTGGAACCTTCCTCTCATCGGCTACTCTCTTTTCCCTGGCTGTTCTGCTAAGAGAGTATCTGTTTCTCGATTCTTCTCCCCCTTTGGAATGGCGCCTGTCTTCCCTGGAATAAGTAATAGCTTTGCTTCTAACGGCTAGATGCCGCCTACGGACTAACTCCACAACTGTCTCGGGCTTTCACTAATATAGAAGCGTGTTTCTTCATGGAAAATTCCGGCCAGTAACCTGCCGCCCACCAAATTCTTGTACCTCCCCGTACCAAGGACACGTTCCCAGCCGGCCGGCCTGATGTTGTGTCTTCGGCATGAAGAAAAATACAATCCTTCGACAAGGGCCGGCCTGAACCGGTTCTCTCCAAGCGAACAACACCTCATAACTAAAACATTACACTTGACCTAGAAGCATCCCAAGCTGCCGGAGCAGAAAGAAAGATGGAGTCTCTCCCGTTTGAGGCCTACCAGGCCCGAATTCAGCATAACTCCATGGAAAGTATAATAATACCCTAACTGAAGGACGGATTATCCCTAATACTAACGAATCTATCCCCTAGCCTATGTGTATAAGCCCTAATCTAAGGAGGAGAATACAGAATTATATCAAAGTGCCTTGTAACTAGGCTCTATTCACTACTCTAACCCTTGCACTGGAATGATAAGAGACTGAAGTCACCTTCAATCACCTTTCCTCAAAAGAGGGCCGGGAAAATCGAGCAGAACATTTCACCCTTGACTTCAGTCTATTATACATTCATCAAACAGAACTAACATCTGTGGACGAGTAATATGAAACAAAACTAACTGATCTATGGCTAGTACCAGGCTTGCAGTATTGAAGTAGAGAAGGAATACACTGAATGAAGCAACAGATAGCAATCAGAATGCTAATAGTAATCAAAATACCCCCTAATATTTGACGCAACATATGTAAATCAGGTAACCAATTAAAGAGCCAGTCAAACCAGCCCTGGTCAATGTGTTTTCTAACCTCTTCCGTCAAGTCATGAAGTTTGTCAATATGGGCCTGAATGGATTTCGTATGGTCAGACAGGTTAAAACAACAAAGACCCTCAAAGTCAGAACAATCATGTCCATGTTTAAGCAAAAGATAATCAATAGCCGCCCGGTTCTGCAAGATAGCTCTACGTTCACCCTGGGCGTCTAATAGTATGTCAGACAGAATTGTAGAAGTATGATTAATGGATTTTACCATCCAGCAGGCCATTTTCCCAATAGACTTGGCATTATAGACTGCCAAGGCAGAAACACCAACAATTGAGATAGCTAAACTAAGGTATTCAGATTTGGAATATAAATGCATAGACGAATCACAGTCCTCCTGTAGCATTACAGTATCTCGAATCACACGGGAATTGGCATTAGGATGTGATGAGAACATCAACAAGCTCAGTCTGGTAATGGCACAAGGGCCTCCGGAAATGTTCGCGGGAATATATGGCCAGGATGTATTACCACAAGAGAAAAGCCAACCAGAGGGTAGCAGCATTGTACGATAATGACTGGGGGTAACCACTAAACTCTTACAAGTCATATTATTCTGAACAGAAGTACATAATTTCGGTGATCTTCGGAAGCACAAAGTCCTTTCATGAGCTGTGAATGAAGTAGTACCTTTCAATTTTAAACGCACACACTCAGAAATAGCATTGGGATCACAAGTAAGGAAAAAACATAAATCACCCTGCGTGATATTATAAGTGATTATCTGGGACTGGATCAAGGGTGTCGGATCGGACAACTCAGTACATAAAGGGCAGTATTCGTGTGTAGCAAAATCTCCCAAAAGTACATTAGGACGGGCATTCGATATATTAAAAATATGGGCCAAAGTCTCTAATGAAGCAGGGACAGCAACTAAACAAGTCGCTAGAATGTCAGTCACCGAACGCATCGGTGTTAAACAAAAATGAGGGGCATTAGTCACTCGCTTGGCCAAAGTAGTCCAAAAGTTCGATGACAAATCCCACGCAGCAAAGGAACGCGGTACTCAGGTTCTCAGATCAGCCCGGGTCGATGGGTTCCCTCCTCTCTCGTCGTAGCAGTCCAAAAGGAGTCCAACGCCGACACATCCTGCGGCAACAGTCCAGAGAATGATCTGAAAGAAAATCAGATACAGGCCTTATTCATTCTCGTAGGTAACATTTGTCAGCCGGGACAGCTTCCCAGCTATCTTTCCCTGGTCTCATGACTAGAACAGTATTATCATGACCGGTTGCAATAATCTCAGCTTGTTCAGGGGGATTCTTAGGCGATTGCACCCAAACTCTAGCTCCAGGATTATCCGTGGAACCAAATCCTTTTTGTCCTCGTACAGTTAGCAACGTTGGGGCAGTGCCTTTTGTGATCTCACCACTGAAAACAGGCATTATCAACAATTGAGCAATTCGGTCAGTTTTATGTATCGGTAAATCAACCTCACTGCTATTCAGCAGGAGCACCTTAATCTCTCCCTGATAGTCACTGTCAATGACTCCTCCGAGTACTTGAACACCTTTTACAGCCAGCCCCGATCTAGGGGCGATTAATCCAAAATTTACAGTGGGTATACAGACGCCAACACCGGTTTCAATGATGACTCGATCTTTACTTTTTATAATAGTATCATTCATGGCATGCAGGTCTAGACCTGCCGACCCCGGGGTCGCTCTGCATGGAGCCAGTGCTCCGGGGGTAATTTCCCAGTACATCACAGTGTCACCAATAGAATTGGGCTTTGCATCAACATTCGGAGGAAACAAACGCATCAATGGAGATTCAGCATTTAGAAAGGGACGATTATTCAAAATTAACAGCGCCTGGAACAAATAATCCCTCCAATTTTTATATCTGTCATCGGTCAATTTACGCAGTTGATTTTTCAGCAAACCGTTCAATCTTTCAATCAGGCCCGAGGCCTGAGGATAATATGGTATATGAAACACCCATTCAATATTATTTTCCACACAAAATTCCTGCACCAATCTTCCACGAAAATGAGATGCATTATCAGATTGAATTTGGAATGGGACACCATAATAAAGCATAATCAATTCCAATGTTTTAATGGTATTCACTTGGGTAGCTTGTTTACAGGGGAAGGCCACTAACAGGCCACTGTACGTATCAACAATGGTGCAAATGTATTGACAATTTTTACTCATAGGAAGTGGACCAATATAATCAATTTGCCAAATTTGAGCGGGCAATTTTCCGCGATGTAAATGACCTTTAACAATTTGAGGCACTTTCCGCTGTCTAGCATGCTGACAAATGGGACAATGCAAAATAATGTCTTTGATTAAATCTAAAGGAATATAAATTTCTCGATCAGCGGCCCACCTGCTAGTGGCTTTCTCTCCATAATGTCCTGCTTTCTGGTGGGCCCATTTCGCCAATCCTTCCATATCAGAATCCTGCATGTCCACCAGTGCCTCAGCAATTTTAGATTTTTCATCTGCAATATTATGAAAGAATTTGTCAAGGGAGTCTATTGGGGTATGAGCATCCACATGAAAGATTGTAACAGTACTTTGCGGGAGCATTTCCCAAATCTCTTGCCATAATTCTTTTCCCCACAGTTCTTTTGAATGCAATTCCCAATTATGGGAATGCCAAGTCGGTAACCAAACTGCCAATCCATTGGCAGTAGACCAGGAGTCAGTAAAAATATGACATGTGCCAGGTAACTCTTGTTTCAGAACTTGATAGACAGCATAAAGCTCAGCGAATTGGCTGCTCTTTCCCTCACCAGTTGTACTCAGCAATTTTTGTGTGATCGGATTATAGGGCACTGCCTTCCAATGTCGTTTTGTACCTATGAACCTTGCCGAACCATCCGTAAACCAAACATGGTTTCTGTCCTCTGCGGACAGATCATCAAATGGTTTACCCCACTTAACAGGGGATTCCTGTACTAAAGGTACGGAACATTCACTCTCCGTCTCAACCGATGGCGCCCGCGCCACCTGCTCATGCAAGGATGCAACTCCTTTTGGTCCCACACGTGCCCTGTCTTGTATGTACCATTTCCACTTGATCACACTCGCCTCCTGAGCGTGTCCAATTCGGTGAGTTTTCGGCGAACTCAAAACCCACTGCATGATAGGAATTTCAGGTCGCAGGACCACATCATGTCCCAGAGTTAATTGCTCGGTATTCACCAGAGCCCAGTAACATGCAAGCAACTGTTTCTCAAAAGGTGTATAACGCTCACCAGCATGAGGTAACTTTTTGGTCCAAAAACCTAACGGTACTTTACTTTTTCCTTGTTTCTGCCACAAACTCCAATTTGCATAAAGGCCTTGTACAGACACATTCAAATCCACATCACCATCGCACACAGGCCATAAATCCAAGGCATACTGAATCGCTTCTTTTGCCAAACTAAACGCATCTTGCTGTGGTTTACCCCATTCAAACGCATTCTTTTTACGAGTGACACGATACAAAGGGGCCAATATTTGACTCAAATGTGGAATATGCTGCCGCCAAAAACCAAACAAGCCAATGAAGCTTTGGGCTTCTTTCCTACTCCTCGGAACTGCAAACTCAAGAATCTTCTGTTTTACCTGTGGGATCACTTCTCGGTGACCTTCATGCCAATTAATACCCAAAAATTTTACAGTCTGGGATGGACCTTGTAACTTATCCGGGTTGATTTCCCAACCTTTCTCACGCAGACACTCAAGGATTTTATCTAATTGGGTCTGAACTTCATCTTGTGTTTCACCTTGAATCAGAACATCATCAATATAATGACATATCTGAATTCTCGAATGTACCGGTACCTCAGCCAAATGCTCTGCCACCAGCCGGTGACATATCGTAGGACTATGCACATAGCCCTGGGGAAGACTTCTAAACGTCATTTGACGTCCGTTCCATGTAAAACTGAATTGTTCCTGGCATTCAGGGGCAATCGGGATTGAAAAGAAAGCATTAGCAATATCAATGGACGCATACCATGTACCTGGATGCTTTTGGATTCTTTCAGTTAAAGTAATAATATCCGGTACTGCAACAGTCAAAGAGGGTGTGTACTTATTCAATTCTCGATAATCAACAGTCATGTGCCAAGAATTATCACTCTTACGCACGGGCCAAACGGGATTATTCCAAGCAGAAGTAACCGAAGTTATAACTCCTGCATCCACCAAATCCTGAATAGTGGTACTAATCTCTTCATGACCACCTGGAATACGATACTGCTTCTGGCAAACCACTTTTGTCGCCTGGGGAATTTTTATGGGGGGCATTCTTAAACGACCAACCCGTACGGGTCTGGATGATATATAATGTTTAGTTCCAAATTGATAACATCCATCATCCAAATGCAAAGTCATTCCTTTCAGAATGTCAATTCCAATTATGTACTCTAAGAGTGGCACGACTAATACAGAATATTCTTTTCTAGGAATTCTGCCTATTCTCATTTCAAGTGTAGTTTGTACTGCGGGAGTTTCCTTTCCACCTAAACCAGTAATTGTAAAAAATTGGCCTTTAAATTTCTTCGATTTTCCATGAATAAGAGTATCTACCAATGCTCGGGCCCATTGAATATTACAATGTCTCCAAAAAATTTCAATATCTACATAGGGTCTATTATCTCGGTGAGCCCATCTGTGTACGGGAGCTTGACCTACTTCCTAGTCATTTTTACTGCGTTCTGTCAGCCAGGACAAATCAGGATAAATGTTCTCACGTTTCTCAGGTATCAATATATCATGTTCATATCCATCTCCATTACGAAATGGATTCCTGTCCTCTGTATTGTACCGCGAATTTCGATCGGAAAATCTGTGTCGATCCTCCCTCCTCCTCAACTCAGGGGACTGATCCCTTTCATCTCTACGTCTGCTGTTAACATAATCATCTCTCCCCCTTTCTCTTTCCCCCTCTCGCTCTCTCTCTCTTCCACGTCGAGGGGACGCATCACGTACATATCGTCGATCATCACGACGATCAGAACGCACACGACGGTTGTCATCACCGCTGTCATCAGAATAATCACGATCGCACTCATTTGTCCGCACACGCCGGGCACCCTCCTTTCGGTCTAAACCGCGTTTGCGAAACAAGTCCCACAAACGAGAAGTAGTTTCACCATCAATATCCTCCTTCCTCACACCATCAGCCAAAAGTGCAAGAAACATGTCACGTCTAGTAAGCTTATTGTCTCCAGGAGTACGAGTGTCCGACCGGGACTGTCGTTCAGGTTTAAACCAATCACCCAACCCACCGAGCTGGCGTACAAATTCCAGTACCATAGACAACGCATTACCAGTCTGATTGATCAATAAAGTCATCATGACTTGCTTATAAGCAACCGGGGAAGAACGAATAATACGATTCCACACAGAAGACGTCAACAAACCATCAAGCAATCTGTCAGCAGTACTCAGAAAAATCGCAGTTTTCATCACCTCCTCTTTGAGACGTTGTGCAGCATCGCGCAATGTATACCACGGCTTGTCATTCACAGGCCAATCAGATTCAGTAGGGTACTTTTGATTACAACCCTCAGTCGCCAACTGAAGCAAACTGATTTGACCAGCACCATTATAATTACGAAAATGATCTTGAACAGTAGAATCCGAACTCAAAGAACAAAACTTCAAAGAATCGCCAGCATCCAACATAATGCCAGCAGCGCCCAGTTCATAAAGGCGCACCATCCACGTAAGCAAGGTCTCACCTGCTCGCTGTCGAAATCGCTGCAAAATATCACTAATTTCCTGTTGAGTAAAATCCTCCAAAGAGTCCAAAGGAATACCGTTCGGATTACCGGGAGCCTGCTGCAACTTCCTACGAAAAACAGGATGTACAGAGACCGCAGGAAGAGCATCACAAGGAGCCCGATCAGTAAACTTAGGGGAACAATCTGTATGAGAAGTATCAACACAATGCAAAGAGCGATCGTAGTCGCGGGACTCAAGATCTGTAGCACAAGAAGCAGATTTAAAAGCCTGTCCGGAGCGAGAAGACTCGCGATTAGTAAACTCCTCATCCGAGGAACGAGAATCACTCGAATTCCAGATATTACCATCCCATTCATCAGGATTCCAATCCAGTCCGGCTTTCGCCACGACCAGTCGCACTTTCCGTTTAGAAACGCGACCACGACGATTCTTGTATTTATATCGTGCAATCCGAACAGCCGCCCTTTCAGCGATAGTCTGATACGTTTCAAGTTTGTCGGCAAGCAATTTATTTTGACACCGCAACAAAGTATGAGCCAACAAGATGTGGGAAATCACTTCGGTTGCAAGGCTGTGTCCAGCTCTCCCTCAGCAAGGTCAGGCACAGCAGGGCAGCACAGCAGAAAAGCAGGTCTTCCAGATCTGCAGTCCAGCAGTGTCAGTCCTTGATGCAGCTACCTACAGTCTGCCTTAGGAGAGACCTATGTGTCATAAAAGGGGATTTTAAGGTTTGGCAAAATGTATTAAATTCCAACCCAAAGTTGTGGATGAAACTGCACACACAGGCTCTGCGGTGGCAGGCCTTAGACAGGTTTGAAAGGCTACTTGTGTAGGAAGCACAATCAGTGCTGCAGACCCATTAGTAGCATTACATTTACAGGCCCTGCATATGTGGTATACTACTTTACAAGTGACTTATAAGTACACTATATGTGTCACTTGTGTATACACCCCTACATACCAGCTGGCATAATGGGCAGTAAGTCAGTAAGTTCCTTATGCTGATGACATTACATCTACCACAATATTGAGACCTGCATTGGTGAATCTGGTTCAGATGTGTTTACTTTTCTGGCAAGATGTGAGTAATGTTGTTGATAGGATCACTGAGGCGTAGGGCAGGATCAGCAAACTTGAGAATTCAGTGAGGAACTTGACAGCTGAAGTCAAGTGGCTCTCTGTCTCCAACTATATGTTGCTTGACAGAGTTGAGGATGTGAAGAACAGGTTATGTTGCAACCACATTCAGCTGGTGTGCTTCCCAGAGGGCATTGAGGGCTCTTGTGTTGAAGTTATCCATTAGTGGCTGCAGTCCTGGGCTTTGAGCCAAGGGGCTCTTACCATGCTTCAACATGGAACAGGCTCACAGAGCACTGGCTGGGTGCCCACCCACTGGAGCCCCTCCTAGGGTAATTATTGCCAGGATTCTTAATCATTGAGATGGAGACTTTATCCTTCAGGCCACATGGAAGAAGGGTAAGCTCCTGCATGACTCTAGCAACATCATGGTCTCCACTAATTACACCAGAATGATTCAGCAACATCGCAAATCGTTTGAGGGAGTCCAGCAAAATCTGCATGCAGTACAGTTGGAACACTGCTTGCTAACATGGCATTCTAAGCTAGTTTTTTTTCATGACACATTGTAAGAACTGGGACCGCCAGTTCTCCGGGGGGTAGCATGGCTCGAGCAGGAAGGCGGCCAGGGGCTTATGTGTAAAGCAGCCACTTAACACACACGTCCAGTAAAACACACAGTGACGCAATAATGGAGACCACACTAGGTGTTGTATTTGAAAAATCAAGATCTTTTATATAGGCTTTCAATTAGAGCAAGGCATTGGTAATTCATTAGCATTTCAAATAAGCATTTCATTAAGACATTTCATGTATCATGTGCAGATTGCATTTCTTTTGAAGAGTAAGCATTTCAGTAAGGCTTTGCATTAAAATTACAGCTAGTTCATCTATGCAATGAAACGTTAACTAACCCCGCCTGTCACATCAAACTCTTTGACAGGCAAAGGGGTAATGGTATAAACCTGGAGGATTCTACAAGAAGCGACAATTATAATGCATTTAAATAACACATCAAACCTCTCATGGTCGCTTCTCCTAGAAAGGAATAAAACACATCAGCAAGTACTTTTCAGGTTAACAAAGAACTTCAAAGAACACAGCCTTTAGTCATTTGTGACAAGCCTTTCTTCTTGTGAATGCGGGTCGGCTGCGACCCAGATCAGATAATCAGAATACTAAGGAAGCCCACCTCTGCAAGAAAATTCAGTACAGTGAAGTGAATCTCCCTCTCATTTCCGGCTTGTACATATGGTGCACTAGGAGCAAATCAGGCTTGTAAATACGATTCATGAAGAGTAATTCAGGCTGGTAATTATGCAGCACGTTGAATAATGCAGGCAAAACGATTAAATGAGGCACATTCAGAATGGGGGGGGCCAAAAAGACCCAGTCACAGTTAAGCCCGGGGGAGGGGCGACCTCGGGCCTCTCTTGGCCTACCGCCCTCCTGCCCAGGGGGTTACCTCACTTCTTCGGCCCTCCGGGGCCCTTGCGCAGACTCAGGGGACCGGAGTAGGAGCTCCAGCACGTCCGGGGCCTCACCTGACCCTGTATGACGCGGGGGCAGTTCAGGAGCCCCGTCGCTGGGGCAAGGCTGGATTCGCGTTTGGGGACAACCGGAGGGGGCTCTCAGGCTCCACGGCCCCCTCCGCGTCAATCTTGGGATTCCCTCGAAGGCAGGCAGGGGCGCGGGGCAGCAGCCAATCGCTGCCCGGCTTAGGCGGGGGCGCGGCCGATGACGCGGTCGCGTCTCCCGTCACGTGATGGAGGACCAAGGCGGCTTCAGGCCTAGCACGGCCTGTCAGTTTCGATGCGGCGGCCCTCTCCTGGTATACGGGGGCCGCCGAGGGGATCAGGCCAGAGCGGCGCTCCAGCCGGAGGGTTCTTCCAGGCCCAGCGCGGCCTATTGAGAATTCCGGCGGCCCTCTCCTGGCATACGGGGGCCGCCGAGGGGGAATACACGCTCCCTCTGAGGAGATTCCTGCGGTGAGTTGGCCGGGTAATTGGCGCTTCAGTGCACAGCGCGGTGACGGCGGGTAGCGCTTGGGAGTGCTTCTCAGCGCTAGGGGCCGGCAGGGCAGGGAGGCAATTTCGATGATCCCTGACAGGGCAGGCACCCTTAAACACAGCGCTGGGCAGGAGGGCAAATTACAGCGCTCCACAACTTAGTCAGTCAGAACTGTGGCAGGATGGGGCAAATTATAGCGCTTATCACACAGTTCAGTCAGGGGAAGACAGATAGGCCCAGCTGAAGGCAGGGGATGCGCAGGGCAGGTCAGTCCTGTACCTTGTCTCATGAAGTAAGTCTCTTGGCGCTTGGATGATTCTGCGCCCTTGGTTGCTTGTTGCTTGAAGTTGCAGAAGAGGGCGGGGAATGAGTTGAGGGCCTGAAGAATTCCTCCTCAGTCACTGCAGATGGGCCCTGGGGTTCCCTACCACTGGGCCAGATCAGGGGGATAGCTTTGGACACCTCACTGAGCTTAAGAGGCAGCACCTAAATCCTGTCACTCCCAGTAGCATAGGTTCCTCACTAGGCCCACCCGCCTAAAACTCCTGCCTGGGTTCCCCAGGTCAGTGATGCCCCAACTGACTAGAAGGTTTCCCTCCTTTTCCTTATATAGTGTCAGTTGGCAGTTGGCAGTGGCAGTTGGTACCTCCCCTATTCTGGAAGGTTCCAGGAGCTTCCCTCATTCTAACTATGGACAGGGGCTGGGTGGCTGGTGTTGCAACAATGTATGGGGACCCAGCCTGCTCCTGGCAACTAGGGTGCTACACTAAAAAAACCACGCTGCAGTAGCAGGGGCCAGTGGCAGCCATGTTGAAAATAGAGAGCACCTGCACCCTAACACAGGTTAGCTGTAAAAAGGTGCCCGAAGACCTAAGAACCAACAAAAAATAGGTGGAAAAAATGAGGCTAGGGCGAAAAGTCACGGGGAAAGATTACCCTAAGGCTGACAGGTCTAACATGCGTCCCCCCCAGCTGAAAGTGGGGAGAGCTACCCAACCTCTAGGGAGTTCTCGTCACTAAGGCGGAAAAACCTGGAGAGACCGTCAGCATTGGCGTGGTCAGCTCCGGGCCAATGTTCCACCCTAAAGTCCATCCCCTGTAGGGAAATAGACCACCATAGCAACTTTGGGTTTTCGCCTCTCATTTGCATGAGCCAGCGAAGGGGTCGGTGGTCGGTTTGAACCAGGAAGTGAGAGCCAAAGAGGTATGGCCTCAACTTCTTCAAAGACCAGACCACAGCAAAGGCTTCTCGCTCGATGGTACTCCATCGCCGTACCCGAGGAAGGAGTCTTCGAGCGATGAAGGCCACAGGTTGGTCTTGACCATCATCATTGAGTTGCGACAGCACGGCGCCTACGCCATGCTCTGAGGCATCTGTCTGCACGATGAATTCTTTTTGGAAGTCCGGAGTGGCCAGCACCGGAGCAGTGCACATCGCGCGCTTCAGTGTTTCAAATGCCTCCTGGCAAGCAGCCGTCCAGATGACCTGACGGGGCTGCTTTTTGGACGTCAACTCAGTCAAGGGGGCCACGATGGTACCATACCCCTTGACAAATCTGCGGTAATAGCCAGTGAGGCAGAGGAAAGCTCGGACCTCAGTCTGAGTTTTGGGGGACTCCCAGGCCATGATGGTCTCAATCTTGGCCTGGAGGGGTTGCACCTTACCTCCGCCCACGAAGTGTCCCAGGTGCACGACAGAGCCCTGTCCAATCTGGCACTTGCTAGCCTTGATGGTCAAGCCAGCCCGTTGTAACGCCTGCAGCACCTCCTGGAGATGTTGCAGATGGTCCTCCCAGGTGCTACTGAAGACAGCTATGTCATCCAGGTAAGCTGCTGAGAAGGACTCCAGGCCAGATAATACCTGGTTCACCAACCTCTGGAAGGTGGCCGGAGCATTCTTGAACCCGAAGGGCATCACCCGAAATTGAAAGTGACCCTCAGGGGTGGAGAATGCTGTCTTCTCCTTTGCTCCATCGGCCATGGCAATCTGCCAGTACCCTGATGTCAAGTCGATGGTGCTGAGGTACTTGGCTGCTCCCAGCCGGTCAATCAGCTCGTCTGCCCGTGGTATCGGGTGATCATCTGTCTTGGTGACAGAATTCAACCCCGATAATCCACACAGAACCGAAGTTCTGGTGTGGTGCCTGGTGGAGCCGCTTTTGGCACCAGAACGACCGGACTAGCCCATGGGCTGCTGGAGGGCTCGATTACTCCCAGCTCCAGCATCTTGGTCACCTCACCCTGGATGCTGTTCTTTACTTTGGCGGTCAGCCGGTAAGACTTGGTTTTCACTGGCGGACTGTCACCTGTGTCCACATCATGGGTACACAGATGCGTAACTCCAGGCGTGAGGGAGAACAACGAGGCATGCTGCGTCAAAACCTGGCAGCAGTCCTTCTGTTGTTCTGGGGTCAAGAATGGAGAGAGGACAACTCCCTCTACGGAACCATCCTTCTCCTGAGCCGCTAGAAGGTCAGGAAGAGGCTCACTTTCCTCCTCCTCGCTCCCATCCGTCACCATGAGGAGAGCAAGCTCCGATCGCTCATGATGAGGCTTCAGGCGGTTGACGTGGAGCACCCGGTGGGGCTGTCGGGGGGTCTTCAAGTCCACGACATAGGTGGTCTGGCCTTTCCTCTCCACAATCTCGTACGGACCAGTCCACCGGTCCTGGAGGGCACTAAGCTCCCCAGGCTCCATGACCCACACCTTCTGTCCAGTGTCCAACTCCACTGTCTGAGCGTTGTGGTCATACCACTCCTTCATGACGGCTTGGCTAGCCTCCAGATTGTCTGAGGCTTCCTTCCACAGCTTAGCCATCTGGCTGTGGAATGCCAGCATATAGTTGACAACATCCCGGGGAAGCTTCTTCAAAGTCTTCTCCCAACTCTCCTTAACCCGACTAAGGGGTCCCCTAACGGGGTCCAGGTGTCCGGCTAGAGGTATCTCATGCGCCAGTTCCATCAAAAAGGCTCGGTAGCACTGGGGGACCACTAAGGCCCTCGAGGATCCATGCACCGGAACCCTTGGCTCACTGTACAGGAGGCCATCCTCCCAATACACGTGATAGTTGCCAGTCTCCTTGTTCATCACTTGGGCTTCGGCCTGTCGCCGCATGCCTTCAAGCGTGGGGCACTCCTTTTGCGCCCGACAGAATTCTTCCCGGGTAGGACCTCCTTCCACATGCCACTCGGCAAGGGTTGGCAAATCCCCTACGGGAACGACATCCACCTTCACGGACTCCGGGGTTACCTCCGCAGGTTCCCCATCCATCACACGGGGTGTGTCCTCCACAACACTCTCCTCTGGACCGACAGTGGGTTGGGCCGTTATTTCAGGCTCCAACCCGGATTGAGTTCCTTGCTGGGCAGCCGTGGACCGCGTGACTACGCAAGTCCACCCTGGTAATCACAGCATCTCAGTGTGAGCCTTAAACTCCACTTCCTTCCAGGCGGTATGTTCGAGGTCATTACCGAGCAGACAGTCCACAGGCAAGGCAGGGCTGATCGCAACTCTCAACGGGCCTGACATTCCTCCCCATTCAAAGGGAACTTGAGCCACGGGATAGTAGCTCATTCTGGCATCAGCCAATACGGCCGGATGGTACACATCAGGAACAACCTGCTCAGGGGACACCAGCCGCCTCACTACAGTGGTCATGCTTGCTCCTGTGTCCCTCAGAGCGTCCACCTCCTCCCCATTGACCTTCACTCTCTGCTGGTACTTAGCAGTATTCGATGGTAAGGGCGTCACTGGGACCATCTCCTTATCTCCAAGTGAAACCAGGGTCAAGCCTGTCCACTCCCCTTCCCTATCTAGGGGCAGCTCCAACCCAAGCGCTATACTAGCCACCCCGGGACTCTTGCCACCAGTGGGGGCTGGGGGTCGCTTGCGACACTGGGAGTCTCCCTTGTAGTGTCCGACCTCTCCGCACTCATAGCACCGGACCACTTTTGGCTGCTGACTCTTGTCAGGGTAAGTGGGTTTTGGGGGACGGTTCTGTGGTGGGGTTCCTACTCCTTTCCCAAACTGTCTAGTTTGTGGGCCTCGTGAGAACTTTGTTCTTTTATCACCACCCTCTTTCTTCTGAGGGGCGCCCTGTCCGCCTTTCGGGCCATCTTCCCCGGGGCCCTTGTGTGACACCCGGGTGCTAACCCAAATATCCGCCTCCTCCGCGAGCTCACGGGAATCAGTAAGCTTGGGGTCCACCAGATGTTGGCGCAACTCCGGAAAACACTTATCCAAGAGGTGCTCTCTCAAAAAAAGGTTATACAGACTCTCAAAATCACGCACCTCGCTACCACGCACCCACCCATCCAGAGCCTTTCGGGCATACTCAAAAAAATCCACCCAATTCTGCGTGGACAGCTTATGGCTGCCACGAAACCTCTGGCGATACCTTTCAGGGGTGAGGCCAAAATGTTTGATAAGTGCCTCCTTCATGGGGGAATACCTAAACTGGTCTGCCTTCTCCAAATACAGGAGTGAGTCCCTGACATCAGAAGGTATATACCGGTGCAAACCACCTCCCCAATGTTTCTCAGGCACCCCATGGGCAGTCAAGGCCACTTCATACGCCTCCAACCACCTGGCAATGTCATCCCCCTTGGTGTAGCTTGCTATCACCTCCTTGGGTAACCAGAATCTGGGCTCCTGCTGAGCCTCTGGTCCGCTGCCACCATTAGGACTTCCTGGCGCACTCAACTGCAATGCTTGTAGCTCCATTTCCTTGAGCTGCCGCTCGTGCGCTAGCTTCTTTTCCTCCAACGCTAATTTCTCTCTCTCCAAAGCAAACTGCCTATCTTCCCTTTCTCTCTCTAAAGCCAGATTCTTATCTTCCCTTTCTCTCTCTCTCTCGTGCTCTAACTTGGTAAGCTCCCACTTCAATCGCCTCTCTTCCCTCCTGTCTTCGTACTCCTGCGGTGACACACTCTCCCTAGATACATTGCTCCCTGCCCTGGGACGTGGTCCTGGCAACACATTATTTGATACATCAATGTTGAGCAAACCTGGGTCTTCCTGAGTATCCACCTCCCCGTGTGTGACCTGTTCCCCATCCTCTTCTTCCTCTGGGTGGGCCTCTACCCATGCCCTTAAGGCGGTACGGAGCTCTTCTTTAACAGCTCTCGTCTCCACAGGCACCCCCATCCCCTGACAAAACTCCCTTAACTGCACTGCCGTGTACTTATCAAGGCCAGCCAGCTGGAACTCCATTTTATCAGGTGAGGACCTAGATAACCTGGAAGAAAAATTCTAAGACGTGGCAACAATACTGGTTCAACACACTTTGATGCAAGCTAGACAGTGGTGAGCAATTGGGGTTGCTTGCAGCACGATAGGTGTCCAATTAATTGCAGCACACCCCGTTTCACTGGAGGGTGTTAAGTAGCTACAGGTCCTGGATCCCACCGCTCGGCACCAATGTAAGAACTGGGACCGCCAGTTCCCCGGGGGTTGCATGGCTCGAGCAGGAAGGCGGCCAGGGGCTTATGTGTAAAGCAGCCACTTAACACACATGTCCAGTAAAACACAGTGACGCAATAATGGAGACCACACTAGGTGTTGTATTTGAAAAATCAAGATCTTTTATATAGGCTTTCAATTAGAGCAAGGCATTGGTAATTCATTAGCATTTCAAATAAGCATTTCATGTATCATGTGCAGATTGCATTTCTTTTGAAGAGTAAGCATTTCAGTAAGGCTTTGCATTAAAATTACAGCTAGTTCATCTATGCAATGAAACGTTAACTGACCCCGCCTGTCACATCAAACTCTTTGACAGGCAAAGGGGTAATGGTATAAACCTGGAGGATCCTACAAGAAGCGACAATTATAATACATTTAAATAACACATCAAACCTCTCATGGTCACTTCTCCTAGAAAGGAATAAAACACATCAGCAAGTACTTTTCAGGTTAACAAAGAACTTCAAAGAACACAGCCTTAGTCATTTGTGACAAGCCTTTCTTCTTGTGAATGCGGGTCGTTTGCGACCCAGATCAGATCATCAGAATACTAAGGAAGCCCACCTCTGCAAGAAAATTTAGTACAGTGAAGTGAATCTCCCTCTCATTTCCGGCTTGTACATATGGTGCACTATGAGCAAATCAGGCTTGTAAATACGATTCATGAAGAGTAATTCAGGCTGGTAATTATGCAGCATGCTGAATAATGCAGGCAAAACGATTAAATGAGGCACATTCAGAACAGGGGGGCCAAAAAGACCCAGTCACAGTTAAACCCGGGGGAGGGGCGACCTCGGGCCTCTCTTGGCCTACCGCCCTCCTCCCCAGGGGGTTACCTCACTTCTTCGGCCCTCCGGGGCCCTTGCGCAGACTCAGGGGACCGGAGTAGGAGCTCCAGCACGTCCGGGGCCTCACCTGACCCTGTATGACCCGGGGGCAGTTCAGGAGCCCGGCGCTGGGGCAAGGCTGGATTAGCGTTTGGGGACAACCGGAGGGGGCTCTCAGGCTCCACGGCCCCCTCCGCGTCGATCTTGGGATTCCCTCGAAGGTAGGCAGGGGCGCGGGGCAGCAGCCAATCGCTGCCCGGCTTAGGTGGGGGCGCGGCCGATAACGCGGTTGCGTCTCCCGTCACATGATGAGGGACCAAGGCGGCTTCAGGCCTAGCGCGGACTGTCAGTTTCGATGCGGCGGCCCTCTCCTGGTATACGGGGGCTGCCGAGGGGATCAGGCCAGAGCGGCGCTCCAGCCAGAGGGTACTTCCAGGCCCAGCGCGGCCTATTGAGAATTACGGCGGCCCTCTCCTGGCATACGGGGGCCGCCGAGGGGGAATACACGCTCCCTCTGAGGAGATTCCTGCGGTGAGTTGGCCGGGCAATTGGCGCTTCAGTGCACAGCGCGGTGACGGCGGGTAGCGCTTAGGAGTGCTTCTCAGCGCTAGGGGCCGGCAGGGCAGGGAGGCAATTTCGATGATCTCTGACAGGGCAGGCACCCTTAAACACAGCGCTGGGCAGGAGGGCAAATTACAGTGCTCCACAACTTAGTCAGTCAGAACTGTGGCAGGATGAAGCAAATTATAGCGCTTATCACACAGTTCAGTCAGGGGAAGACAGATAGGCCCAGCTGAAGGCAGGGGATGCGCAGGGCAGGTCAGTCTAGTACCTTGTCTCATGAAGTAAGTCTCTTGGCGCTTGGATGATTCTGCGCCCTTGGTTGCTTGTTGCTTGAAGTTGCAGAAGAGAGGGGGGAATGAGTTGAGGGCCTGAAGAATTCCTCCTCAGTCACTGCAGATGGGCCCTGGGGTTCCCTACCACTGGGCGAGATCAGGGGGATAGCTTTGGACACCTCACTGAGCTTAAGAGGCAGCACCTAAATCCTGTCACTCCCAGTAGCATAGGTTCCTCACTAGGCCCACCCGCCTAAAACTCCTGCGTGGGTTCCCCAGGTCAGTGATGCCCCAACTGTCTAGAAAGTTTCCCCCCTTTTCCTTATATAGTGTCAGTTGGCAGTTGGCAGTGGCAGTTGGTACCTCCCCTATTCTGGAAGGTTCCAGGAGCTTCCCTCATTCTAACTATGGACACGGGCTGGGTGGCTGGTGTTGCAACAATGTATGGGGACCCAGCCTGCTCCTGGCAACTAGGGTGCTACACTAAAAAAAACACGCTGCGGTAGCAGGGGCCAGTGGCAGCCATGTTGAAAGTAGAGAGCACCTGCACCCTAACACAGGTTAGCTGTAAAAAGGTGCACGAAGACCTAAGAACCAACAAAAAATAGGTGGAAAAAATGAGGCTAGGGCGAAAAGTCACGGGGAAAGATCACCCTAAGGCTGACAGGTCTAACACACATGAACCTGTTTGGGAGTGGGCCACTGAACAAAAGGCGGTGTATGAGTCTAGCTCTCTGGACCCCTAGTGGCCCGCTTCTGGGGATTCTTCACAGCTGAGTCCCAAGGGTCAGCTGAGGTGGCATCTTGGATACTCAAGGGTGGAAGAAACACGGGAAGGTGCAGACCTTTGTTCAGATAAGGCATCTGCCCGGTAGTGGGCACCATGATGGCCAGCAGAAACAAATTGAATATTGTCTAAATACCCCTGGCACATCTCACCAAGGACCCTTCTATATTTACTGTCCTTCTATTGCTGTTGGGATCTTGCCAATTGTTATTTATCTTACATTATATGCCAGACCCCATTGGAGATGTCGTCAGACTGGAGTGGTACTTACATGGGAGGGCATCTCTTATGGGCCCTGATGGGTTTGTTGATCTGCTGTACCGGGTACAGAGCAGTCCATTGTATACTTTTATTTGGACACAGTATTGAGTTTTAGTTAGGGATGTTTTTTTGGGGCTGCTGTTACACAAGACCATGAATAGAATGGTCCCCTTTGGCAATTCTTTTGTGTAGACTGCTCAACAGATGCTTCTAATTTCTGAGGTACAGGGAGGGGGATTTGGGACTGTTTCTTGTTGGTTATTGGGTGCTTTACTGCTTTTTTGTGTATTCCAACTAAATAGTTCCTCTCCTCATTGCACAACATACATGGATTGCACCCCATATATACCTCACATTGATGGTTGATCATACTAGAATTCCCGCCCCCCACTCACTTTCACATTTTCTCCTAGAACATTAATGGGCTTCTAGATAAGCTCAAACGCAGATGTGTTTCTCTTACAGGAGACAGATATCATGGGGGACAACTTCCCTTTCCTGTATAGATATGGATTGAATAGGGTCTATCATGCAGGCTTCATTAGGGTGTCATGTGGTTTTGCTGGTTTGTTCAAGAATATATTCCCATTCAGTCCCACACTGACTTGGAATTACACTCAGGGGTGCTACGTGGCCATGGCCAGCTGGTTGGTGGGGTTCATTGAACTATGTGGTAAATGTATATTTGCCTCCCCACTAACATTCTCTCTGCACGAACACCTCAGTTGTCTGCACTCCCCACTCCCGGAAGGATGATTGATCATTGGTGAAGACTTTAATTGGATTGTGGATTGGGTAGTGGATAGATCTTGGATATGTGGAGGTGTTCAACAATGCCCCACCCCTTGACATGTTTTATGGATGTAATGGGCCTCTGTGAAACTGGTATAGGTTTCATCCTTGCCATAGTGGCTTTACCTTTTACTTGGATTTGCATAATTCCTATTGTAGATGGGATTATATTCTGTTCCCTGAAACAGTAATAACATTTGTATTGGGTTTTCCATCTTTGAATAGATGTGTTTCAGACCATTCATTGATTTTTCTAGCAAGACAACAGAGAGGGCAGTCATCGGCGCGGTCTGGGGCATTTCGATTTGGTGGCTGACCCCCGCGTTCCATTGAGAACTCACTGTCCCAAATGGACTCCATGCTGCCAGTGAGCGCTACCAGCGCGTCTGCATTTCTTTGGGATAATTCAAACCCAGTTAAGGAATTTGGCACTCAACCTTGACACCCAGAGCACACGTGTGCTTGCCACTGCGGGCTGATTGGAACCCCTATTGGCCTCCAGCATATTTCCAGCTCAGACCATTGCTACCACCCTTTTCCTGAGGCTTGTCACAAGGTATCCCCTCATTTAGCAACTGCATTACACTTCATAATCTCTCTCTCAGGCTCCTTGATCTCCTTGAGTCTTGATGATGATCCCACCATTTTTTTGGGGATCTAAACACCATAGACTTTAAATATATAGACCCTGTGTATTTGTTGAGAACCTACTGCAATGAGCTGTGCTGTTCATGTGTTTGCTGATACACTTGCTGATCACCATTTATCACTTGAATGCATCACCTCTAAAGAGAGCATTGAGCATGTTTATCTTGCACCAATATTCACTGCTCTGCTTTGTGTCTTGAAATTGTTTTTCATAAACTCCATTGAATACATTTTATTTGTCATTTGGTTATTTGCACCTAAAGTATTATTACTAGGGATCAGTGTATTTTTATAGTTAATACCCCGGTGATCTTTGGGTTTTCCTTGGTGAAATATTATGACCCCTACTTAAACCAAGAGCTACTTTTCGCAGAACACTGGCTCAGTGAGATCCCAGGTGGTTCTTTGGGTGGTCTCTAAGGCAAATAAACGCTATGGGAGTATTAGCCATGTAGCAGGTTGGAACAGAGAGTGAATGTTAGAAATTGCTGCCCAGACTACCAGCGTTTGAAGCTGGAGCACCAGCATCACCTGGCCCCTGCTCTAACCCTACCTTGTAATGTTTCCCATCTTAGAATCAAAATTTGGCAATTTCTGCTGGGGTAGACACAGTCAGTGTGGTAGACCACCCAAAGCTGAGGGTACCAATGTGGTAATAAAGTTTCTAAGCTGTTGCACTGGTTATGTAGACACAGGGATTCACCTAAGTATATATCCACTATTCATTGTGCTGATGGCCAACTGACTGTGGGTCAGCAGGTAATAGCCAAATTTGCCATACATTAGTCTTCTCTTGAGGCTAAATGTGAATCCTGGCACTCTGAGATGTTAACAGACTTGGTCAGAGACCTGACATTTTTCTTCCTCTTTGATGGTCAGCAGGCTTGACCAGAGGGCATAGTCACTGAAGAGAAGTTGACGGAGGCTCTATCTCAGCTTCAGTGGGGAAATCACCAAGCCCCAATGGACTCAATGTCAAGTTTTAATTATGGATTAATACTCAGTACCTTCAATCAGGGTGATAATCAACAAGTTATCAGAGCTTGGTATACTACCAAATAATCTTCAAATAGCTGACATTGTGTTGATTCCAAAACTAGCAGCCCCACCAGATTGATGTGGGTCATACTGGCCAATTTTGATCAGTAACATATAGCTAAAGTTGTTCGCCAAGGTTCTGGTGACTCCTCTCTTGGAACTGATCAGCTCCTTGATTCATTGAGACCAGTGCAGGTATATGCTGGGGCTATCTACTAGGCATATTGTCCGTAGTCTTCCCAACCACTGGAACGGGTGAACAGGTTGCAATATCCCTTAGATCTTCTCATGATCAACTTTGAAAAAGCCTTTGATTCAGTGTCCTGGGATTATTTATTTTGCGATTCTTCAGAAGACCACCTTTGGAACCACCTTTATTTGTCAGCCTATTTTACATGGGCTTGCGGCGGCAGTTCAGCTAGGCTCCAATCTCTCTGTGGAGTCCCCTGTCAAGAGTGGTAACAGGCAGGGGTGCCCCCTTTCTGCCCTTCTCTTTGAATTCGCCATTTAGCCCCTTGTGGCTTGGCAACCAGTGGATGTCCTGGTACAGGGGTTAAATTGACTGAGGGAAATCTCAGATCGGGTCTGGCTTTATGCATGAAGCTAGATACAGAAGATCCCTTCAGATACTACTCATTTTTAGTAAACCTTCCAGGCTCACAGTGAACTTATCTAAATTGGTGGTGTATCCAAAACAAGCTGTTCTGGAAAAATTTAGATGGGCCTCTGCACTGACAGTTTTGCAGGGTGGCTTTAAATATCTAGGAGTGTATAGAATCACTGATGAAAGTAGAGCATGTGAAACTAATATTTTAACTCAAGTTTACGGGCTCCAGGCTGATATCTCTTTTGATCTCCTTTGCCTCTCTCTCTCTGTGGAGCTGGCATATTTAAAATGGTGTCTTTAGTGTTCCTTCCTTATCAGCTACAATGTATCCCTATGAGATTCTTCAGGCCGTTTTATGCATATTACATCATTGACTGCCTTTGACCTGGTTCCCCGGGAAGAGCTTTGGAGGGTACTCTATGAGATGGGACTACCTCCTTACATCTTGTCCCTTCTCATTAGCCTTCATACCCACACCTATGCACAAGTCCGCTGGGGTAAGAACGGAGAGCTCACCGAGAAGATACCAGTGTCTAGGGGCGTAAGACAGGGCTGTGTCTTGGCTCCCACCCTCTTCTCGCTATATGTGAACGGGGTGGTCAAACATCTTCAGCAAGAACCAGCCGACGCCCCCTGCCTCGGAGGAGTCCGCATCCCCACCCTACTCTTTGCGGACGACACGCTCCTGATTTCAAAGACCCCACAAGGCCTACAGAAATTGCTAACACGATTTCAGGAGTTTTGTACAGCAAAAGGGCTAACAATAAATGTGGATAAAACAAAATACTTAGTCCTAAACCCTCCTAAGAAACTGGGCCGCCCACCGTCACTTAACTCGATCCCTTTAGAAAAAGTAGCGGAATTCGACTACCTCGGCATTCGAATCACGGATAGGTTGTCCTGGGCAAACCACATTGAAAAAATGGTCCTCAACCATAGGAGAGTTGGAGGAGCCCTCATGAGGGAGTTCAGGGCCTCACCTAGGAGATCTCTTAGCCCTGTAATCGACATCTACAAGGCTAAAGTTGTGTCATCAGCCTTGTATGGGGCTGAACTGTGGGGCCACTGTCGAATGGACACCCTAGTGACAGCGGAGAGTAAGCTACTGAAATCCATTATCTCCGTTCCACTGAGCACTCCCTCTGTACCAGTGTGGCTGGACACGGGCTGTAAAAATATCAAAGACCAGGCCCAACTCCGGCCGCTCCTACTATGGACACGAATATGGAGGGCCGAAGAACTAAAGTCCTACGCTGATGCCCTGGGGGATATAATGAGCCTGGGGGGTTGGGCAAAGATAAGATGGTTAAGTGAAACTAAAAACCTCCTGGAGAAGATCGGCCTAGGAGATTGCTGGCCATCACGTTCAGCCCCTCCAAAAGAAGTGGTTAAGAAACATTACTGGAAATGGATTTCGGAGCGTTTAAGTACAAACTCCAACCATTGCAAATCCACGGTTGCCTTTTTACAAATTAAAGACATTGCTGCCTTTGAACCCTACCTGGACATGATCACCATCCCCTTTGACCGATCACTTTATTTTAAATTCAGAGTTGGATCCCTCCCAGTAGGTGCTGTGGTATCGAAATGGACATCAGCGGGCCGCACTTCCCCTAATTGTGCATGCTGCCCGAGCAGGGTTGAGTCCATTGCCCACGTTCTATTCGAATGCCCGGATTATTCAAGGCCTAGGAGCTCTTGGCTGAAACCTCTATGTCGAAATATGGGCACACGGAACCACCTAGTAGCCTTGCGTATCCTAACCACAGACACTTCTCCCCCTTTAGTGTGTGGAATAGCAAAATTTTTAAAGCAGTTTTGGCTTATTCGTTGTAAGAGATTGTCAGTAGCTGTTTAATTCATTTTTTAGCTAATTTATTAACGGGCATTTCACGCCCTTTTATCCCTCTTAAATGTGTTTTATACTGGCTTCTTGTACGGCATGTTTTTCTATTTTTGATACTGTAATGTTTGTATTCAAATGTGCTTACAAGATATCTTGCATATCGAATAAAAGCTTATGACTGACTGGCATATTACATCATTGCTCAAGGTTTTTTTAGGGTGGTAAAGCAGCAATTGAGTTTGGGCTTCACCCCCCACAGCTGGACCCCGCATTTTCAACATAGGGATTGGCTATGGGTACAAGCACTTTTTTCATAGTCTATATGGGGACCATATGCAGCCTTCAGTTCCCCCGGTGATGAGAAACTCTTGTGAATGACCCTTTGGGTATGTTGAATGTTACAATTGAGAAACTAACTTTGGGTAGGTGCCATGCTCAAATATGTGACAGATCCCAAGGGTTTTTGGGGCTGGTATCTAATAGGTATCTCTATGTTGGGGATGTGATCATGGGGCCTTGCAAGGTCTCATTTGACCAGCTGCAGACTTCCTCCCACCTATATAAACAGCAATTGTTTGATACCTCCAACTCCATCATATCCTGCATTCACATTTTGCTCATCTTGATGAGCTACCTCAGTTCAACCCCTTAGAAGACAGATGACTAAGAGGCAAAGTTGGGTGCAAAGAAATATCTTTGATTTATCGCACTATTGTCGCCAATGCACCTGACACATTTGAGTCTCTGTGGTTGACCAGGGGGAGGGATCTATCGATGAGATTAGGACTGGCAGGACACCACCATAGTCACCAGGGTTGTTGCAGTGTATGTATATTGCAATTCAGTATAATGCAAGTGTGGATACTGCATAGAACCTTCATGACTCGAGCTAAACTATGGTGCTTTGGGAGGGTTCATCGCCTGAATGTCTTAGATGTGGAGGTCAAAGGGATGACTTCTTTCACACTATTTGGTCACGTCTTGTGCTTCACACCATCTGGATAATTGTGCTGAGGACATTGAGTGTGGTTATGGATTGGTCCTTGGCACAGAACCTAGACCTGAACTACTCCACATTGATGGATGCTAACAGTTTCATTTGTGTAGTCTTAGTTTTATGGGTCTTGCCTTTGAACGAAATGCCAGAGTTCCTCATCAAGGGAATGTTTAAGGCTAAGCATTTCTAAAGGTGACATCTCTGTAGAAATCATTGACCAGTGTAATCAACAGTGAGAAAACAACCCCACACTTTAAATTTGAGTATTACTCGGTTTTAACTTGTTTCATCTGCAGACTTATTAGTAGTACAATAGTACCATCATACTATGCTTGATACACAGGAGATTCAGTTGTGTGAGAACATTTTGAAAAAAGAGTGGGCAAATGGTGCATTTTTAAGCAAATGTGAGAAAGCAAGAAGGCGAATAAAGCAATTGTGAAAATGTAGTTATGACATCAATAAAGAGATTTCATGAAGCTCTTTCATGGCAGTTCATAACTCACTGTGCTCAATTATGACCAGATACAAACCCAAAATTTCAAAGGTCTTGGGTGTGCCCTATCTGCACTCTGTTTGTTGCCAAAATCCAAGAAAAGTGTAATAAGGGGACTTCTTGAAGGAACACAGATATGTGATCTGATAAATGTAATCTCTTCCACTGTTAACTTCTGGGTATCCGCATACCCCTAGACTTCAGCACCTAAAAGGGCAGCACCCAGTGCTATGGCTCGATATACTTCCAAAGCTGGGGATATGGTTCATTGTGTTGCCCTGCCCTTGTGGGGGGTCAATATTAAATATTACCCAACAAAGCAATCAACTGAGAGTTGATTAATAGCACCAATTAGTAAGCAGATATTGGAGGAAAAAAGTAAAATACATTCGACATAATAAAGCAGTTAATTTTGAACCTGTAAGCACACAGTTAATTAGTGAATTATGCCGCTTGCCATATACAAGGAGACATGCTAATTCTGCAGCCATCATGGTAACCTTGCATGAACATACTGTACAAGATAGATTTTCCTTAAGGGCAGATTTGCTTTGTAGGACTTCATTATGCAATTTATCTTGGGGGAGACTGGGGTGAGCAGACTTATAAACAGAGAGTAGCACTTTGTAGTGGAGACTTTTTTTAATGGAGTTTTATATAGCTCAAACGTGACCCGGTACAGGTATCAGAGCGCTTTACATTGCACCAGTTGCGGTACATGAGGATACATTCATTTTTGTTAGGCACTGGGAGATTAAGTGATTTGCCAACAATCACAGGATGTTCAACTTCATTGCTGAGACTTGAACCCGGTTCCCCGGATATGAGGTCCTTGCACCATGGTCCATTCCCACCTCAAACCTACCAATGTAGTCATTGTTATGCAACGTCTTGAATTACTTTTCTACTTTGTACAAAAACTAAGAATTTCTGAAATTAACAATATTTCATGGGTTGCAGGATAACTGAAAACATGGCAGCCATCATGCTACTGGTCTTCTCATGAGTTATTGAAAGCGCATGACTGTCTACGTCAGTGACTATGGCTGCCTATTTATTACTTATTTCATGAAAAATCTGTAAATAGTGAAACAAATCCTGATCTATATTAATTTTATTTTAAGAAGGAAACACCATAGTTGCTACATGGATATTCAGGTAGCCTTAAGGTAGAAGTGTTCTTTAACTATATAGTATGGCTGTCCTTTATCAGTTTCTATAGTTGTTTATGTGTCCTATAACTTGTGGTTATTACTGTCCCCTACTACCACAGTTGCACAGCCAAGTTTCCATTTACTCCTCCAATGCTGACGTCGCTATAGTTAAGCTCCAGATATGCTGTGTCACATGAAATCAACACATTTCACACTGTCAAACCTTGATGAGCCAATGTCGGAAGCATATGAGTTGGACATTTCTGGCACATGTGTGAAGGCTCAGCACTAATGGCATGATCAAAATGCATTACAGGATTTACAATCTCACCAGGCCATCTGAGGAAGGTGGTTGTAGGGGGTATTTGTTGTGATTTTTGGCCTGGGTAGAAATAGACACTTTTCTTAAGTTCCCATTCTCTTCATGATGACTTAAAGACCACCCCTCCTAGGTCCTTCAAAGTTACAACAGGCTGTGATGTCAAAAAATCATGCATAACTGGATGGCGATCTCCCATTTATGCACCCTCATAGGCCTTCCTCCTCCCTCACACTGTGGGAAATGTGTGTATGTGCACATGCATGCATGCATGTGTGCGTGCATGTGTGTGTGTGGGGTGGAGGGGGCATTAGGCTTGAACTCTTCCTCTCTTCAGTCACTATTGCTATGGGTTCCAAAGACTGCAGCAAAAAGCATTCCGAGTAGACTCTGGCCCCGCAATGTTTTTATTGCCACCTATTTGCCAAATCTTCACAACTCTTCTCAAGCAACATGTACTTTGTATACACAATCTTTGTGTATAATTTATGGAGACTCCATAAGGTGGAAGGCAGCCTTCCACACTGACTCACTCCAACAGCAGTGTGGTAATAAAAACAAACATAGCTGCATGAATTCACAGTCACCAATGAGGAACTCACTGATTAGTAATTAAACTTATTTTTATTTACCTCTGTCCTGTGGAACATAAGGTAACTCAGCTGACTCAGCTCAGTCTTAATTGAACCACACCAGAATGGGGGAAAAACAAGAAAGTGGGAGAGAGAGAGTGCCTCTCCTCCCACCCTGTGCTCCCTAACAGGACGCTGATGAACACACACAGCCAGGAGGCCCTAATCAAACCACCACGTCTCTTACAGGAGCACCAGAATTGGCTCGGGCAGGGGGCCTCACTGCTCATTACTGAGACCAGGGCTTGTGGCTTTGAGTCACCCATGGCTCACTAAGGCGTAGGTGTAGACACCTCTAGTGTGCATATTGGGTTGGTCAGAGAAAGGAGGCCGTCCAACCCGACATGCGCACTTGGTGCCAGGTGCACGCAGCACACTGCCACTGAGAACATTTTCTGTCACTATTACTGTCTGTATCAATATAAGCACCAACCCCTCATGTCTGGCCGCACTGGCTTCTCAAGGACCTGCCTCAGACACTCTTCTACAGTCTTTACTGCGGCCCCTTGGTTTGCTTTCTGACTGCTGAATTACCATGTTGCTGGTCTGAAACTAAACCGGCCAGTCATTCCGGCTGGCTTCTGATGGGCTCAAGGAGCCCGCCGGCCTGTCTGAACCGGCTTACTATCCCAAAGGGTGTTTGGGGGCCCCAGCAGGGCCCCCTTGTGTGTTCGGCCTCCAGTTGAGGGCTGAGGGAGCACTGATCCCTGCAACTTGAGTTACCTGCCACGGGGTGCAGGGATGAACAGCACCTCCCATTTCCCTATGGGAGCATGTATTACTGGCGGTTTACGGAGTAATGCAAGCTCCAAATGGGAAAAGTGTTCAGTTGCATCCTAATTAATCGGTCAGGACTGTCGACCAGAGGTGGTCAGTCCCAGGACTGAGATGGTGTCCCAACATAGAAATTAAGCCCTTAATGTTTTATTTTACGGGCCCATGGAGCCAAAATATGAATGAGGCAATGCCCCATCATTCTAACCGATGCACCGCCACAGGAGATCTGTCATTTTTTGGTTGCACATGTGAGCTACAAGGTGCATGTCTGGAACTTATCAATCATGTTTTAGCCAAATTACAAATGATTACCTGGGTGCTCTATGTAATTGCTTGCTCATAAGCTAATTTGTGTTTTTCATTGCTTTGTAATGATTTCCCTTCCAACGACTTAACACAGTGTGTTAACTGCAAACTTAAGATGTGCTACAGGTACCTCAAACAGTTAGCACAATATTCTCATTTAACAAATGCTATGACTAAATTTTGTATAGATCCAATACATATATTACATTATGTCCTACGGACTGGGAACCACTCTCATCGGAATACACCCCTAAACTCACACCTCATTCACATGCTCATCACTCATATCACTGAAACATACTGCACACACTCATACACATCCCAGTACAACACTGCATACACAGATGGAAGCAAAAGGGGTGAATCATCAACCCTCAATGGCTGTGCTGGTGACTGGGATGTCACACCACCCGGCCGACGTACATTTCAGTGGAAATTGCTGATAATCTCCATCTTCTTCAGGACCAATAATTCATGATTTGATATGGGTGTGGGATAGGGGATCTTCTAAAACTGGGCCAACGGGCCTGCAGTGTAACACTCCAGCTGGAGTGTTTAGAATGGAAGGAATGCTTTTGCTCTCATATGGGCTGACCTCTGATATGAGTCTCATAAATCGTGTGTATCCCAACGGGTATGGCCGATACAGGAAAAAAGCTTGTGGTGTGACAGGAAGTGACCTCTGATATGCATAACTCATGTCACATATTTCTCCCAGTCGAGGTTCATTCCTTAGTGTATGCTTAGTGTCTTCAGACTCTGGTTAAAAAGGGTAATACCACAGCGGACTTCCTGGTCCTAAATCGCTTATAGCAGGTGTCCCTATGAGCGACCCAGATTCTGGAATGTGTGGAGGCTCCTTGTTCTTCAATCAATTACACGTCCATATGTTCAACCGGAGAGAATTGCTAAAAGTTAGTGACATAGAGGAGACTGGTGTGTAGTGTCATAGAGTGGAATGGTGCAGAGCGGAGTAGAGTGTTGTAGGGTGGAGTGGTAGAGAGTGTTGTGTATTGAAGTGGCATAATGTGGAGTCACATAGAGGGGCGTGCAGTGGAGTGGCATGGAGTAGAGTGTATTGGTGTAGAGTGCATTGGCGTAGAGTGTTTCAGAGTTTAGTGGCATAGCGTGCAGTGGCATTGAGTGCAGTGGAATTGAATTCTGTGGTGTGCAATGCAGTGTCATAGAATGCAGTGATGTAGATGAGAGTGGTGAATAGTAGAGAGCAGTGGTGTAGAGAGCAGTGGTGCAGAGTGCAGTGGCGCAGAGTGCAGTGGCATAGAGTTGAGTGATGCAGACTGGAGTGACATAGAGTGGCGTGGAGTGCAGTGGCATAGAGTGCAGTGGTTTAGAGTGCATTGGCAGAGAGTAGCATGGCGTAGAGTGAAGTAGAGTGGTGCAGAATGGAGTGACATAGACTTGAGTGATGCAGAGGGCAGCGTAGCCAAGTAGAGTCAAGTGGCTTAAAGTGCAGATGCGTAGAGTGCAGAGGAGCGTCAAGTGGCATTGAGTGGTGCAGAATAGGGTAGCATAGAGTGGTACAGAGTAGAGTATTGTGCCATATAGTGCAGTGGCATAGAGTGCAGTGGTATAGAGTGGAGTATCATAGAGAGGAGGAGTAGTGAAGAGTAGAGTGTCATAGAGTTCAGGGGCAGACAGTGCAGTGTTGCAGAGTAGAGTTTCAGAGTGTAGTGGTGTAGAGTGTAGTAGAGTGGCACAGAGAGCAGTGCCGTAGAGTACAGTGATACAAAGTAGAGTGCAGTGGAATACAGTGCAGTGGCATATAGTGAAGTGGCACAGAGTGGCATAGAGTAGATTGTTTCAGACTAGAGTGAAGTTGTGTAGAGCGGAGTGGTGTAGGATAGTGTACAGTCACGCAGAGTGTTATGGCGTAGTGTAAATAGGTGTAGAGTGCAGTGGTATAGAATGCAGGGGTGCAGAGTAGATTAGAGTGGGGTACAGTGTATTGGCGTAGCGTGCAGGGGCATAGCGCTGAATGTTACAGAGTGAAGTATATTGGCATAGAGTGCAGTGGCATAGAGTACAGTGTTGCAAAGTGGTATAGAGTGGAGTTGTGCAGAGTTGATTGATGTGGCCTAGACTGGAGTGGTGTAGAGTGCAGTGGCATAGATTGCAGTGGCAGAGAGAGCAGTGGTGTAGAGGGAAGTGGTATAGATTGCAGTAGTTCAGAGTGCAGTGGTGTGGAGTGATACAGAACAGAGTGGAGTGGCATAGAGTGCAGTTTTTATGGTCTGGTAGAACACTGCCATTACAGACTACACATTTTTTTATTAAAACGACCATTACATTTGTAGGACAGATACAGTTTTACTAATAAAACTATACAGTGCACAGACAAAAATGTGTGGAAGTTGCATTACCTAGTGTAATGATTTGTTTTGATCATATTAAAGTATTTGTTTCTAACACACTGCAGCAATAACAAAAAATGTGCTTCATTTTTGTTCCCAATACTGATATTTTCTGAAATACTTACACAGTTCATTTAAATGTTGTTGTGTGCTAGACAAAACTCATTCCTACCCTCAGTATCCAACAAGATTTTCACATAAATCCTCTCCCTTTGAAGTCAGAGAAAGAAAAGTATACAAGCTCCCTCATAAGACAGCACCTGACATTTAACCCGAGTCTTTGAATGCACAGCACAAGTGACTAGATAAGACCCGGATTTACAGGAATGTTTACAGAAAAGGAGCACTTCGAGGATACTATAAACAAGGTTTGGGCATGGGAAGGTACAAACTCAAGCTGGCCAGCCTAAAACAAATAAAGCCAGCAAATGGAAAGCAAGACATGTAAGTTACAAACCACAAAGCCAATATCAAGAAATGGGCAGATTGCATTCTTAGGTCAACTTTCTGAATGCCCACAAGATATCTTAAGGAAACCAGACAGCTGTGCGGCCTGGAAGGCTGTAACATAAAAATGGCTTGTGCCTCCCACTTCAATAGCATTCTCTGTCTCTTCAGAACATTTCTGATCAACCATCTCCTTTTTTAATAATAAGAACATCTTTACCAAGCATTACTGTTGCAACACGTCACTTCACTCACATTGGATAGTAAACCAGCATATACCATATCATTATATTATTTGTACACTGCACATGCACATCACCATCTTTCTCACTTCTGCGTGTACTTTTAATGCTGTATGTGCGACTGTAATTTCTTACTTTGCCCCTTAAACAAAGCTCTGAGAAGCAACCCTGTATCCACATACCACAACGATCTAACGCATGGCATAGATACATAGAGTAGATTAGAATTATTTCCCCTCAGGCATAATTTTCATGCTTCATTCTTTTTGATCAGACTCATTATGTAAAGGTTGAAATCTTTCTGCAGCAGCAATAATTTCTTCTAGATGTAATATTCATCCAAAAGCCCTTAAACCTTCACTTTCAGAACAGTGTATTCTGCTGGAAATTTTATTACTATTGGTTTAATTACCACATAACACTAATATCTGCAAACTTTGGAGTGGTTAAATCTTTGCCTATTGGACAATTGGACCATACATTGACTTGTCTAAGCTTTGATGAAAAGACAGTGCTATATAAAAACAATAACAATGATTACCTTATGCTTTGACCATAATGTGACCTGCCTAGCTATGTTTCTTTTATATAAACACATGGTAAACGACAATTATTGTATAAAACCTGTATCCACTTTTCTGTTTAACAGCCTAGGACATCGTCATGGTCATGGGTTCGACTGACACCCGATTGGCGGTCCCGACCGACTAATTAGGATGCGACCGAACATTGGTCGGTCTAATTCCTATACTTAAAATAGGAGCATGAATTTTGGGAATAAATCGGACAGAATGCATGCTCCCATTGTAAAATAGGAGGTGCAGTTCATCCCTGAACCCGATGCCAGGCACCTCAAGGTGCCTGCCGTGGGGTGCAGGGATCAACAGTGGGGCACCGCAGGAGGCTGTGCACCCAGGAGGCCAAGCTGGGGTACCCCAAAGTCGAGTTCCGACAGCCTTTCTGTGTCAGAAAATGCATGCACAGAAAGGCTGTCAAAACCTGACTTCTTAATTACTGGCCGTATTCTGACTGGCGAACGGGCTCTCCGAGCCCGCCAGAAGCCAGTCGGAATGATCGTTCAAATTCCTTCCCAACCACCTCCATCGTAATGAGGTTGTCGGAAAGGAATTCGACCGGCATATTACGATGCAGTCGGAAGAGCTCCGACCGACATTCAGAGCCTTTTCTGACTGCATCGTAATCACCCCCCAGTTGTGACACTACCAGCTACATGTAATAAGAAAATGAGGTAACCTATGAACTGTAATAAGCTACCACAGTTAAGTGATGATGTCACTATACCTCTGCCAGGAGACAGTTGAATGGCTGGTGAAAGAGCAGAATTAGAGATGCAAAAACAAAAACTAACAGGCTCTTGCAAACTTTTTTTTTAAATTGGTATTAGCAGAATGGAGCCATATGTGAGCTGCATGTTTAATTTTTGCACAGCTGATTGGCCAATATTGGAATGCTGGAATATATCTGCATGTTACCACACATTCTAAACTAGAGCTATTTTTGGAAGTGATTTGCCTTAGACTGCATATAATATGTATTTGGTACAAATCGTTAGGTGTGAATTTGGTGTGTTTCTTACCGCTTTTATTCTATATATTTGCAGCTATAATTGTTCATAGGGAGGAGTGGGAGTCAAAGAATTACTATGGGGGAAGGGTATTGGTGTAAGCACGTAATATAAGCAATAATATACCCTCATTCTATGTTAAAAGACAATTGTTAATCGTTTCAGTATTCATGACCCTGTAAATGAGACTGAAATTTGGCCTAATTTTTCCATATGGTCATGGCATTCCATGTTTGCTTGCACTAGCCTTATAATGTGGAACACCTTCCTGCACATAAACAATCAAAGGTGCTTTGCTGTTTCCATGTGTGCTGCACAACGCAGCACACAAGGAATCAGCAAAAACTAGGGGAAAATAAACATTACTGCTCGTAACGCCAGGGTAAGACCAGGTTTTCCCTGGTCTTAATTTTGGTGCTGCCCCATATTTACACTGCACTTGTAAATATGGGGCAGCTTCAAAATTAATCGGTGTGGCAGTGGAACACCCACAGCAACACACATTGCCCTCTTCTATCACGCTAACTGTAGCATGAAAGGGTGCCTTATTTTCAAGGCAGCGTTAAGCCACGTTCAGTGGCTTAACACTGCCTTGTAAATAAGTTGAAACTCCTATCGGCCACCGCAACATCTTTAAAAGTGACGTTGTGGCACCGATAGGGGGTTGTAAATATGCCCCTCTGTTTAGCATATCTCAGCATATTGAGGGCTTTCGCAACTTCTGTGAAACAACAGGGAAAAGTATTCACACCATCATATGTACCTGAAGAATCACATTTCAACCCCATCTCCTTGCAATATAATAAATGCTCACTGTCAGGCTCTAAACTAATAACACTCTGCAAAGTCATTCATATTACAAAAACTACAAAAGCATTCATTTTGTATATTGAATCTTGTACTCTAATGTTGTTGTAGCAACACATGAATGCAATCTCAACAGACATCATTGATAGGATGTAGCCCTTCTTTAATAAGGCTGCGTATACAACATCCAGAAATAAGCCATAAAAATCACACAAATGAAAACAATCTCAGCAAAAACAAAATATTTGTTGAACTACTGCCCCACTTTTTTACCTACATTTTCTAAATCAAAACCATAGAAGGCAAGGTGACATTACAGCTTTGTTGCATGTTGTTGACTTGCATCCTGGGCTCATTAGTATGATTTAGAATAATAAATCAGAAGTCCCCCAAATTGAACATTTTTCATAATGAATATAGGGCTTGAATTAGCATGGTAAATTTGAAGTTTTCCACATTAAGGGCCTGATTTTGATGTTGGTCGGAAACAGGTTTTAAGTCCGACTGCCTAATTTCAATCTAGGCGGTCGAAATTGAAACCGGCCGGTCATACTGGCTGTCTACCGACGGGTTCAAGGAGCCTGTCGGGCAGTCGGAACCGGCACGTTATCCCTATATGACGGCGTTTCTGACAGGCTTTACATGTAGGGCTTTCAGACATGGAAAGCCTGTCGGAAAGTGACTATGGGGGCACCCTTCTCTCTACAGCCTCTGTTTTGGGGCTGAGATGGCACCTATGGTGCCCCCTGTTAATCTTGGCACCGTGTGGCAGGCACCTTAAGGTGCTGCCAGGCGGTGCAGGGGTTAACAGAATATCCCATTTCTCTATGGAAGCTTGTGTTACGGCTGGCTTATGGCTGCAGCACAAGCTCCCATAGAGAAATGGGAGTATGTGACCACACCATGTCCGGGTGTATTGTAATACTGCGGTTGGGAACGCCGACTGGAGTCAGAAGGTCCCGAATCCACTATGAAATCGGTCAGAGGCAACTCACACCGACATCATAAACAGGGACTAAATATCTTCCTCTACGAGTTTAGGGTTGGAGTTAGAATGGTAAATCTGAACTCCCCAAAATTAAACACTTTCCTCAATGGATGTGCGATTTTAGTAAGAGTGTTAAATCTGAACTGCTCAAAGACTGACACTTTCCCTAATGAATCGAAAGTCTCCAAAATTAAACACTTTCCCCAAAGAACGTGGGGGCTGGAGTTAATATAGTAAATCAGAAGTTTCCAAAAAAGCTCCATAGTGAGTGTTGGGGTGGATTAAAATAGAAAATATTAAATCCGCAAAATTAAACATTTTCCACAATGGGTGTGGGGTTGAAGTTAGAATAACAGTCCTGAAGTCCCACAAATTAAACAATTTTCTCCAATCAGTGTGCGGTTGGAGTTAGAATAGTAAAAAATAGGCGTGTGTGAAAGTTGATTCATTTCCTTTATTGAAATTATTCGATATTGCCCAAAAATGATGTACAATTTGGCCACCATATGCAAAAGGACAATCATGTATTTTGGACTATTTTTTGTATGTGAAATGCACTTTCATATGATTCTTGGTTGCAAGGACACATTCCGATAAATAACTAGGGCAAAATTGCATGTGACGTTAACAGCCAAACATGTTCTGTTTATTCATGTTGTTCTCATGGTCCCACTCTAGGATTTGTACCTGACCAACAACTGAGTTATGTAATTTGGCTGAATAAAGTATTCTTGGGCATTTTGCGTAAACAAGAGTTAGAATAGTAAATCTGAAGTCCTCAAAGTTAAAGCCCTAGTCAGTGCGGGGTTAGATTTAGATAATAAATATAAAGGACATAAGGTAAATCTTTTCCGAGATAGTCTGGGGTTGGAGTTAAAATAGTAAATAGGAGGTCTCCCTGATTAAACACTTTCCTCTATGAGTGTGGGGTAAGTTTGGTAAATCTGAAGTTTCCAAAATTAAACACTTTCCCAAATGGCTGTGGGACTGGAGTTAGAATAGTAAATCAGAAGTCTCCAAAAATTAATTATTTGCAGGTTCGTTTGTGAGGTTGAAGTTAGAAAAGTAAATAAGAACTCCCAAAAATGAAACTCTTTGTGGGAGTTGGAGCAATTTCACAGTCCCCCAGATTTAACATTTTCCACACTGGGTGTGGGGTTGGTGTTAGAATAGTAAATATGAAGTCCCCAAAATTAAATGCTTTCCTGCCTGAGTGTGTGCTCGGATTTAGAATATGAAATGTGAATACCCCTAAATGAAACACGTTCCCCCAATGGGTGTGGAGTTTGAGGGAAGAATAGTCAGTCTAAACTCCTCAAGATAAAACACTTTCTCCAATGAGTGTGAGCTTGTAGTTATAACAATAACTATTACATCCCCAAAAATGAAACACTTTCCCCAAAAAGTAATGGGTTGGGGAAATACAGTAACAACGATCAAACACTTTCCACAATGAGTGTGAGGTTGGAGTTAGATTAGCAAAACTGAAGTACCCAAAATAAAATACTTTCCCCAGGAGTCTGTCGGGTGGAGTTAAAATAGTAATTAGGAATTCCACAAAGTTTAACATTTTAACTTAAAATCATTGGGTCGCAATTAGAATGCTTAATATAATCTTCCCCAAATTAAACACTTTGCCCAATGAGGGTTGGTTTGGAGTCAAAATATTTTTTGAGATAGCTCCAGCCAAAAATAGTTTGAGATTAAACAATGGATAATAGCAATGATAGAACAGAGATAGAGGGAACGAAAGAGAGAAAGTGCAGTCTAGAGCCTAGATCCTTCTGGCTCGTATTCAAACCACCAAGGGACAGTAGCTCCATTACCCTCTAGGAACCTAAACAATTCTGTATGCTATGTTGACCTCTATCATGCAAATAACACGATAGATATCACTGGAATAGCTTGTGCTATAGTGTGAGGTATTAGATTACTCAATATGTTGTTGTTTCAAACATTAACATTAATATAAGTTAAACTGTTCAAGTATGTATTCCATTGGTCATGTATCACCTTTTTGTGTTATGCCTTGTCTCGATTTACAGTGTACAATTCAGTAACCATAAAAGATCTTTGATTACTGAAGACCTTTCCCAGATATGTTAAAGATTTAAGGTGATATTTTGCATTCAAAAACTAGTACAGGCGATTCTTTAAATAGTATTCTAATACCCCAGCCCTCCTGATATGATCTGGGTGCCTCTTACCCAGTGGTGGCTCGCAGACGGAGTGCTGCGGGGCGGTGGGGCAGAGTGAGGGAGGGGCAAGGTAGGGAGTAGTGGAGTCAGACATACGAAGGCAAGGAGTAAAGGAAATAAATAAAACTATTTACCTTGCACTTGTTGCATCGCCGAGTTGGATTTGGATTAGTATAATTTACTATTTCAACTCCAGTCTGTGCAATAGTAGGGAAGATGTTGGATTTTAAATCAAACAACTTATGCCCCCTACAGCAAGTTGTTGTAATGGCTTGCATTGTAATGGTTTGCTATGTAACAAAGCGGTCGTTGTAATGACCGCTTTGTAATGGCATGCGATGTATCGCATGCGTTGTTTCCCCTTTTACCCTCTTTTGTAAATAATGAACACACTCAAAATAGCACTTACATACGTTTTAAAATGTTTATTTTAAAATCCTAATCTAGTATGTAAAAGGTTACTGGTAACTACACAGAATGCAAAAACTAATGCAACTAAGTATATTGTGGTCAGTAAAAACAGCAAAAACATTTCTACCATGGTTTTTGAGTTGTTGTCATTCTAACACTCTCGCTCTATTTCAACCAATGTGCGAATTCTAGCTGAAGTAGTAAACAACAAGTCTGTATTTGAGTTTGTTGAGATGAATTACATAGCCAACCTATGTTTTCATCATGAAATAGAAAGTCAGCTATTAAGTATCACAGTTTGTTAGGAGCTTGAAAATAAATGATGACAGGCTGAAGGGAACATTTTCTCTGTTGTCCCCAATGTGATCCCTAACCGAGGCTGGCTGGTGCTACGAAGCAGAATGAACTCCAGCTTGATAGACTGGGGAGGGCAACAGGAGGGGATGAACAGTAAGGTCTTCATATACAGAGATATAGCTTGGCAGAGGTGGAGGGGCATTGGGAGAGTGTCAGCTGGGCATCACAGCCAGGGCACGGAAAAGAAAACCAGGGCAGTACAAACCATATAGATGGAAAGACAGGAAGGGCCTCCTCACGTAATGCCAGGAATGACTGGCATAGAACATCAGGCAGTCAGGGAGAACAAAGACAGGACCGGTTTCTGAGCTCTCATTGGGACTAGGCAACAGAGGGTCTTACCCATTGCATTGGAATTTTCAGGCCCTCCAGACTCATGGAGGATCTCAAGAGGGAAAGCACAGAAGAGACGTTCTTCATCATCATCTCTCTGTTTATCGAACAAACCATAGCATTGAGGTAAGAACCACACCACAGTGTAGCAATATTTAATCGTATGAGAGAACAACCACATTGGGGACAGCACATCATCATGCCTGTTTGCTTAAATGTCTCACCTTTATCTTCTACCACTGAGTCTCCTAATACGACTATCATTCCAACCAATAGCACTAATTAGTGGTCAACCAATGCATGTGATTGCCCCGTCTTCCTCCTTTGACCAATAAATATAGAGTTCCAGAACCACCCACTTCTGTGAATCTCCTACATGTTTGGTGTGTGCAGCAGTTGCATGTATTCTGTCATGAATCCTATCCCAAATACCTTAAACCTCCCTACTCCTCATGTTCCCCCCATGGCTCCATTAAAAACGCTTACCACCGCCCCCTCTAATAACCATCCCCCAATATCCAACTAACAGCATTCTCAACCCCTCCCATGCCCCCTACCTGTCTCATGACACCCAGATAACCCCTGAGAATGCCCTCTCGCTTCCTTTAATTCTACATCTATCCTGTAACCCTAACACTCCCCACTCCGCTCCTCCTGGCTTCCCACCCCACCCCCACCCTAAACTGCCATCAGCGACCAACAAGGAACACACCTCACTCACCTGCGACCTACGTGCCCCCCACTCCCTTCCTCCTGGCTTCGTACCCCACCCGTACCCTAAACCATCATCCACGACCAACAAGGAACAGACCCTCCTCCCCCGCGACCTCCATGCTCCCCACCCTATCTCACTTCTCACCCAATCACTCCTCAATATAGAACTCCACCTCTCAACCTTGGTACTTGAACTTTCTTCACTCAGAAATGAAGTTAACTCCCTTTCTTCAAGTATCCCTTCCAATCATACTTATCCCTCGGATTCTGTACTAACTGACCTCACACTCCTCCCCCAAGCGAATACCTCAACTAGCGGTAACTCTCCTTCTATACCGACCTGCAGAAATGGTTTACACAGCCCACCCCTCTCCCTGAGCCATCTCCCCCCGGACGACATCCGTGATCCCAATAAAGTTCTCTCTCCTACTATCTCGATGACTAACACCCTTTCTCCGCATTCTTCCATTCCTGGGGACAAGTAGGATCCCATCCTCCCCAGTCTCGCCTAGACCCCCGCAACAACTCTCTGCTATCCATTCCTCCTCCCCACTAAAAACAACCGAGCCTAAACCCCTTAACTGCATGCTGGTTAACTGCCTTTCAGCAGCCTGTCATGCAACAGACATCGCTGAAAGTATTCTTAGTGAAGACATTGACATAGCTTTTCTTACGAAAATCTGGCTCAATGCCCACTCAACATCTATACTTGACCAGCTCTCTCCCCGGCTATTCCATCCTCAGAAAACATAGGCTTGATAAAATCGGAGGGGGCCTTGCCATAATCTATAAAGAAGAACTCCAACTCCTACCTGTCCAGCACCCTGACCTTACTACTTTTGAATACCTTGGTGCTGATCTTGTAGTTCAGGGATCTCCCCCTATTCGCCTACATAACATCTACCACCCCCTGGTGACCCTCTCAAATTTGTGGAAGAATTGTCTGATTTTCAGACTCAATCATCGATTTCTAAATCCAGAAACCTCTTTCTCTGAGATTTTAATCTCCACTGGAATAAAAATGACGACCCCCTCGGTCAATCTCATCAATGACTTACTTGATAATAATGACTTGAAACAGCTCTGCCATTCTCCATTACACTCCAAAGATGACACTCTTAACGCTATCATCACTAGCAAGGAACTGGCCTCTCTCTCCCACATCATCCCCATTGACTGGTCCGACCATCACCTCATCCTCTTTGCGATCAACAGCTTTGTACTCCCACCTTACACAAATACCTCCAACCAAAAAGAGCTGAGTAGGAATCTCCACCTTATTCCTCAAGGCGAATTGGAGAAAAAAATTAAAACTCACCTAAGCCTCACCCCTCCCTCCCCAAGTGCTAGTGGCCTTACAGAACATTACAACAAATCTATTGTTCATGTTCTTGACCAAATTTCTCTTGCCAAATTAAAACAGTTGAAACGTAACCCCTCCAAATCCTGGTTCAATAGCGACCTTAACAGTAAAAGACGCGCCCGTAGGCAGACTGAACGCACTTGAAGGCAACAGCCTTCCCCCTCAAATCTTATCTTCCTTAGAGCCGCAAGAGCCAACTACAAAAAACACATCTTTAATGAAAAGACTTCCTTCTTCCATTCACAACTAGACCGGGTAAGAAACCGACCTAAGGAATTATTTAGCATTGTCATAAGCCAAACTGCTTCAGCCCCCCCAAACCTTTGGCTACGGTTTGAGAGATTTGAAGAAATTGCGAGCTTCTTCTCAGATAAAATCAATAATATTGATCATTCCTTCACTCTAACGCCCCTCCCTTATAGCCAATCACCCTTCCTTAACACCCTTCCTTAACATTTCATCTAAGTCTCCTCCTTCCCAACTTCCCCCCCTTTGACTCCCCTCATTTGCCTGACTACATCACCCCCTACTAAAAAACAATGCATCTTGGAATCATTTTTGTCCAGTTTCAGAATGGGATGTCTTCAACATCACCTCCAAGCTTAAACCTTCCTCTCATACCAAAGATCCCCTACAAGCCCATCTTGTTCAGGACCTAAAACACATCATCGCTCCTTATTGGACCACTATCATCAACTCCTCCCTAGCCACTGGTAGTGTCCCTGCCTCCCTCCAACTAGGACAAATTACCCCCACCATTAAAAATGCCACAGCGGACCCCAATGACTTAAATAATCTACGCCCTATTTCTAACCTTCCTTTCCTATCTAAGGCTCTGAAAAAATGCGCCCTGCTCCAGTTGGACAAACACATTGACTCATTCAACCTCCTGGACGCCTTACAATCAGGCTTTAGAAATGGCTGCAGCATGGAAACAGCTATACTCAACATCGTCGATGACATCTGCCACTCCCTAGACAAGGGTGAATCTTCCCTTCTTGACCTCTCTTCAGCATTTGATACTGTTAACCATGCCGTCTTACTCAACATTCTTAAAGACCGTTTTGGCCTCAGTGGCGCGTTTCTTAAATGGTTCACCTCCTTTTTCCAACATAGAACCCAACAAATTAAAGTCAACGACTGCCTTTCCAAACCTCTGCCGGTTACCTTGGTGGTCCTCCAGGGCTCTATTCTCTTGCCCACTCTGTTCAACTTCTTCATGGAACCCCTCACACTCATTATTAAGCAATTGAAAATCAAACACCACCTTTGTGCTGATGACACCAAGATCAAATCCCATGCCGATGTCTTGCACCTTAACGATGCCTTGACTAAGATTCAATTCTGGTTCCATCACAACCACCTAACACGTTACCCTAAAAAAACAGAAATCATGCTATTTTCTCCTAAAAACAACTCTCTCCCTATTCTACATTGGATCTCTGACATCAAAGCTCTTAACCGCACTCTCTCCATCTCTAACTCAGTCAAATCCCTTGGCATCAGCATCAACCAGAACCTCAGTCTTACTCCACATATAAAAAATTCGGCCAAAGGTGCTCTCTTCACACTCCATCGTCTTAAAAAAATCAAACACTTTATCCCTGCCGAGGTCTTTAAATCAGTGGTGCAATCATTGGTCCTATCTAAACTTGACTACGGTAATGCCACTCTCTCTGGAACTTCTAAAGCCCACCTAGCCCCTATCAAATCTGTTCTCAACCTTGCTGCCAGGCTCATTACTGACTGTAAGCGGTTTGAACACATCTCCCCCGTCCTTAAAGACCTTAAATGGCTTCCTATTGAAGGCAGATCCACTTACAAGACTGCTTGCATCACACACAAAGCCCTCCATCAAAACACCCCATCTTACCTCGATGATAAACTCAATAAATTGGGCTGTGCTAGAACTATGAGGAGCACTAACACTCTCATCCTAATCCCACCTTTATTAAAAAAGAAATCTACACAGTCTCACTCTTTCTTTGGAAATGCGCCCGCCGTATGGAATGCTCTCCATAAAGAGCTATGTTGTAACCCCTCCTACCCCAGCTTTAAAAAAGACATTGAACGGCTCCTTCTCAGCAAATACTGGGGTCCTTAATTACATTGTCACTTGATACTCATTCTTACCCTAGCCCTGACTGAATTTGATCCCGTCTTCTTTTGTCTTATCCCCTCTCCCCCCACCCACCAAACTCTCTCATCTACGTCCACCTCCCCCCCCTTTTCATAGCACAGATAACTTTCTTCTTTATTTATGCATTTTTATATAGCGCGGACTTTACCCGAAGGTGTCAGAGCGCTTCACAAAAGGAACAGAAATGGAACATAATGAGAAACATTACAAAGGCATACGTTACGTTACATAAAGTAAAAGTGACATTTGTGATCAAACAATATACATGAGGTAGTAAAAATTGTGAGCAACCAAAAATACATGAGGTAGTAAAGGTAATAGTGACAGTTGTGAGCACACAGAATATATGAGGTAGTGAGAATTGTGAGCAGCCAAAAATACATGAGGTAGTAAAAAGTGCACAGGAAGAAAAAAGTGACAAGTGTGCAGTTACAAGAGAGAACAAAGTATCATTTGAGGTGTAATACTGCAAAAGGTGCTAGACACTCAGGCACACGAACAAGCGTTATGTAGGCAAGGTGGCACTTGAGCAAGTATCAAAGATACTTGCTCAAGTGCCCCTTCTCCTCCTTGTCCCTCTCCCTCCTTAGTGGCCCTACTCTTTCTCCCTCTCCCCCCATACAATAATGATCCTTTGTTTTCTTCCACCCCTTCATCCTCCAATATGTTGTTACCCATCTTAACCCGTTGGCTGCTGCCGTCGGCCAATGGTCTTTGCAAGCACTACCTCGGTAGTGCTGCGCACGTCTGTTGGCCGACGCGGCCCCACCCATTTCTTCGAACATTCAGCACTGGCGCAGAACTTTCGAAGCAGCCAACGGGTTAAACAAACATTGCGTGCCTTGTTTCATGACTTGTTTATATGTATAAAAATGTATACTGCAATTCTGTTTTTACTTAATCCTGTAAAGTGCTCTGATACTCTTGGGTCCAGCCAGTGCTATATAAAACCTTTTAAATAAATAAATAAAATATTTGACCCTCCTATTTTGTCTGCCTCTAGAGATGTTGAGAAGATCTCTTATGATCCCTGGAAAAGTTTAATGTCATTGCCATTGGCATGATTGGTCTTCTGTGAGCAGCAGCTTCAAGATTTCTTTGGGTTCCCATGACCTCCTGTGCTGTTGAAAAATATTGAAGGAGTACTACTTTGCTCTATGTATGTCAAAGAGTCAGCCCCTGCTCTAGTGCCACCAATTGTTTAACAACACGTCCAACTTGGAATTCCTGCAGTGGCCACCTACCTGCCTCTTGCGTCAGTAAGTAGTTCTGGCTTACTGAATCTGTGGTCATCCAGAACTGCGAGGAATCTGACATCCATACTGTACAGAATGAGGCATATCTAAAGCAGGTACGTTGCCTAAGTAGCTGCACCTGGCATCTAAATTACCAATTGTTGTAATACCTCAATAGTTCTCTTAACAGTGCACATATCATGTTAACTATTGCTTCTGCTGAGATCACCACTGGTGTAAGGTCTGTGTTAGAGCATCAGAAAATGCTTAGTCATTTTCTGTTATTCATAGGAGGAAGAGCGGAATATCACTGCCTGCCATATATGTATTTAAATGGGTTTCATGATTTTCATATATTTATTTTACAATAAGAATAATTTTCAAGCCAGTGCACAGTGATGCATGGAGATGCAACTACTAGCAAAAGAAACTCAGGAAAAAGCCCAAGCAGAAACTCATGTAGAGATTCCTACTACCCATAGGAAGTCCAATCTTTTTATTTAAAAAAAGAGAGCAGTCTGCAACCCAGACTGCAGGTCAGACTCGCTTCCCAAGCACTGTCATTGTGACATGAGCCAGGGAAAAATGTCAAGTCAGCAGGGTAATGTATATTACATACCAACTGAATGTTGAGTAATTTTAGGAAATTTCCCTTTACAGGCCTCAAGGGGAAAAAGTCACAGTCTTTATGTGAGAGGTGGTGGAGATCCCTGTCTGGCAAGACACAAGAATCTTCAAGTAGGTTTCAATTAAGAAAATTAATTTCATCTTTGTGATCGGAGCCTATTGAACAAACAAAATCTCCTGACAAAATTCGTAAGTTACAAGTGTAACAAAGGCTTCAGAGGCTTGTTTGGTGAAAAAAAAACTGTAGAAGGTTCAAAAGAAGCTACTTTGAAAGATACATTTGTCTTTAGAAAAACAACACAATGACGATGAAAATCAGGTATAGTATAAGGCAATTGAATTTAACCACTTACGAGATATTAGGACAAACAAATAGGTAACTTATACTTGTGATTAATTTACACATATAAGTTTACTCTTACAGTTTTGAGTAACTTTACTACATTGGGCTATTCACAAAATCTGAGTGTAAAATTACTCAAAAGCGTACACTTACAGATTTCACCCCCTGAAAAAGGGGTTAAAGCCAAATGTATGTGTGTAAGTTACTATCACCAAAACAAAGCCGTAGTATATTCAGCAGCACACATGGTCAACTATTGATGTCCCAACACCCACCCTTAGAAAATAATGGAGGTAGAGACATAAAATAAAACTCTATGGGAAGTAATTGTAAATGAAATGTAATTATTTTAAATAGATAGAAAATATCAATAATATAATTTAATGTTAAACAATATATAAGTAAACATATTTATTCTTTCATTATGAAATACTTTAACAACCTTTTTCAAATGTGAAAATTAACTTTTCATTTGTAGTAGAAAATAATTAAATTACTTTAAATTAATTCCGTACATCACATTAAAATTGAATATTTTTTGTCCAGTTTAAAATAAAAAATCCTACCTAAAGTAAAAAACAAACATTATGCATCAATAAGTATTATACAGTGGTGAATAGAATTAATTAAAAGTAATTTAATTATATTTTATCAAAATGAAATCTTACATTGATTTTTAAATTAAGAAAGATTGTTAACGTATTTTATAAATTAATAATAAATATGGTCCATATTTTTAAGGTGTTTTGAAATAAATTATATCTACTTACAATTTTAGCTATTTTAAATATAATTTGTTTGCCAAGAGTCTGTTATATAAAATGGTCACTGGAGAGCACCAAGTATGCCTCCCATGTAATCTAAGATATTCTTTACCCAGCTGACTGGTGCAGGCGGGTAGAGTCAGTTACCTTGTTGGGTGCATTGTTTCTCTGCTCATTGTGTTTCGATTTATATTGCCTTTTCAATGTAGTTTTAGAGATCACATAGTTCAAAGTGCCTGCTAGGTAATGTTTTATTTAATATTTCTTCCTATTTTATGGGTAAAATAATGTTTGACCAAATACATGCAGTTGGTGTAAATTTAAAAAAAAATTCTGTCTGTAATCTCTGTTGTGACTTTTTCATTTATCTTTTTTCTCATGCTAAATAGTTTTTGAGTTTTTATGTTTCTTACCTGCAAAAAAGCAGTTACTTCTCAGCCACTTCTGTAAGATTATTATTAATTTGTAGAATATACCAGGATTTTTTAAAGATTACTTTTTTTTTTTTTACCTCTGATGAGATTGCTTAAAGATTCTTTCATTTCTCTTCAACATGCTTAGGCTTTGAGTGAAGAAGTTTCTCTTGACTTTTTGTAGATGTCTCCTCTGAGGTACACTTTAAGGACTCTTTAGTCAACCTTTTTCAAAATCTATTATTGTTAGTTCCATTCCATACTATACTTCTTTGTTTATTTTCTTCTTCAGGTCATCATAGATCAAACAATTACTTTTAGGATGAAAGTGTAGATTCTCTGGTTTTAAGGTGTGAAAACTCTCCTGGTTGCTGGAAGTTAGCAGTTGAGATAGCTGATTAACAGAGAGAAAAGTGGCTTGCAGTTTCCACCTAGCCCTGCATCTCTTATAATCTCAGACACTAGGCATTTTAGAATGTTGATTTTTATGATCACGCATATCATTGCACAATTTTACAAGTACAGGAGTATCATGGGGCTTTTGAATCACACCAAAGCCGCAGGGTCATTGGTGTGGGATTCAACTCTTCAAGAATGAAGAGTGGCTGAGGTGTTTTAAAGAAACTCACAAGAGAAGGAGTAGGGAGTGAGGAGCTGAGTGCGATTAAAGAAAGGTGTTACCCGGACAGCAGAATCCCGGACACAGACTACTGGTGAGCTCTTGTATATCGTTCTTGCGTTCCCATTTAGGGTCCTGTAACATGGAATAGCATGACCTTACGTGATAATGGGATACACTTGGGATGTAATGGTTCCAGAGGTGATTTATTACACATTAGGCTGACTTCTATTTCCATGATCTCTTTTCATTTCATTTCTCTTTGATATTCACCCTTCCTCTAGAAATCTAGTTGCTTTTTAAAATATATTATGATCATCAAAAATGTAAAAAATGTGCATGGCACGATTTGGGTGAAATACCTTGGAAATTGGTTTAATCCTAGATCCCATGACTAACCCACATTCCTCATGATGCCTTTGCTTTATGTTTCAGCCTGATGAAGTCTTGTTTTACATAAACAGCGAAACACGTGTTGGCAAGGAGTTGTATTGATGACAAGGAGTGATATTTCTGACGGAGAACATTATTGACAAAGGCAATGTGAAAAGAAGGCCTGGATGTCTGAATAAAAGACATTAGACATTTCTACATATAACTATACTTATTTTGACTCATTGAGTACTTGGAGAATTAGCGGCGCGGCACTGAAGCTCCGCCAGCCAGCCCAAATCTTGTGCGATATCCTCCACATCCTGAGCAGTTACTGCCAAAATCGCTACACCGCTGTGCCGCGGATGTCCTGCTGCACACAATGATATGCATGCATTCCGAAGTGAGACTTCCATGGCGGCGCACTGGTGACCTTTATATGTGGAGCAGAGCGTGAGGTGCCTGCCGCCTAGCCCATCGGCGGCAGGAGAGAGGGGGAGCGACGAGTTCCGGTGGCCACAGCCTTCCAGACACGGGGACCCTTGCTTGCAGTGAGTGCTCCGGGTGCCAGATTGGCTTGCCTCTGTTACCCCTCCCCCCTTTTTTTGGCACCCGATCGACCTGAAAGGGGCTGGGACGACTCTGGTTGCCCCTTAGTTCAGCTCGTGCTCCCCCCTCGTCCCTAAGGCCCCGCAGGGACAGGGCATAAGGGTGAGCCCGGGAGGCGGCCGCCTGGTCCTCGCTTTGGAGAGTGGCGGGGTGTTGGAGGCTGGCTGTTGCCAATGGCGCCTGGTTTTGCTCCCGCTCTGTCCCAGCGGCAACACAGTCCATAACTACGCAGCATGTGCAGGCCCTAAGCTGCGTCTGCCCACCACCCGGAAGCGAGAACCCTGATGCCCTTCAGCACCACAGGACACTACCCAGGTGCGGCCTGACGAGACGGCGCACTGTGACTGCACTTAACTTAGAGCGCTGCTCATCTGGTGTTCTTCTGGCCCTCTCCTACCAGTTGCTTCCAGCTCCTGATATCTACCACACCCTTCCTAATTTCATAGGAATTGTAGCACCACTTTATCTGCCCTCAAGTTTCTTGCCACAGCAGCATGGTCTCCTGCATGCCCCGGATGCTGCATCAACAGTGGCTACAACGCACTCCCACATCATCCCAAGGCCTTGATTTGTGAGACAGAAGGTTTGCCTGACGCAGAGGGAACATTGAACGCTATCCCCACTATACTCCGAAGCCTGTATACTGGCTACAGTGCTCCGTGGCTGTCTCCACCCTTGGCACGGGCCACCCCCCTCCACATCCAATTCAGCGTTCGCGTCTTGGCGGCCTGACTGGGCTTGCTGTGCTGTGACATGGGCAGCAAGGATCCGAAATAGAAGACTCTCCCCTTCAAGAAGCTGGTTGAGAGGGTCGCTGAGGGGAGTTCCACCATGGTGGAGAGTGGCCAGAGTTTGGACCATACTGATGCCTCCTCTGCCCCTTCATCGGCAATACTTCAGGAGATGAGGATGCGCTTTAGGGCCTTGGACGGGCGTTTTGACGCCCTTAACAAGAATCTAGAGGCATTGGGGGCCAAGATCCAAGTCCATGACAGACGCTTAGACGTAGCAGAGGCAGGTATCTCTGATATTGAAGACGGCACCACTCAATCTGTTAAAAGACTGGAAAGGGTTGAGCGCATACTGAAGGAGGTGGCCATAAAAAATGAGGTCTTCGAGGCATGCAGTCGGCCCAATACCATCCGCATTCGGGGTGTATCAGAGTCCACCCCCACTGGCCGACTTGACCTTTTCGTCGAGACCCTACTGTCCGATCTGTTTGAGAGGGAGTCCTTTACCCCTAGCTTTGTGGTAGAGCGCGCCCATTGCACCTTGGGGCCTCGGCCTAACCTGGGCTGCCCTCTGTGCCCTCTCATTGCACATATTATGAACTTCGGTGATCGAGACACTGCACTACTCCTAGCCAGAGTATGCTGGGACACCACATGGCAGGGCTCCCAATTTGCTTTATATCCAGACTTTACCATCATGGTACAGGAGGCCCGGCACAAGTATAATGGGGTGAAGGCCACCCTTAGAAATTTGGGACTGAAGTATAGCATGCTGTATCCTGCCAGGCTTAGAGTGTAAGTTGGTGGCCGTGCACGCATTTTCGACAATCCCAATGACGTGCAGGACTTCTGTCGCACTTATAAACACAATAACAATCAGGCGACTGCTAGTGGGAGCGGGCCCTCTCCTCCGCGCAGTGGGTCTGATGTTAGAATGGAACTCTTCTCTGGCTCCGGAGTTGGTTGACATTGCTGCTCTGCTTTTTCTTACTTTAGCTAAACTGTATGGGGATTTCACTACTCACCAGTTTATTATGTTGCATATAGTTGATCGACTGGCGTGGCGTTGCTACCCCTCTGGATGTACAATTTGGGTTTGTTTATGGCGTTTCTAATGTACCGATTCAAGGTTTTATTTTTTTATTTTTTATTTACGAAGTTTTGTATAGCTCTAGCCTGACCAGAGGGTATCGGAGCGCGTCACAACAATTGCATAGCAAAACACACAAGAGCACAACATATTACAGTAAAGCGAGCAAAAAAAGAGCAGAACAGATAGCAAAACAGTGAGACGGTCCGGAAGGGAGTCGTAGTAAAGAAGATGTTGAGTGGGTCCATTACAGGACTTGTTATCCCACAGCCGGGGGAGGTAAAGTGCCATTTTCAGCACTCCGATTGGTCCTATCTGATCGCTAGAGATCGATCGAGGAAAAGGATTTTGAGCTGACTTTTGAATTTAGCAAAGGAGGGAATAGTTCTGATGTGGGGGGGATGGAGTTCCATATTTTGGGTGCATTGCCGGCAAAGGATCTGGCCGCGGTTTTTTGTTTTCGTGGTTTTAGCGGCATAAGAAGTAAGGTATTGGAGCTTCTGAGGCTCCTGTTCTGACCTGCTTTTTTAGTTTGGACGCTAGATATTGGGGTTTGCCTGTGTGGAGGGCTTTGTGGGTGAGGCAGGCCATTCTGAAGTTCACCCGCATTTCTATGGGTAGCCACTTGAGTTCTTTGAGGGCAGGAGAGATGTGGTCAAATTTCTTTAATTCAGTGACCATTCTGGCAGCCGTATTGAGGGTTGTTTTTAGCGGGGCAAGGTGTGTTTTCACTATTCCACAGAGGATTGCGTTTCCATAATCTAGTCTTGACAGCACCAATGCTTGAGTGGCTTTTTTGAGATCTGTGGGTGAAATAAAAGGTTTTATTTTTTTTAGTAGCTTCAGGAAGGCGCTCTTAGACGAAATATTAATGTGTTTGGTCATGTCCAGTTTTGAGTCTAGCGTGATGCCTAATGATTTAACAGAATTGGCCAGGGATTGGTTCCCATTGAGCGCATCGATCTCCTTTAGCCACTCAACCACTTGAGGGTTCTCTTCTTTGTTTGAGATGAGGAGTAGTTTGGTTTTGTCCGGGTTCAGTTTTAAATGGTTGCTTGCTAGCCAACGTTGCTCTTCTCTTAGAGTTTCATTGAGTCTTTCGATGTCTTTGGCAGAGGAGATTTCCAGTAGATTTGGGTGTCGTCAGCATATAAGTGAAAAGGGATGTTAGCTTTTCTGAGTAAGGTGGTGAGGGGTCCCATGTAAATGTTAAAGAGTAGGGGGGAGAGCACTGATCCTTGGGGGACTCCCCTCAAGACTGGTTGCAGCTCGGATTCGAAGCATCTGATTTTGATTTTCTGGGAGCGGTTGAGTATGAATGACGGGAACCATTTAAGGACCACCTCGTTTAAATCAGCTCTTTCTATGAGATTTTTGAGGAGAAGTATGTGGACAACAGTGTCGAAAGCTGCCGATAGGTCTAGGAGAATAAGGAGGCAGCATTGGTCTGAGTCCAGTGATTTGTGAATATCATCAATTATGTTGAGGATTGCGGTTTCAGTACTGCATCCTTTCCTGAAACCCGACTGGTGGGAGTCAAGGAGGATGGTATTGTCCAGGTGTTGGGTTAATTGTTGAAGTACACATCTTTCCAGGATTTTTGACAGATGGGGAAGGTTGGAGACAGGTCTGAATTTGATTAGGTCATTAATGTGCAGGCCTGTTTTTTTTAGCAGTGGAGTGACTTGACCCACTTTCAGACAATCTGGAACGATTCTGGTTTTTAGGGAGCTGTTTATAATCCTGCACCAGAGTGGTGCAACTGAGAGTTTCAATTTTTTGGTGAGTTGAGCCGGTAGAGGGTCTAGGGTGTGAGAAGAGGGCTTAGAGGTGGAGATAAGTTTGACTATCTCTTCCTCTGGAATGGGTTGGAAGAGTGACCAGGACTTGGTGTTGGGAGTTGGAGTGCAACTGAGCACCCCGGCTGGGCTGTTAAGATGAGGGGAGGAGCCGTTGATGTGTAGTGAGCGCTCGATCTTGGAGATCTTGTCATTGAAGAAGGTGGCGAAATTGTCGCATCGTTCTTTGGCTTGCCCCAGGGACGTATCAGGTTTGGAAGTTTGTTGTCTGATGATCTTGAAGAGTTCCTTGGGTCTGTTTTTTGCGCCGTCCAGTGCAGAGCGGAAATATACAGATTTTCTGTTCTTGATATGACTTTTGTATTTCTTCCTGATAGTTCTGAGTTGATCACGGTGGGAGGTAGTGGGCATGCTCCTCCAGCGTCTTTCTGAGGCTCTTAGTTGTCTCCTTTCGTCGTTGATGTCAGAGTCAAACCAGGATCGGGACGGGATGGCTCAATTTTTTTTAAGTTTCAGGGGTGCTAGTTGGTCCAGCATGGACACCATATTCATGTTGTATAGCGAGGTGAGGTCAGTTGTGGAGAGATCTTTGTTGCTGGGTAGGAGCAACTTTAGCCTTTCTTCCATGATGTCCAGGGGGATCATGGTGAGGTTTCTGGACCATTTGGGGGGTCTTGAACAGGAGGCAGGGATAGAGCTTTTTTGTTGATGTGGAATAAGATCATGTGGTGATCCGACCAGTCCACTGGAAGAATGTTGTCAATCGTGATTATGTCCCCATAGGCAATAATGACATCCAAGGTCACTCCTTTGTTGTAAGTTTCTTCCGAGCAGTGTTCAGACAGGTTATTGTTGTAGAGGAGATAATTGAGAGAATGAATTAATGTGTTGTTGGCTTCGTTCCAGCGAAGGTTGAAGTCACCCAGGATTAGGCAGTTAGTGTCTTTGAGAGGGCAGTGGGCAATCAAGTCAGATAAGTTTCCCCCATATGTAGGAGTGTGTCCTGGTGGGTGATAGAGCAGGTGACCAACTAATGGGCTGTTATCCTTAGTTTTGATGTTGACCGTGAAACATTCAAAGGAGCTATACTTGCAGGAGTCCATTACAGTGATGTCTATGTCCTCCTTATGGATGATGGCTAGGCATCCACCTCGTTGATGATGGAGAAACCTGGGGGTACCAGCATCTCAAAACAGGGAGGGGAGATTTTGTTCAGCCACTTCCCCGTGATGAACGCAATATCTAAATCCTGCGAGAGCATGGCTTCTGCTAATTCCGTTGCATGCTTGGGGGCTGGTCTACAGTTAATGAGCATGCAGTTAGCGGATAGTTTCCTATTGCTCGGGTACTCTCCTGATGGGGCCCTTGGAATTGAGGAAAGAGAGGGTGGAGGTCTTGAGCATTTTGCAGGGGGGTGGTCTCTTCTGAAGCCTGTGATCCCTTGAATATTAGAATTCAGGGAAGCTGAGAGAGGAGAGACATAGGTGGATGCAAGGTCCGAAGCTTCTTCATCAGACATTGCTGCTTTAGTTCTGGAAGTTCTTTGTGACTGGATCTCAGCTTCCTTACTAGGAGGAATCTATACCCTAGATACTGGGGCTTTGATTCTTATGGGAGGCTGCAATGGGATCTCAGCATCTATCCTGGTAGGACTCTGTCGCTGGATCTTGTGGGCGAGTGAAGGCCCGAGATGTGGGTTAAGAAGGATAGGGTCGGTTTGAGAAAAGGACCTGGGTGGGAGTTGCTGGGGTTTTCGAACTTCGTCTAGGTTTGTTAGGGTTTCCCCGAGGCCCCTGCCTATTATATCTAGCTGGTTTTCTAGTAGGGTTAGCCGTAGCGCCAAATTGTCCGGGCTGGGGGGGGAGTTTTGGGTCGGGACATCTCGCGGGGTGGGGAGCAGGGAAGAGATGTGAGGCCCAATAGTACGTTGGTCTTCCCAGCTGTCTCTGCTAGCTACATTCAGTGGGGGGTCTAATTGAGGGCTCTGCATCGGTGAATCTGTGAGAGTGGTAGGGAGGTCAGTAGGTCTAGCCAGTGGGATAGAGAAGTGGTGATGACGAGGATGAGTTTGAGGGGGTGGAGGGACCTGATCTACCCTGGAAGAATGAAGGTCACGATTCAAGGGGGTGGGAGAGTGGGAGGAGCTTCTAGGGGGGAGCTGAAGGATCTCATCAAGGGTGCGCAAGTAGGACTTTGCTTTGCCTGATGGGGCATGTTGGCCGGGGAAGGAGGTTGGGGAGGAGCAGGTCGGGGAGAGTGAAACAGGGTGGAACAAAGAGCAGGGAAGAAGGAGTCGAAGGCCACTAAGTGCTCATTGTTAGCCTGTATCAAAACTGTGCCATTTGAATAAATGGTCACAGATGTATTCCCTTTTCTAGTAGCCTGGTTGGGGAGAGAGGTCGTCAGTTTACAGCTGTGTGAGGTGGTCGTGGTTTTGGATATGTCGAGTTGCATTCTTAATGTGGTGTTCCAGTTCTCAGGTCTATCCGTGTGGAATATGAGATCCATATTTACCAGCCCTTTGGAGGTGCAGTGGTAAGTGTCCACAAATAGCATTTCTGGGTGTTGTCTGATTAGATTCTGTTTGAAGGTTTTTCTAGCTTTCGGAGAAAGACTAGGGAGGAAGTTAATAGCGAAGGCATTCATGCCGTGCGGTTTCATATTGACCGGCAAGAGTGGGTCGACGAAGGTTGGGGTGCCCGGTGCCATTTTTGCCTACTAAGTAGACAGGGGTTGCCAAGCTGCTGTTAGAGAGACAATACTCCCTTAGTCTGGAAGAGGCACCTATGGGCAGTTGAAGATGACTAGTGTTTGGCCAGCATGTGGGGGACCACTCTGCTAAAGAGCAGTGGGACTCCCTTGGGTGCGCAGCCAATGCGTGGCGGTGGGAGACTAGAAGGCTATGGGAACTAGCTGTCCCGAAAGGACTCGGTGTGGTTCCATTTACCCTGATCTTGGGGGATATGGCGGGGGCCAAATAAGAGAAGGAGCCTATCGGTTAGGCTGGGGGGGGGGGGGTGGGAGCTGCTTAATGATGGGAGTGTTAGGGTCAAGGGGGTGTAGGCTGGGGGGTGGATGCTGCTTAATGAGGGGGTGTTAGGGTCAATGTGATTAATTTTCCCGATTAGGGGTGGACGGAGGGTCAAGTCGACACCAAAAGGAGAGGTAAAGGTTCAGGGGCATAGGGGCAACTACCACCTTGACAACATTCTCGACAACAACACCAACACCCTTCTGGACAACCTGTCCAATCTCGGACTCAAACAACTTGTTGACACCCCCACTCACATAGCCGGACACACGCTCGACCCTATCTTCACCTCCAGCAAGCACATCTCCTTCGATCACACTACAGCCCTCCACTGGACAGATCATAGCTGTGTTCACTTCAGCTACAAAACAACCCTGACCCACAACCGTCTACAACCCATTCCCCGAAGAAAATGGAACAAAATCTCCACCGAACAACTCCTCACATCACTCAGCCAAAACATTCCCACCCTGGCAACGGACCCAGACCTAGCGGCCACCAACCTCAGGCAATGGATTACCCACAGTGCGGACGAACTGGCACCACTGAAAAAACACCAGTCGAAATCATCCAGCAAAAAAGCTCCCTGGTTCAATGATGACCTTAAAAAATCCAAGAAGACATGCCGCACCCTGGAGAAGAATTGGAGAAAAGAACCAACTTCAGACAACATGGACTCCCTCAAGACAGCCACCCGCAAACATCACCAACTGATCCGATCCGCCAAGAAATCAGCACTTAAGAACCGTCTCGACAACAATTCTCATAACAGCAAGGAACTCTTCAATATCGTCAAAGAATTCACCAACCCTCCCGCAGCATCCAACGACATCACTAACTCCCAAGACCTCTGCGATGCGCTATCCTCCTTCTTCTACAACAAAATTGCCGACATCCACAACAGCTTCAAGAATACTCCCAATGACCGACTCACCCCACCCACTTCAGATCCCACCCCTCCAACTAACTACCTCAACTCCTGGAACCCAATCACCATTGAAGACACCATCCGCCTCATGAACTCAATCCACTCTGGCTCACCTTCTGACCCCTGCCCCCACTTCATCTTCAACAAAGCTGACTCAATCATCGCTCCCCAACTCCGCGATGTCCTCAACTGCTCCATCGACTCCGCCACCTTTCCAGAAATATGGAAACACGCCGAACTCAGCGCCCTTCTGAAAAAGCCAACAGCAGACCCCTCAGATCTGAAAAACTACCGACCCATTTCCCTACTCCCTTTCCCGGCCAAAGTCATCGAGAAAGCCGTCAATAGCCAACTAGCAGCCTTCCTTGAATGCAACAACTCTCTGGATCCCTCACAGAATGGCTTTCGAGCCAAACACAGCACTGAAACCGCCCTCATTGCGGCCACCGACGACATCCGAGCACTCCTGGACAACGGTGAAACAGTAGCCCTCATTCTACTCGACCTCTCCGCCGCCTTCGACACTGTCTGTCACAACACCCTTATACAACGCCTCAACAACATAGGCATACAAGGAAAAGCCTTGGACTGGATCATCTCATTCCTAGCCGGGAGAACACAGAGAGTCCAACTCCCCCCATTCTACTCAAAGCCCACCGAAGTCATCTGCGGCATACCTCAAGGCTCCTCACTCAGTCCCACCCTCTTCAACGTCTACATGAGTCCCCTCGCCTCCATCGCACGTCAACACAACCTCAACATCATCTCCTACGCCGACGACACCCAGCTAATCCTTTCCCTCACCAAAGACCCCAACACCGCCAAAAACAACCTTCACGAAGGTATGAAAGAAGTAGCCGAATGGATGAAACAGAGCCGTTTAAAACTCAACTCAGACAAGACGGAGGTGCTCATCCTAGGATCATCCCCCTCAGCTTGGGACGACTCCTGGTGGCCTTCCGCTCTGGGATCTGCGCCCACACCCACAGACCATGCACGTAACCTTGGCTTCATTCTAGACTCCTCCCTCTCAATGTCCAGACAAGTCAACGCCGTATCGTCCTCCTGCTTCAACGTCCTTCGCATTCTCAAAAAGATCTTCCGCTGGATCCCCCTCGAAACAAGAAAGACTGTCACCCATGCACTGGTCACGAGTCGACTGGACTATGGCAACACACTCTACGCCGGAATTACAACTAAATTGCAGAAAAAACTCCAGCGCATCCAAAACGCATCAGCGAGACTCATATTAGACATCCCGCGCCAAGAGCACATCACCGGTCACTTAAAAAACCTCCACTGGCTTCCCGTCAACAAAAGAATTACTTTCCGCCTTCTTACCCACGCACACAAGTCCCTTTATAATCTAGGACCCGAATGCCTCAACACCCGACTGTCCTTCTACTATCCCACCCGCCAACTAAGATCATCCAATCAAGCCCTCGCCGCAGTCCCGCGCATCCAAAAAACCACCATGGGTGGCAGATCCTTCTCCTTCCTGGCTGCCAAGACCTGGAACTCAGTCCCCACCCACCTCCGCCTTACTCAGAATCACATCTCCTTCAGAAAAGAACTGAAAACATGGCTATTCGATAAAAAGTAAACCCCTCCCTCCAGCGCCTTGAGACCCTCTGGGTGAGTAGTGCGCTTTATAAATTCCTGAACTTGAACTTGAACTAGGTTCGGCAGGAAAGTTAGCGTGATTGTTCGGAGGGGGAAGGGCGTCTTAGAACAGGACTTGTACCTTGGAGTGGACCAGGAGTCATCGGCGTCGTTGGAGCAGGCGGAGGGTTGTCTTTGTGGCCTGGGTATGGCCTTAAATTGCTTGGGGAACCTACCAGAGAGTTAAATACCATGCTCTCTTTTGCCGGGGTGGGATAGTGACAGTCATTTTAAGGTCAGGCACCGCACCGTGCCAGTCCAAAGCGTGGTCAGGCTTCTTTTTGGGCTTTCTTTGGGCAGGTCTGAGTAGGGGGAAGCCTTCATCCAAGTGAGTGATCCTGTGGGCGAAGGCACGGAAAGCTTAGTGGATGTTGCAGACTATTAGGTAGAGATGTCCTCGGTGTCGGCCATCTTGGGGCCAGGCAAAGACTTTAGAACTTTCTGGGTCATTCGGCTTCCTTTTTGGGTTTCCATTTGGTCAGGACGGAGGGGGGGGCCTTCATCCATGTGAGTGGCCCAGTGGGCGGGAGCTCGAGAGCTTCATGTGAGTTGCAGAACCTTTGGCTGGTGGAGTCCTAGGCGTCGGCCATTGTGAGTCCAGGCAAAGTCTTCCAGTCTTTCTGGGTCCTTATTGCTTGTTTGTATTTAGTAATGTGCTTCCCTTTGTGCAGAACCAGCGAAGGGGAGCCGGTCCTTCCTCCATTTGCGAGCTCCGATGAGCAGGGGCAAGTGGAGCTTCGAATTAATAGTGATTAAGCAGGCGATGTCTCAGGCGTCGGCCATCTTGGGCCAGGCGACCTCCTTGCCCAACCGGAGTGTGCTCAGAATCCTTTCCCGGTTCTTATCGGTACACCGTTAGGGAGGGGGGAGCCGCTCCTCATTCCCTGCGAGCTCCGGTGTTCAGGCTATCAGGCTGTTCCACCCTGGCATCAAGCAACATGAGTGGCCATCAGGAGTCCTCCCGCCCAGTCCATCGATCCATGCTCCACTCCTGACGCCCACCAGGCAGCTCCTTCTGTGAGGCGGTGACTCACACCCGTTGCCGTCGCGCCGACCTGGGAGGAACCCGCTGGATTACTTTCCCTGAGCTCCTCGGCAGGACCGCCTGGTAGCCAGGGTGTTGGAGACTCTCATCGCGGTTCCGGCAGAAGCCTCGAATGGTCCCGTTAAGTCCTGCGGTGCTCATGCTTGGTAGCTGTGGCCGGGTGAATGGGGAGACGGGTCGGGGGGATTTTCACTAGGTAAGTGATCCCAAGCCCGGAAGCCCGTTTATCCGATCTGGCCAGCAGCAGCCATTTTGTTCCACTGGAAAGTCAACTGGTACTATATCTCTTGTTCTCAACCATGAGTTTGCCTTGCCTTTATTGTAGTAAGGTTGGGTGGGGGATGGTGGGGGGGTGGTTGTTCCTACATTACAACTGTTGATTATTTTTCACGTTGCTCACTATCACAGACTGTTTTTCCACATTGGTGCTTGATTCTATTATGCATTTCACGACATCTAGATGGCTCAGCCGGGTGTGAATGATAGCCCTCCAGTCTGTCCATGCTTCCAGTTGTGGCACGCATAGATATTTTGCTAATTTTAGTAACAATGCAAGAGGAACTGTTGTTCTTATACACAGGAGGGTCCCCTTTAGCTGCCAGTCAGTCGTCAATGACGGCGAGGGTAGATACACCATGGTAGTTGGGTCGTTGATTTGATGGGTCACAAGGTTGCATTACTAAGTATTTATGCCCCAAACGCTGACTCCCAGGAATGTTTCCACTCTTTGCATGCTCAACTCTCCAAGCCAGAGCCCGATTTGCTGCTGGTAGATGGGGACTTCAATCTCCTTCTCAATACCTAACTAGATAGAACTGTCGCATCCCCTGATGCTAAACCTCGAGTGTGTCGTGGTCTCCTTGAACTGTGCAACCAATTTTCTCTGGTTGATATTTGATGCAGGCGTAACCCTTCCCTTACTGACTTCACACATTATTCGGGTCAACACAATTCCTGGACCAGAATTGATTATTGGTTACTCTTTCCTGGTGTCTCCTCCTGCTATCACACGCTGAAGACGCTCCCCAGGATATACTCCGATCATTCCCCGGTCCAGCTATTTCTCTGGGTTCCACATCCTGATGGGTTTGAGAGGCAATGGTGCTTCCCTGGTCGTGCCCTCCTCAACGAACTCTTCCTTCATGAGATTCGCGAGGCCATCAAAGACAAGTTTGCTATCAACGTAGGCTTGTTGACACTTGGGCAATCCTGTGGGAGGGATTTAAGGCTTACATATGAGGTGTATGCATCTCCAAACATGCTGGAGTGCTTAAGGCTCTCTGCACCACTTTGATGCTATTGGAAGGGTAGTTCACAGATCTTGATAACGAGGCACGACACACCCCAGAATCTAACTTGGAGGCCCGGTGTCTGGCCCTCATCTCTGACTGCAGAGACACAGCCGATCGTGAGATCCTATTTTTGGCCAAATACTAAACTACCCGACGATATGGTGAGGGCAATCGCCCAGGTCGAGCACTGGCTGAGATGCTCCCGGTCCCTACAGCAAAGCATACATCACCGAGATTCACTCTTCCGCAAATGCAATACTTACCTCCACCGCGGACATTCGCGAGGAATTCCTGACCTATTACACTTCTCTCTACACCTCTAAACTGGGCGGGACCCTACTGTGCAGGAGGCCTATCTCTCTGAAGTTGCACTAGTTTATCTAGAAAAGGACATGCAGGACTTCCTGGCAGAGCCGATCACCGAGACTGAGGTCCTCAGAGCTATCAATGTTCTCCATGGTTCCTCTGCCCCAGGGATAGCTGGCTTTACAGGGGAATTCTATAAGGCCTTTAAGGACCTATTGGCACCACAACTGATTGAAGTATACGCTGAGGCCCTTGAGAAAAAGATCCTTCCCCCATGTTTTGCAAAGCTGTTATCATTCTTCTCCCCAAGGCCAGCAAGGACTCATCCCTCTGTCAGTCGTACAGGCCCCTGTCCCTAGTTAATTTAGATTATAAAATACTCGCAAAAATGATTGCCAATCGCTTAGCACAATTGATGGAATTCCTCATCTCCCCTGCGAAGTCCGGCTTCGTCCCTCACCATTTGACCTCTTTGAATCTTAGAACTTTGTTCTTGGTCCTCCACATCATTATACCTGAGTTTTCCGCCGCTGCGATACTTCTCAATACAGAAAAGGCCTTTGACACACTGGAATGGCCTTTCTTCATGTTAATCATGCGCCGCATAGGTATGCCGGTCAGCTTTATGGCCACCACGGCTCTGCTCTGCAGCCGCCCTACGGCAAGACTTCGCCTGAATGGCATGCTCTCCTGACCATTCTCTTGCTCGCGCGGCACCCGCCAGAGGTGCCCTTTATAGCCCCTTTTATTCATTCTCAACATGGACCCTTTAATTCGATATTTCCAGGAGAGACACCTACAAAGATGTCTACAGTTTAACACTGGCCCCCTCTTGGTTTCATTGTATGCTGGTGATACTATTTTATACATCAGAGCACCCCAGTTGAACTTAGATCAGCTCATTGGAGAGATTCTTTATTTTGGTCAACATTCCGGTCTAGGCATCAACTGGCAAAAATCAGTTATCTTTCCGTTGACTCTCAGCACGACCCCCTGGCCCTGTGAATTCCCTCTTGAATGGTGCTCAGACTCAGTCAAATATCTGAGCATAAACGTCCACTTGGACACGGACCAGATTATCCGCCCTAATTATGGGCAGGCAGTCGGGGCACTTGAGACCCAGGTGGAGAAATGGCTACGACTCCCGATGTCCATTGAAGGCAGAGTTGCCATTATTAAAATGATTGTTCTCCCCAAATTTTTATATCTTTTTAATAATATCCCCATCCCCCTCCCTGAACAGTTTCTTTTTAAAGATATGGTCACATCTCGCAAGGTTGGTCTGGGGTGGTAGTCAGGCACACGTCCGCTGGTAGTTCTCCCCTTACCATGTGACAGGGGCTGGTGCGGGTTTCCGGATTTCCACTTATATTAACTCTAAGCTCAATGCAGTTACACCTTTGCATAGTTCCACCCTGACGCCAGGATTCTGTTTCTTCGCTCGGAGGCGTATTTTGTTCTTTTTGAGCAGCTGGCTACTGTCCTGCCTAGGGACCCTGCCGATACACAAAGAGCTTCAACTACCAGCTGGGCATGGGATAAGCTTAAATGATACACAGGCACTCCGGTGCAATACTCCTCGGCTCGTCCTCTCCCGAATGCCCGCTGGCTTCCTATCACAGGCGAAAAGCTTGTGCAATGCTTAATGACCAAGTTCTCCATCTCTGCCTTGGGTGACCTGTATCCCGGCGGACACATCTTCTCGGCAGCAGAGGATGCCTGCTTCCGTGAAGCCATGTTAATGGACAGCTTTGTACTTAAGCTACTACAATCTGCTTTGTGGGCAACGCTTCCTGGGTTCCCCCTGGAGCCGGACTTGTTTGCTCCTCTTTCCCTCATCATTGAAAGTGAAAGCAGAGTGCACCTTACATCCTAACTCTATAAGTCTTGCTCCAAGATGATCCCGACCATAGATGATAAGGTCCGTATGGATTGGGAGAATGATCTGGGCCACCCTATCACAGAGGATCAATGGGCCAAATGCTGTAAAGTCACGAAAGATGTCTCATTGAACAGCCGGCATGACTTGCTACATTTTAAATTTTTACGCAGAATTTACGTTACCCCTGCTAAAGTTCATAGACTTGATCAGAGTAGGCCGCACACTTGGCGCAAATGTTGTGCCCCACATGCTGATTTCACGCACCTCACTTGGACCTGCCCCACTATACAATCATTCTAGGAGAAAATCCACAAAGTGCTAGGTAACATGACTAAGCTCTCCCTCGTCCCCACACCGGAAGTGGCACTCCTGGATTATACAGTAAACTTCCCCAAAACTGTTTGGAAATTTGCATCCCTTAGCCTGCTGTTAGCCACGCGAGAAATCTCTATTCACTGAGGTGGTAGGACTACCCCACCCTGCAAATTTGGTTGAATAGTCTCGCCTACTGCAACACCAATAGCGAAGTCTACTCAAGCACGCAACCTTGTCCCTCTCGTCCCAAGTACATCTGGGGTCCCTACAGGACATATGTAGACTCCCTTTAAGATTGCTCTAAATCTCTGTTGGGCTCAGGGATAGTCCCTACGGGTGTGGAGTAGATAGTCAAGGCAACACACCAATGTGATTTCATATGCAGCATAGCACCCTGCAGTGACGGGTCCCTCCTCTTCTGGGGATCTCGCACACTGAGACTAAGACTGGATGGGACCATGACACCTACTACCAGACGACGACTGGATAAACACCGGACTCTGGGGGTACCTTGAGAATTGTATTAACCGTCAAATTTCTATCTACCTGGCTGCTATTGTTCTCCTTCTGATATTGAGCAGTGACAGACTCTATGTTGTATTTCTGTGCTATGGTTCCTTTCTCGACTGCAATATTACACAGTGAGCACCTATGATTGTACTGATTTGCTGTGTTTTGATGTTTAATAAGTAAACTTTAAAAAAAAAAGTGCAATAAAAGAGGTACTAACTCACACCCAAAAGAAATATTGAAGAGAAGATTTATCTTCCAATTGAAGAAGATTTGGGGGCTCTCCCTCCTCCTGAGCTTTGATTGGAATATTTGTCCATTGAAATAACGAGTGTTTAACTGCACCAGTATTGAGTGTGCACCGTTTTCCCAGCCACCTCCATTATTTCATACAGACTACACAGAGCCTTGCTGCCTTGGTGTGAGGAGGGAACCCAATGATGAAGCATGTCACCTTTGGATGAGTGAGGGTTCTTGTCCTGAAAGATGTTCTCTCCTGTTTAATATTTGAAACACTCAACTACCTAAACTGCAACAACATTGTGGACAGTCACTCATTTTGTTTGTTTTTCCAGGCGTACTTTCTGTGAGTTTCATGACAGAAAACTAAGCTATAACATTTAACTTCTGCTTCTGCTGGGCGACATGAACTCTGACCTTTTAGATATTCAGTGGTAAGCACTGCCCTTCTCTGATGAATCCCCCTTAATGTTTGATCTGGCTAGGGCATCAGCTAATTTGCAGCAAGAGGTTCAGGCTTTGAGAGTCGCAATGTGAATTGTAAAGGTATAAACATAGAGCAAATCCCTGGGATAATGGAAAGGTAGACAGTGTTAGGGGCAAAAATTCCCTTTGCTTCAGTCTCCACAGTTTGCAATTGTCCCTAATAAATTAGCTCTTTTGACGCCATCCATCTTGCCCCCTCAAACCATGAACCATGAACCATACGGTTACTGCTCCTGTGCCATTGGCAGCACCTGAAAATGTTTTGGGTGATAGTGGTGAATATACTATGTTCTTGAATCTGGTTCAATTGCAATTTCTCTTTCGTTACATGGCTTTTCCTAACAATGCCAGCAAAGTGAAATTTGTAATTTCTTACCTCGTGACAATGCTGCCTAATGGTCTGTTCCATTGGTAGAAACCAATGACCCCATTTTGAACAATTATGCCACTTTCAGAGAATCTATGCGAACGTTATTTGCTAAAAATGTATTTATTCAAGCTAGCGACAGTGAGCTTTTGAACTTATGCAAGGGTTTTAAGGATATTTTAACCTATATAACTTCAACATATGCTGCCTACATGTGTGATTGAACCTATGGGGTATGAATTGAGAAAAACGTAAGAAATGTAATTTATGACTAGTCAATTGGCTATAGGTGTGCATTCGAAAGGGAGACAAGATAAACCTCATCATGCATGCCATGATTTAGGCTGGTGAGAAGTACATTAAGAACTTAAGCACTTACATTTGAATGCACTAATATGGGGTAACACATGATTGTAGATAGAAGGACTGGAGACAATGGGAAGAGGCTGGCATTAATACCCTTTTCTGACTTAAGAGAGAATTTTGAACTACACCTCTTCCAAGAGTTTAAATATACACAGTTGGTGCACTATTTATGATTCAAGATGCCCCCATACACATTACAACGTTTGCCTATCAGAATGTCCAGGAATGATCACTTTCATTTATACAGCTATATGGTATTTTCTCTTCATCAACAGTATCAACCCCTATACATACATTGCAGGATAAATTGGGAATACAGTTTGAGGATAAAAAATAGACAGACTTGCTTACCCTTCATGACAAAGGTCTTAGAGTGGCCAGCTCAGGTTTACTAATTATAACATTTTAAATTAAGGCAGTGATCTCCAAAAAGGCTTACATGATCCAATTGTGCCCATAACATTTTGGCGGTGCAGCCACTGAGACTGTGATATACTTTACACAGTAATATCGGACTCCAATATGGGACACAATGTACAATGTTTATGGGCTGGAATTCCTTATCTGAATCAATGGCCAGATATGACAAACACCCCAAGTTAACAAAACATATGGGAGATGGCTTGCTATGACTTTATCCCTTGCAAAATTGTTTATTTTATGAAGGTGTAAATCTCCTACAGTACCCACACACTCAGACTGATTTAGGAAAATGGAAACAAGACGGTGAATGTACGAATTGCTTATAGGCTGAACAACTAAATGACAATGCTTGATTCTACATGGAAGAGTGAAAACTGGATAAATACACTAGACTTAACATATTATTTTCATTAAGTTATAAACCAATTAACATATTGAACTAGGATATTATGTTCAGCAAAATCTGTCAACAAATAAAGATAAACACCATCTAAGTAGCTAATATACAAATGCTTTAGAATTTGTAGGTCCTGCTTCACAATGTCTTTTTTGCATTTCCCTGTGAAACATAATCTTTAATATTCATACCACCCTCCACATGTTACTTTCTAATATTTTTTGTTGTTGCTAGATTTCAGTAATATTTGTAATTGCAATTGAAGGGAAATTATCAAGAAAAATAACTTGGAGAAATATGTATTCTTGTTGGAATTATGACACTGATACATTTTCAAATAAGCTTAGGTTATTTGTGATTGGCCCAACAATGTATTTTTTACAACCCTTTTAGTAATGTTCAAGAAATGAATGAAATGAAAAATATTGTTGAAGTTGCAAAAGCATTCAATTGTTTGTGCATACCAATTCATCATTAAATGCAGAACATATTCAAATTCTACATCAAACGGAAGAACAAAAATAACTATACTCTGAATACCCTGGTACATTTGCTCAACAGGAAGGTTGCAGAAGTGAAAATGAGCAGAAAAAAAGAAGTAATTAGGTACTCTGCTCCCCGAGTGCAGGACTAGGAATGTAAAGATACACAAAATTATTGGAAACATGAAAAATAAGCAGCACAAATGGAAATAAATCATGCATTTTAAGGAACTTCAAGAATGCTTCTCCAATATGTCACCAGTAAACATCTACTCAATCACTGTTTATGAAACTCTGAAAAGAGTTCAAAAGAAAAAGCAACACTGAAAGTTGTTTATATATTTTGTCCAAGTTGGAAAAATATAATTACTGCGTAATCCAGTAGAATATGCATTGCTAAGAAAGATGAAACCTGTTTTGAAATAGGCAATTATGGTTCTTTAAAAAATATCTAATTTGACAACAAAAGAAAACTACACATGGAACATGTTGTTTGAAAAATAAGGAAGAATATTATGCACCTTTAATTTATGTTGTGTTAAAATATCTAGCAAGCAAATGCATGGTACGATACGATGTTTGTATGGAAATGATGAGTGAAGCTTTCTTTCCAATGTCTGACTCCAAAATGACCAAATACTAAGCAAAGAATTAGGAAGACGTCAGGAGATGTAGAGGAATTTGCTGCAGTAGGTAGAATAGTTTCACCCTCTATCTTACTTTCAGCTATTATACTTCCCATATGGCCCTTTATTCCCCCTTCAACCAGTAACTTCTTTTACTTAAAAGAATGCCCAAATGAAAAAAGACATTTTCTATTTAATAATAGTTTTCCTAATAATGCTGAAACCCAGTTACACATAGTAAACTAACAATATGATGGGCCATATTCACTAAACAAGTAATTAATTCGAGTAAAAGGATTCCCATGTGAAGATGCAGGTTTACTGCTATTTATAATTCAAAACCATTCCCATTAGCAAGGAAGAAAGGCTGTAATTAGCACTTGTTTCCAGGTGTACTACTGGGAATGTCATGTGACACATTGCCCCTCTCCAATTTGTACAAAGTGTACTCTTAAGAACTGCTGAAATGGAGTTAGCTGTGCAAATATACCAATATTTTCAGTTTTTTACTTTTTTTTCTCCACAGGCAAATATTTCCCTTGTGGAAAACCGCACATCTTTCTATCTCTTCCAAGTTTGGAAGTTGCACCCCCCACCCTTTCCCAGGATGCTGGAAGGGTGAGGGCAACGTTTGTTACTGGGGGCTGATTTCGTAGCAGTGCTGTTTTAAAAGCACTTCAAAGTTCCTTTTATATCCAACCGTTTAAAGACAATGATAAGATTACCAAAATAACTTTGGTGATTAACGTACCTGCTGGAGAGAGATCGGAGTTTTGTCTAGTGGCAGTTTTGACTCACCTAAGGTAGCGCAGAGGGTTAATATTCCTGCTACAAAGAACATGTTTTACCCAGATTACAGAGCAGTATTTTATGTGCATAGCTCTATGGGATACTACTTTTGTCACAGAGATCTGTTTGTTATCGTGCAGTTCATAAGTTACAATCATAATCAAGCACAATGAGCAATGAACTGCCATCAAAGAGCTCCATGCAAATCTCTTTATTGATATCATAACTACACTTTCACAATTGCTTTATTCCTCGTCTTGCATGTCAAATTTGCTTGAAAATACACAATTTGCCTACTTTTTTTTCAAAAAACTTCTCTGGGGCAAAACCACCGATACAGTCTCGCTACACTCGTTCGCCACAGGACACTCATCCTGAACATTTATGCCCTCACCACTTTCAAATATCACCAGCCGCCACTGCTCTGAAATGGGGTTATACATTTCCAATGTGTTCCTTTTTAGATCATAAAAGTTAACATCACAAAATAAGTAGTGTAGTTGGAATGAAATATTAAAATATATCTGGAGCCTTTCTTATATCCCCTCTGGTTTATATGTAAATCTTTTATATAACATTTTTCCACCACACCGTATGAAAAAGTGAATTTGTGGTGGCGATAGGGGCTTGTAAATACGCCCCATTGTGTCTTTTTTGCTCTGGCTGAACAGATTTATAAACTGTGTTAATAAACATTGGGGGATATTTACAAGCCCCTAACACCACCACCACGTCACTCTTTTGGACATTTTGGCGGCGATAGGGGCTTCACCCTATTTACTAGGCAGCGTTAAGCCATTTAACATGGCTTACTGCTGCCTTGTAAATAAGGCACCCTTTCACGCTACACTTAGCGTGAAAGGGGAGGGCAATGGGTGCTGTGGTGGGCGTTTCTCTGCAACACTCATTGATTTTGATGCTGCCCCCTATTTACAAGGGTGGCGTAAATAGGAGGCAGCGCCAAAATTAAGATTAGGTAAAACCTGCTCTTAAACAGGCGAAACGAGGAGAAATGTTTTATTTCTCTTCGTTTTTGCTGTTTACATGTGTGCTGCATTGTGCAGCACACATAGAAACAGCAAAACGCTATTAAATGTTAATGTGCAGGAGGGTGTCTCTTCCTGCACATAAACAATCATTTAAAAAAAGGACGTTTTGCAACTTCTATGTGTGCTGCATTAAGCAGCACACATAGAAGTTATAAAGCACCATTTAAGGATTGTTTATGTGCAGGAAGGAGAATTTCCTGCACATAAACAATATTCCCCTCAACTCAGGCACCCTTGCACTATGGTGCAAGGGTGCCTGCGTTGGCACTAGGCTGCTAAATTTAGTGCCAGCAAAGGCAGAACCGCAGGGCTGCACCAAATTCTTGTAAATACGGTACAGACCTGCGTTTCAGAAGTGGCGGAGCGTGGCGCTAAGCCAAGAAGGTTAATGCTGCTGTCCGCCACTTTGTTGTAAATATGCCCCGTACATTCTTGTTTATTCTCTATGGGCCAGATGTAGGTGAAATAGATTTACCGATTTTAAATTACCGAATTTTACCGATTCGGTAATTAAAAATCGGTAAATCTATGGGGTCGACATGTAGGTATTCCAGATGTGCTGGAATACCGAATCGGATGATTTCGGTATTTACCGATTCGGTAAATATCGAATCGGTAATGCCCATTCATTCCTATGGGCTATGAAGCCCATAGGAATGAATGGGCATTACCGATTCGGTATTTACCGAATCGGTAAATACCGATTTCCACAAGGGTGCAGGGGGTGTCACTTTGACACCCTCTGGCACCCCCAAAACAGGCTCGGGTGCCATGTGGCAGGCATACATGCCCTAAGGGCAGGTCTGCCTGTCACATGGCATAGGTGTGCATGCACACATGTGCATGCACACCGGAATCGGTATTTTACCATCAAATTTATTTGATGGTAAAATACCGATTTGGTAAGGCTCCTGGGACTCTGAAGAGTCCCACCTACATATGGGTGGCTCAGATTCGGTAAATTTACCGATTTTTTTATTTTACCGAATCGGTAAAATTACCGAATCGGTAATTTTACTGATTCGGTAAAATAAAGCCCCCTACATGCCAATTACCTATTTACCGATCGGTAACGGCCGAAAATACCGATTTTTGGCCGTTACCGACCGACCTACATCGGGCCCTATGTCTTCTTTCTTATTTTGCTCACACTCGCTGAGTAATTCAGGTAGTGCCCTTTCCATTTATTGCCATGTCCGTTCCAGTATGTGCCCAAGTGGATCTGTTTTTCTCAGCATCACCAAATGTGTGATTTGCATAAGGGATGATCATTTATTTTATACTCAGGCCTAGCATGTTTCTTTCGATCCAATTACCATTCAGGAAAGGTTTTCTCATTTTCTTCAGCTGTATTCCTTTCATTTACCAAGTACACATGTCATGTCTCCCACCACACCGTGTGTTACTCTGCAAGGGTGGCGCATTCCAATCACCCTCTTGTCTTGACATTCTTTAATTTTGTGTTGGCCCCACTATCCCATCTTTCTGACCAAGTTTTTTAGAAACTCATTTATATGCGGCCTAAGATCACAAGTCATCTTGCTTATAAAACACCCTCATCTGATGTAGCATCTTCCTCTCTCACCAGCTGTGTTGATGTCTCTTTCCTCAAAAATGTGACTGCCTCAAAATCCTGGGGCAGATTTATGAGCCCCGTGCGCCTTCTGTGATGCAGCGGCAGCGTAAACCATGCGCCGCGTTGCACCCTATTTACAACGTGACGCATCTAGGGAGATGCGTCACGTCATAAAGCCCTGCGCCACATGAAACCTGCATCAGGTTTCATGTGGGCGTTCTGGTGCTGGGGGGGGGGCGTTCAGTCGCAGGAACACCTTGCCATCCCTCTCTTTAGTGTAATTGGAGCCATTGTAATTTCCACTTTCCTAGTGAAATTTGAATTGCTACCCAAGTGCAACTTGCCTGCACCATGTGTCGTTGTGTCTAAGTTACTCATTCCTGCCCAGGTTCAGGTAGTGGCTTTTGGCATGAGTGGTCTACACCTCTTCTGTTGCCCCGTGGGTCCCCTCTTTGCCTTTACACTGCCAGAAGTCTAGCAGGTCCTATGCATATGGGCCATTAGTGGTCAGTAAAATAAATAAAGAAAACGAATTTCGATGTGCGCACTGCATCGAATTTGGTGATGCAGTGCGTGCAATAAAATTTGTTTTATTTATTTATATATTTACTTGCCTGTATTTGGCCGTATTCCGTAGTTTACTACACCCCACCTAGGCCCTCCCCGCCCCACGTCACCGCCCAGCAGCACTCCCACCACCGACCGCTACTGATATGGGCCCTGCATGTTTACTAATATCATTCTTTGCTCTCTTAATGGGTAAAGTGGGGAGGCTCCTTGGTGTGCCTGGCACTTGTCTTCCCCAAAGATGTCAACTTTTTCCCTTTTTCACGATCCTCATGTTTGGGGAGGGTGGTTCTACGGTTCCCCGCCCCTTCTTTCAGTGGTAATTGGCCGCTAACCCAGAGCGTATTCAACTGAATGCTGTCCTCCATACTTCCTATTGCCCTTTACTACCCAGAAGGCCCAGGAGAAATTTAACTCACCCAGGAGTAATTCGCCGAATTTTAGGAATTTAATTTAGGCTTGTTATGCAAAATTCTCCAAATGGCACTACTATGACACTATGACATTTGCAACAAAACTATAGTACTGGAGCACAGGAACAATGCAAATAACTCAAATGAGGGTGGCAGTTGTTTGCAGAGATTTTTCTGTGCTTTTTTACAGCGCGAAATACATTCTTGCATTAAAAATGTATTCAAGGATGCATTTCACGCTATAATCTAAATAACATATTTGCATTTTGTGTTATTACACGTAATTTTATGTTTCCATAATTATATAAAAACAAATGAAACAAATTTCGCACACCTTTGCAATCTGGTTAACCAAAAGTCTATTAACTCTTCTCAGCGCAATTCATAAAATGTCTCCATAATTGGTGATGTGACACAGAGACACGCCATAATCTGTGATTTCACCACCCTCCAAACAGTCACCTATCACCACAATCTCCCTTAGCAAATCAGCACTGCTGTATGCAAACCACATTTTAGTCAGAAAAAATATTTCAATATTGCCCAAAAGATCCTACCAATTGCACTGGTGCCACTCCCTTGCTGACAGGACAAAATATAACAATGTGTTCTGATTTTAAACAATAGAAACCACTCAACAAAGTACCTTGATGAAAAACTTGCTACATACATGCATCGCTGCCATTGGCAAGCAAGAAACAAATGAGGTGTATACCTAATAATTCAGGGCCTTATTTATGAAAACTGTTGCATCACTGCACCCTCCTTGCGACATGATGGTTGCATCATATTTACTGTATGATGCATCATGTCACAAGGAATGACTTACGTCAGTATTACTGATGTATCTGTAGGCGCAAAACTGACACATTGCTGGAGTTGGGTCGGGAGCGTGAAGCAACTCCATCAATGCAGGCGGAGGGCTATGATTATAGCATTGCATCAGTCTTACGCATGCTGTGAAGCAGTTGTAAGATATTGACGCAATGGCGTCCTAGAAGTGGTGCACTGAAATCTTAAAGATTTCAATGCAGCAATTCTATGAGGCTTTGATGTGGGGGAACGCCCACCCTGCATACATTATACCTGACGCAGTTATAATGTAGTGCAGTGGTTTACGAAGTGAGGCATCTGCCTAGATGCATCACTTCGTAAATATAGCGCAATGTGGGGCATTATTTACTCCGCCGTAAGGTCACAAAAAGTGATGCAACAGCAGCGCAAAAGCCCCTCAGTTTCCTGCCAATTGGACGGTTTTATTTTTGTTTGGGTCACATCCGACCTGTGTGCTGTGCCAATATTGCACATGTTGAGTGGTAGAAGGCCTCTTACCCCAAGCAAGATGAGCAAATGTACTTGTTTATCATATCTATAATTAACATTGATTGGATTAAAAAAGCTTGGGAAAAGACATCACACTTCTAGAGCAGCAACACAAAAAATGACTTTCCTATTTCTAATTCAGTTGCTGAGTGCTGTCGCCTTCTTCCAGGATCAAGAGACATCTGTCATCACACACTATTTAATTAACTCGAAGCCTTTCTTCCTATCCTAAGGGTGTCCCCAATGGATACACAGATGACCCATTACCAGCTTTGCAATCATAAGAGGACTTCTACAGCCACTGACAACTTTTAATGTCCATTTTAAATGCCTTTCACGAAGAATGGCTGTCGTAAAAAGGTGATGTCATAGTGAATGGCCTTCAACTGGTTGGTAAGATGTCATTATAGAACTGATGTCTTTATTGATGATGTTCAGCTAGTTACCAGGAAAGTGTCAAGTGTCATATTGGTGACAAAACCTGGCAGTTACGATTATATAATGACCATCATTACTCAGAAAACTGGATTAGATCAGTTAGATTTGAACCAATATAGTTGGAGAGGGTTCATATTTTTCAAGCAGGCTATCGAGTGCTAATTAAGAAGACTAAAATGTGCAATGTCTGCAGTTAGATTCATCCTCACGTCCCCATGAAGCATAACAATCCACTGACCTCTCACCTTGACCCTCTTTCAGACTGCATGGTACTTACAGTGAAGCATAGTAGCCATCCTTGGCCCGTCAGCACCGAATCATCTGCGATTTAGGGGATATTAGAAGACACGGCTTCCATGTAATGCAGTTACAATTTCTGGACAAACTTGTCTTTTGTCTCTAAATACTAAATATTGTCTCGACTGAGGTGTTTATAGCAAATATTTCCGAAGCAGGGTATATACGAAAATAAGTAGCTTTCACTGTAGGTATCACTGCCTGCTGATATACACTTTTCTTGTATTACATTTGCTGTACCTCTTAAAATTCAATATGGCTTCACGCTCTAAATTCAACAAAGTTCTTCCAGGCTGGCATTGACCAGTGAATAGCACAAACAATTCTAACTATAATATACAAAGAGGAAAAACAATAAAGGACCACATTTTCAAAAAGTGAATGACCACCTGATATTGCAGTCTTCTCAGAACTATCGCCATCCATGCTATGTTATGTAACCTTACCTTACGTTATGTTATATTATAATAATGAAGCCCATGAACAAATCTGTGCTCTGTTGGCACGTCACAGGTTCTCAATAAAAAATTGCAATGGCTCAGAATGAAAAAGCAAAGAACGATTTATCTCAGATATATTTCTGCTAGTAGTCAGGCAGACTACCTGTCGGACACATCACGGATTACAATCAGGTGATAGCCAGTGCTCAGAAAAATTGTACCGTGTACCCTTTAAAGTTCATTCAAAAAATATAAATCTATGCGAAATAGTTCTGATGGATGGAACTATTATTTCGCTAATAAGTCCCTCCTGTATGGACAACAGTTTGAAATATGGGGTACAGTGGCATAATGCAAAATGTTGCCCCCCTCCTGCAGAATGTGATGAGAGGGACCCTCGTCTCTCATATTTCACAGATATTCATCTTTAGGCTTAATGTGCCCCTAAAGGGGTGGGGGGCCTGAAGGTTTGGGGGCTCCCTGCACTTCAGGGGCCTCCTTTACGCCCATGATGGTGGATTGTACTAATAGCGAACAGTTAGAATGGAAACCAACAAAATATGTATATTATGTTAAGTTAGTCACGCTTGATTAGGACAAACCATCATTGTTATGGAATTGTGGTGCATTATCTATGTGGGTGTCTATCCATCCGGATGTGGGAAGGCAACTCGTCCAGTGCTTAATTTGTAAAATAATAAGTGCCATGGCTCTCGCCAGAAGGCCACTGCAGCTTTCACCACCCATTGATCCTACCAGCGCTGCCAATAACAGTACCAACACACCTACTAACCACCACATGCCTAACAGTGTGACAATTCATACCATTCTAGGCCTCCAAAGCTATAAGAATGGCTTGTGCCACAGCTATTAGCCATTTGAATGTATAGTGAAATCATGAACAAATATTGTTGTGCCGATCTATACATTTGGGCAGTCACATGGTGGCACTATTTGTCTCAGTCTAGTCTACAGTCTTAAGGCAACAATATTATCAACAGCTTATGGTTTCAACAATAGGTAGCATATGAACATCATTCATAGGAGAATCAACTACATCTGGATTTTTTTCACAAAATAGACGATTTTTATTGATATTGGTATTAGAGAATTCATTTAATTAAAAAAGAAGGTTCCATATAAACTCATTCATTCATCCTCCTTCATGCAACAGAAGGCTTGCGTTCATTAAAATGTGCAACTTTTCTTCATTTTAAGTAAGCAGAATGATAACAATTTATAATTTAATAAAGAAAAAGTCAATGTGGCACACAGGTAATGATCTGTTCCGTTCAACACGCGTTTCAGCACTGAGCCAATCCTTCGTCAGGAAAATAGGCCACAGTAGATCAAAGTTGGTTTCTTATGTCTCTCAACTTGATAAGCAAAAGATCCTCTTTGAGTTGCTGATGGCTGTAAGGCACTTCTTGCCTTTTGGTCAGAAATGAGGATACACTGAATCGGTAATATCCATATCATTTTTTATTTTTTAACTTTTTGACCCTGGTTAGGGACAGATCTGGCACCCAGTTTCAAAATCGTCCTTTATTTAGCTATTCCAATATATTTGTCCAAAAGTGCTTGCATTTATTTATATAATGTGTTTGATTTGTCCTCCGCCCACCGCAATTTGTCTCAGTGCCAGTGTTGACAATTCAGTGCCAGTGCTCAGCACCAGAAACCACTGGCTCAAATTAAACACTGCACTAGTCAATCAATCAATCAATCAGCGGGTTTAAAGCATGATACTCACCCGTGAGGGTCTCAAGGAGCTGGGGGGGGGGGCGGTACAGATCTGAGTCATCCGAAAAGCCAGGTCATGAGGCCCATCCTGAAGGTGTGCAGCGTAGGGGAGCGTCGGATGTTGAACGGGAGCTCGTTCCAGGCTTTGGCTGCGATGTAGGAGAAGGCTCTTCCACCCTCTCTGGTTCTGGGCATGCGCAGGGTTTCTGCTAGGTGAGGTATTTGGGTCTGATGTTGTGGATGGAATTGTAGGTGTGGGTGAGTAGCTTGAAGGTTACTCTCTTCTCGACGGGGAGCCAGTGGAGATCTCGCAGGAGTTGAGTGATGTGCTCACGTCGTTTTACACACACACTCTGCCCCCTTACAGAAACAATCACCCCATCTTTGCTAGTTATGGCAGGGCCTGGACATGGTTGCTGGGTTGGTGGTAAAGTAGAGGTGTCCCAGGGTTTGCCCACCACTCGGAAATCCATTCCGTCGGATTGGCAAAAGACTACATTTCCCATGAGGCAAAGCAGAAGTAGCCGCTTTTGCCTAGGGAAAATCACCCGCGACCCGGAAGAGGAGGACAGTTCAAAAGGAGACTCCAAGAATGAAGGAACTGTTGATTATTCCTATGCTGAGCAGCATGTTTGCACTGCACTAAACCGGCTGGTTTTGGTGAATGATAAGTAACCCTGGGCGTAGTGGGCGTGGTGGGGCTTCGTGGAGCTACGTGAAGTGGGCGAGAAACTACGCCCACCTCCGCACTCCGCGTAGCCCCACTACGCACCGCAGGCCTCCCTCCCGCCCTCCCTAAATACTTTAAATTAAAAGTGTAAAAGAATTAAAAGGCACTTACCTTGCCCGCCGCTGCCCGCCGCGTCCCCGGGGCTCGCTATCTTCATGGCTTCCGTCTTGTGTATCTAATGTGCATGCGCGGGCGACCGCATTTCTCGCATTTCTCGTGGAAGGCGCATTTATTTTCTGGCATGTTACAAACAAATACTGCATAAAAATCAAAAGAAGCATTTTGGTGATTGTTGTTTGTGTAACCTTGACAGGGTGTTCCAGAGTTGCCATTCTGCTCATCCCCTGTGAAGCGGAACCTGTTATGTATGCTGGTGTGTATGGTTCTTTGTTACATGTGTATCATATATGAGAAAAGTACTAAGAGTGTGATGAATTATTTCATGTAGACTAAGGCATTAAAATTTTGCTTATGATTATATCCCTTTCTTAGCGCAGCCCAAATCCTTGCTGACCTACTTGCAAGGATGTTACTCATTCCTCTTCTTTAGGACGGGGGAATTGTTGTTTTGTTTTTCAGGTATGGAAAGCCTAAAGTGGTAGCCATAGGAAGGATATAGTAGAAACCAGTACTTACCAATATTGTTTTGCCTTTGAGATCTCCCTCCCTTCTGATCCCTTCACTTTCCTTCCCCCGATCGATCATCCTACCCACCTGCAGTATTATAGCATTCAGGGTTGGGACTGTTGAGAGGTGGACCCTTTTTTGCATCGTACCGTTCCCGAGGAATCACGGAGCTGACAGTCGTGGGATGCCGAGGACGAGTCTGGCCGCGGTATTCTGGATGGTCTGGAGTTTGAGTAGCAGGGTTTGTTGATCCCAGCGTAGAGGGTGTTTCTGTAGTCCAGTCTGCTTGTTATGAGTGCGTGGGTGATGGTCTCTCTGGCTTTGGAGGGGTCCACTTGAAGGTCTTGCAGAGGATGCAGAGGGTGTTGAAGCATGTGGAGGTGACAGCATTGATCTGTCAGGTCATGGTGAGGGAGGAGTTGAGTATGATATTGAGGTTCCAGTCGTGGTCTGTGGGGGTGGGGAGATTGCCGAAGTCAGTGGGACACCAGGAGTTGTCCCAAGCTGAGGGTGGGGGCCCAAGGACTTCTGTCTTTTCCAATGTTGAGTTTCAAACAGCTGCTGCTCATCCAAACTGCACCATCTTTCATTCCTTCTTCCAAGCTGAGTCTGGTGTTTTCCGGGTCCTTCATGAGGGAGAGGGGAGAGGATGAGGATGTTGTCGGCATAGGATATTATGCTGAGTCCATGCTATCTGACGATTGCGGCGAGGGGGGCCATGTAAATGTTGAAGAGCGTGGGACTGAACGATGATCCTTGGGGTACTCCGCAGTTGGTCTCTGTGGGTTCGGACAGGAAAGGCGGGAGTCTGATCCTTTGGGTTCAGCCAGCAAGGAAGGAGCAGAGCCAGTAGAGGGCAGTTCCCTGTATGCCGGTGTTGTGGAGACTGGCAGCGGGAGTGCAGTGGGAGACGGTGATGAAAGCTGCGGAGAGGTCCAGTAGGATGAGGGCTGCGTTGTTTCCTTGGTCAAAGAGAGTGTAAATGTTGTCTGTGGAGGCAAGGATGGCGGTCTGGGTACTGTGGTTACTGCGTAATCCGGATTGGGAGGCGTCAAAGATGGCGTTCTCTTCAATGAAGTTTGTCAGCTGGGTGTTGAAGATCTTCTCAGTGACTTTGGCTGTGAAGGGAAGGAGAGAGATAGGTCGGTAGTGTTTCAGGTCCGTCGGGTCTGCAGAGAGTGTCTTCAGGAGGGGCTTGACTTCTGCGTGTTTCCAGTTGTCGGGGAAAGCGCTGGATTTGAAGAAGGCATTGATGGTGCATTGTAGCTCGGGCACTATGGCAGCAGCGGGTTTGTGGAAGATGTGCGGCAGGTAGGTGTCTGTGGTTGATCCTGAGTGAGTGCTCTTTATGGTCATGGTGGTATCTTCGGTGGTGACTGGGGTCTAGGTGGTGATGGTGGGCTGGCTGTCATTGCTGGAGGAAAAGGAGGTTTCTGGAGGCTGTTCGTTGACGTTTTCAAAGAGGGCCTTGATTTTCAGGTAGAAGTAGGAGCTGAGCTCCTTGCAGACATCCTGGAAGGAGTTGACATCCATGGCTTCGCTGGGGGTGTTGGTATATTGGTGTATGATGCTGAAGTGTTCCTTAAAGTTGCTGGAGTTGGTGAGGATTTTGTTCCAGATGAAGGTCCTCTTGGTGGATCTTATGAGTTGGTGGTATTCTGTCGTGGCATTCTAGTAGGTGGTCAGGACTTCAGTTATCCAACTGGCGGAATTATTATTTGATATAATATGTTGTTGTTTTGTGTGTAGCTATTTAAGAGTTTGTATAGTGTTAAGTTTCAAAAAGGTTTGTGTAAGTGTGCAGTGAAATGAGTTAGAGCTAGTATTTATGAGAACACAAAGGTGAGAGCTAACTGCAGTGTGAAACATGGTGCATTTTTCTATGGCCAAAGAATAAGTGACATTTTGATAACACTCGGAAACCTTTCTACTGGTCTACATTGCCTATTGTTGTTACGTCCTGTAAAAACATTTAAATAAACACTGTGAATCACATCACAAAATAACATGGTATAGTTCATATGTTCACACCAGCACAAGAACATGTATGCATAACTAGAGTCCTGGCTTTTATGTTCACAAAAAACAGGATACACATTTCATAATACACACCTGTCGCACACACAATCAGGCTACAATCCGTGTTATATGCATGGTTAGGTATGTCACTGATGCACTTTTATACTATCATCATAAATACTGATAAACTACACTAACTCAAAAAGTACAAAAAGAACAGCCAAATGTAACTTTCTATTAGCAATTTAAGGACCAAAGTACAAACTATTTTTAGATTGCAAAGCCTACAACTCACAAAATCACAGACTTTGCAACCATAAAAGAGTATTTTTTTTTTTATTACTCTTCGAGTCCAAAAAGTCATTCTGACTTCCAGAGTAATTGTTGTGACCCTTTTCGAATCACAAATTGGAGGGGGCATCAAGGCATCTTCCCTCCTATTTCAGATTCAGGGACCGTATTACACAAGGTGCCCTGGGGGCTTAACAGGCGTTTGTGGGGCTTTGCACACTCCCGGGGCACTTTGATATTACAGAAGGGGCTGCAGATGCTTGTGCATCCCCTTCTGTAATACTGTAAGCTCTGGGGCACATACAATGCCAGCGCTTCCTTAAGAGGGCATTCCCTCATTTGCATGGGGGCGTGGTCCCATGCAAATGAGGTAATTCCTTTGTCTTTGCGCCCATTTCATATCACAACACAGGCGCAGAGGCAACAAATCTCTCAGGAAGCGCACTGACTGTGGTCCACCAAAAAAGGTGGAGCACTGTCAGTGTGCCCCCTGATAGAAGCCCTCTGGAGGGGACCACCCAGACATCCCCTTGCAGGCAGGTACAGTCAGTGACTGCACCAGCCTGCAAGAGGATCTCTAATCCCCTTTAAGAGTGCAGGCGGGTTGTGACCTGCACTGTGAAACACGGAGCAGCTGCTTAAAAGACGCTCCTATCTAAGAGGGCACACTTTCCCTGTTTGAACCAGGAGCCCCTTAAAACAGGTGTGTTGGGGCCAACAGGGAAAGTGCGCCCTATATATAAAAGGTCTCCAGGTTGCTATGTATCAATGGTTTTTGATAGTAGTTGCAACTGCAGACCATTTATGTGTCACTGACACTTGAGTTGGGGTTGTAGAAGATTCCCAAAGGGAAGCTGTTCCATGGGTTAGCTTCAATTGTCGGGATGCCTTAAATATTTGTTTTAAAAGTAGCGCATTATACTTTAGGGAATATAGGACGATTTTAAACAATGTTCACTTGGAATGAATGTGTACACCGGCATGGAGGTTTGCTGTCCCTCTAAGACGTCCATTGCAGCCAGTTGAAAGGGGTCACTGAATTCCTTCTCCCTAATTAAAACTTATTAGGCTAGATGTTTTGAGACCTCAAAGAAATCCTCATTTTGTGATGACACCCATTGCTACATCACTCTCATCCAAGACGAGGGAAATTTACGCATGCCAGTTTTCAGCCTGTGCATCATACATCAAAAAGATAAACATTTCAATCACATTTTTTATAAAACCTATGAGTGCATCGAACATGAAATTATATTTTGATCCTTACAGGAGATCTCAAAAAGCAAAAGAAACAGACAATTGTTTGATGTACTGAAAGCAATTAAAAAGTATCAGTGCAGAGAGCTGTTAAACTGGACATAAATAATCTATAAATATAAAATAATCCACAAACTGACACAGTGTTTCACATTAGGCATTGATGTAAATCATCCTAAAACTGAAACCCTGCACTGCTGTTCAGGACTAAATAACCTTAAGGAGCTGCAAAGCTGACAAGGTTACTGTAACTCCAAATATCTCATTACTGTTGGCCCAGGAAAAGGGCTGGATTTTCCCCACCCATGGAGTTACTGATACCGAGGGGACAGGTAACTCTAGGGGAGGGTACAATTTGGGCAATTATGACTTGACCCCTGAGGGTCAACTAAAATATGAGCGATTACCAGGGGAATCGACAATTGTGGGTCAGATTCTGACAGAATATCTACTAGTAATTTTTTCTGGACTATTACCCAGAGTTTTCGTCTGTTTTTAGCAGGCCAAAAGAATTGGTGAATAAAAACCCTTACACTTTCAATGGGGCAGATAAGTGTTGTTGCTAGCCCCTGTGGAATTAAGAGGCCACTTGTATTGAGGCCCATGTTAAAAAATATTCACCACATTTTGCCAACATCAAAAAACCACTGACTAAAGTCTCAAAAGCCTATTGTACTAAAGAAAAGTCTCAGAGAAGGTGGAACATAGATACTGGGCACACTTCAAGGTATGGGAATCCTTCCTACGACATGGACTGTTTATTGTCTATCTTATCTGTACAGAGATGTCTGTCACAGTGCTGGAGAGGTCTGCACACATAAATTTAGGATTTAGTAGGAAATATGGAACTGACAAGGGGGAGTGGCTGGAAAATATCGTACAATTACTGTAAAATGGTCTGGGAAGGGCTAAGATTAGAAAAATAAAGACCCACATAAAAGCAAGATAATTGTACTTTGCAAACATACCACTTGAAAAAAACATGCCCACATTTACTCCATCCCCACCTTGGAGTAAGTCAAGAACCACACATGGTCAACCAGTGGTACTGCACACACTCTCATAGAAATACAAAATAAAAAAGTATAATTAAAAAATACATTATGACAATAAATCTAACTATAATAAACAGCATGTGATTTAATCAATGGAATGTTAAGGAAAAATCATTTTAACACACGGAGAAAACTAGTTGACCATTGAGCATGTATCCCAAGATATTTCTGTAGTCATGCTATTTTCAATGATAGTATAATGAAACAATATTTTGAATTAGCCATTCAGGTACTATGACCTCTTGCTGTGCCCTTCCCCCATAGCAGGTGGCGCACCCCTTCTGTGCACATCTGAATTACATGAAAAGTAGGGGTTAGCTCTCTATGGTGAGTTGGGAGCAGGGGCTGTTCGAAACCAAGAGCCTGCTGTGTTCATGTGAAGGCTGTGTGCCTAGCTGATTGAAAACATTCATAATAATTGGGTTTAGCATGACATCAAAATGTATAATCAATTTGTATCCCAACAAGTAAAAACAACCTAACAACACAATGGCATTAAATAACAACATAAACTAAAACCAGTAAACAATGGACAATAATATTTTCATAGATATCTAATTGATAGAGTTAATAGTAATGTGATATGTCTTCTAAAGTGTATGACCATTTGTCACATTACATCAATGCTGAGGCCATGAACATTATGTTTGATGTGCTAGTTATGGTTTACATGTCTATTTTGTGAGCTATGGATTGTGGAGTTTTTATTATTTTGTTGTTTTCTTAACCATACGTTAAGGTGTCATAGACAATATTAAGCAACGCTTGCTTTCATTGACTGCATATATTCAATGCTTTTGACCTCACAATTTTAATACCAATAAATGACAGCACCTGAAAGCAAAATGTACTACAGTCATAGTTGCCTCTTTCAACCTGGTACTGTAAATTATTGAAATGTTTTCAAATTGCATCCGTCTTATGGATACTGAACTAATGAGAAGTGAAACTGGTGTGTTATCACTTGCATGACTTGGCTGTAAGATATGGAATGTGGCCCTAAACAACTTGTAAATGTCAGTGGAATTTCCATAGCTTCATTGTAAGCTCTTTCTTTCAGTTAATATATATATATATATATATATATATATATATATATATATATATCCGCTCCCAAACACCAGCCGGTTGCACTCATGGGCGGGTGCACGCCATAACGGGGGTGTACCCGTTTTCAAATATCCAAACACAATCCCGGAGAATAGAAGTACCAAGGAAAGCAGCACTCGCAGGGGGTTGTTCCAACCAATTTATTACGGCGGAACAAACAGCAACGACGCGTTTCGCCGTAGGGCTTTGTCAAGTTGTGAGAGAAGCGAGGACGCACAAACAATTTAAACTTATCAGGATGTGGTGGAAAGTGAAGACGGACAACATGTTTACAAATAAACAGCGGCCATCTTACAATGTATATACATTCAATGCAAAGTGCTTAAACTTATACAAAATAACCATTATATAATGTTATGTCATATATTTACATATAAATTGCTATATAAGCATTTGATATAGCCCTGTATGGGCACAAAGAACGATCCTAATAACATCCTGAATGATAATGTAGGCTAATGTCAGAATACATCACATGGGAATCCGATCTAAATTGAACCATGCTTGACAACTGTAAAATCACAATAATGATATGCCAAATAGCATGTTCCCTACCACACAGGTACAAAGATAAGGCCCACTGATGGGCTGATCCATGGGTGCATGACCTACATACTCCCCTAGTCCAATATCATCTCCACAAAACAAAAGACATATCAATAGCCAAAATCTTCTATAATGATGCAAAAATAAAGAAAACAGTCACAGTTAATAATAAAATTGATCACAATAATAATCTTATCACAGGTCGACACAACCACAAGCCTGTGGTCAGAATCAAAACATACTGGTCAACTAGTAATACATGCAGAGTATTAGAAATAGATAGCAATGATTTTATCCCAAGTGTACTGATAGCTCCTCATGCATATTCAAACCCTTGGGAATCTTGGTTTGCAAATCAATGATATACCTAGATTCCAGGCGTCGGAGCTTGAGTAAGCGGTCCCCACCTCTAATGCTAGCTGGTACGCTATCGAGACAAATGTACGACAACAAATCCCTGTTGCTGTTGTGCATCTTCTCGAAATGCCTTGCCACAGGGTAAGCCTCATCCTTTTTGGCAATAGCACGCATGTGCTCCAATATTCTCAGTTTTACAGCATTCGTGGTACTGCCAATGTATTTCAAACCACACGGGCAGGTGAGGCAATAAATAGCAAAAGGGGTGGAACAAGTCAAGAATTTCGAGATCTTTTTCGGTGTGGCTAACCCAGGTATCTTGAAAGTAAGCGTCCGCTTACTAAACTTACAGGCCTTACACCGACCACAGGGATAAAAGCCGCTGAGAACCGGCATTTTGGGGGTGATCACAGGAGGAGAGTAATGGCTGGATACTAAATGATCCTTCAAGGATTTTGCTTTCCTGTAAGTGACCAAAGGATTGGTCGGCAGGTCAGCTTTGATAACATTATCTGATAAAAGAATATTCCAATTCTTTTTCAAGATTTTCTTGATCTGACCAGCATTGCGCGAGAAAGTAGTAATCAAACGAAATGCCCCGTTCTTCAAAGATTTACTATTTTTGGGCTCTAACAGATCTTTCCGCTTTATCTTTTTTACTCTCTCTAATGCCCTTGTCAAAACCCCATTTTTATATCCTCTTCTTCTAAATCTCGAGAGGCTAGCAGCCGCCGCCTTTTCAAAATCAACATCATGGGAATTATTTCGCCGCAATCTTAAGAGTTCCCCATAGGGGATACTCTCAATGAGTTTGCGTGGATGACTACTGGTGGCATACAGGGTGGAATTGCCAGCCGTCTTTTTTCTAAACAATTTAGTCTGCAAAGAGCCTTCCTGGTCTACATACACTGTGAGGTCGAGGTAATTGACAGTAGTTTTACTTATCTCACCTGAGAATTTCAAATTTTTGTCATTGTGATTCAATGCCTCAACAAACTCATTAGCAGTTTCCAACGTGCAATTCAAAATTATAAACAAATCGTCTATATAACGATGCCATTGTATAATCATGTCGGTCCATTTCTCATCTTGGCCCCAAGGTGCCAGTTCTTCCCAATGGCCTACAAACAAATTGGCAAAGCTAGGAGCCGAGCAAGCTCCCATAGCTACTCCAGACGTTTGTTTATATAACTGATTGCTGAAAAGGAAGATGTTATTATTCAGACCAAAATTCATAAACTCCATCAGCATCTTATTGTGCTCGTAGAAACACACAGGTCGTTTCTCCAGGAAGTGGGCCATAGCTCTGAGACCATCGCCATGAACTATACATGTGTATAGACTGGCGATGTCAAGAACCAGCATGCAATATGTGTCTTTCCAAATGACTGAACCAATGATAGACAAAAAGTGTTTGGTATCTTGCAAATAGGATGGCAAAGACGTAACCAAAGGTAAAAGGAAAGAGTCAACATAAATCGAAAGATTCTCAGTAAGACTTCCGTTGGAGGCCACGATTGGCCTACCTGGGGGATTGTGTAAGTCTTTGTGAACCTTGGGAAGGTAATAAAAAGTTGGAATTACAGGACTGAGACAACGTAAGTACAGATATTCATCGGTATTCAGCATATTGACTTTATACCACCTGGATATCATGTCATGGTAATCCACCACGCTCTGATTATAAACTTTGTTGTCCACAAGTCTGTAGGTGTTGACATCACCTAATAGACGTAGAGCCTCAGTTTCATATTGGGCAGTAGTGAGGAGGACGATGTTACCTCCCTTATCGGAGGGTTTATAGACCAGATCAGAGTTTTTACACAAAGTTTGTAAAGCATTCTGCTGTTGTTTAGTGAAATTATCACTGGAGAACGCATATGACTTTGTTTGTCTTAATCTAGTAAGATCTCTTAAAACCGCATCTGAGAATGTATCTATAGCATCAGTGCTCATGATAGGTAAAAAAGTAGAGGTCGGTTTGAACCTACTACCTCCACCTTTCTGTTGTATGTCCAGATGAGCAAGGGTTTGAGTATTACTGATGTTTCCATCTTCCCCTCTATTTATTTCCTGGTGCAAACCTTCAATGGCACGTAAGCCTCCCAAATCTCGGCATCTCAAACCCTCCCCTTCATGATCCATAGAAGGCACAGAGTTAGCACTCTGAGATTTGAGTTTGAAGAATTTATGCAGCTTTAATTTTCTTGTGAATTTAAAAACGTCTATCCTAGTTTGTGCAAAGTCAAAGTTCTTACGTGGGCAAAAAGATAAGCCCAATTCGAGGATGGAATTTTCTTCTTCAGTCAACGCTTTGTTGGTTAAATTGATGACGGACAGGTTATCCTTGTCAGTATGTGCGAGATGCTCACTTAAGTCTTCTTTCGATAGAAGTTCTTCTTGCTCCGTGTGACAGGCGGTGAACCTAGTGGATTTCTTCCCACCGCCGCCGCGCCTCGTCTTCCTCTTGCTCCCGCATTGTCCGGGGGTTTGCCCCTGCCTCCTTCTAATTGTTGGTTGCGCATGACTTGAAACTCTCTGTGAAAAGAAGGAGTTTCCACACTCCCATCATCACTTGCCGCATCATCTGCGTTGACATCCGATTCAGAGGTTATGACTTCTGCAGAGGCGGGTGCACTTTTCTTTTGCTTTAGTTGTTTCCTTGTACGATCGTACTTTTTAGCAAAAGTTAGCACTCTTCCCATCTGGTAATCATTTTCGTCCCTCTCAAATTTTTCTTCTTTGCGCTGTTTGATTTTTTGTTCGTATTTCTTAAGGCGTTTTTTAATTTGATCACGTTTTTCTACAAGAGTAGCCTGGTCTTCCTCCTTTGCTAAGTCATCTTCCAATTCTTTGATTTTTGTCAAGGCCTTCTCTCTATCGCTCCAGGCAAAGCGTACTAGTATTCTCAGACTCTCTTTACAGGATGCAGCTGTGTGTTCCGCCCAAGCATCAAGCAACTCTGGGTCCGGATTTTCGTACGCGGGGATGGTGTAAATTCTTAATCCCCTGGGGACGCGGTCCACGTCTATGTAATTTTGTAATGACGTGGCCTCCCACCACTTCCTAATTTCACGCTCATAAAGACGTTCTAGAATGTTAAGTTTGGTATTCATGGAAGTGCCGCCTCCATTAGCCTGACTAGTACCGGCTTTTTGGGTTCCATTGGTTTTCTTTTTATTCTTGAACATCCCTTGTTCGGCCTCTTTTCTCTCCGCTTCACAAAACATAGTTCTTGGTAGCGCAGCCGCGACTACCAGAGAATTGAGCTTGCCGTATTTCCCCCTTCGCTCTGAGTCAATGTCAAAATGCGCTTGAAAGATGGTTCAAGAAATTGCGCTCACCGCGCCTTACCAGCAAGTTTATGAATGCCTGGAAACGATATACACACGGCAACTCTTCCTGTTAAAGGCAATGCGGTAAATCCTTGGACAGACTCGGTGCATCCGGAAACTATTAACATCCGCTCCCAAACACCAGCCGGTTGCACTCATGGGCGGGTGCACGCCATAACGGGGGTGTACCCGTTTTCAAATATCCAAACACAATCCCGGAGAATAGAAGTACCAAGGAAAGCAGCACTCGCAGGGGGTTGTTCCAACCAATTTATTACGGCGGAACAAACAGCAACGACGCGTTTCGCCGTAGGGCTTTGTCAAGTTGTGAGAGAAGCGAGGACGCACAAACAATTTAAACTTATCAGGATGTGGTGGAAAGTGAAGACGGACAACATGTTTACAAATAAACAGCGGCCATCTTACAATGTATATACATTCAATGCAAAGTGCTTAAACTTATACAAAATAACCATTATATAATGTTATGTCATATATTTACATATAAATTGCTATATAAGCATTTGATATAGCCCTGTATGGGCACAAAGAACGATCCTAATAACATCCTGAATGATAATGTAGGCTAATGTCAGAATACATCACATGGGAATCCGATCTAAATTGAACCATGCTTGACAACTGTAAAATCACAATAATGATATGCCAAATAGCATGTTCCCTACCACACAGGTACAAAGATAAGGCCCACTGATGGGCTGATCCATGGGTGCATGACCTACATACTCCCCTAGTCCAATATCATCTCCACAAAACAAAAGACATATCAATAGCCAAAATCTTCTATAATGATGCAAAAATAAAGAAAACAGTCACAGTTAATAATAAAATTGATCACAATAATAATCTTATCACAGGTCGACACAACCACAAGCCTGTGGTCAGAATCAAAACATACTGGTCAACTAGTAATACATGCAGAGTATTAGAAATAGATAGCAATGATTTTATCCCAAGTGTACTGATAGCTCCTCATGCATATTCAAACCCTTGGGAATCTTGGTTTGCAAATCAATGATATACCTAGATTCCAGGCGTCGGAGCTTGAGTAAGCGGTCCCCACCTCTAATGCTAGCTGGTACGCTATCGAGACAAATGTACGACAACAAATCCCTGTTGCTGTTGTGCATCTTCTCGAAATGCCTTGCCACAGGGTAAGCCTCATCCTTTTTGGCAATAGCACGCATGTGCTCCAATATTCTCAGTTTTACAGCATTCGTGGTACTGCCAATGTATTTCAAACCACACGGGCAGGTGAGGCAATAAATAGCAAAAGGGGTGGAACAAGTCAAGAATCTGTGATAAGATTATTATTGTGATCAATTTTATTATTAACTGTGACTGTTTTCTTTATTTTTGCATCATTATAGAAGATTTTGGCTATTGATATGTCTTTTGTTTTGTGGAGATGATATTGGACTAGGGGAGTATGTAGGTCATGCACCCATGGATCAGCCCATCAGTGGGCCTTATCTTTGTACCTGTGTGGTAGGGAACATGCTATTTGGCATATCATTATTGTGATTTTACAGTTGTCAAGCATGGTTCAATTTAGATCGGATTCCCATGTGATGTATTCTGACATTAGCCTACATTATCATTCAGGATGTTATTAGGATCGTTCTTTGTGCCCATACAGGGCTATATCAAATGCTTATATAGCAATTTATATGTAAATATATGACATAACATTATATAATGGTTATTTTGTATAAGTTTAAGCACTTTGCATTGAATGTATATACATTGTAAGATGGCCGCTGTTTATTTGTAAACATGTTGTCCGTCTTCACTTTCCACCACATCCTGATAAGTTTAAATTGTTTGTGCGTCCTCGCTTCTCTCACAACTTGACAAAGCCCTACGGCGAAACGCGTCGTTGCTGTTTGTTCCGCCGTAATAAATTGGTTGGAACAACCCCCTGCGAGTGCTGCTTTCCTTGGTACTTCTATTCTCCGGGATTGTGTTTGGATATATATATATATATATATATATATATATATCCCAAGCGCCGCTTAGAAAACTCGAATGCCAATAGTTCTTCCTCAGCATACCACGAAAGCAGACACGAACCCAGAGTAAGTGCAAAGTAGCGTTTATTCCTCGCTAGTCAGCCATAACGCGTTTCAGTCATGTCAAATGAGATGTCATCAGTGATGTCATCAGTGATGTCATTTGAGATGTCATCAGTGATGTCATCAGTGATGTCACTGACCATGTCATGAATGATGTAATATGTGACATCATCAGCAGTGGATTGCGGGTGCGCGAAATATATAGTTAGTGCAACTAACTATATATGCGAATTTCAATGGTTTTGTGTCAGTAAAATAAGGTTTTATAAATGCTAATTCCTAACTATATATGGTCTATAACCTATGGTTTTTCAGTGAATTTTCAAGGTTTTGTAAATGCTAATTCCTAACTATATATGGTCTATAACCTATGGTTTTTTTCAGTGAATTTCAATGGTTTTTTAATAGCAAATATTAAAAGCTGTTAAATGTATTCTTTTTTTTAAAGGAAAAATATATTTTATATGTATTTAATATAATTTTTTATGTATATATATATATATAGATTATTTTTTTTTTTGCTACCGGTCCGCGCACCGGGTAGCTTCCCGTTAGCTCAATTTGGTGCCGCGACCCGGTCCGCGAACCGGTAAACGTTCCGTTAGCGCAATTGTCGCGTTAGAAAACAACATCGTGACGCGTCGCGTAAGCGCGACGTATCGCGTTGCCGCGTAATGCGTCTTATGACGCGCTGTGTTAGCGCACCCGGAAGTGCTCCGGAGCGCAAACCGAGGCGCGATGCGCAGCTCCCCGGAAGCGATCCGGGGCGCGTCGCGTAAGCGCGACGTATCGCGTTGCCGCGTAATGCATCTTATGACGCGCCGCGTTAGCGCACCCGGAAGTGCTCCGGAGCGCGAACCGATGCGCGAAGCGCAGCTCCCCGGAAGCGATCCGGGGCGCGGCGCGGAGCGCGTAACGTAAGCGTAACAGGTCATGTGACTTGTTAATAAAACTTTTTATTGGTTCATTTCACTTTTGGTTTCCTAATGATGTAAGGCTAGGTCATGTGACCTAAAAATAACACTTTTCATTGGTTTAGAACATTTTTTTTTCCAAATGATGAAAGCCCCCACCTTTTTTCTCACTCTGACTTTCAACTTTGTGAGAGGAAGACCTATTTTCATTATTAAGAGATGGCTTCAATAGTAGCTGCAGCTGGTGCACCCCCACCACCACCACCACCTCCTAGGAAGGAAGGACCACCTACCCAGTTCCTTCCCAACCGTGAGGAAGAGGAGGAAGAAGAGGAAGAGGAGGTACATGAGAGAGTATTCTTGCCTGAACAGCCCCGGAAATCCCACCACAAGGACAGTTTCATTTGGCAATTTTATACATTCCCAGAATGCCAAAAAAGTCAATGCCCGTTATGTCACATGCCTGATCTGCAAAGAAGTTCTGTCCCGAGGCACAGATGAAAAATATAGCTATGGGAACTATACTATGCATCGCCACATGCAAAGGTGGCATCCAATAAATTACAGCGTGGCTGAGGTGCGTGACCTCCGTGAAAACCCACGAACTCCTGTGGCCACCACCTCAACACAGGAAAGTTTTTCTGGACCAGAGGCAAGGGAGACGGTCCCCAATATTCAGAGCAATTTTCAACACATTAAGCTAGTGTGTATTTATTGTGGGGGACTACTTTGCCACGGGGAGATGAGTGTGATTTTAATGAACAGAGCATTTGAAAATCACAAGTGCTCAAAACGCCCCAAAAAGTGATTATTTTTTTTTCGCTCCTGTTGAGCCCTTTCTAATGCCTGTTTTCCGTTGTTCCCCCCCAAAAAAAACCAAAAAAAATAAAATTGTTCAAAAAATACAACAAAAAAAAACATTTCAGAAAAAAATATATATATATAAAACAACAAAAACATAAAAAAAAGTTATTTTCAGAACTACCTCCCATTTTTAAAAAATGACTAAAATTTTTAGCACTCTTCACTTCATTTTTCTCATTGGTGCGCTTCCCGGTACGCGCACCGGTGAGCGCCCCGTTAGCGCAGCACAAAAAAAAGAAAAAAAAACAAGAGAAGGAGAGCATAAGAGAAAGAGAAAGAGAGAGTAATGTTAAGAGACAGACAGCAAGAGAGAGCAACACAGATGTACTGTGTAATACATAGTAAAACAGTGTAAAAGATATAACAAAGTGTAAGAGAGAAAATGTAAAAAATATAATGCTGTGAAACAAAGAAAGGGAGAAGAAGAATACTAAAGCAGAGGCACATGAAGAATGTGAGTGTCTGTAAAGACTAAAAGGAAAGAGAAAAAATGATGTACAAATAAAAGGTAATAACGGAACCAGATTTAAATAACACTGGTAAAGGAGAGAGAGAAAAAAGTAGTGTGCATAAATAAAGAGGGATGAAATAAGATGGATAACATCGAATAAAGTTAAAACATGTGGATTGACAGAGAAATGCGGTACCCATAGTATAAGTAAAGAGGGGTGAAAGAGGGAGAAATATTGAATTAGGATAACACATGGTGAGTGACATAGAGAGCGGACATAGAGAGTAAAGGAAACAGTACCTGAATGGGCTTGAGTAAAACAGCAAAAAAAGTTAAGTAATGCAATGTGTGTGACTTACAGGGAGTCAGTGGGTGTAGGTAGGAGTTTGGGTGTGTAAGGTGTGTCTGTGGGTGTGGTTGTGTGGACTGTAATGGAGAGAGAAAAAATGAAGGTGTGTGAAATATGTATGAAAAGTGTATGAGTGTGGGGTGTATATGTGTTTGATGTATGTGTGTGTATGGAATGTGTGTGTGTTTTTGAAGAGTGTGTGTGGGAGGTTTTTGTGTGTGTATGAGGTTTGTGTGTGGTGTGTGTGTGGGTGTATGTTACAGGTGTGTGCATATGTTGGGAGGGGGATGAGCTATATGTGTAGGAGTAAGGTAAATAATTAAGAAAAAGAGAATGAGTGAAGAAGCAAAGGAAGGGAACAGAGGGTAAGTGAAGTAAAGAATAGGGATCAAAAGAAGTTGAATATGAGAGGGTAAATAGGGAAAGGGGAGTAAACATGGAGAATAAGAATAAGTGAAAGAAGCAGAGTAAAAACACAGGAATGAGGTAGATTGAGAAAATGTTAGTGACCTTAAAGCAAAGGGTGATAACAAACTACATTTTTTTAGTCATACTTACGATATAATAAATGTAACTTTAATTTTTTTTTACTACAGTTGGTATCTGTGAAAGTGAGAAGAAAAAATAAGTTATAATTAGTAAAATATGTATTTTAAATTAAAAGATACAAATGAAGAGCTAAAAACATCATAACACTCTATTTAGAAATCAAGTGAGAGTGAAGAACACAGAAAGGGAAATAAACTAAGGTAGAAGGACAAAAAGAGGGAAAAAGAAATAGAAGGAGAGCAAATTACAAAGAGTAAGGCATATAGATTCACTAAGAAAAAGAGAGAGGAGTACAGAGAAATGAACTGAAGGTAAGAAAGATACTAAAACAATGTGAGTTAGCAAAACTAAATCAGGAAACAGAAGTAAGTAAAAAGATAATGACTGAGACAGAAAACAGTCTAATTAAGGATGCATTTAGAAGAATGAGGAATAGAAGATAACTGAGAGTAAGAGAAGAACAGTCATAGAGTGAAAGGATGAAGGGAGACAGAATAATATACAACAATTGAAGGAAATGCACTGAGGAAGTTATAACATAGACACACTAAGACAAAAACTGAGTGAGGTGGAGTACAATGAGTGAGAAAAGAAAAAAAGTAAGTCTGCAAAAAAAAGGAAAGAGAGGAGAAGACGACTAAAACAGTGGTACTGAGAGAAAATAATTTGGTGATGAAAGTAAAGAGAAGGACATTGAAAGAAAGGAAATGATGGATAGTAACGGAACCAGAGTAAAAGAAATGGGATGAAGAACGATGAGAGAGGAGCAGTGAAGTTGTTGTAAAAGAAATTATAGAAGGTAGATAAACACAAGTGAAAATAACACAAGTAGAGTGAGGCACTGAGCACAGAGAAGTAGTGAACGAAAAATAGAGAGAAGAGGTCAAAAGTAAGAAGCAAACAAAGATAAGCGAGGGAGAGTGGATGTCAGAGAATGGGAATACAATTTAATTTACACAATCCAAAGTATAGAATAATTTCTACAACATGTTACATAGTTTATTTTTGCTGTTCTCAGAATATATTGAATTTCACTTAAAGCAGTGAGTTCAAATTACTCATCATATGACAGCGGGAAAAAAAAACACAATCTAAAAGATTGTGTTTTAAAAAAAACCTTACATACTGACAAACGACAAATGTACGCTAATCTTTGATTGACTTACTTTTCCTTGAGGCCAAATAGTATATCATGGAGGTCCTTTTCTCGTTACATAGTATTTTGCTGTTCACTTAGAAATCCATTTCATCGACTTTCTACAAGAAAAGCTCCAAGAACATCTGAAATATTTTCAAAATTTTAATATACTCCTTTTTTCAGTCATGACTCTTTACTCATTCTTGCACCTTTCCATTTGGCCAAATAGTGTCACATGTATGAGTATATATGAGTACTCCTCCCGTCTTCATAGGCCAATTACCTTTACCTAAATTTTGGCTGTAAAAACACTAGGTATGAATTTATAAAGCCAAAAGGCAAACGTTGTTTGAAAGTCAAATTATTGTCGTTACATTGGGTCCAACCTTTAGAAGTTTTTAAATAGCATGTGTAATGCCCTGATGTTGTAGAAGCACCGTCATGAAAAATAATAGCTACAGTTGCAAAGGTTCTTCCTGATATCGATAACTGAGAAGCCACGAAATTTTTAATAGAAGTTGTCAATTTAGTTCCATCAGGTCTACATCGTTGGAACATTAAAATAACATAGTGACCATAATTTTGTAGAAATAATGTGGACAGCATTGCAGACTTACATTGAGTACACACCATATTGTGATCCGCTGCTTTAACTAGATTATTAAAAGACACTGATTTGCAGTCTGGTAAAGTTAAATATATAAATCTTTCAGAGTCTATTCTAGTAGTACTTGATGAAGCACAGTTATCACAGTCATGTTGCCATTGATAAGAAAGGCCAAATAGATTTTTTATATCTACTCCTTCATCTTGTAATACATCAAACATATACATAAAAAATTCCTGACAATCCTGCTGAATATTCTGTGAAAATTGATTTTGACCTGAACATATATCTAGAAGATTTCTAATTTCTGAAACACTTTCTATTTTAGCTCTATTACTACTACATTTCTCTAACACAGAATTCAATAAACAGCACAATGTTTGTTCCCGATTTTCAACAATCTGTCTTTGTAAATTTTGAAGAAAAAAACCAACATTAACTACTACATTAGCATAGCAGTTGACACCAGAACTGTTTTCAAACTGAAATCCAACTCCAACGGGCGCCATTGTTACAGGCTTAGATCAGATAAGAGAGGTTTTTAGAGGATTTTATGAAAAACTGTATACACAGGGCAATACTGAGGATATGGAGGAAGTTAGGAACTATCTTGGAGGTGTGCGTGCGTCAAGAGTTACAAAAGAAGAAGGTGAAATGTTAGATTCTACCCTATGTATGGAGGAATTTATAGATGCATTAAATAACTTACCAGCAGGAAAGGCATCAGGACCCGATCAAATCCCGGTCGAATTTTATAAAGTATTTCGTGACTGTTTGTTGGTTTATATGTTTGAAGTTATGGTACATGTGCAACAAGGAGGGCTTTCACCAGATTCTTGGCGCAGCGCAGATTTAATTGTTATTGCCAAAAAAGGGAAGCCCGCAACCCTCCCGGGATCCTACAGACCCATCACATTGATGAACTCAGATAGTAAGGTCTACTCTAAAATGTTGGCAAAGAGACTAGCAGGCTGTATTGAACATTTGGTGAGCCCGTCACAGCATGGTTTCATACCCGGGAAGGGTACCACTCAGCACATTAGGACGCTAATCACTACGATCGATGTGGCAGATGTTACAGGCGACCCTTTTTCAGCATTGTTTTTAGACGCCGAGAAGGCTTTTGATAGGGTTGCCTGGGACTATCTATGGGAAACTATGAGGTGGTGTGGTATTGGGCCAGGCTATATATGCGCTATACAAGCTTTATATAGAGAGCCAGTGGTCAAAATCAGAGTAAACGGAGGGCACTCGGATTCAATTCATGTACAACGGGGGACTCGTCAGGGCTGCCCATCTTCACCATTACTGTTTGCTCTGTACATTGAGCCACTACTACGTAAATTAGAGGAAAACCAGGCTATTCAACCCGTCTCACTCAATGGATGCACTGTGAAAATTTTGGCCTACGCTGACGACGTGGCTATTTTGACTCCGAATCCGGATATAGCTATGGTTGGAGTAGAGGCAGAAGCGCATGAGTTTGGGTTGATGTCAGGTTATAACCTAAATAAAACTAAAACACAGATCATTCTGAATAGATTTGCATCAAGTTTAGATAGCAGGGTGGTCAGCAATGCAACCTATCTAGGCATTGATGTTACTGTAAAACTGGAGGATTTAGTAGAGCGAAACATTGAACCATTGCTTACTAAGGTAAAAAAAGATTTGGAAAGAATAAGCAATCTACATCTTTCATTGGTTGGAACTACAAACGTGCTGAAAATGATGGTCCTGCCTAAATTTTTGTATCTATTCAGGTCAATACCTCTGATTTTTGACAACAAATGGTTTAATAGGTTGGAAAGCTTGGCCAATAGATTTATATGGGCAAGAGGGAAAACTCGCAGGGCATATAAATTCATTTCCCTGCCAAGGGATAGAGGGGGGTGGGGCGCACCAGATTTTAGATTATACTTTTTGGCGGCTGCACTCCAGTATATGCAGGGATTAATTGGAGGAGGTGGCGGGGCATCAAAGACCATGAATATGTCAATTGAAACTTACACAATGATATTAGGTCAAAACGCTGACAACGCATTCCTGTACTATACGGATTTGGGGTACCTTAGAAGGCAGCCGTACAAAACCCTAAGGGCAGCACTTAAAGTCTGGGGTATTTTTTTAAAGAAATTGGGCATGGGTAGATTTAATAGGTACACCAGAGTCTACAAGAACAAATCATTCCCTGAAGAAATCTTTTCTGATGCATTAATGGCAGAATGGGAGGGTAAAGGGATACAGCAAGTTGGGGACTTAGTCAAACCAGAGGGCATAATACAATTTGAGGAATTGATTAGAATATATAAAGTAAACAGAAGGGACTTCTTTAAGTATCTTCAGACCAGGAGTTTCCTTAGGAATAAACAAGGAGGTCCACTGGGCTTTCAGCCAACTGAGTTGATGGAAGGGCTAATTACAGGGGAGGAATACTCCATTAGGCTAATATATGCTGTACTGGCAAAAATCAGACCTGATGATCTAGACAAACATAGGGCCAAATGGGGGGAAAGGATAGAGGCCACACCCGAATCATTTAACATTTCACTGGAGCTAGGTCGGTCTATCCTATGCTCCGCCCCCTTGCAATCCCAACATTACAAAACGCTATTCTCGCTATACTACACCCCAGCCAGGATTGCGAAGTGGGGGGGTTCGGAAGGCACTACGTGCCCCAGGTGCAACTCTACTGAGGCAGATATCGTCCACATGTTTGCCACTTGTCCTCAATTATACACACTAATCAAGGATGTAGAAAACTTTTTAACCAATTCATTAAAGATCAGGTTAACCTTTTCGGTCGGTTTAATTATGCTGGGTGTGGATATTGGAAATGAGTATGCGGACTCAGGTGATGAAATGTTTATGTTTATGGCAGCGGCTGTCTTTAGATTAATGTTAGCCAGGGTATGGTTAGATAAGAATCCCCCGACTTTGCAAACATGGTTATCAAATCTCATTGCCATTCATAACTTAGAAAAATACATATATGCAAGAAAGGGTAGGAGTGGGAGAGTACGAGGTATTAAGATATGGGGACCTTTGGAGAAATGGAGAACAGGAATAGGTTGATTTATTTTTTACTGATGTAATATGATGGTGTTTACTATACTATATAATGTAATATATGATATGTTTTCCCCCTTTGGCGGCTAAATAACTTTAACATGAAATTTATTTGGATTGTACTGTAAGATGAACAAATGTATGAACAGAATGCTGCATTTTTGCGTTTTTCTATTTTTCTATTTTTCTGTAATGTGTGCTTTTTTCTTTTTGAAAGGTAAAATAAAAGATATTTAAAAAAAAAAAATAATCAAACTGAAATCCAACAACATCTTCAACAGAATCCTTTTTGTTTCTCTTTACAATTACACTTTTATCTACTTTATGCCTTTTTGCTGATACCTCACTGCAATTACTCTCATTTCTTCCTTTTCGGCCTACCACACGTTATTCAATCAGAGGATATTGAGGCAAATGTGGAGCATACTCTCTTCTTAACCTATTGTATTCTTTTACACAATCTAAATCTGCACAAATCTTTGTTTCATCACACTCAATCAAGTACAATCCTGCTAAAGTTCTGACTCGTGATAATGCCACATATGCCATACCCTCTTTAAACACAGAACTTCCAATGTTCACAAAAGCGCTATCTACACTTAAACCTTGAGACTTATGAATTGTCACCGCATATGCCAAACAAATAGGAAACTGTTTTCGGCGAACATATAAGTCTTTCACGAGCAAAAATCTAGCTGAACAACGACAAATTTGTTCTATTTCATCAATGTCACTAAATTTAATTTTTAAAATTTCAATTCCATCTCTATTTTTGTAATTCAGAAAACCAACAACATAACCCATTGCTCCATTTACTAGACCTCTTTCAACATTTAAATTCCTTCTTAAAATGACACGACAATTCAAACACACATTCAGAGTCTTTTCAAAACCAGCAGTTTTAGATATAGTCTTCTCTAATGGATCCAATTTTGACTTCAAATTTTCGGACAAAATAATTGTTGCTCCCATATGCTCTATTTTATCAATAGCTTCCAGTTTCACTATCTCTTCATTTTCTAACTGTAACATCTTGTTGTTGAACATGGAACATTCTTTCAGAGTTGGCAACAAACATATGCCAGATTTCTTCTCGTTAATTTTCTTAAATATGTTCTCTGGAAGAATGTTTTCATTTGGGTACAAATTTGAAATTAATCGTGCATGTAAAGCTTCTTTCCCTTGCTAACTTACTTTTCCGATCCTTACATCTTGTAGAAAATTTTTATAATCTTCATCATTTGCCTGCCGCATATTTTGAAGCAGTTCTGCATATTTAAAGTTTAACCATATATTAACGTTTCCGATGCTCCCTAAGCACTTCCTGGTATCTTCATGTGTGAGCATTTTGAACACAGGTTGTCCTTTCACTGGAGTCAACTGCAGAAGATCTCCAAAAACAATAATATGTTTTCCACCAAATAAGACATCATAGTCTGTTCTAAGAATTTCTTGCATTCTCAAATGCACAAAAGCAAGCATGATATTTGACACCATGCTTACTTCATCAATGATAAGAAGTTTCATTTTCTTCAGGACTCTCGAAACTTTGGAACACGCATCTCCTGATAGCTTGTGATACTCCAATTTGTTATCATGCTCCACTGGCAGCATCAGTAAACGATGTAAAGTAATCCCTTTAATGTTATGTGCTGCCAGCCCAGTTGGAGCAGTAACAACACAAGACAGCGGTGATTCAGTCCTTTTCTGCAGATAATTTGCAATGGCTTTAATCAGAAAACTTTTTCCAGTTCCCGCTTCTCCACTCACGTACAGTTGGACAGGCTTAAATGATGTACATGAGCATTCTGTTTTCTCATGACTGAATCCATGTTCAATCTGTTCTGTGACTTCGTCATATATCTGTTTCTGCTCAAGGTTTAGTTGTTTCACCAAATCTTCTAAGTTAACTTCATCATCTTGACCTTGTTCCATAACTCTTTCCACCTCATCCATGGCAGTAGCAGCTTCATTTTGGATAATTGGTCCTCCTAGTGGATCCTGACTCAATGAAGCAGAACTCTGACTGCCTTGAGAACTGTCTCTCGCAATCTCTGCAGCAATTGTGGCTTCTTGCTCTATTTCTTCATTCAACATTTGCAGATAATTTGGTAAAACAGGACATTCTATGGTATCCTTCGTTGCATTAAAGGAGTCTTCATAACAGAGAAAATCTCCAAGAAGTTCCTCTTCTTCACACCATGGTTTAAGCAGTTGCAAAAGAGCCAAATAATAAATTTCTCTTTTATCTGGATTATCACAACTCAATTTGCGATGATTAATCAAATGACCTTTTTTCTGTTTCACTAGACATCCTTCACATCCAATGACTCCATATATTCCATTATTGATATCTTCTCTGATGTTCCTCTTATAAATATATCTCTGCAGAACTACATAGAGACAAGCGTTCTCAAGGTGATGACTTCTATTTGGATAGTATGTATCCAACATGTTTGTCTTCAAAATATCTGTACTTTCTGGTTCTTTCTCCGCCAAATACTCTATCTCTTGTACAGATTTCAAAACTCGATTTCGTGTTGCAGCAAGACCTAGACTCACCCAAATGATGGTTCTAGATTTGGCATAGAGACTTGCTGACGACAATCGATCAGAACATTCATACGCTCCAATTTCTCGATGCGACAACATCTTCAGACTGTAACTGTACAATTTCTTGCTTAGACTCTTTTCATGTGAAATGTCCTCCCACATTTCCTTTAGTTCTGTCTTTTCTTTTTTTGTGATGTAAGACGTCACATATCGAGCCACAGCAATAGAGTTGTCAGCAACGAACTGAATATCCATGTTAGCATTCCACATGGACAAAATCACTGGGTTGTAGTCGTTGATGTACTTGGACTCTTCGTCTCTTTTTAAATTGTATGTATTTTTTGGTGATTTCCTCGTCACAGTATGTCGCAGAGAAGACATCAAATTATTTACTCTTCCTTTAGAAATCACTGGTCGTGGAAAGCTGAAACGACATTTTGTGTAGAACTTGTCCTTGTTTCTGAATTTTCGACGACAGTACTTTCCACAACGATGGGATTGAAAGCGTAAAACTTGTTGCCTTAAACTGTTTTCTTCTGTAGTTTTCGGAACAGCACATGTTGAATACTCTTCAATGAAACTCAACACTGTGTCATCCGAATCTGTTCCAAATTTGGGTGCATCTTTAATCTACAACAACATATATATGTGAGGAGCACCTCATGCTTGATACTCCTTTCTCCAAAAGAAATCCAAAACCTCTCCAAGGGGAGGATTTTTTTTGTTGGTAATAAAAGATATCATAGCTTCAAATCTATGATTAAAATATCTGCATACATTCACTGGATCCAAAGAGCACAGTTCTCCAGGTGTTTTGAATTCTATATTTTGTATATTAGCATTGGCCTCTCGTAGAAATTGAAGTAAGTCCTCCCATGCATACTCGGCACAGCTAAGAGTGAGGAACCATGTAGGAGTTCCTAAGTTTCTTAGCATACATTTCAATTCCCCACGGCGACGGTACCAATACTCATTTGTACCACGCTGACATGCCATGAGATTGATGAGATGAGATTCTAAAATATTATCTTGAAGATTCACTTTCTGCATAAAGTCCCTCGCCGAAACATATTGTAGATGTGCTCCACTTTTCAGAATATGGTTTACTGCATAAGAAAGCCCAGACAAGTCACTTTCATACAGTAGATGAAACAAATAGGGAATGCATTGACGAAACCTTGCATCTTCAGCATATAATCTTACAGTTCGATATTCAGATGCAGGAATTTGAAGTGGTCAATCGTCATATCGTCCACCTCGACCTGTTGGAAATAGCTGTGGAAAACAACGAGCTTCCAAACTTTCTTCCCATACACTAATGGGACTTCCTTTTGCTGTTTTCATTTGAAACAAGTCAATTGCATTCCCCATTACTTCTTTGGAATGTAAAGGATGAACAGTATAATGTTCATATATTTCTTCACTTCTAGACACATCAACTTTTTCAATTTGGCCAGCTGAACAATCACTGTCTTCATCTGCAGCAGTTTCCTCTGCTGCAACACATACATCTTTGTAGTACTCATTGTTTTTGACTAAATACAACGTTGCCTTTTTGACTTTCCTAACATCCACTAAATCTTGCCAGATTTTTTTACTCTTTGTTGGAACCCCATTAACTAGATTAACTAAAGGTTCCTCTTCTACTTTTTCTATACCAATTGTATCAATATTTTTTTTCAAATCTAGGGGCAAATAAACAACTCTTCCCTTTAATCCTCTCTGCAAATCTGTAGGAGGCAATTTCCCTATCTTAGGCTCCATGCAAGCACAGATCCTATTTACAATCATCTGCCTCACAACAGGAATAAGAGTGAGGCAAACAGTTTCTCATGGAGCTTCACAATTTTACAAAATACAATTCCTCTATGCAAACAAACTCAATAAGCTTCCTACACTGTTTTAAAACACAGCTAACATCATTGTAAAGAGTCAAATTGACACCTGTGTCTAAGAATGCAGACAGGGATATGCTTCATGAAGCCTAGTCCACTGCACACTTAGATACAATCCTCACCACCTAGGCTCCCCAGGAAAGCCCAAACAAGTACCTTTTTTTCCCATATTTAAAAAGTGACGCATGTATGCGTCATTTTTTAAACCTTTGCGCCACATTATACTCAAAAATGTAAAATCCATTTATTTTCCCCAAAATCGTTTTTAACATCACATTTAGGAAACACAGCACAGATCATATCTACAACCATCTGCCTCACAGCAGGGATAAGACTGAGGCAAAATCTTGCACATGAAGCTTCACAATTTTACAAAATACAATTCCTCTATGCAAACAAACTCAATATGCTTCCTACACTGAGTTAACACAGCTAACATCGTTCTAAAGAGTCAAATGTATTTCTATTAAACATGCACACATTCTTTATTACTTTTAAAAAATGTAAAAACTATTTTTATGCTTCATGAAGCCTAGTCCACTGCATTTTTAGACACAAGCCTCACTACCTACGCTCCCCAGGAAAGCCCAAACATGTACCTTTTTGCACCATATTTAAAAAGTGAGACATGTAATTAGATGCGTCACGTCTTAAACCTCTGCGCCACAATATACTCAAATATGTAAAAAAAAATCATTTCCCCAAAATCGTTTTTGACATCACATTTAGGAAACACAGCACAGATCCTATGTACAACCATCTGCCTCACAGCAGGGATAAGACTAAGGCAAAAGCTTTCACATGAAGCTTCACAATTTTACAAATTACAATTCCTCTATGCAAACAAACTCTATATGCTTCCTACACTGAGTTAACACATGTAACATCATTGTAAAGAGTCAAATTCACACAAATGTCTAACAGTGCAGTCAGGGATAGGCTTCATGAAGTCTAGTCCACAGCACTCTTAGACACAAGCCTCACCACCTACGCTCCCCAGGAAAGCCCAAACATGTACTTTTTTGCACCATATTTAAAAAGAGACACCTGTAATTAGATGCATCACGTTTTAAACCTCTGCGTCACAATATACTGAAATATGTAAAAAAACATTCATTTCCTCAAAATCGATTTTGAAATCACATTTAGGAAACACGGCACAGATCCTATGTACAACCATCTGCCTCACAGCAGGGATAAGACTAAGGCAAAAGCTTTCACATGAAGCTTCACAATTTTACAAAATACAATTCCTCTATGCAAACAAACTGAATATGCTTCCTCCACTGAGTTAACACATGTAACATCATTGTAAAGAGTCAAATTCACACCTGTGTCTAACAGTGCAGTCAGGGATAGGCTTCATGAAGCCTAGTTCACTGCACTCTTAGACACAAGCCTCACCACCTACGCTCCCCAAGAAAGCCCAAACATGTACCTTTTTGCACCATATTTAAAAAGAGACACATGTAATTAGATGCGTCACTTTTTGAACCTCTGTGCCACAATATACTCAAATATGTAAAAAACATTCATTTCCCCAAAATCGTTTTTAACATCACATTTAGGAAACACAGCACAGATCCTATGTACAACCATCTGCCTCACAGCAATGATAAGACTAAGGCAAAAGCTTTCACATGAAGCTTCACAATTTTACAAATTAAAATTCCTCTATGCAAACAAACTCAATATGTTTCCTACACTGAGTTAACACAGCACAAGTCCTACGTAGAAGCATTCCATGTCACGACTAAAAATTCACAATTTTACAAAATACAATTACTCTATGCAGTAAAAACTTTTTACCAAGCATTATCAAAAAGCATGACACAAAGCAACATTTAAAGACCACAATTTTCTTCCAAATCTTCTCCATAGAGTATACAAGTCTCTATGTATATTAAATGAATCATAACTCACCTTTAGAAATGCTTTAGGACATTCACAACAGTGTCAGATACACACACCAATATTTCTTTAGCAGAGCAAAAGGTATGTTCTCCAACCACTGCAAACCATAAAGGCACAGAAAACCTCTAATTCTACACATATATCCCTTTTTGTTAACCAATTAAAACTCTTCCCTCTCTATATTCAAACCAACACCCTTCCCCCCATCAGCTTCTTCTACCTCCCTCCTCACTGAGCTGCCAGGGTTAAAAGTTTATTCTACAATGTTGCAAATCACCTCTGCAAGGATGTTTGACCTGCAAATACACCAGCTTATCTGGTGTAAGGTTTCTTTAAATAACTTTTTTTTAACCATTCAAATTACTTCTTACACAGAACACAACCATGCACCCTAACTTTCAGTTTTCACCTATCTCATTCTACCAATCATTGCTTGTGATTCAAGAGCACTGAAACTCCACAGGTTTTTTTTTGCAAACTCCTATTATTCCAACTGCCATTTCTTTTCCACACTTCATCTAACTGCACCAGAATCTCCTCTGACCATGTATTCTGTCTGGATTATTGGACATAGTTATATCCACTGGGCTCAAAGGTATGCTAGTAACAGAAATTTACACAACCTTGATTTATCAAACGTGAACATAAAATAGATTGGCTACAGAGGATTAAAATGTCACCAATTGATTCCATTGGTGAAAACCTTTTTGCATTTGCCACACCCTGACCTGTTAATTCTGCACTGTGGAGGAAATGACTTGGGCACTTTGACTGGTGTAGGTCTGGAAATGCTTTTAAAGGACACCTTTGATCAATTGATGGCACTTTTCCCACAAACTGCCTTGGTATATTCCAATATATGCCAAAGGCAGAAATGGAAATGGTCCAACCAATTTTGTCCACAATTTGAAAAAGCACGGAAACATGTGAATAAATCTGTTTCTGCTTACATGAGAGACTATGGAATGGGTTCAATATACAACAACAACTTGCGTTACAACATGCAAGATATTTACAGAGAAGATGGTGTGCACTTCTCAGATGAAGGGAATAGAATATTCCTCCTGAATTTAAGACTGTGCATTGGTACCTACTTGTAGGTACCTAAATCAGCCACAGAACCCAAAAGCCCTTTTCAGGGCTACCCTATCTCTGATCACTCCAAATGATTATCTTTTTCTAACTTTTTTCACTAATTTTCACCAAGAACGCTCCCCGGTACGCTTCCCGGTGCGCGTACCGGCGCTCCCCCCGCGAAAATTAAAAAATATAATTTTTTTTTTGTCCTATATGGGCCTCCTAAGACCCCCTCAGGAAACCTAGAGGGTCAGGGAGTGCCAACCGTGCCCCCTTATACCCATTCCCAACGTTGTTTATCTGCCATTTTCTGACTCAAATCTACCGAAACACAAAATGGAGGACTCCCGTAGCGCTGCCGGTACGCGTACCGGGGCGCGCCCGGGAAGCGCTCCAAAAAAAATAATAAAAGTTAATTTACATAAAAACCACTGGAGACACTTTCACCAAATATAGAATAGGCAATACTACATACCAGTCCCTACCATTTTCCCAAATTTGGTGGAATTCCATTCAGCCATTTGGCCTGTAGCCCTGTCTAAATATCCTGAGGTAAATTACATAACAAAAACACATCTGAAGTGTTAGAATTGACAACCAATTAAAATGTTACTTTCATTTTCTATTTTTTTTTCCTGACATTTGATTGGTTATGTACATGAATATAAATGAAAAATGAGAGGGAAACACGGCCATTTTGACTACAACTACCTGAGGTACATCTTGAAAGGATTTTCGCATTTTTTCTTCTCCACCTCTCTCTAAAGTAAGTTGATAATTTGTAAGGGGCACTTTAAGTTAATTTGTAAACACGTTTTCTGATAATTATTTACTGTCCCTCTGCTATAGTTGTAGATAGAGATAGGCTCCTCTGTTATATTTATTGATTGACTTAGGCTTCTCTGCTATAAATATGAATTTACTTACGCTTCTTCACAAGCACTTTTTTTTATTTCTACTTCCTGCCTGTTACCATACACTACCCAAAGTTAACTTAACTGTTAAAAAAACAGAACTACCTGTCTGAACTTAAACACAAAACTGCCCTAAATCTACTGATATAGTTATTTTTTATGCAATTTACAGCAAACAAAATGGAAGGGAAGCAAGAAAATTTCAATATTTCCTTCGAGATTACATCTGAGGAGATTCTAAATGAAGATTTTTTGGATGAAGATTTTATGGATCAGTCTTTGGATGAACAATTTATTGAATGTTTACAAGACATAGAAACATGCATGTTTGAGGAGATTCCAGATGATGTAATGCTGGAAGTTTTATTGAACTATGAAAATTCTGACCAATACATTTTTATTTAATAATTAAAAATTGTTTGAGACATTATTCATTTTTATATCTAATTCATGAAGTACTACCAAAATAATTATGTTTATATTATAGTATAAAGTGAAACTTACAATATACTGTGCAATTTTAAAACATCATAAGGGAGCAGGGTAGACTACCCATGATCCCGTATGCCTTCTCAGGTAGTACTTAAAGGATCTGTTTCTGCTTTCCTGACAGACTATGGTATGGATTCCATATACCACAATAACTTCTATAACAACATGCAAATTATCTACTGAGTAAACGGTGTACATTGAATTTAAGACTCTGCATTGGTACCTACATGTTGGTACTTAAATCACCCACACAACACAACACTCTATTCAGAGATACCCTACCTCTAAGCACTTTACATTATTATTTTAGTGTTTCACTGAGTTTTCCCCATGTGTGGGGGTGGGGGAGGTGTGTGTGGGGGATGTGCGGGGGTGTCTGTGAGGTGTATATGTGTGTGTCTGTGTGTCTAGGGGGGATGAGGTGTATAGGTGTGTGGGGTATATGGATGTGGGTGGGGATATTGGTATGTAAGGTGTGTGTGTGGGTGTGGGTGTGTGGGGTGTTTGAGTGTAGGTGGGAGTGTGGGTGTGTGAGGTGTGTGTGGGGTGTGTGTGGGTGTGGGAGGTATGTGTTTAGGATGTGTATGTATGTATGTATGAGATGTGTGGATGTGTCTGTTAGTTGTCTCTGTGTGTTGGGGGGGAGATGTGTGTGTGGGATGTGTGTGAGGTGTCTGTGAGATATTTGTGTGTATGTGCATGTGTGTGTGTGTGTGTGTGGTGGAAGGGGGGTGAGGTGTGTGTTTGAGTGTGGGTGTGTGGGATGTGGGTGTAGCTGTGGATGTGTAAGGTGTCGATGTGGGGGTGTGGGGTGTTTGACTGTGGGTGGAAGTGTGCATGTGTGAAGTGTGTGTGGGGAGTGTGTGGGTGTGTGAGTGTGGGGTTGTGTGCATGTGGGTGTGTGTGGGACACACTTGTAGGTACCTAAAACAGCCACAGAACCCAAAAGCTCTTTTCAGAGCTACCCTACATGTAATCACTCAAAATGATTATTTTACACTATTATTTTCACTATTATTCACTTAAGCACGCTCCCTCGTATGCTCCCCGGTGCGCGTACCGAGCGCTCCCCCCGCGAAAAAAAAATGAAAAAAAAAATGACCCTTTTATGGCCCCACATCAAACCTAGGGGGTCAGGGGGGGTCTACCCTGCCCCCTTTTGCTCATTTCCCCCTTTGATTTTTGCCACCTCTTGTATCTCAATCCTACCGAGACACAAGATGGCGGCCGCTGCTGACTGTTTCGAATGTTTACAGACACCCGAGAACCAATCAGCTTGCCGTGCGCAAGTCGCATGGCGCGCCCGGAGCGCTCCCCGGTACGCGTACCGGGGCGCGCTTACAGATATATACATTTTTTTAAACCTAAATTACTCAAAATCCACTGGAGCACATATCTTGAGACATAGCAAAGGCACATCGGGCTACCAGTCCCTACAATTTTGCCAAGTTTGGTTAAAATCCATTCAGCCGTTCGAGCTAAAACTGCGACAGACCGCCCTATGGAAATTAACATGGGGAAAACACGTTTTGGGACCCCCCTTTTATCTCAGCTCCCGCTTGACGAATCCCCCCCAAACTTTCAGGGAAGGAGCGGAGAGCCGCGAGGCAAAGTTGCTGAAATATTCAGCCTGATTGCTCAACCGGCGCCAAAGTTATTCCAAATAGAATGTTGCGATTTCCCTATGGAAATCGATCCTAACTATATATACCTACTGGCGACCACCAGTAGGTAATATATATATAGATATATATATGTATATATATATATAAACACACTCGACGCGTTTCGGGGCTCCTCCCCCTCGTGACCAAGGGGGAGGAGCCCCGAAACGCGTTGAGTGTGTTTATGCTTTTCTGCTATCTTGGCTGATTAAATATCTTTAACACGCTATTGGAGTTTGTGCCTCATACTGTCCCAGGATCGTGTGGACACCAGTATGTTTGAGTGAATTGATGGGCTCGCTGCCCGGCACGAACCACTGTTGTTGTGGAAGGGTCCAAGCGGAGTGCAGCGTCGTGCTGCATAGTTTTTTGGAATATATATATATATATATATATATATACATATATGTATATATATATATATATTGGTCCAGGGAGACCTCTCTCCCCAGGCCAATTTTTTACCCGGGGACCCCCAGGGCCTGGCACTATTTAGAAGGGGGTGGGGGCACACGGCCCCCATCTGAATGCCAATTTTGGCCCCAAAGGACCTGATCACTGGGCCCAGTGCAATCAAAGCTTTGTGCCCTGGGCAGCTAATAATACTGCTCTTTGCAGCCAAGAGCAGTATTTACATATGGTTTCCTGCAAGCAGGGAGACAGATCTAAAGTCCACTTCCATTTTTAAGCTCCTGCCAGCTGGAAGCAGACTTGGGGGTCCATTAGGATGAGGGGCGGATTTTGTCCGCCCGCCATCCTGTCGTAGTAGGGGACCGCCCGCCCTAAGCGCGGGGGTCCCGTGGGCAGCATTAGGATGCGCCCGCGGCGGGCGCATCCTGCATTCATTCCATTGTGGCGGGCGGTGCATTCAGCACCGCCGGCCACAATGGCAGGAAGGCATGCTGTGCACTTCCATGCACAGCATGGCAGGCACCGCACGGTGCCTGCCATGCTGTGCATGGAAGTGCTGGGGGGTACCATAGGTACCCCCATGTGCACCCCCACCCCCCAAGTCCTTGGGGGCCCGCAACAGGCCCCCACAATCAATTACCGCATGCCTTTCCGTAAAGCAGCTGCAGACGGACATCGTAATATGGATGGCGGTGTCTGATAGACACCGCCACCATATGGTCCCATTACCGCTCCGGCCGCAATACGACCGGGGCGGAAAAGCGGCGGACGGTGTTTTCGTCCGCCGCGGTCCCCCCGCCATCCTAATATGGCAGGGGGAATTATAATGCGGATGTCGGGCGGATTGCCCCCGCCAGGCTGGCGGTGGCCACCGCCAGCCTGGCGGGGGCAATCCGCCCGGCATCCTAATGGGCCCCTTGGTGTTTGCTCCTGCTTGGTGGTACATTGGAAATTGCTCCCACCAAGCGAGAACAACCACAGGTTTCCCTGCTCTCACCTCTCTGGGCAGGGAAATCACTAGCCTCTGAGCTGATCCTGGGGAATCAATGTTTTAGTACTGCCCCCCCCTTTTTTCTTGCTTGTGCGGCCCCAGAGGATTGGGGTCCCTGAGGCCTCTATAAATTGCCCCAGGAAGAGTGGCCGCTTGACCCTGCCATTTAGAAATGCAGCTGGCCCTGGAGGATGTGGTTCCCGGGATCAAAATCGACTAAGAGAGAGGGGGGCTAAGTGCCCCTTCTCCCTTTAAGCATCTGGAGGGCCCCAGGGGATAGGGTTCCTGGAGCAGAAAACATCCCAGAGAGGGGGCACGCATGCTCCCACCTCCCTTTAGGAATGCATTCAGCCCAAAGGAATGGGGTCCCTGTGGCCGAAATTTGGTCCAGAAGAGGAGTTGCATGCCCCCCTCCCCCAGAAAATTGTGATTATTCACAATGACGCTAGCCAGCAGGAATGCTGTGATTGGATGGCTGTAACCTGAATTGAAATTTGCGGCTACCATTTTACAATCGGGAAACAGTTCTTGGAGCTGAAAATGTGTGTGAAAGGTGATATAAGGGGTCTGGGTTGAGGTACTCTTACCCCATGTTTGAGAAATGGAGGTGTTAATGACACAAGTTATGTGTCCAAATTGCCCACAATATTCATGACTATGCCATGACCGTACGCGCGGCTCACATGTAACCTCATGACTAAGGGGCCTATTACGATGTCAATCGGAAACTCCGGCTTCCATTGAAAAAAGGGGTGGTTGGGGAAAACCTTGTGCCCTGTGGTGGGCACCCCATGGTGCCTGCCACATTTTAGAAAGAGCAGTCCCTCGGGTACCCCCTCGGCCCCCAACCTGAGGTCTCAGAAAGAATAGAGGCCTACAACGGGCCTCCAAAGACAGATTGTGACAGCCATTTCATGTCAGGCAGACCGAATTGGAACGGCTGTCTGACATGGTCATCGTAATCGCTCGCTCGGAAACCGTGTCCATAGAGCTGTACGATTCGGCTTCAAAAGACTAGGGATGTCTGAATGCCTTTCTGAACTGAATCAGGCAGCCCGAACAGTTTCCAGGCATTGTAATCGGTCGGTTGGAAATGTGTACGATTCTGTCGGAAACATAGGTCCTGAATCGGATTCAGAGTTTCCAAATCCTATTCAGAGCCTTTCTGAACGACATGGCACTTGGCCCCAAAGTCACAACTATTGCAACATTGTCGCGAATATTGGTGAAAATTTTAAATATATATATGTATACATGTGCTCACCCTCAGTTTTACTTAGACACTCACACACCCACTCACAGACACTCATGAACCTACTGACACGCCAATTGAGAGACTTGTACACCCATTCACAGTTGCACTCAGTCACTAACACACCCGCTTATAGAACTACTCAGAGTCACACACCCACTCACAGACCCACTTAGAGGCTCATGCACCCAGTGACTCACAAACCCAGGCACTTAGGAAGAAAGCCACTCAAACAATGATGCACACTGTGATAGATCCATTTTGAAACACTTATGCCCCCACTCAGAATGCCACTCAGAGACTGATGCACCCAGTCACATATCCACTCTTAGTCAGACCCCCAATCGCATTTCTACTCACACATTGACACACCCATTAAGAGACCCACTCATAGACCTATGCAGCCACTTGCAGACCCACTCAGAGACTCATGCACCCACTCAGAGGTCCACTGAGATATGCATGCATCCCCTTACAAACCAACTCAGAGATTCACGCACTCACTCAGAGACCAACTCAGCGACTCATGTAGTGAGTCACAGACCCACTCAGACACTCATGCACCTACTCGCAGGCCTACTCAGAGACATAGCACCCATTTACAGACCCACTCAATGAGTTATGCAACCAGTAGCTCTCTCACTCAGAGATTCACTCAGAGACTCATTCAAAGACTCACAGACCCACTCAGAGATTCATGCAACCACTCACACATCTACTGAGACACTGATTCACCCACAAACAGACCCACACAGACACTGATGTATTCATTGACATACACTCCCAAAAACGTAGACACCTAGTTACTAACCCACTCAGAGACTCATGCACCCATTAGCAGACTTACTCAGAGACTCATGCACCCCCTCGCACACCCATCCACAAACTCACACACCCATGTAAGACCCACTGAGACGCCTACTCATAGACTTACTCAGAGACTAATGCACCCACTCACATATCTACTCAGAAACTGATGCACCCACTAACAGATCCACTCCAACACTGATGCACTCGCTGAGATACCCACTCAAAGACTTAGACACCCAGTTACAGACCCACTCAGAGACTTATGCACTCATTTGCAGACCTATCCAGAGACTCTTGCAACCACTCACAGACTCGCTCAGAATCTTACACACCGATGTACAGACCCACTCAGAGACTCATACACCCGCTAACAAACCCACTCAGAGACGGGAAAACTCACTCACAGACCCACTCACAGACTCTTGCACCTACTCACAGATCTAGTCAGACACTGATGCACCCACTAACTGATGCATTGATTGACATAGTGACTCAAAGATGTATTTTTTTTTATTTGACAGATGGAGCCACAAATCCATGTCAAAAACTTTTTAAAAAACTAGTGCGGGTTCCCACAAAGGTTTTGATTAGAGTCAACAAGGTGTGCCAGGTCCCTGGTCGTTTGTTAAAAAAGGTGTGGGTGCACGGGCCCCCCTCCTAAGGCTCTTCAAGACCCAGGGGCCCCCATCTCCCCAAAGTTAATTTACATATTGGAGGGGGGCCGTGCAAACCCCCCTCCATGAGCTCTCTTGAGCCCCAGGGACCACCACCACCCCCTTTATAGACTCTTTTTATCCTGGGGACCACTATCTCCTATGGGCTGGACACTGAACTATAAAGGAGGGGGGCAAACAACCCCCCTCCTGGAGACATATATGTCCCTGGGGACTGCCACCCCACAGGGACTGCTCTTGCTATGTCCTGGGGCACCCACCCCCAGGAGATAGCTGCCTGCTTTGACTTGGCTGGAACTTTGACAGCTCCCACCAAGTCAGAGCAAACACTAACTTCCCTTTCAGCAAGCGGGAGGTCTGAGAGCACTCCAGATTGCTGTGAGCTGTTTTAATCTCTTTCCTCACCCACTGTCAAGCAGACAGGGGATCAGATGAAAGGATTGTTCTCACAGACCTGGAGTTGCATGTTTAGCAGCTCCCTGTCTGTGAGAGCAATGCCAGCTCCCCAGGAGGTGGGGAGCTGTCAGGAATCTCAGGGTCCTTGAGGTTCCACCCGCAGTCCCCAATGTAGGTCAATGGGTGCACTGGGTGGGGCCGAAACAACCACAGTGAAGAGGCCGGGTCAGGGGGTTGGGCTCCCCTAGGCCAAAAGCGGCCCAGTTAAGGTGGGCAGCGTGGCTCCCTCTCCCATTTTTACATTGCAGGGCCCCTGGGGATGGGGTCGCCAAGGCCGAAATTGGCTCAGGGAGGGAGCCGCAAGGCCATTCTCACCTATTATAAAGAAATTGATTAAAAGACAGGACCTGGGGGTTGGGGTCGCCTTGGCTGAAATCGGACCCTCCCTCATTCGTTTAAGGCCAGGCCCTGGTGTTGGGATCTCTGGGGCTGACATTGGCCCAGGGAGGAATGCCATGTGGCCCCCCTTCCCTATTATAAATAAATGAATCAAAGGCTAGGCCCTGGGGGATGGGGTCCCTGTGGCCGAAATCAACCCAGGGAGGGGGGCTGAATTAAGGCCTGGCCCAGGGGATGTGGGATTCACAGCCCCTTCCTCCATTTGTTTAAGGCCGGGCCCCAGGGGATGGGGTCCCTGAGGCTGATATCGGCACAGGGAGTGGGACCATGTGGTCCTCCTCCCCTATTGAATTATAGCCAGGCCCCAAGGGAAGGGGCCCCAGGGCCAAAGCCACTGAATTATGTGGGCCCCAGGAGATGGGGTCCCTGGGGTCAGACTCAGCCTGGGGAAGGGGCCAGTGTAGCCCCATCCCCATTCAAATGTGGCCTGGCCACTCAGACACCCACTCACAGACCCACTTGCCCACTCACCAACCCTCTCACAGACCCACACAGACACTCACACACCCATTTAAAGAGTCACACACTCACTCACGACTCACTCTGTGATACCCCAAAACCTGTTCCAGGATAATTGTTTCCGGTCCAGGGAGTACCTGGCCTGGCAGTTCGGTCTGAACTTCTCTCTGACGTCCTCTCTAGTCTTCCTAGGAATCAACTCCACTCCTTCCACCCGTTCCTTCTTCACCGATGCCGCTCTCTCACCTCTTCCATTCTTTATCTCTCGTTGCTCTGCCCACTTCCTTCCAGGATAAGTCTGATTTTAGTCTTTCCTTTCTTTTGTTATTGTGTTCATGGCCTTCCTCCTTGCACTCTCAGCTCACGCTTGTTATTTTTCACGGTCAGCTGTGCCCCCATGCTGTGGAATTATTTGTGCCAATTTCAGTTGTCTATTTGTTTATTATCTCTGTACTTTCACAATCTTTAAATGTCTACTATGTCATACTATCCTGTAGTAAGCTCTACACACAGAGGCTAGTCCTTCGCCGAAGTGAAACTCCATTAAGTAAAGAATCACTTTCTTGGGTAAGTTTTCACCGTGTGCACATCTTTTTACAGAAAAGTTAGTATCTCAGTAAGCTATATTTGCAGTTCATGGTCTAGGTTATACTATGTACAAGGTTTGTCTTCAGCACAAGTGTTTATACAGAGGCTAATTTCTCACTCAAATGAAGTATGATTATATGTGTCATACCTGTTATACGGATCACTGAAATATTATCAACAGACAATATATCGAGTTGCCAAAATATCGTTGAAAAATTATCGACAACAATAATATCGAGTTTCTGTACTTATTTAACAAACTACTAAAATATCGAGTTAAAAATATCGAGTCTAAAAAATATCGACATCACTAATATAGACAACCAATATATCGACTACAAATATATAGTTTTTAAGCTAAATAAACCTAACACTACAAAAATATCGACAGCAAATATATAGACAACAAAAATATCGACTTTTGATGAATATCGACTTAGAATTATAAACATTAAATATGTAAAATACAATATAAATCTTCTTGTAAAATACATTACACATTCCTAAATAAATATTACATGTTAAATAAAACATTTCAAGACATTTAAATGTGTTAACATTTTTCCAACATATCATGAAAATATTGCAATTAATATATACATATTTCCAATTCATTCTACATATATTATCACATTATTAGTACATATATTTAAAATAAATTAAATAACTAACCGGCTTTAACGCAGAACTCTTCACAGATCACCATTCCCACATCAACAAACAAACCAATTAATTGTAAAAAAAATCAAACTAGCCAATAAAATGCTCCCTTTCATCAAACAACCAATAAAATGAGAGAACACAAAAAATACAGACTATAAAAGAAGTACATGCCTACTACCATTTGTTGCTGCTAAGTCTATAGAAAGAAAAAGGCAACACTTTGGCCAACTTGTTCCTGATGAATCTACATTACAAATCAAGATTGCTACCAAAATAATCAAGTAAGTTAAACTTTATTTTTATAATACACAAGTAGTAGGCTAAAATTTTAACTCTATCTCCTAACTGTTTAAATAACTTTTATTTCTCTCATTCAACATTTCTTTTATAGACATCTCCTAAACACATCAAAAAACCTACTCCTATTTCTTTACCACTAATTACTGATTGTAAGTATATATAAATGTTCTCTAATACACCAACTGCTGTTGTTAAAAAATATTTTCTGATAGCCATTCATTATTTACTCTATCTCCTTAACAGATAATCAGAAAACATCCTAATTCTACTCAACTTAATTTAAATACTACACAAGTTAAACAAGTAAGTATATGTTTACATTTCCTAAAAGGCCCTAAAATACTAAATCAATTTTCTAAAGAGCATTTCTTGTTTATTCTATCTTCCTTACAGATATTCTAAAGACATCCTACATCTACTATACCAAAGGCAAAGACTACACAATTTAAAAAAGTAAGTATATTTTTAGAATTCCTAAAAGACCCTAAAATGCTAAAGCTATCTTCTAAACACCATTTAATATTTATTCTATCTTCTCTACAGATATTCAGAATACATCCGACATCTACTCTACCTAAAGCAAACACTACACAATTTAAACAAGTAAGTATATGTATTTTCTTCCTCAAACTCCCTAAATTTATAAATCTATTTACTAATAAGCATTTCATGTTTATTCTATCTTCTCTACAGATATTCACATTACATCCTTCATCTACTCCACCAAAGGCAAACACTCAACAATTTAAACAATGAAGTATATCTAATAATTTCCTCAAATACCCTAAAAAGCTAAATATAATACAGCTTTCTCCTAGAAAAATTTCAAAACATTTTTTAAAAATCGCTTATAATTTTTTTACTTTTCCTACCAACAGGAAAACAAGAACATACAAGAAATAAATTGAAAACACAGTTTCTGCATTTCTCAAAACAAGATTTACCAACTGTAAGTATAAACAGTGAAATATAAATGTGTAAAACACAAACAAAATTAGTTTACATTTAAACATGTTTTTTTCTAATCTTTCCTAGAACAAGTAATACAAAATGACTGAAGGTGCAGAATTTGTAATGTCACAGAAAAATAAATTGTTGTTATGTTATATGGGGTATGTTTATAATCAAGAAAGACAAACAGGAAGAAAAGTATTCTGGAAATGTACCAAATACTATTCAAACAAATGCTATGGTAGGGCTACTACTGAAGAGACAAATTTATTATTTACCGGGGAACACAATCACCCCCCCAATGTCACAGAGATAGAGATAAGGGATGCTTTGGAAACAATAAAAACAGCGAGCACAGGGTGTGACAAACCTACCACACAAATCCTAAAAGAAGAACTGTTAAAAATTCCAGCCCATGCTTCAGGGCAGCTACCCTCAATTGACTCCCTTAAACGTTATCCTGAATGATGCAGCACGCTTGATCTTCGGATTGCCGAGGAGGTCACACGCCTCCCCTCTGCTCTATAGGCTACACTGGCTGCCTATAGCGCAGAGAGTTGAATTTAAGAGTATGTGTATCTGTCACAAAGCTGTCCACGGACACGCGCCAGCCTATGTAAAAGAAAGGCTCAAGTTATACGAACCAAAGCGCGCCCTGCGATCGTCCGGATCTTTTCTGTTATCTTGTCCACGCTTCAAGTTAACAACTAAAGGAGGCAGATCCTTTTCAGTTCAGGCACCAACCATCTGGAATAAGTTACCGGAGGCGCTCCGCAGAGAACCTAACCTCCTTCACTTTAGGAAATCCCTGAAAACTTTACTCTTCAGGGATGTTTCTCCATCCCAATAATCGGCTATCAGATCAGACACCCCCGTACTTTTATTCCATCTTGTTGCTGTACTTGGTCAGTAGCGCTTTGAGACCTGTCGGTGAGTTGGCGCGATACAAAACACAGTTACAATACAATACAACGTACACTAGCACGCACAAAAAGACTAACTACCACAACACAACCTAACCCTACAACCTTTGAAGAAATTGTAATTTCCCCAGAAATGAGCGTTACACATAGTAATGAAAAATGTGTACTTTTTGACAATGAAAGCCCCACCAACAGAATAATCATGTTTGCAACTGCAACAAATTTAAGGAAAATACAACAATGAGAACAATGGATGATGGATGGGACTTTTAAACCATGTCCCAAACCATTTTATCAGCTATATACCATTAATGGATTATACCATCACTACAATATCCCTTTTATTTACTGTTTGTTACCTAACAAACAACAAAATACATATACTGAAATATTAAATGTAATCAAAAATGAAATCAATAATTATTTTCCCCAGAAAATAATTATTGATTTCGAGCTAGCTATGATTAATTGCATTTTGAAAACATTTCTCCACACAGCAATCCAAGGTTGCTACTATCACTTCAATCAAAGTATATGGAGACATCTCCAGAAATCCGCCTTAAGCATTTAATACTCAACTGATAGCAACTTCGCATACCAAATAAAAAAATTAATAGCACTAGCCTATGTTCCAGTTACTTATGTAGCGGAACACTATAACTTACTAATTGACTGCACATACTACAAAAAGTATGAAGAAAAACTGGCTCCACTACTAGACTATTTTGAGAATACTTGGGTGGGAAGATTACATAGATCTGGGCACCGACGCCAACCAAAATTCCACATACCTTGGTGGAATGTATATCTAAGTACATTAAACCAAGAGGCAAAAACTAATAACAGTGTTGAAGGATGGCACAATGCATTCCAAGCTACCACTAACAGAGCCAAACCCACCTTCCAAAATCTAATTGAAGCTTTAAAAAAAGAACAAAGCTACCAAGAGCTAAGGATAGAACAATCTGTAACACAAATTGGACCTAAACTAACAAAACAAAGCCAAGTAACACTATATCCTTCAACCAGAGGTCTAGAATACCTATCACTAATAGCTTAAAGTCTACTATAAAGTATCAGACCAAAATTAACAATAGCTTCTGATAATTACTGAAAAGGTTACAAAAATTACCATTTTGATGTAATAATAAATAATACATATTTGTTAAACATATTTATAAAATTTTGAAAAACATTTTGTTGACAAATATGCAATATTTATAATAAAATCAAACATGCCAATAACATTTAAATAGACATTTCCCACCCAAATAAAATAAAATATAAACACTTACAATTTATGTAGCAGAAGAAGACGTAATCCAGACACGTATAATCCATATAATCCCTTACAATCCAGTACAAATCCAATTTTCGAAACCCTCAAAAACCTGAAAATAATTAAAAATTGTAAAAAACGATCCAGGAAATCCCGATAAAACAAGTGTGGACACTTTTTAATTTAAAGTGATATACACACACCTTGTAAAAAAATGTAGTGCATATTCTTCTCCCAATCCAATGCGACACCCTACAAAAACCCGAAAAATAGTAAAATATTAAAAAATTAGCTCCTAGATGCGCGGACTAAACTAAGTGTGTTGAATTCATTTAGAATATGAACATACACACACTTAGTTTAAAAAAACATGCACTATGTTCTCCTAATCCATTCCAAATTAATAACCATAAGAACCCGAAAAATAGTGAAAAAGAATAAAAATTGCTCCAGGAAATCACGAAAAAAGGAGAGAGATGTTAAAATATTACATATATGAGTAATACACTCTTTTCTCCCCCCAAAAAAACGCATCCTTCCATGGAATTATACTGCGATGTTCCGGAACCTGTAAAAAAGCATACATAAAGTAACCCACCCACACAAACCCCCAAACATTTCAAAATACACATTAAAATAATGTAAAACATTTAAAAACATATATCCTGAGCCTAAAATAACTCTAGGTCTCAAACATACACGACGCCTCCGTAACAACGAAGTTTCACCTAAAACAGACCAAAACCACGACTACATACACACAATAACACTACAAACTTCGAATATACCCTCAAGCACTACTACTCTCTAAGAAATATTAGTTAAAATTCACCTTACCTTTCTCAACGCAAAGCAGCTCCCAACCGCGAGCGTCTCCAGTCCTGAATGAAGCAAAATAACCTTACGCGGTAAAAAAGTAGTCCCCTTAAACCATATTAGAAACCTAAACATACTAAATACAATGTTCTAATAAGAATTAAAATACATACCCACACTTATAATTTCTAACTAAATTTTGTAACACTAATTACGATTTAATTAGCTTAGATATCCTTTCTTAATTAATATTAAACAACATTTTTAGAATATTATTTAATATTAATATTACAAAAAATATATAAACATTGTAATACATATATATTAAATATTTAATGTTAATTTATATTTTTTATTTAAAAAAAATCCTATATTTTAGTGAATGTAGATTTTTATTGCATTTGTAAATTAATAATAATAATAAATAATAAATATTATTTATTTTTATTAATAATATAATTTAAATATGTCAATAGGAAATAAATACAATTACAACTATAACATTGAGTTACTATTTGCAGATTTTATTTTTTTTAATTTGTAAAAAATGTTATAATTAGTTAACAATTGTAAATTAATTTTAATAATTAATATTAAATATTAATTATTATTATTAATTATTCTAACCATGTATGTAAATACTAAAAATGTAATCAGAAACATTAAATCCAACTAAGTCATTGTTTTACTATTTGATATAATATTAGGAATAATTTTTTGGGGCAACATAATTGTATACATATAACAATAATTAATGTTTATTTACTGTTTATTTAGAACATTGTATTTAATATCTATCAAAGTATTTTACAATGTTTTTTGTATTAAATCTTTAAAACATATATTTACTTTCTTATTAGTTTATAATAATTTATATTTCAAACAAGTATATTTAATAATATTAATATATAATATATTAACATTATTAAATAAATATTTAACAGGCTGTTAAAAAATTTGAATATGATTTTTTATTAATATTACTAATTGTTACCCAAATATAATTATGAACACTTTTCTTATTTTTTATATAAATACAGTGACATTTTTTTTATTTGAAAATGTACATTTATAAATAAAAATACATGTAATTCAATACATCCTTTATTCATAAGTACTTATATAAAAAGTTAATTTTTTCAAATATTGTACTGTGCATGTTATAAATACAAGTTGACAATAAAAATGTTAAAAACATCCATGTGTACTTATTTTTCTAAGATTATGACACAGTTATGATAAAATTTCTGGGAGGGTGCTCGACACTGACCAATTATAATTTACTATTCCAACTCCAGTCAAGCAAATATCAGAGAAGGTGCTGGACACTGACCAAATATAATTTACTATTCCAACTCCAATCAGGCAAATATCAGGGAAGGTGCTGGACACTGACCAATTATAATTTACTATTCCAACTCCAGTCAAGCTAATATCAGGGAAGGTGCTGGACACTGACCAAATATAATTTACTATTCCAACTCCAGTAAGGCAAATATCAGGGAAGGTGCTGGACACTGACCAATTATAATTTACTATTCCAACTCCAGTCAGGCAAATATCAGGGAAGGTGCTGGACACTGACCAATTATAATTTACTATTCCAACTCCAATCAAGCAAATATCAGGGAAGGTGATGGACACTGACCAATTATAATTTACTATGCCAACTCCAGTCAGGCAAATATCAGGGAAGGTGCTGGACACTGACCAATTTTATTTTACTATTCCAACTCCAGTTAGGCAAATATCAGGGAAGGTGCTGGACACTGACCAATTATAATTTACTATTCCAACTCCAGTCAAGCAAATATCAGGGAAGGTGCTGGACACTGACCAAATATAATTTACTATTCCAACTCCAATCTGGCAAATATCAGGGAAGGTGCTGGACACTGACCAATTATAATTTACTATTCCAACTCCAGTCAAGCAAATATCAGGGAAGGTGCAGGACACTGACCAAATATAATTTACTATTCCAACTCCAGTCAGGCAAATATCAGGGAAGGTGCTGGACACTGACCAATTATAATTTACTATTCCAACTCCAGTCAGGCAAATATCAGGGAAGGTGCTGGACACTGACCAATTATAATTTACTATTCCAACTCCAATCAAGCAAATATCAGGGAAGGTGCTGGACACTGACCAATTATAATTTACTATTCCAACTCCAGTCAGCCAAATATCAGGGAAGGTGCTGGACACTGACTAATTTTAATTTACTATTCCAACTCCAGTCAGGCAAATTTCAGGGACGTTGCTGGACACTGACCAATTATAATTTAATATTCCAACTCCAATCAAGCAACTATCAGGGAAGGTGCTGGACACTGACCAATTATAATTTACTATTCCAACTCCAGTCAAGCAAATATCAGGGAAAGTGCTAGACACTGACCAAATATAATTTACTATTCCAAATCCAGTCAGGCAAATATCAGAGAAGGTGCTGGACACTGACCAATTATAATTTACTATTCCAACTCCAGTCACACATATATCAGGGAAGGTGCTGGACACTGACCAATTTTAATTTACTATTCCAACTCCAGTCAGGCAAATATCATGGAAGTTGCTGGACACTGACCAATTATAATTTACTATTCCAACTCCAGTCAAGCAAATATCAGGGTAGGTGCTGGACACTGACCAAATATAATTTACTATTCCAACTCCAATCTGGCAAATATCAGGGAAGGTTCTGGACACTGACCAATTATAATTTACTATTCCAACTCCAGTCAAGCAAATATCAGGGAAGGTGCAGGACACTGACCAAATATAATTTACTATTCCAACTCCAGTCAGGCAAATATCAGGGAAGGTGCTGGACACTGACCAATTATAATTTACTATTCCAACTCCAGTCAGGCAAATATCAGGGAAGGTGCTGGACACTGACCAATTATAATTTACTATTCCAACTCCAACCAAGCAAATATCAGGGAAGGTGCTGGACACTGACCAATTATAATTTACTATTCCAACTCCAGTCAGGCAAATATCAGGGAAGGTGCTGGACACTGACTAATTTTAATTTACTATTCCAACTCCAGTCAGGCAAATTTCAGGGACGTTGCTGGACACTGACCAATTATAATATAATATTCCAACTCCAATCAAGCAACTATCAGGGAAGGTGCTGGACACTGACCAATTATAATTTACTATTCCAACTCCAGTCAGGCAAATATCAGGGAAGGTTCTGGACACTGACCAATTATAATTTACGATTCCAACTCCAGTCAGGCACATATCAGGGAAGGTGCTGGACACTGACCAAATATAATTTACTATTCCAACTCCAATCAAGCAAATATCAGGGAAGGTGCTGGACACTGACCAATTATAATTTACTATTCCAACTCCAGTCAGGCAAATATCATGGAAGGTGCTGGACACTGATCCAATATAAATGTTACCACATAATAATTTTTCTTACCATTGTATAATTTTTTTAAAATAATTTATATATTTATATATACATTTTTAAATAAAATTTATCAATTTAATGTTTACGTTTTAATTAAATATTAAAATGTTTATATAATTTCTAAATCTGTTTAAAATATTGTAAAAATTTTAAAAATATCATTTAATGGTCAATGTAATATTTTACATTTCATTTAATATGATAAATATTAAAACATTTTGTTTTTAAAAAAAATTACATTTATAAATATAAATTAATATATTTTGTAATTTTGTTACATTTATTTGTATATATTTCTAAATATAAAACAAAAAAACCTTTATTTTATTTTTTGTACATTTATATAGTTTATATTTTACGATTTTAAATTAATTTTTTAAATTTTGTAAAATTTTATTTTTAATATAATTTTTATACTTTTTGTATTAAAATTTTTAATTTTTTGTAATTTAAAAAAACGATGTAATTATGTAATTAATTTGTAAATATTTTTTTTTAAAAATTCAGATTAAAAATATTCCCTTTTTTTATTTCTAAAATTAGTTTAATTTTTAATACATTTATTTAAATATTTAAAATACCTAAATAATAAAAAAAAAATTATATCTTTTTTAGTTTTAAAATATCTAAATATTAAAATAAAATTTTAAATTTTTCTATCATATTTTTAAATTACTCCCCACCCATATCGCTCCTAAACATTGACATAAATTTCAATATTTATATAATTATTATTTTAATTTTTTTAATTATTATTAATATAATTTTGGTAACATTATTATTTTTTATTTTTTAACAATTTTAACATATTTTATTATTTTTTTAACTTATTATTTACATTTTATTTCTACATTTTCGATATTTTTTACTATTACTAAAAATTGATATTTATACTACTCGATATTTTTGCCACAATATTTTTGTACTCGATATTTTTTTACCATTAAATATAACGATATTTTCTACCTCGATATTCTTAATGTCGATATTTACATATGCTCGATATTTTTTTCTCGATATATTGTCCTTTCGATATTTTGATTTCGATATTATGACTAGTTACCCTGTTATACATAACTTTGCACCTGTTTATTTTTTTCTAATTTTTTTTTATTGATAGAGTAATGAGAAACATATATACATCAGCATCGGAGAGCACAAATAAACATCATGAGATAAGAACAGGATTAAGGCAACATACACTATGAGAAACTGATCAAAATGGTCATTAGAAAAAAAGAAAAGGTACATTATTCAATGAAGAGGGAAGCAGCATGGAAAAGAGCATAGTTATAAGATTAATCTAGAGTGACCAAACCAGCAAGTCCATCTCCCATCCAGGACCGAATTCGATCCCACCTACGCCTCAGCCTCCACCTCCATGGTGCATTCTCTACTAATATCATCTCCAACATGCTGATGTTTAAAAATTCCCGCCACCAGTACCAGTGATTGGGGACTCACTGGATAGCCAGGAACGTGCAAGCACAAGTCTGACCAGAGAGATTGCAAAGAAGTATTAGCCTGCTGGACAGGGAGGGATAGCCAGTGAATATCCCAGGGTGATCAGTTTCGGGTTCATTACCACCCCATTTTTTGAAATGCTATAAATTTTACTGAAAATTAGGTCACAATATATAGGGGCAAGATGGGACAAGAAAAGAAGATATGAACCGCGTTGGAGGGCCCTAGATCACAGCAGAAACAGCAATCGTCCGCCAGAAGCTTCTTTACAATGTGGGGTATAATAAAAGTCATTAATACATTTAAGATAATGCACACTAACACATCACACATTGAGATCCAACAGCGCCAGAATATTACTGTGCCTCAGGTCTTCTGCCATTACCACTGTGTTAAGAAGTTGGCTGCATTTATTGGCCCTGTCCTGGACAGGATCCCCCATGTAGTCCCAAGAGTAGTGATAGATCAGCTTATATATCAGCCAAATATTTGTCTTTGCTGGAGCCCATGCAACCAGCTCTAATAAAGAATGTTCGAAGCACCATATCTCGTCTTCATTGAGACTTAATAAGAAGTGTCGTACTTGGAGATACCTGTAGAAACATGTGTGGGGTAGAGAGTACTGCTGCAGCAGATTTTCGAAAGAGAGAAGAAATCCGTCCTCAAATAGTTGCCCCAGGGTGATGAGCTTTGCCCTCTCCCAGTTCCCATGAAAGAGTCATGCACACAGGAGGTAAGATTGGGATTGTGCCCCAGGTAGGTTAAATGATTAAGTGGGGTAAGATCGAAGAATATCTTCTTTAAGGAGCCCCAGATAAGATGGTAAACCTTTAGGGTCCTAAAACAGGTTAATTTAAAGTAAACTTTATTGATGACCCCTATACCTGGAATGATTGGTTCCCCCAGTGGCAACACACCAGCGAACATTTACCCTTGTAACCAGATCCCCAAAACCAGACAAAAATGAGAAAAAAATGAGGCAAGGTAATAAAAGCGCAAAACTGGAAGCGAGACCCCGCTGTCCTCCTTGTGTTGTTGAAGGAGCTGAATCTTACATTGAGGTTTCCTTTAGCATCAGCTAAGCCTCTGCCATAATTCCTCAATCCTGTTAAGAAAAGACAACCGGGAGAAAAAGCGGGTTACAACAAAACAAATAGAGGATCTTCGGTAGGATAATCATTTCGATACGTTTACAATGTCCAATCAGACCTTGATAGAGACGGTTCTATTTAGCAAATGTATTGGATGAATGCTGATAAACATTCCTGTAAATATTCTCAAGAATATCAGCCATGTGTGGCAACAGTGTAACCCTTAAATAGATGGCCGTCTGTAGTCATCTTTAATCATGATGAAGGGGAATAACATTGGACAAAGCCTGTGTTTTTTCTGTGTTGAGGCTTTATCCAGACATTTTCCCGAAAGTTCGAGCAGATGCCACCACTGCCTCTGAGCCACTAATTGAAGTAGGAGTTAAAGCCACCAAACCATCTGCATATACCAAAACTTTAACCTCGTGCCAATGTATCCACAAGGGGTGGATCACCTCTGACAGTCTAAGGCATTGAATGAAAGGCTCTTTATATAATGCGAGTGGTTGAGGGGAGAGAGGGCGGCCCTGCCTAGTACCATGTAAGATGGTTATAAGGTCTGAGAGTGAACCAAAGCAGATGATCCTTGATGTCAGCCTGATATAAAGATGCCGAATTCTAGAGACAAATCCCGAGCCTAATCCCACAGTCTCTATGACCCTGCTTAAGAAGGGCCAGGAGACTCGGTAAAAGGCCTTCTCAGTGTCTAGAAGGATCATACACACTGGTCCCCCGCAAGAGGAGGCTGTCTCCAAGGCCATGATTGCAGTATTGACATGTGATGTTGTATCCCGTCCCGGGATGAAGCCATGCTGGTTTTGATCAACCAAACCCAAAATAACTGCAGACAGTCTATTCACAATAATTTGTGTGTGAATCTTTAAATCTGCTTTGATTTGAGAGATAGTGCCGTTTGACCTACAGAGTTTGGAGATTTCCCTTTTTTTGAGAAAATACTCCCCAGGACTCGGGTGCCCAGCCGAATATTTCAAATGAATTACAAAAATCCCTAAGGATCAGAGTCAAGATATGTAAAAAAGTGGCATAAAATTCCAATGGGATCTGATCGGGGCCTGAGGCCTTACCTTTCGCTAAGGAACCAATAGCAGATTCTATTTCAGAAAGAGCTATAGGGGCCTCAAGGCTCGATCTTTCCATCTGGCTCAGTTTATGTCAGAGATGCCGCCCAGCAAATTGAAGAACTTTCTCGGTGAATGATAAACAATCATCACGGTAGAGAGCTTGATAGAACCGCCTAAAAGCATCTCTGACAGTGGTTGGATCAACCACCAACACACAATTTCACCCCTAATTTTATTAATAGCATTAGCACTGGAACCGTCCTTTAATCTAAAGGAAAGGATCCACCCCACATCTTCGTTAGTTTCAAAACTGATCAGATGTCTAGTGCAATGGTTTTTCAACTGCCCAATCCTAGATTCACTTCCTGAGTGAAGCCCATAGACCAATAGACTGCTCAAGAAGAGCCTCAAACTTGGGATTGTTTCGATCTATAATTCATAATCCTAGATTGGACTCTAAAATCCCAACAGTCCGGCGGTCCTCTATCTCCGCTGCCATAACCGCCTTTTGTTGATGAGCTGCAACCTAAAGAATTTGTCCCCGGCATGAGGCCTACAAAGCATCCCATACTACAGAGGGTGGTGGTGAACCAATATTAAATTTATGAAATTCTCGTAAGTGAGAGCTTATAGCAATGGCATAGGTGGCATCTAATAGGAGTTTGCATTCAAATGCCCACCCCTGGGGCCCTGATGTCTGAATAGGCCAGGTTGATTGAATAAATAGAGCTAGAGAAATGTGGTTGGATTTTACCCTTGGGTTAAGAGACAGATTAGAAGATGAAACCAGCAGGTTGCTGATTAGAATCATAGCTAGACGTGACAAGGATTTATAACGCGTCTAATAAAACATGAATCCTGGTTTCTATGGTCACACAAAGTGCCAGAGGTCAACCAGCACATATGATTAGATGAGCTGATGTTGAGTCCCCCCCAAGTCTATGTTTGCCTGCAAAAGCCCCACTTGACTGACCCACATCAGAAGTCTAACCCCTATTAGGGCAGAACGGCACATTGAAGTTACCGCAGATAATGAAGGGTGGCGTCCAATGGTGGAGTTTAGTAAAAAAAAAACTTGAAGATCCTTGGTTCGTCCGGATTTGGACAACAGACATCACAGATGGTAAAGCAGATGCTATCCTTCTGGATAGTTACCAGGATTCACCTACCCCCCGTATCCACCCTCTGGTGTTCCATTCCACATTTCCCATTCCGTGTCAATAGTGCAACACCCCACTGTGCAGAGTAAAAACATGAAGTGAACAATACCCGATACCACAGATCTTTCAACAAGGGGACTTCTGTCTGGGCTATGTGCTTGTACAGACAGAAGATTTGTGGCCTGAGGGTATTCAACTCCTCCTGTACCAACTTCCACTTATGTGGTGACTTAACCTCATTAATGTTTCACGACAGAATCGAGAGGCAATAGCGAGTAGTAGCGAATCATTACAGTCAAGTGCAGATGGATGTCTGGCTCCTCCGATAACTTTGAATGAAGAATGTATACTATCTCCTCTCCCACGTTCCTCGACCCATACTCCGCAGAAGATCAATCATCTTCGGCCCCATTCTCAGGCAGGCTTACCGGTATCCCGCGGGTAGAGGAAACCTGGTGAAAATCTTAGGTAAATGACGGCGCAGGAGAGGCTCATCACAGATGACAGCGCCTCCATGTTTGCCGTTTCTCGTATGTCAGCATCTACCTCCAGTCCTTATTTTCTGGGCTCTGTTGTGTGCTGGTTTCGGTGCTGATGTAAGGAAGTCTGCGCTGCACCTGAGACATGTGGGTGGAGATAGAAGCAGAGCTCCCTCGGAAAAACTTGGGGGCAAGACCAAAATTACAATATTTCTGGAGAATTTTTCCAAGTAGGGTCCAGTCTAGGATGGTGCATGCTGCATTTCAACGAGGTCTACAAGGGCACCCTTTATACCAGGCATACCGTCAGTGGAAAGCTAACTCACTAAACTGGATCTATGGCCAAACTTAAGCAAGAAAACGTTGTTTCTTAGTGCTTATTACACTGTTACATCATTGACACATAAAATTGGCAATTGCAGTTTAAGCCCTCAGCTCCAACCATTTCTCATTGGGTTAATCACTTGGTTGCAGGCTTTCCCAGCACTAACGACTGGCTCACCCAGACACTACTAGATAAGGGGAGAGGCTGGTGAGTTGACTGAAGTGGTTCTACTTATCCTGCATGCTGCTTCGTGTACTATTGATTGCAGGCTAACCAGCACGCCAGTCAGGGGAATTGAGGAAAGGAGGACGGCCCAATTTAACGAGCACCCAGCGGTCACCAAAACTGGAAATGAAGCTGCATCTCCTCAGCAAATACATGGAGGGTGGTCATAGCAATTGCAGATGGCTTAGGGGTGTCAAAACCTCAGGGCATTCATCTGCAGCAGTTGCCCTTAACATGAATCAGCTGGGGCCAGCACACTTCTGCCTAGCCAAGATTATGAGCCAACTGAGAAGATGTCTAGCATTAATATGCATGCTTCTGGTCCTGCCGGGATGGGGGGGGGGGTGCACTGTCTGGGTCACAGTGAACTCTGGACTCTTTTATCTCCCCGCTCCCCCTACTGCTCCAGCAGCTTCACTGGATGTTTCTAGCCTTGGAAGCAAGGGTATCGACCTGCATTCTGAACGAGCTGCTCAATTTCCTACCCAAGTCAAGTCAAAAATATGTTTATTGTGACCGTAGTCTTTAAACAATGCAATTAGAATAGCACAGAATGGAGTATGACTTATTATTTTTAAAACTTTGTCCATATGCGAGGTTTATACACACCATTATCAAAAATACAACCAAATCAGTAAAATTTACAGTTATCTTAAAACTTAATTTATCTAAAATACCTAATCCTATTCTTATTACTCCATACAAATACAATCTGCTAAAATCTCATACAGTACTACATGTTATTCTGTATCTCTCAGTGCCATCAACGACATCTTTAAAAATTTCCCGAGGGCAATTGCAATATCAATGTAAGGGATTTCTGTTAAGAGCCTTGCTGCCTGTGCTCTTGTTTTTACCTCATATTTTATGAAGACAGGACGCAACCAAAGTTTCCTAAGATCTAGGAGTGTAAAACAGTCTAACAAGATATGCAGCGGGTCTCCCTTTGTCCTTAAGTAACACTTGCAGTGACCTTCCTTATCTAACATTTTTGCATTCAGGTCTCTGTTTATTACCCATGGGTTGATCCCGATTCTGATTCTGAGGATCTCTTGTCTGTATCCACAATTGGGTAATCTGTCGAGGTAGGGGAACCAATTCTCAAGGGACCATGCATTTAGCATATGTACCACTGATTTTTTCTTTCTTAGATAGCCTCTATCAAGCAATTTCGAGACTTCTTTCCCTCTTTGCTTCAATTCACCTTTGGTACTGGTGATTTGCAATGAGCTCTGATCCCAGTCGAGCTCAAGAGTGTTACAGATTCCCTTCACTTTATCCCTACTGGACTTCGCCCATTTTAGCTCGCTTTTCTGGATTTCTTTGCGACACCAGTAAGCCACTTTTTTTGTATCAGGGTCTTCTAATCTCTTCCAGAATCTGATCACAGCCATCTGGGTTAATATTGCCCAGGACTTTGTATCTATTTCTGTTCTGATGGCTTGAATCATAGCAGATTTAGGAAGTGATAGGAGCCTTTTTATGCAATTTCCCTCTATGACGTCCCAGGATCCCCTACCGCTCAAATAGAGGATCTCTGCGCCATAGAGAACTTGGGGGGGGATCATTGCCTCAAAAGCTCTGAGCATTGGCCGGTGTGACATCTCACCATATTCCCTATTGAACCTTTTAAGTCCGCATATGGAGGAGAGAGCCTTTGCTTTTTGCGTTTCTAGGTGGGTGCTCCAATTTAGTGCACTATCAAACCAGATACCCAAGTAACGGTACTCATTTACTGTCTCTAATTTAAGGTCCCCTATGTACCAGCTAAATCTGCTAGGTTTTTTCCCGAAACATAGGGTTTTTGTTTTATCCAAGTTGATGGTCAAAAATTTTCCAGCACAGTAGGTATTAAAAGCATTAAGCTTCCTTTGGAGGCCTCTCTCGGTCTGATCTACTATCACCAGATCATCCGCATATAATAGGCATGGGATTTTATTCCCATCCATTTTTGGGCTGGCGCTGCCCTCCACCTCTAAATAGGCCGGGAGATCTGACAAGTAAACAGAAAAAAGCTGGGGGGCCAGCACACAGCCCTGTCTTAGCCCGTTGGCTATGGGTATTTTGGGAGTTAGGGAGCCCCTCGTATCTTTAATTACTTGCCCCCAGTTTTCCCTGTGTAGTTCTTTTATTATGGTCAAGAGCTCTGTCGGGATATTTAGTCTCTTTAGTGTCTCCCATAGGCAGGCCCGATCTACAGAATCAAAGGCTGCTTTGAAATCAACGAAACAACAGCATAGTTTGCCGTTCTGTTCCGTTGACTTCCTCGCCAACGCCCATAGTGCAAACCCGTGGTCTATTGTCGAGTGGCCTGCTCTGAATCCACCCTGTTCTATGGGGATTATTTGGCCCTCTTCTACCCATGTATTCAGTTGTTTTAAAACGATTTTTGAGAACACTTTCTCTCCAATATCTAGGAGGTTAATCAGCCGATAGTTTCTTGGCTCCTCTTTGCTCCCTTTCTTATGTATCGGCCTGATTATAGCCCCCTTCCAAGTTGGAGGCATTGCGCCATCTTTTAGCACTACCTGAAACATATTGGCCAGGAGACTTGCCCACCATGTTACCTCGGTCTTCAGGATTATTGCAGGCAGATTGTCTGGGCCTGCTGCCCGGGTTAACTTGAGTTCTTTTAATGCGAGCTCTACTTGTTCTTCGTTAAATTTGGCAAGAAACTCTTCAGAGATATCTTGCCATGATTTAATCTCCGTCTCCTGACTGGGAGTCCTTGCCCCGTACAGTTCCCTTATATATGTATCCCATGCTGCCTCACTCACCACACAGTTTAATTCGCCCTCTGAGGTGCCAGATGCTGTCTTTACTAGTTGCCAGAATTTCCTTAGATTTTTGTTCTCTATGGCTTCTAGAAGTTCTAACCAGCATTTTTCTTTATGTAACCTTTTAGTCGCGCATACCATTTGTTTGAATTCTTTTTTCTGTTTTACCAGGCGATCCTGTCTCTCTTGTGAGAAGGTCTTTTTTTGTTTCCTCTGTATTGCTCTTATGTCCCTTTTCTTGTTTTGACATTCTGCTGAGAAGCCTTTACCATCGTTTCTTTGTTTTACCCTATTGGGAACTTCTCTTTTTAGGTTTAACTTGAGGCATTGAACCAGTTCTTCTAATTTTAAAATGAACCATTCCAGATTTTTATTTTCAAAATTGGCGGGTGCCATTTTTATTTGCATGGCCTTCACTTTTTCCAGATATTCCTCAGTTAGACGTGTCGTCACACGTTTGGGGTACTCAACCGCTTGGTTTATCACTGTTTCTCTCTGTAATTTCCTACCCCCCGTTATTACTATATGGAGGAGTTTGTGATCACTCATCACATTTTGAATTAACTTAAAGGAACTTATCTGGTAAAACTTCCAGGCCTGCAGGAATATATAGTCAATTGGACAGTTCTGCTGCCCTTGAGTAAATGTTTTTCCTGCTGGTATATCTGATTCTATTCTTCCATTAACACAGTGAAAACCCCTGCCTCCTAAGATATGTATTAAATCCTGGTCTTGTTTCGAGGTTTCCCCTACAGGAAACCTTGCCGGGTTTATACCGAATGCCTCTAGCTGTTCCATATTGTAGAGATCTGCTTTTCTTGGGTTTAGTTTATGGTTAAAGTCCCCCAGTATCACTATTGTATCTGCGGAGTATTTTTCTAAAATACTATCAACATCATCCTTAAAAAACCTCCTTTCCCTTTCATACTCCTCCCCATTTTCCCACTGCATATATACATTCAATAAAATCATCATTTTATAATTTAGATCCGCCGTCAAGAGTTCGATTCTGCTTGATTGTACCCATTTACATTTTGTGTTCAACGGTTTTATTTCCCTCATTACTCTTGTTGATACCAAGGTCATGAGGCCCCCAGAGGGCCTCCCACGATTTTTCTTTAAGGCCGGCTGATGTATCTGGGCATAACCGTCAAAGGTTGGGGTATCGTCGCATAACCAGGTCTCTTGCAAGCAGGCAATGTCTACTTTGTTTATAAATTCCTTTATGCCTTCCCATTTTTGTTCATTTCCTAGGCCGTTTACGTTCCAAGACAAGAGACCTAAGTCATGCGGACCCCCTTCATCCTATTCGACGTCACTCAGCTCTCCTTCCTCATCTGTAGCCACTGTATTCCTTTCGATACTTTCTTCCGCGTGGGTGCTGTTCGACAACCAGTTCCCCCATGAGGAATCATTACCTGTGTTTTCAATTATAATGTTCAGAGAGTTTCGGTCACTTTTTGTTTCTTTGTTTAGGAATACTTGTCTCTTCTGGAGCCCGGCATGTTGTTTTAAGAAATTATTATCTTTCACCGGTTTTATATCTCTCTCTGGGATAATTTTTAATCCTTGATGCGTTATTTCCTTTGTGGCATTCAGGATTGCCCTTTTTACCAAGGCTGAGTATAATGAGATTTTTGTTATTTCCTTTCCTTGCTTGTTTTCTACAAAGCCAACTTGCTGCAGGTCTTTAGTGCCGATCCCCCTCAGACTAGCGCATTTTGAAAATACCGACAGGACCTGTGCCCTATTCGGGGGGTTAATGTTTCTTCCAGGCTTTCCTTTCCTCCCTGCTGGTAACTGGTCCAGGAATACCCATTTGTTATCATCTCTCTCGTATGGGTTCATGTTTGATTCATTCTGCTGATGGCTGGTGAGTGTTCTTCCTTCTCTCCGGTTTTTGGTTCTTATATTGGATTCTTCGTGTATCTGTGGTCTTATACACCTTTGTTCAGTGGCCGGATCATCCAATAGCCTTACGCTTTGACTCTTCTTACGGGTGGAGGGGAGAGTCTCGGTTGCCTCCCTATGTGATTGTTTTTTCTTTGGTACTCTCACCGATTTAGGGGGCATTGGAGTTTTTGCCGCCACCTGTGCCGGTCTTTGTGTTATAAATATTGGGGCTAAGGCATTTAATCCTAGAGCCACCCTCCCTTTCCTTGGTTCCTTCTCTTTTCTTGTTCCGGCATGGTTCGTTTTCCTGGTTTTTTCCTTCCTGTTCCTAGTCCCAAGAGAGACATACCCTCCTCGCCTTTTTATCAGCATGGGTCTTCTTGATATATACACATTATTCACGGGTTCTAATACCTCCTTTTCTGCTTGTTCTGCAGATTTGGGCATCCTTTCGAGTAAAACCAAGCTTTCGTCTTCCGATACTGTCCTGTCACTTTCCTTGTTTAGTCGGACTGTATCTGTTGGCATTGCCCTACTTGGCAGTTGGCACTTTATTTCTCCAAGTTCTTCTTCTATTTTCTTTAAGTGTTGTTTCTGTGCCTTCATTACTCCGTTGTTTGAAAGGGTTACTTCCAAGATTCCTTGGAGCGCTCTCTGCATTAACAAGATTAACTCCATCAGGGAGGATGTTGGAGTTTCCGCGAGCATTGAATCCTGTGAGATATTTCTGCTTGGGTTTGCTGGGTAGCTTGTCCTTAAGCACTCTTGTCGTTTTGGGGATTTTTGTCGTTGTTTCTGTTGTAGAAATTGGTCCGGTGCTCCTCCCCAGATAGTACTCTGGATCTGGTCGTCGTTTCCCCTGTGTCCGTCAGTCCCTACTGACATCATAGAGAACATTTTCGGTGAGGATGAAAGGCGAGGGGCCGAGATTTGGTGATTTTGGCTCTGTAGTGTCAGGTTTAAGGATCTATGGCTCACACCCCCTTCCTCGTTTTCAGGGTTGGCTCCTTCCTGGGGATCTCCTTGGTTGGACCGACTCTGGTTTTCATCTGGCAAGCCTAATTTTTCCCCGATTTCTCCGCCAATTTCCACAATTTCTTCATCTAAGACAGACGCTATTGCTGGGTTTAAAGTTCTATAGTGTTTGCCTACGAATTCCTTTATAGATTTTAGCGCTGCTATGTTCTCTTTCTGTTTGATGGTCGTTTGAATACCACCTTTTTTTCCCTTCTGGGCCGTCTTCGTCGCTCTTTTAACTTTCTTTTTCTTTCGTGCCCCTTTATTGTTTTCCATAGAAGAAGCAAGGCTTTCCAGGCTTTCATTGAGGGATTTTGAGCCTTCTAATGATTTACTCCTTCCATGTTCATCCGGTAATTTTTGGCCTCTTTTGGGTGCCATTTCTAAGCAGCTGCTGCTATACTAAGGTAATGTGCTTAAGATTTTATTTTAACTTTTACTTTTAGTAAAGAAAAATATAAAGAATTATTCACTTACCTCTGTTCTGCCTTGGTTGCCTTCCGCCTACTGCCTTATTGCCTTGCCCCGCTTATATTTCTACCAAGAGTAATTCTCTAAAGGTATTTTCTGGAGTTGTTTATACTTTCTTTTACTGTCCGGAGCATGTATTCCACTCCCTTTCTTGCCTGCTTCCGGCTCCAAAGCTTCGCTGTGTGCAGACTTATGGACTGCCTTTAGGATATGGCAGGTTCAGGTTCAGCTTATTCTACTTGTTCAGCTTGTGGGGTTTGTTCTGGGTTTGTTCTGCTTTTTAACCGGGGGGGGCTGTTTGGATGCACACAGTCCGCTTGGATTCTTACTGTGTTTGCTTACTGAAGGGCAGCTCGCACACGCCGAGTCTCCCTGCACGCAGCGGCTCCCGCGCGGCTCCTGCTCCCGCTCCCCACGTCACATACCGCTCCTCTCCGCCGGCCTCACAACCATCCGCGGCTGGGGAGGAGGTCTGTTGCCCGTTATCCTGCTGCGGCGGGTGTCCGTTAACACGGGCTGGACTGTGGCTCCCGCGCCGGTTTCCCACGCTCCTTACTCCGCACCGCTACACCGTGCTCCGGTGCTACAGCGGTCAGCGGTCAGCGATCCGTCACCTCTGTGCTCTCTGCGTTTGGTCTGGAGGGGCGTGGTCAGGCAAGGCACGGCGCAACTGGTCAGAACAGAGAGACAGCTCCCTGTCCCCTGTCAATTTCCTACCCATCTTCACCTACGAGAACCTGGTGCTGGCGTCCACAAGTCTATCATCCCAATAGGGTCCTCCCTGGGCTTTCTGGGGTTGACTCAGCAATAGAACATGGATACAATTATCCACTAGCCATTGGTTGGAGAGGGGCAGGCACTGGCTACACAGCCCCCTCTTCACTCTCAATAATTATGCATGAGTGTTCTGGACCCGGCCAGATTGCTGGATGAAGGCAAGGAGTCCTTTTTCTCCCTTTCACACTAGTCTGTTTGTGATGAGAAGGAGAAGGAGAAGGGGAAGGAGGAGGACAACATGGTAAAGTCTGTCCTTGATATTAAAGATGCTGAAGACCACATCAATCATATAGAGTTCCCAAAGCAGGCCTCTATACACATTGATCCCTCTACCTCTACATCACTCTCCTCAGGGAGACTGAGTGGTCTCAGAGGGATGACTACTGCCCAAGTGGAAGACTTTGTGTTAGCAGCTTTTGATCAAAGGATAATCAATCCCATGCCCTCACTGGATGGTACAGATTAACTATGATGAGACCTCAATGAGACTTAACTGACACCTAGTAATCAATCTCCTCTTGTTTCAGTGCCATCCCTCACTCCATCTATGGTGGACCAGCCACTCTCTGGTGTCACAATGAACTGTCAACTCCCCCTCCCCTGTAAGGTTCTCTGCCGGCAGCGTCACCAAAGGTATACATGATGCCCCTACTTCATGTGCTATTTTCTAACTTCTCCTGCAACATAGGGTGGACTTTCGCGAGGATCCACTTGCATTGAAGGCCACCCACCTTAAACCCAAGTGGTGTTATGCAAAAAAATAGGCACAATACAATACCGGCTCAGGCAGTCGAGGCATCTCAGTAAACTTTCCGAACGGAGGTAGATGAAAACAGCCCATTGATCGCCCAGCATGACACCCAACTAACCACTCTCTCATCACGGGTTAAAGATCTGGAAAACAGGTCACAAAGAAAAAATCTCTGCCTCTCTGGGGTGCCAGACGATATGGAGAGTGATGACCTCAGGGGTTTGAGGTTAGTTTATTCTGAGACGCCTTTCCAATTCCAAGTGATTAGGACCAGGACTGCATGATACAGAGGGCACATCATTTTCCCTTCAGACCTCCCTACAAACCCTCTTGTTATCCTCGGGCTATTCTTATTTAAACAACACAACAAGATTGGGTCAAAGCTATTTTCTACCTGCACACTATTCCACTATATATAGTCTTATATCTAGTGCTCAAAAACCTGTGCGTATTGGTCGAGGGCGTGACCCGTAAACACCCCCTAAATAGTGATGCAAAACATCACATACAATGAAAAAAACAAAATGACCCGCACAAGGAAAATTATAAACAGATTATATTTTTTGCTAGAGCAATAGTATTTTCAGATGTACAACATGAACGCTTTCCAAGGAGAAGTAAGGTCCAAGTCTTGAGAGTTGTATTAGAAGACTTTTTATTCATGAAAAAAATAGTGGAAATTCAGAAAATTGCTAGCTGCCAACGCGTTTCGTCACCACCGTGACTTCTTCAGGGCTCTAAAATCAGTAGAACTGTGATAGATAGAGCTTGCGTCGCTTGGACAGAAATACATCAATGAAAGAACATTTAAAATCCTGTCTCCTAGTTCCCTTTGTATTTAGTCTGACTTCTCAGTTATTTTCTCTGTTATACAGCAATTTTCGGTATTAACATCTGTATCACAAGTATAATATCAAGGGTAGTCTGATATATCCCCAATAATCTCTTGCTTGTTTTTGTATGCTCAGGTCTTGTGGTGTTATGGGACCATCAGAATTTCTTCAGTAAGTGGCGGGCATTTTTAGCGTGCCGCCGGAGTCGTGTGCATGGTCCCTTCCGAGTAAGTGTTGTACATCTGAAAATACTATTGCATTATCTAGCAAAAAATATAATCTGTTTATAATTTTCCTTGTGCGGGTCATTTTGTTTTTTTCTATTCTTATTTACATTGGGAACTTCATCTCTAGACAAGAGATTTACCATGCTGCTACTCCAAAATGCTTTCTAAGGCCTGTGGGATAAATGTTTTTGTCCGCTCTGATTTTTATCATCAAACGGGGGTGCGCTGTTGGCAGCTCAGAGAGCTTATTCTGGTGTTCTTGAAGTTGAGGGCTACTGTCTCTCCTATGCAACCTTTTGAATTCGAAAGGAGGGCAAGACTTTTTCTGCTATGATGGCACAAAGGTGCAGGAACTGGTAACAAAGTAGCAGCCCATCGGCTGAGACCACTTAGGTTGTGGTTTAAGCTCTTATCAACTATAGTGGCTCTATAGTGGTTCTTCCTATAATAAGAGCGCTCCCCTTAGGGAGGATTTCACAAAGGGCAATGTAAAAAGCTTTGGGGAGAGGGTTTGACTGTGTGATGATTTAATGACCGGTTCCTCCTTCGGAGGCAAAGGGGAGGTGTATGAGGGCAATGGAATTTATCTCTGCTCCCCCTGTTTTCTCTTTTTTAATGGCTTTTTGCTTGTTTTCTCTTTTCTCAGTCTTACAGGGGGTCCTCTTAGTATTGCTTAAGTCACATTTCTTATTTACCATTCCTTATCATTTTCTAGCAATAGCTATATTGCCCCTGGGGCTGACCTTGGCCAAGACCCTAGATCGATGCAAACACTTGATGGGAGACTATTGGGCCTTTTTTGGTAGGGCTTTGCTTGGGGGTGGGTCAGTTCATCATTATGGAAACCAGGGGATTGGTCTGGTAGGACTCAGAGGTCTTGGGTGGTGTTAACTTGGGTTGGACTGTGAAGACAGTATTTTGGGAGGGAGCAATGAAAAAGCAAGACTGCGAAACTTGGCGTGCGGGGATAGAAGGATGTCTATTAGTAGCAGTACCAGGTCATTTCCTTCTGGCGAGTGTCTGCAACTAATGGTATGGACAAGGGGTTGCTCGTGGAGTCCGAGTTTCAATGACTGTAACAGGTGACATTAGGTGTCTGGGCCAACTTTGCACCTGTTTAAATCCCTTTAAAAATAGGTCAGTTAGTCATGGCATAGAAGGCATTTACATGAGGAAAGCCGTACGTTGCACATGTCTTGTTCATGAAAACATAAATACTGCATTATAAGTATCTGGATTTCACACTTCTTTCATATATTTTTCAGTGTACTAAAGACCTTTTGTTGACATGATCAACAACCAAACAGAGAAAGCTATTGCTGAAAGTTTTTATATTATAATGAGGACACAAATGAGAAAAAATAACAGTTATTTAATAATGTAGAATGTAATATTTGGCAACAGGTGCAGAAGAAAAGTTACAAGAAGAAGAAGTGTGGAGTTATAAAGGAAGAGAAAAGTACTGATATTATAGTGATATACTAATGATATATCATTTGCTTCTCTGAAATCTTTACAGTTTGTTTTTGTTATATCCTAGTACATTCTGAACTTCCAATTAGTGGTAAGGACATACTGCATACAGGCTTCATTGTGTTCAAAGTTTTCACAGTGAAAGTGATCAATAGAGACACACATGCCCAAAGAAACACATGTAGATACACATACACAGCCACACTCGTAGACACACACACTCAACATTTAAAAACACATACACAAAAATCCTCTCACAAAAATGTACACACACATACAACCGGACAGTCACACACCTAACAGATACACTCATATATAATACATGCACCTACACATATTTATCACACAGATACAGATGCATACACACTTGCAGAGACACATATGTACTTTTACTAACACACAACCCCCCTTACAATTTACACACAGTAACATACAACCAAGATCAGACAGTTACACACACATATCCACATGGAAATACATACAATCAACAGTTAGCCAACCAGGTAAAACAGCGTGCAAAATTATTTTCAAACCCATATCACGCATATATTGACAAACCTTCACATCCACATACACATAGACACTTCTACTACCAAGGACACACCCTTTCGCACACACACACATATACAAATACACAAACATCAACAAAACTGTATACTCAGATACACACATATATACACCCAAACTTAAACACACTCTATAATTACATACACATATATGACGCATACAGAGGTACACACCCAGACAAGCATGTCACTTATATAACAACATGCCTGCACACACGTAAACACAAACAAACTTCTAGTAAAACATACACATTCACCAACTCACACACACATATCCATCTCGAACACGTTCACAGAAACTTACTTACATGCAGAACAAACACCCTCACATACATACGTATACACAATGACATAAGCTCTCCAACTCGCATTCACTTCTTCACAGTCTCACCCATTCTCATACACACACCTGTTCATACACACCAGCCTACCCCTATGAAATACATACGCACACTTGTACAAAAAACACACAGACACATAATCCACACACACATACCAATGATTCTCACACTCACCTACACCTACACTCAAGCTGATAAGGACACATGCAGACAAAAATACATACACACATATATAGAATAACACACATACATGCACACAAAAAACAGTCATAGCACCCCAGTTTCACATACACACGCACTTGAATGCCTACACATTAATAGTCATGAACAAAAATATTATTTGTCATGGACATTAAAAGACTAACAAACAATATGACATTTCTTTTAACCAAAATAGGTGGTTCTAAAAAAGAACCATTTTTTCTATTTCAAAATGTTTGTATATTTTGAGGGGTGTTGCATTTCAAGTACAAAGTTAACTTTAAAGGAAAACAGAATATCTTAACTTTTTGGAGTTGTAAAGTCCCCCAAAAATGGTTTTAGCATTTGTAGTCAATAACAACCTTGATATTTGTAGCTATTGACTGCTTCCCGATGCTGACAACCTTCCTGCACAGTGAGCAATATTTGACCATCTTTATGTGATGGAAGTCCCGGGGTATGTTCATCGAGACAGTATCTCCAGGTGGTAATGAAAGTCCAATTGTAAATGTCAATTCCTCTTCTGCATCTTGATGCATCTCCACCCTTGTCAGATGCCTGGGATGGATTGTTATCATGTGCTTCCACATGCTGGAGGTTCCCGCCGGGACACCTTTTTGTTGCAAATAGTGCATTGCACTATTTTAGCCATCATTGTTTTTCACCAAATAGGATGGTGAAGAACTGCCACATGAAAGGTTCCTCCTCTTCCTCCTGGAGGTCTCTTTCTTCTTGGGAAGTCATTCTTACCCCGTTATTGAACTGAAAAAAAAGTTTGATAAAAAATACAACAGGACTGAGCACACCAAAAGGGTTCCAGCTCAGTGCCACACTCAAATGACTAAGCAAGGTGGAACGTTCCTGCCAAAGAAGGTGGAAACTGTTTTCAACCAATCAGAAGTGTTCCTTGGGTGTGTCTTTGAAATCACAGCAGATTTGGAGTGCCACCAGCAGCCACAATGGATTTTTAAAAGTATGGGGCCACAAATGGAGAAATTAAATTGTAGTTTGGTATCCCTGGTAATAAACTTCTAGACTCAATCCTCATTGATATAACCTTTTATAAACTCAATCAATTTCAAATATTTTTTGTTGAATCTGTGGATCCACGTGATGCCCTGAAGAGGAAATAAAAGCCATGCAGAGACTGTGGGGTCCTGCAATTGGCCATGAGGTGGAATTAATCAAAGAACCATTATCTTACATTTAATGAGAATAATGGCATTTTTTAATTATTTTATGTAAAACAATAATTAGTATTAAAAAGTTAAATCCATTGATACTCACATAAAAGAAAGCTGACAAATTCACTACAAAGCAATGGTTTCAACTCTTGTTATAGTTCGGAGCATAGTACATACCAAACTATGCCTCAAAAGAAAGAAAAATCTAGAAAGGTTAAAGTCGGGTTATAGTTAGGTGTTACTATTAACCTAACAAGAAATTCACAAAAAACCTAGAGGTTAAAGGGACATTACAGTCAGGTGATATGATTAATGTCATGTGAGACGTCATGAGTGATATCATCAATTATGCCATTGAACATGTCATGAGTGATGTAATGTGTGTGGTGATAAGCAGTGCATGGCATGGGCGTAAGTTATTGTTAGCTCAATAAACTACAACTGGTGAATTTCAGTGTTTTTCATGCTTAAAATGTAACACTTTCTTTTTAATATATTGCACCATGACAGTCACCACTCTGTAGGTATACTTAAGTTAGAGATTCCATAGAAAGACCACATTTTGCAGCTGTCTGATGAATTGTTAGGAAACTTTCTGGATAAAAGGTCATTCTCATCCTGCGCTACAGTGTTCTATTAAATCTGACTTGTATTAATTTGATTTGAATATTTTGTTCAACAAATATATACTTGGTGTGTTTAATTTTGCACTACAGATTCTAAATTAATTCTACAGGTTTGCAATCATCCTATGCCTTCCTTGTGAACAAGCACCACACCAAGGATTCAGGTGGTTTGATGAAATCGTTATGATGTGACCATATGTTACAGGGAATAAAGACCACCTGTCCATTCAAGGCTTGTGGGTGTATGGGGTTAGTTGGCGCTCATATAGTAGTATACACTATTATCTGTGTCAAGCTAAATCACCTGGTGCATCCAAACTTTGGGAAGAGAACACCCTACTTCCCTAAACTCAATAGATATTGAGAGTCTAGAACAATGATTTTTTTTTTGGAGCACACAGGTACATATAACAACTAAGTACGTGTAAATCACAAAAACACAAAGCAAATTTTTCTTGAGAATTAATGGTAGGGCTTTCTCAATTATTGTCTTTAGTTTCATCAAATTCCACTCCCTTTGCCAATGCGTTTCGCGGTGGTTGGGTTAGCCTGCGGCTTCGTCAGGGCTCACAGGAGTACTTGTCTCCAATCAATATTTATTGCTTTCAAAGTTTATTTCCAGTCAGTCATTGCTTCACAGTATATTAGAAAGTTTCATTTGGCGGTCAAATTATGTATCCAAAAATCTCGATTCCATATCATATACACTGCGTTATTCTCAACGCTATTTTCATACCAAACAATATCGGAGTTGGACAGTAATAAATATCCAAAGCTATCTCTTTTTGTGTAGTTCTGCCGCAAATCAGTGGTCTTTGTTGCCCTTGTATCGGGCAAAAGCAGTCCTTAGTTCATGTCCCGCCCGTGTGCAGGCGAACCTGTCCATACATTGTAATTATATTGCAAGTCTCCTCTTAGAACTCCATGAACTTAAAAAGGAATTCAGCTTTTAGCCTCTCTCCTCTATAAATTCGCAGAACTCATTGTTGACTTAAAATAACCTTATAATATCCTGCAGGGGCTAATTCATCCCATATTTATGTGACAAATTACCACTGACATACATTTTGAGGTTATTTAAAGTCACCAAGATTTCAGTGACCATACAGAGGAACAAGGCTGAAGGCAGAGGTTTTCTTTATAAGTCAAGGAACTCCGAGGTTACTTGCAATGTTCTTTTAATGTACAACACATGGTATTTTATTCATTATAAGACCATCATCCTTTCCAAAAACTACTCTGATCTGTGATGTCTTGCTCCTTCATAGAAGGAGATAGTCTGGTTGAAGAAGCGAATAATAAAAGTGAAATTTGCAGTGCAAAACTAAACACATCAAAAAGTAGTAAGAATGTATTTGTATGAAAATGTGTTAGAATCAGTTTACTATAAATAATATATGTAAAAAACGCTTTAGCTCAGTAAGTATTAACATATGCAGATTTTATTTCCTTTTAAAAAAAATACTTTTTGCAATGTAGCAAAGAAAGGTCCACACAGAGATCATACAACCAGTAAATGCAATTGCAAAAATACAGAATCCGAAATTCATCGTGGATCTAGTATATATAAAAAAAACAGTGCATAGAGAGTTCAAAGCACATAGAAAATGGACATAAAACATGGTATATTTCATTTCTGCTGATAAAACGTATTTGCAAACAAAATCAGCCTTAGACAACCATGATATGCGAGGTTTTGGGAATCTAGTCAAGACAGGGAAATCTGAAGGTCATTCAGCTATTGGACCCAATTTGGGGGAAGAAGTTTGGAGATCTTACTTTAAAACCTTATATTCGAGGCCTGTAGAAGAAGCGGAAGATGTTAGGGAAGCATTAGCTATCCTAGAAGTAATTCTTCCAAACTCGAATGCTCCCCCTGCACTATGAAGGAGATCACAGTGGCTCTGGGCATCATACTCCCAGCAAAAGCACCTGGTCATGACAGGATCCCTGGCGATCTACTTCGATCTTAACAAGCAGTCTGGGCACCTTACTTATGGTCATTATTTAAAGCCATGCTTCAAGGCATGGTGCTGCCCCCGACCTAGGCTGGGGCAGACATTCCTACTTATAAAAAAGGTACACCACTTAACCCAGCAAAATAAGCCTCATAGATGTTACCCAAAAATGTTTTGATTGTGTGCTTCTGGGCCGTTTACAATCCTGAATAGAAGAAAATAAAGTACTATCACCTTTACAAGCCGGATTTAGGGCCAAGACTTTGACTACCGACCAGATCTTTAGATTACAACTGATCCACTGGAAAATTGTGGTTTTAGAGGGTGGCAGCCTCTATCTCACATTTGTGGACCTTAAATCCGCATTTGATATGGTTCAGCGAGATCAGCTATGGGCATAATCCTTGACATGGAAATACCAGATTATCTTTGCCATCAGCTGAAACGTCTGAACCACAACAATTACGTGAGAATAAGATATGGTAAAAAAGGCGAACTGACCGCTCCCTTTCCCGTAGAGAAAGGGGTGAGGCAGGGATATGTCTTGGCCCCGACTTTGTTCTCTCTTTTTTTAAATGGCCTAATTGAAACCTTACTAACAGGGAAAGACATAGATGCACCTAGGTTGGCGATCCGCAAAATTCCAGCACTTATGTTTGCGGACGACATGCTGCTACTCTCTAAATCACCTATGGGTATGCAGCGGGTTCTTGAGGAATTCAGCACTTTTTGCAGGAAGAGGGGCCTGGAGATCAATCTCCAAAAAACAAAATACATGGTAAGAAGAAATGATAGAAGGTAACAAGCTTGCGCTCTATTGTCAGCAGTAATGAATAGAACTTATTTGAATTGCTACTAGGGATAAAAAATGACGTCTATCACTCATCATCAACAATGTAGTAAAATACCACATCAACAAATTGCATACAGTATATCCCGAGCAAAATCACAAAAATTATATACAGCACATGTAAAAGTAAGACATCACGTTCCAATTCAGGTGTCAATCTTCTTCTTTAATGTTCGTTACAGCATCACTTTGATTGTTAGCCAACACGTGTTTCGTCTAATCATAGCAGTTTATGCATTTAGACTTCATCAGGGCTAAACTGTATAACAGAAATAAAAGTTACAAACTCAATATGTCCTATCAAACAAATTTCCAAAGCAATTCAAAGAAAGACAAATTTTTCTGAACACCATAAATTACATATAACCTCAAATAGCAGGACCATTCAGTATGGTGACTCCACCTGTGTCTCAAGGTAATAGGTTCTACCAACACACCCAATGTGGATACACCTCTTCCAAAATAAACCAGGCAGCACACCAGAGAGTTTGTGTTAGGAGAAGTGCAAAAGGAAAACAGAGAAAACCCATGTAGTGAAAAATAAGACTCAAATCAACCAAAGCCAAGAACCTTGATCAAATGTTCACAGTGAAGAAAAATTAATAGAGGAATCATTCCAAAAAATTCAAGAGTGAGATTTTAATAACTCCAAAACCCTAAATTAATGAGTAAGGTGTAAACCTGTAATAAAGGCTCACCAGTATGCCTGGCTTCACGACTATTAACACCACCAACTTCTTTATCCAGTGGCGCAATTCAGTTGCTGTACTGCAAAATATTAAAGGGATAAATGTATCCTCTAAAGTCTAGTTGTGACCATAGGACAACAATATCATTCACATTCTTCTTTTAGTATCACCCAATTAGAGAGAAAAGGTAGACTCCCATACTCACTAGCTTAGAAGATCGATAATTAATTCAACGAAGAAGTCACACCTCAGTGAAAAAAGATATCAGCGAGACCCTCATCTGGGCATATCCAGTAATAAAACCTAAAACAAATTGTTCTTGTTAAGTTTTCCATATTAAAATTGCATCATAATCACTAACTTTCAGCATCGTTTTTTAAAAAAAGGATCTCTTGCTGATCCTATTCAATCTCGTTTGTATTTACTAGAGTCAAAGCATATTCAACCACTCGGGACGAAGTCTCCCTTATTTCAAAGACACCGTAAAATTAAGAATTTATTTATCGTTAACACTGGGTCTAAGTGCATGAAGCCGAATAACTAACCAATTGCACCGCATTATAGTACACCGGTTTTAAAATAGTAATATTGCTAATGTTCTTACCAAGTAGGTTTGTAGATCTTAGTAACGGCGGCAGCACAAGTACGGCGTCTTGCACCCGCGCCATTTTCCCGTACATGTAAATACTGTGTCTAAAACACTAAAGAGGGACCAATGTTTTTCGAGTTACAGACCGTTCCAAAATGGCACCCAAGTTCACGCATTCGTATCTATTTACACAACGATATTGTACACGCTTTTTTAAAAGAAACTTCAATCGGTACAAATATGTGTGCGCCGGACATATTTCTATGTGTTCTCATTTAAAACACTCATTGCCAATCTATCGACAATTCCAGTAGCCACTATATGACACAATCCAAATATAATGCTACATTTATTTCTACTAAAACAGCATTACAAAATTAACTCATCGGGCACCATTTAAAAAAGAAAATAAACTAAGGTAGTGAAAATTAATAATTCATTCTTACTAGACCCACAGTTCCAAGAATTAATTGATCATGCACCAAAAGAGGAAAAAGAAAAATTAAATGAAATAATTCGAGTCATTAGTAGTAACATAATGTGTGGGGGCAAGTTTTCAGCATGCATAGACCCCCATGAGTGTTAGCAAAAGTCATCACGACAAGAATTAGAATGGACCTTTCCAATTGTTATCCCTTAACAGAACAGATTTTCACTGTGTACATGAAACAAAATCTGACCATTGATTATCAGTGCACAGTTGTACAATGTACCACTTTATGAGCCAAAGTCTGGTTTTATGCATTTACAAATTCAAAACTCAAAAATTAACAGCATAAGCAAACTAGCAGATCTACAATATACAGTATGAATACAGTTAGATGTAATAAATTCTTTCATCCTAGAAAATATTGTAGTTCATTGTCAAAGTTCAAGCCCTTATCTACAGCACGCACATTCAAAGTCCAACGTGCCTCCCTTTGTCGGAGTCTAAGTTCTCTGTTGCCACCCCTTGCATCTATCGGAATGTTCTCTATCCCATGGAATGTAAATGAGGGATGAACACCCTGTAGTGCACGTTCAGCAGCATGAGCTGCGATAGGGTATCTGATATCGTGATTCTTCAGGGCCCTGAAGTGCTCAGAAATCCTATCTTTTAGTCTCCTAATGGTACTTCCAATGTAGATCAATCTACACTTACAAAGCAAAGCATATACTACATAAGTGGTATTACAATCAATGTGTGTGGTGATATTGAATGTCTGTGAACCATTATAACTAAAACAGTTAATGCCCTGTATCATTTTGCTGCACATACTGCAGTTCTCACATCTGAAAGAGCCTATACCCCTTGTTTGTAGCCAATCAGGGGCTTGTGAGTGTTGCTTAGGGTAACTGGGACTTACGATGTTTTTAATTGACTTTCCCTTGCGGTAAGTCACAGAAGGGTGGCTTGCAATAAATGGGCGTAGCCCAGGGTCCGATGTTAAGAGAAACCAGTATTTATTCAGTATTCTATATATTTTGGAAGACAGGGTGCTGTATTTGGTGATAAGACGCACCGTGCTCAAGTTCTTATTTTTGTCTCTTGTCTTGGATTCAGTGTCTGTTCCCTTGGGAGCTTCATGATTCTTTGTTTGGCTCGTGTAATTACTTTTGGATCGTAACCACGGGATAAGAAGCATTGTTCCATGTCTCCAATACACTCCAGAAATTCTAATTCTCTAGAGCAATTACGACGTGCTCTATAGAATTCTCCATAAGGTATGGTATTCACTTGCGTCCTTGGGTGGGCGCTTTGACTATGTAAAATAGAATTGCAAGCAGTTGGTTTCCTGTGTAGTCTGCTACAAACTTTGTTATTTACAATAAAGAATTCCACATCCAGGAACACTATGCTCTCCCTACTATAGTTCATGGTGAACGTCATGTTGACTTCATTATTGTTCATATAGCGTAGTAATTCCATCTCACCACCCGTCCATACTAACAAACAATGGTCAATGTACCGTCCATATTAGCAGATGAAGTCATGCCAGGGACAACCCCCTGGGCCCCAGATGTGCACCGCCTCGAACCATCCCATGAAGAGACAGGCAAAGGACGGCACAAATCTGGGACCCATGGTAGTCCTACACATCTGTTTATACCATTTCCCATTGAAGAGGAACACATTTTGTTCCAATATAAGTTTCGACATCGTCAAAAGCATCTCAGTGTGCTCTAACAGTTCTACTGGCCTCCGGTATAAGAAATATTGTAAGGCATGCAGCCCATGTTGGTGCCCAATATTCGTATATAACGAAACAACATCAAGTGTGACAAAAAGCATATCAGGTTCCCAGGTGTAATCATTCATGATATTAAGAATATGCTTCGTATCTTTGATGTTGGATGGCAGATTTAAAACATAAGGTTGCAGGAATGAATCAACGAATTCAGACAATCTCTCCGTCGGACCCCCAATCCCACTCACTATTGGTCTACCAGGAGGAGAGACCGGGTCCTTATGGACCTTTGGTAAGGTGTACATGCATGGGAAACGAGGTCGGTCCACCTGAAGATATTTGAATTCACTGTCTTTAATGATACCAAGTGTAAACCATTATTTAAGGTGTTTGTTGATTATGTTAGTCACCTCAAAAATAGGATTATGTGTAAGTTCTTTATACCACAGAGCGTTGCTCAATTGTCCAAGAATCTCGTCGTCATATTTGGATCTGTCCATGACGACGATATTTCCGCCTTTGTCAGCCTCCCTAACAGCTAGGGTACCATCTTGCCTTAAACTGTTAAGGCAAACACAACAATGATGGACAGAATGTGGATCAATGTCACACATTCACCCCAGTCCAAAGATCTGGGCCCAAATCCATCGTTTTAGCGCTGATTTGCATATCGCCATTGTCTAACCCAGGGTGATGTGGAGTGGAAAAACGATGGATTTGGGCCCAGATCTTTGGACTGGGGTGAATGTGTGACATTGATCCACATTCTGTCCATCATTGTTGTGTTTGCAGTTAAACTGTTAAGGGCCATCTTATCTCTAGCATTCAAATTGTATAAATAACATAGAGGCTTTTTCTTCTTTTTTCTCATGTTGTCTTCTAGTAGGTCTAATTCCTGATTAACACTTTTGGAAAAAGCATCTATGTTGTTACCACTTGGTAATTGCGGAGTCCATTTGGACTTATCTTTAAAACCACTGTCAACACTCATTGTCGTAAAACAGTCTAAATCTTGTAAATCTCTATGAATGGTTACCGGATCATTTTCATTTTCTGTGATTGACAACAATAGCCTGGTATTATGGATATCATGAATCATCAACTCTCCACACACTGTCTCTTGTTCTGGTACATCTTTATTAGATTTGTCTGCAGCAAAAAACTTTTTAAATTTAAGTTGTCTTACAAATTTGTAAACATCAATTCTCGTATCATTGACATCACAGTCAGAGGTTGGACAAAAATTCATTCCTTTGCTAAGAACAGAGGTCATCTCACTTGATAAGCCTTGACTAGATAGGTTTATAACCTGGATGTCATTTATATTTCCTATCTTTTCTGATTCACCCTGCCCCATGACCGAGTATTGTAGTGTTCCCTTCCGCTTACATATCCTACCGGCCCTTTTACCTCTTTTGGTCCTGCTCCTACTTCCTCTCTTTGGCCCCACTGTCTTTGATTCATTTCCTTGTTGCCCATTCTTATTCTTTGCACCTCCTTTAAAAATGAATGATTTCCCATATCTTTATTAGATGCCTCACTAGTATTCTCATCCTCACTGCTAGATAGAACACTAGAAGACGCTGTACTAACATTATCTACAATAGAAATCTTGTTCCAACTTGAACTTTATCCTGTTTAACCAAACCATCAAAACGTTTTGCAAAGGTATACACTCTACCATTAGCATAATCTTGTTCATCACGTTTTCGTTTACGTGCTTTCTTTTGCTTGATCTCATCTTCATATTTCTCCAAAATGGATTTCAAAATTTCGTAATTCTTATTAGTACCCTCAACTATGTTGAGATCAGCAATTTCTTTTTCAAGTATATCAACCTCATTGATCGTTTTTAACACTTTTCTCTCAGAATTCTCTATGAGTAAGTTCATAAGTCACATAGAGTTACCATAAAGCTCTTTATCCCAGATTAGCATTAAGTCTTGCTCCAGATCATCGTAGGTCGGGAACAGTTGAGAACGGAGACCACGTGGTATACGTTCTAAGCGTTGGTATTCCTTAAGAGTGGCTCCGTCCCACCACTTGCTAATCTCTAATTTCTTTAGTTTATCCAGTCTGATAAACTTAGCCTTAAGTCCCTCATTAGTTTTAGCAACTCCTGTAGTGATTGCTTGATTAATAGAAACTCCTGCCTTCAAACTACTAAATAGGCTTTCTGCCACCTTGTCTCTCTCCATTCTAGAACACATATTAACAATGTAATGGACCAATTGGTCTAGACAACTGGCAGCAAGCAACCTTAAGGTAAACAAAGTAAGAAGAAATGATAGAAGGTAGCAAGCTTGCGCTCTATTGTCAGCAGTAATGAATAGAACTTATTTGAATTGCTACTAGGGATAAAAAATGACGTCTATCACTCGTCATCAACAATGTAGTAAAATACCACATCAACAAATTGCATACAGTATATCCGGAGCAAAATCACAAAAATTATATACAGCACATGTCAAAGTAAGACATCACGTTCCAATTCAGGTGTCAATCTTCTTCTTTAATGTTCGTTACAGCATCACTTTGATTGTTAGCCAACACGTGTTTCGTCTAATCATAGCAGTTTATGCATTTAGACTTCATCAGGGCTAAACTGTATAACAGAAATAAAAGTTACAAACTCAATATGTCCTATCAAACAAATTTCCAAAGCAATTCAAAGAAAGACAAGTTTTTCTGAACACCATAAATTACATATAACCTCAAATAGCAGGAGCATTCAGTATGGTGACTCCACCTGTGTCTCAAGGTAATAGGTTCTACCAACACACCCAATGTGGATACACCTCTTCCAAAATAAACCAGGCAGCACACCAGAGAGTTTGTGTTAGGAGAAGTGCAAAAGGAAAACAGAGAAAACCGTGGGTGTGTTGGTAGAACCTATTACCTTGAGACACAGGTGGAATCACCATACTGAATGCTCCTGCTATTTGAGGTTATATGTAATTTATGGTGTTCAGAAAAACTTGTCTTTCTTTGAATTGCTTTGGAAATTTGTTTGATAGGACATATTGAGTTTGCAACTTATATTTCTGTTATACAGTTTAGCCCTGATGAAGTCTAAATGCTTAAACTGCTATGATTAGACGAAACACGTGTTGGCTAACAATCAAAGTGATGCTGTAACGAACATTAAAGAAGAAGATTGACACCTGAATTGGAACGTGATGTCTTACTTTGACATGTGCTGTATATAATTTTTGTGATTTTGCTCGGGATATACTGTAAACAAAATACATGGTCTTCCATGCTAATACCACCAACTGCCCGTCCATACCCTCAATAGGATGGCAGGGCTCTAGAGAGGATGTACATTTTTGATTTTTGAGGCTTACACTTAACGATAAGATGGGCTGGGGGACACAAGTAAAAAAAGGTAACTTAAAATTGACCCAGTCCACAGAGGGCATTTTAAAAATACACAAAAATTGCTCTCAGAAAGTGATAGGCCCACCAGCAGAAATTTACAAAATACAGGCATGGGGAGCTTCTCTATACGGGGCAGAACTATGGGGTTACTGCCCATCAACTTTGTTATCCATGACAGAGAATCTAGTCCTCGGGCAATTGTTGGGCCTCCCAAAGAGTACTCCACTAACACCAGTTAGGATGGACCTGGGGATTGGTCCCATAGCCGAAGTAGTCGCCTCTAGACCACTCCTATATTGGCGTTGCATCTGGAGTGCACCAGAGTTAGTCAACTACAGAGAGGAATTGAAGGATGTCATGACCCTCCTGGGTGCAGGGAACTTACCATGGTTACTCTACATTAGGAATTCCTGCCAGGCACTAGGGAGGGCAAACATGGGGTTAACACCCGAAGAGATCTGCCCCACAATCCCCAAAAAGGCTTTACTTGTCTCCTACAGAGAATATAAATTGGTCCAACTATGCCAGAGGACCAATTCAAGTAGCTTGACTTCCAAGTTTTTTGATTTTAAACAGCATTACAAGTTGGAATTGGCACTTGATAGTATTCAACCACTCCTGGCAAAGAAACTGTTCCTCCAATTTAGACACGGGGTGCTTCCGCTTCAAGTTATCACCAACAAACGGCAGGGAGCACTCAAACTAGGCTGCCCAGGGTGTGATACAGTTGAAGAAACAGAACAACATGTTCTTCTCCTCTGCCCCGCCTACAGTAGGTCAAGGAACAAGTGGGTGCTTCAGCTATGTAGAAATTTGGGGTTTAAACACCATACTTAGGTCTTTAGGCTCCTTAAACATGAAGCGTACACAGTATTTGTGTTTGTTACTTCCAGGTTTCTCTTTGCAATGTGGTGCATTCGCAGGGGCATTTTAAAGAAAAAGAATCTAGAAAATCCGTGATTCCGATTGCCCACCAAACATGGACTGCATATTTTTATAGCTTGAACATTGTTCCGCAAACTCTTCTCAACTTGGGTAGTCTTTTTTCTTCTTTTCTTCTTTTAATGTTTTTTTTATTATAAGCCCAGGGGCTACCAGTCAAAGTCAGTAACTCTATCATGTATCAACTGATTTGATGTTTTATATATATATATTAATACAATGGCAATCACTAATAACACTGTATATTGCAACCCTTCTTGTTGCGAAATAGAATATACTTTCACTGCTGACTATTGCCTGAACAATTTTAGGATGGAGAACTGTTAAGAGGGAGTGCTGAAAATGTTGAACCAGAAAGCCTTGCACAATTTGGACCCGCGCTTTTAGTTCTATGAAGACATTTTACTCTGACATCTGTTAATTTATTATTGTATACAATGAATTTGTATTATTTTATGTGCTCTTATGGCCATTCGGCCGACATTAAGTTTTCTTTGACTTGACTTGTATTTGCAAATCTGATTCCCTATAATAAAGTGCTTTAGATAAGTTTCCCATGTTTTCTTTCCACCAGAAAAGAAGAGCAAGGGTTAGGTTTTCACTAAAGTAGATTAAAAGTTCAAATGGTTAAGATAGAATTATCATCTTATTCTTCTAGGAGCACCCCTTGCCCTGGCTTCAAAGGGTTCTTGCCTCACGTAGAGAACTACTTTTTCATCAAGCATCCAAAAAGTATCATCTAAATAATGCCAAGTTCATCCTAAAGATAGATAGTTAAATATTAACAGTATAAACAGATTTCATTATAATTGGAACGATACCTAAGTTAAACCTATCATATGCTGATTGCTAAAATAGTTCATTTCCAGTTCAGCCATATTCTAAATAGTTTAGCATACAAAAAAGAACATATAACCTGATATATTTCTTTTCTGAGAATAAAACATATTTGCATATCAGATTCCCATTAATAACGTGCTTGGGATAGGTTTTCCGTTTTTTCTTCTAAAAAAGAAGAGCAAAGGATAGGTTTTCCCTAACTTGTATAAAAGGTTCAGAGATTATAAGGCAAAGAAAGTGCCAAGTTCATACTAAAAATAAATAATTCGATAATAGCAGTACATACGGAATTCATTGCAGTTGGTAAAATACCTTACCCCCAGGTCCCTTATGTCCTCGTCCCATTCATAAATACGTGGAGATAACCATCTCCCGACAGAAAAAAGATCAGAAGAATGCTGGAACACTAACCCCGCCCCTCCCACCGGGAGTACATAAGGGGTACTTACCCAGCATTCCACCTGTTCTTTTTTCTGTCTGTCGACAGATTGGTCTTGGATGCTGGTGCTGCTCCTGCTGGGCTGGGGCGACTTGCACTTCTTCTTTTCTCCCCCGCCCGGCTGCCTGGCTTCGTGGGCGAGGGGTGTTTGTTGGTCTGCCTCCCGGCCTGCCTGGCTTGCTGGGAGGCTGGGCGGTTCCTGGCTGGATATCCGGGGTTGCCGGCCCTTTGCGGCTGGTACGCCGCCTCCCGGTTGCTTCCGGGTCGCTGGGAGCGTCTTTCCTTGGCCTGGCCGGGTGTGACCGCGATGGTGTCCCGTTGATGTCCGGAGCCGGGTATGGGAGTGGGGGCCTTGTTCCTTTGCCGGCCCGCACTCCGGGTGAGTCCCGCATAGCGGAGTTTTTGTTTCCTTCGTGTTTGGCTCGTTGTCTCCCTGCTCTTGCGTGTGCTTTTTCTGGACGCGCTACTTCCCGCTTCCCGGCCTGCCCGGTCATGGAAGGGGTGGGCATGTTGGTGGAGCTGGGATACAGGGGTTTGCTCCTCTCTTTCCTGTCGGGGTTGAGTCCTGGGCCTCATTTCTGGAGCTCTGGGGAATTGGCTCCATTGGTTGAGCTCGCTTAGCATGCGAGCGGTGGCGGGATCGTTAACCGCATTCTCTGTTCTGATATGAATCCTTACATTTGATTCCATGGCAGGCGCTCTTCCGCTGCCTTCACGTGTCCCTGCTTCTGTGAGTGGTGTTGACCTAGCTGCTGGGGGGCTCGGCCTCGGTCCAGGAGGTGCCAGGTTCGAGTCTCGTTACTGTCGCTCTCTGTGGTGCTCTATGGTTTCCCCCTGGCTGTGCGCATCGTACTTCCCATGGGCCTTGGTCGGGTCTGCGAAAGCTGCGCTTCCCTGCCTGTGCCCTGTATGGGGGTGCTGCTGTGTTTGCGTGGGTATGGGGGGACTCGGGTCTCCGTGTCCTTCCTTTTGCCATTGCACTGCCGTGTCCTGGGCTGCTTCCTCCTACAGGGTGTGTGTCTGGAGTGAAAGTGCTGCGGGCTCTTCCTGCCTGGGGCTTTCAGCGCTTCTCCTCTGCCGGGCTTGTGCCTCTGGTGTCACTGCTGCAGCAGGGTTGGTGTTTGTGTCCTGCCGTTCATGTCGAAGTTTCCTCCGTGTTGGTTCTTTCACATGCTTTGCTGCTGTTCTTTTGCGTAACATGAACGCTGGTGTACTTGGTGGCTATTCTTCGCTGTCTCTGGGGTGCGTTGTGCCATGTGTGGGATGGCAGACGGTTGCAGGTGTCCTTGCTACGATGGACGCCCGGCGTCGTGTGTTTGCTTGTCTCCTGCTGGTGTGCTGTTCCCTTTTTTTTTTCGAGGGGCGCTGAGTCTGGTGCTGCCAGGGTTGCTCCCTTTTCACTCCCACTTCTGCTGTGGGTGTGTGTCTGGTGGCTCGGTGGGATTCTGCAACACACTATGCGAGCCTCTGTTTCCCCTCGTGGTGTCGTGGCTCGGATCTAGGTGGTACGCTCGGCCTTTTCATCCGTCTGGGGTCGTTGTGGTGGGTCTTTGTGGGTGCATCTCCACTTCTGTTGTTCGGCGCCTCGTTGTCCGTGTGCTTTCCTTTTTGCACGTTCCTCTTCGGGGGCTCCTGGCTTTGTCGCAGTGTGGCCCGTGGTCTTGTCCCTGCTGACCATGTGCTCTGCATCTGTGCCTTGGTCCAGTTTTCTGCCCTCCTCTTCTTGCTGCGAGGGGCTGTGTCTCTTCTTTTGCACCTTGTTGGATGGGCCTTTCCGCGGGGATGGTCTTTTCTGCCTCCTGTGCTAGGTTTTGGGTCGCTGTTTTCCGGCGGCTTCTTTGGTGTGGGAGACGGTGCTCTTCCTTGGGTGACATGGGTTTCTGGCAGTACCCCTTGGTTTTCCTTGTTTCTGCACTTTGGGGTGTGCTGTGTTTGTGTGCTCCCTGCTGGGTGTGCTTGCCCGTGGTTGCGTCCTTGAGCTTGCTCTCGCGCCTTTGCTCCGACTGCCTTGGACACGCTGTGTTTTTGCTTCTTGTCCTTTGGGCTGCTGCGCTTTTCCGGGGGTTCTTTTTTCGGGCTCCTCGGGCCTGGCCCTGTTGTTGGGCTCTTCTCGGGTCTTGTGTTCTACCCCCTTGGTGCCTTTTGGCTGGGGCGCGGTGGCTGTTGTGTTTACCGTTGTCTTTCGGGCCTGGCTCTGTCTTCTCGGCTCCGGCTTTGCCTTTGTGGCTGCCTTGAGCTGTCTGTGGGTGTGGGGGCCTTGTTGCTGGTGGGGCTGGGCCTCCCCTCCGGTTTTTCTCGGCCTCGCCTGGGCTTGGTCCTTCCTTGTGTCTCTGGGTTGGTGCTCTGGGGTCCTGTGCTTCGGGAGGGATGGGCCTGTGGCTTCGCCTGGTTGGTGTGCCGTTGGATGCAGGGCCGGTTGTTGCCTCGGTCTTCCTGCTGCTGCTCTGCCTCTCGTGGTCCCTTTCCATGTTGGCTTTTCCTGCGCTTCTGCGTGGTTCTTGGCTGTGTCCTGGATGTGGTTGTTGGGGTCCTGGCTTCCGGGGTTTTTGCCTGGGCCCTTTCCTCTCTGGGGTTGGATTTTCTCCTGTGTGGGGTCTCCCCTTGGTTGCGGTTTGTTCCTCTTTTCGGGCCCCCGGGCTGCTGGTTCTTGGCGTGCTCTGTGGTTCCTGTATGGCCTCCTTTCGGAGTCTGTTTCCCTTGCCAGTGTGCTTGGGTTGCTCTGCTCATTCCTCTCTGTTCTTCCATGCTGCGTGGTGTTCTGGTCGCCTCGTCAGCTGGGGCTTCCCCTGGGTTGTCTTCAGTTTGGCCCCTTGACTGCTGGCTGGGCCTTTCCTGGGTGCTTCTGCTGGTCTGGTCGGGTCTCGTTGGTGCTGCTGGGTGGTCGTTCTGTGGTGCCTGGTTGGTTTCCACGGGTTCTGTTGTCCTCCGTTGAGTCTCTTCTGGCCTGCGGTGTTCTTCTCCGGCTCGGTTGGCTGTGGAGTGGTCTGTTGTCCCTGCCTTTCTGGCTTTGTGGTGCTTTGGCTTTCCCTGTGCTCCTGTTGTTCCGGGGGGCTGTGTTTTGGAGGCTCCTGGTCTGCGTGCTTGCTGTTGCTTCTGCTTTTCCTTCGGCCTTCCTCCCTGTTAGCTCCTTTTCTGGGCTGGCCCGCTGCTCCCTGTTTGGTGCGGCCTGCTCGGGGTTGCCTGGTTGTGCTCTTGCACCTGTCCTGGCCTGTCTGTTGGGGACTGGGTTGCGGGTTCCGTTCCCTGGTGGGGGTCGTGCTTTCCGGCCTTTGGGGCTTCTCCCGCTCCTGTTTCCCTTCTTTCCTCATCTTGAGTTGGTTTTGGAGCGTTGCTGGGGCTGTTTGCTCTCTGCCCTTTGCTCTGCTGGGGTCTTCGCTTCTTTTGCCTTCCTCCGGGTTGGTTTTGGGGCTTTCTGGTCCTGGGGGTTGCCTTGGCTTCAGCTTTGGCTTCCTGGCTGTGTCCTCGGTTGCCGTTTTTGCCCTGGGGTTTTTCCCTAGCTCGTGCCCTTTTTTGGGTCGTGCCGGGCTGTGGGTTTTGGTTTGCTTGTGCTTTCCTCCCTGGCTTCTGTTGCTTCTGTGCGGTCCCCTGGGGTTGTTGTACCTCGGTGTCTCTGCCCTCTGATTCTTTGCCCCGGCCTTCTGCTTGGGCTGTTTGGGGTCGTTTATGCCTGCCCTGTCTCTGCTTTGGCTGTGGTTGTTGCTGGCTTCCTTGGGGTTCCCTTGCTGTCGTCTTGGGTTCTCCGGGTCCTTAGTCCGTCCGGTTGCGCTCCTTCTGTGTTGGTGGGGGTGTGCCTTCTTCGGGCTGTTGCTTCCTGCTCCCGATTCCTCCGGTTTGGCTGCAGTTGTGTTTTGGGGTTCCTGGGGTTCCTTCGGTTCCCTTTTCCTCTTTTTTTCCGGGTCTCTTTGTCCTGGTTGGTTGCCCTTGTTGGTTCTTGCTGCTCGGGTTTCCTGGGGGTGCTGGTTCCCTTTGCTGCCTTGTTTCCTCGTCTTCGGGCCTGGTGGCTTGGCTTCCTGGGGTTTGCTCTTCGTGTGATGCCTGGGTTTTCCCTCTTTCCCTGTCCGTGGGCTCTGTCTTGCCTTCCCAGCTTGGGTGCTGGTGGTCTTCCCCCGGCTGCTGGCCCTTTTTTTTCTTGTGGCCTGCTGCTCTTTTGTTCGGTTCGGGGGATTTTTCCTCTGTTCTCTCTGGGGTCGGGTCGTTTTCCTCCCTTCTCTTCAGGTTTGGTCTTGCCCTTGGTGGGCTTCTCGGACCTTTGGTTTCCCGGGGTTGGCTTGGTGGGACTTTGTGTTCCTCTGGCCCACTTGTCCCCTGCCTGTTTTCTTTCTTTCCGGGGTCTGGTTTTGCCTGGCGTGGGGTCTCCGTGCCTGGGTTTGGCTCCTTTTGCCCCGTTCTGGCTTGCTGATTTGCTGGCCTGGTGGCTCTTGGCCTTTCGCTTTGGTTGGCCTCCTCTCTGTTGTTTTTCTCTGGCCTATGTTGCCTTCGGTATCTGTGCTCTCCCCTTCGCTGGTTGGCTGTGGGGTGTTCCTGCGGTGGGCTGGTTGTCCTCTGTGGTTGCCGGTCTGGTCGTCTGGCGGTACTCCCTTGATTTTGCTGGGTGTGTGCTGGTCGGGTGGGGGTTCCTCTTGTCGGGGACTCTGCCTGGGGTTTCGCCGGTTCTGCCTTTTTGCTTCCTGCGGTTGCTGCCTTGGTGTGGTTTCCTGGGTTGGCTTCTGTTTGGTTTAGGAAGGCCGGCTTTTTCTTCTTTGGTATTCTCCACGTATTTATGAATGGGACGAGGACATAAGGGACCTGGGGGTAATGCTCTATTACTTACCGGTAATCTTCATTACTCCTGGTCCCGTTGTCCTCGTCCCATTCATACGCCCCGCCCTCCCTCCCGGACGGCCGGCCTTCCTGTTGGGGCTTGGTTGTTCAGGTGGAATGCTGGGTAAGTACCCCTTATGTACTCCAGGTGGGAGGGGCGGGGTTAGTGTTCCAGCATTCTTCTGATCTTTTTTCTGTCGGGAGATGGTTATCTCCACGTATTTATGAATGGGACGAGGACAACGGGACCAGGAGTAATGAAGATTACCGGTAAGTCATAGAGCATTCCTTAGTTAAACTTGGCCGGTTCTTCCATTGTCATATGCCAGCTGCTAAAGTGGTTCATTTCCAACTCCGCCATATTTTGTTACGTTAGGCAAAGGAACCTACCCTATTTGCATAGAAGGTTTCCAGCTTGAAAACTTTTAGCATTTTAGTAAACCATTGGAAAATTGTCGACAATTTCCCAATGGAGATGATTTCCTTTAACTAACTGTAATATGCAAAGAATAAAGATGTTGTCATACATCGCTTCATCGTGCTGATAACTATTAATGTTAAAAAACGGATAATAAGAACAAAAGTGTTTAATTTGCAGCTGTAATGATACTCCAAACTTACCTTTCAACTTGATTGCTGGTTCTGGCAGCAAGCACCATGACATCACAACTTCGATGTAAAACATTATTACAGTTGAGCAGCAATCTCACTTTCTTATTACAGATGACTAGAGACTTCCAAATCCACTTTACTATGGAAATTAGAGACGTGTTTTTATAATGCAATTGCAGGACTGCATGTATATATGTAAGAATAATAGCATTAATAATTACCCATGCATACCGCTATGTTGCCAAGTAACATTTTCTGTGGCTACATCTCTCTGCATGTTGACAGTTCGAGTCTGCCCCGAACATTAATCTGAGGATTGCAATTTAGAATTCTAACTTCGGATTCGCACTGCATGTTACATTTTCGACAGACTCGTTCTCCATTACTCTTCTGGAGTTACGACAGCTAAGAAAAAAATGCAAATGCATAAATAACAAAATACTTACTGTTCCTTAACTAGATTTCACAAACATCCATTCTTCAGCTAAAGAAGCGTGATAATATTTGACACATTACTTTACGCCTTTTAAGAGCACTGCCATATTTCTGTTTTAAAAAGCAATTATTTTTTCTACCCCATATGATCAATTGCCTACACTGAAAAAGTGACATGAGTGACTGGTATTAGTTACAGTGGGCTCATACCAGACTTGTCAAGTGGCGCGTTATGAATATGATTTGCATAATGAGAGGCAAGGTCTGAGCATGAAATGAGCACACTTGTCAACATTTGCAAATGCAGGAAAGGTGTCATAAAACGGGCTCATGTGACAAAAAAGAAAATCAAAGCCCTCTGACATTCTGAGCCCTGACAACCGTTGCTGACCCTCGTGCTCTTCTTCTGTGTCGAAGATGCCAATGCAAAGTGAGTCTGACTCAGCGAGGACACATTTAGGGACGAGGGGGCATGGAACCTTTGCAACATACCCTTGTGGGTTTTTTTACGGACTGTGATGGTGGCCTTTGGAAATTCCAGGAGGATCCTTGAAATATGCGAATTATATTCCCAAAAATAGTGAGCATATTTCTTATTCTGGGAAAAGAATATGTTACTTAGTTGAGCTGAGATTTTGTAAAAATATTGAAAAATAAAGATAAATGCAGATTATACCGGTGCTCAAACACCCCTATATAGGACGACAATCTTCTATAGGATTTGCGAATGTTGAATACCAAGCCCAATACAGCACATGAATAGTAGCGATTTCGTTTCAATGTCTCCTTTAATCAATCAAAGAAAGCACCAGTAACGATAATAAAATTGTATCACTTGCTCAAATCTAACTCAGAAAAATACCACACTTTGTATTTTGTCTTCAGGTGACCAAACTCTCTTGCCTTTCCTCTCCTTTTACTCTTGTAAGCGCAAGCAACACACAACACACAATTCTATGCAGCAACATCCTATTAAATACACCAAATTTGGAACAAATGCTCCATCTTTAGTCCTAAAAGGGTCAATTGCACAAATGCATCTCACATCTTTCCCTTTTTAAAATAGCAGGCAAACAATTCACTTTGAGGTTGTGTATCTGTGTCAAATGTTGCTCCAACTCAGCTAGCATTTAGAACTCTCACAGGCTTGCACCACCCTGACCACCGATTAAGTCTGATGTGGACTACGAATATTGGTGCAAGTGGGGACATTTCTAAAATCTTTGTGGACAATGAAAGATTCGAAATCCCCCTTGAATGGATCCATAAATAGAATATTACTTGAATTCCCAAAAGAGACTCAGAAGATTTGTTAATTTACTCATGTACTTATTTTAACTAAAGCGTGCCATATCCTCTAAATACTGATGTCCCAGATCATAATAAAACGGTATTAGAGGAGTAGATTGAGGTAAACCCGTAATAGCCCTCATAAATTTATTTTGCGAGGTAAAGAGGGCAGATAGATTACTAAAACCCCATAATTCTGCCCCATACAATACTGAAGCTGTAATTTTTGCATCATAGATTTTCAAAATGGGAGCAATCGGCTTTGTGTGGGATAACCGGTGTTCTTTTAACAGAGCACCAGACAATTGAGCGTGTTTAAGCAGCAACAGGTCCAAGTGTGGGTTCCAATTAAGTTTCGGACTTAATGTAATACCGAGATAGGTAAAAACATTAGTCTGCTCAAGTATAACTTTGTTCATGTTAACTCTCCCTTTTACTGTTTTCTGTTTCATGAAGGAACATGAACTTGGTCTTGTCTACGTTAATTGTGAGACCAAAGTCCTTGCAAAATAACTCAAACCTTGCTATGGCCGACTGCAGGCCTTGCTGGGTTTTTGATAGTAGCAGGGTGTCGTCGGCAAACATTAACAGGGGTATTTTACTTCCATTTAAAGATGGAGCATCAGTAGGGTGGTTATCGTAATACTTCATCACCCTGTTAATGTAAAGAGAAAATAAAGTCTGTGCCAATACACACCCCTGCCGAACCCCTCGTGCAACCTGGAATCTATCAGTCACTTGGCCTTGCCGACCCCAATGGACTTGGGCAAAGTTTGCTTCATGAAGTTTAATCAGAAATGCCAACAAGTCAAAGGGCATACCCTGTTCTGCTAAAACATCCCACAACTTGGCTCTCGGGACCAAGTCGAAAGCCGACTTTAAGTCTACAAAAGCGGCACATAATCTGCCACCATTAAGAATCGCGACACGCCAATAAATTAAAACAAATCTAAAAACCTGGTCTATCGTACTCTGATGTGAGCGGAACCCCGCCTGTAAAGGTGAGAGGATATTAAACTCTTCGATCTAAACCTGGATTCGACTTAACACAAGCCTGGCTATCACCTTCTGTAAGGAGTCAATTACACTAATAGGCCTGTAATTCCCAGGATCTGATCTATCCCCTTTTTCAAAAATTGGTAAAATCTCCGCCCCTTTCCATGACTCAGGGATTGGGGAGCCTTTTGCAATGGCATTCACTAGCGTCTGTATATATGTTACCCATAGCGTCTTATTATACAAAAACAGGTATGCAGGAACACAATCTGCCACTTTGTACACTATTAAGAGCAGCTTCTACTTCCTGTCCAGTAAAATACAGCACCCGAACACCAACTTGATTGTTCAATAGGCCCTGGGGTAATTTACAATCAGTGGGTTCAATAGCAAATTGTTTTTTAAAATGCAAAACCCATTGCCTGGGCGCTACATAGTTGGTCGTGGTTGGCTTGTTCTACCTTTGTCCCACTTTACCAGGTGCCAAAATCCAACCATATTCCTATCTAAGCTAGCACCATATAACTCTAGCCAGTGTTCTTCGTCCCATTCTGTTTTTGCTTTTTGTTGTGCTAACTTGTACTCCACTCGAGCTTGGAAAATGCTATCCCTGTTCTTTGATCTTATTGCCAATGCTAAAGCTTTATAAGCCACCCTACAGGTATTTCGATACCATGAGACTACGGGTACCTTTGCGGTATGTTTGATTTTTGGTATATTAGAAACAAAAAAGCCCTTAAGTTTATTAAAAAAGTCATTATGTACCATTGTAACTGGGGACTCATTTCCTAGTTTATCTTAGCAAGTTAGGAGATCTGCAGTTGCCTTGGCCACCAAGATATTATTAGCCTCCATCTGATCTTCTTTGAGTATTATGTTCGACCATTTTACTCTTCTGGTGTCATTGCTTAATTGAACTTCCACTCCCACTGGGAGCCCATCATCTAAGCTTTTACCAACGAAAACCATTGCCAACACCAGGGGGTTATGATCACTCTCCACCCTCTCCTCAACGGTCATATCAATTACATTTGGGCAATAATCCTTATTGACAAGTATGTAGTCGATGTGACTTCTTCTTGACCCACAACTATAAGTAGGGGAACCGTGCTGGTCAGATATAGCCCTCCCATTAACCGTCATTAACTGTCCATGCTCCAGGCATAAAACTTTGAGCTGTATGGCCGCCTCCGACCATTTCTTGATCGGGCCAGGGTTAATTGAGGGATTTCCCATTACAGATCTTCCTCTTGTCCTAATTCTATGTCGTTAGAGTCTAATGGCTCGAAAGTGCAATTAAAATCGCCAGCGACCACTATATCATTCTCTCCTTTGTACAAATTAAGGTAGGAATCTAGAAGGGCAATAGTTCCTGAGCCTTGTCCTCCGGGAAAACCTCGGGCATATACATTAATAATTATCAGGTACTCTAAACCCTCTCTTCTCATCTTAATTGCTCGTATATCATTGCTATCCGTATCCAGCTGCTGAACTGAATACCTATCACTCTGCCTTACCCAAATAGTAAGCCCCCCATTGGTCTCCCCCTATGCGCAGCAATGGCAGGTTTGTAAAATTTGATATAACCAGATATAAATACCGGATCCACTAACCATGTCTCTTGTAAGACCACAATGTCGTTGGTATCAATAAAAGACAGCCAATCAAATGACTGTAGTTTATTTTTCAACCCGGCAATGTTCCATGAAATAAGGCCGAAATTACGTGCCTCATTTAGAAGTTCACCCCCATTGAGCTCCTTGCTACCTCCTTCCACAACACTTGTGTCAGCTGTAACTAATTGTGGACTGATATCCTCACGATATGTTTCTGGGGGACTTTCGACAGACTCTATAATAGGTTTGTTATTATATGTGCCAGCTAGCGGGTTAATTAGTTCAGATTGAAAAAACCCCTGTTGATAACTATATTTAATGAGACACATTTCTCCTGTGTCCCTGTTAGCGGGGTACACATAAGTGCAATCTTTTGATAGGGAACCCAGTCAATCGTTTTCTTCCAATGAGCTCAAAACCTCATATCTATTACAGATGGGGACCGCACGATTGATAGATCCTAGCACTTGTCCCTGATTCCTATGGGTACCCCCTCTGTTAGATAGATTTGCACGATAAAAAAACCCTAGAGGAAGGACATTAATAGCATCTTCCCAAATTGTGGGGGACGCTGCCCTTTCCAGTATACACCTAACTAACTTAGGAGATCTCAAACTAATTACTACGCTATCCCCAGCCATACCTTTTTCGTAATTACCCACCCAAGCCACCCTTCTGACCATCAGGAATTCCTCAAATAAGTGATTGCCAAGACCCGTTTTTACATCCAAAAAGTGAAGGGCTTTATTTTTTAGTGAAGACCAATGTTCCTCCTCACGTGGTCCCAGATGCGGAACATTTGCCAATATGGTGTTGCCTCTGGGGGTAGATCCAGAAACACCCTTGTGGACTTTTTGCCACTACCTGCCACCCGAGGCCTCAACACAGGGCCATTTGAAAATTGGTTACTTGAATGTAAAACACTGGATGTTGTTGTCACCGGTACAGGAGGATTCGAGGGACACACCGAAGCAGGGATACGGTTTGGGGGATCTGCATGGGCTGGTGTTTGAACTTGAGGATTCAAGGAATTTCCTGCCCGTATGGGCCCTAAGGCTTCACTAATACCACTCCCTTCAGAGTTAGCAGGAGCTTTAAATAGGTGGTCTTCCATTTTGGTTAGCCTATGGTCTATTGCTTCTAGTCTACACATAAGCGAATCCATTAAAACAAGAAATAGATCTTTGATCTGCTTAAGAAAGGCTTCATTAAACTCTTTAGGGTCTGGATAAAGCTGCCCATGCTATGGTCGGTCCATACCTGCTACATCAACTCCAGTGCGACCTATCTGAACTATCTCAACTGGAGGCACTGTAGTCCCTCCCCTTACAGGATCCGTGCTCCTATTCTTGACTAATTTTGCAACCTGAGCACTGGTACTAGGGGCACTGCGTGCTTTCCTTTTCTTGGTTAAGGCAGTGCTTCCGGGGTCTGCTACAGCTTTCTTTTGTCTTGTACGGGCCTTACTGACCAAAGCTGCAGAGGTACTAGAAGTCCCAGAATTCGTAACATCAGCTGCCTGATGGGGAGAGTCTAACTGAGATCTACCACTGGACACAGATAGTTGTTTGGAACATGTCCTTGGGCCAGAAATTTTATCTTCAACGGTAATTGGTCCATGGGGTAGGCTTAATGGATCTAATGAGAGGCTAATTTCTGTGATCTCAATTTCAAGCATAAGCACACTTTCTGCACAATTGAGAAAGGCATCCAGGGTCCCTACCACTCCTACCCCCCCTTACGTGTATTCTTAGTCATAGCTTTATCAAATAATCTTGGGGACAGTACACAGAACGAAATCTACTATATAATTTGCAAAGTAATCTTTACAGTCCGTCTCCCCCTCAATAAAACAGACAATCCTTCACAGAGTCTTACTTATAGCCCTGTAGTAACGTTAGGGGGTGGCCCAGCCCAGCCTCTTCCGGTCGATGACGGGCACGGGACAGGCCCGCCCTTGGCCCGGGCTTCGCCCGCACGCGTCCCGTGCTGCGTGGGGCCTCCCTCAGTTTTGAGCACCTCCTGGCGCTCGGTGGTGACGCGCTAAGGCAGCGCCACTACTGACTTCTGGGTAATGGAGTCCCCTCTGAGTTGGTGGCGACTTGGACTTCAGGAGCGGCAGCGGCCACAAGCTAGCAGCGTTCCCTTTCTGGCAGCTTCAGCAATCTGGTAGGGCAAAAAAAGATAACAGCGTCCCGCGCTGGGTGGGGCCTCCCTCAGTTTTGAGCACCTCCTGGCTCTCGGAGGTGACGCGCTAAGGCAGCACCACTATGGACTTCTGGGTAATGGAGTCCCCTCCGCATTGGTGGTAACTTGGACTTCAGGAGCGGCAGCGGCCACAAGCTAGCAGCGTTCCCTTTCTGGCAGCTTCAGCAATCCGGTAAGGCAACAAAAAGATAACAGCGTCCCTGAATCCATTCAGTGAGTTTGCCAGTCAGGTGTACTTATGCCTATACCCGATTAAAATATTGCAAATCACGGAGAAATGAAGGTATGTTCAAAACAGTCAACTTTTTCCATAGGTCCTCTCTGTACAACAGATTGAATACCACATTGAAGCCAACAAAACAACACCATAAGCTCCTTGTGTATTCCATTTAATCCATGTTATGGACTGAAGAGTGAAAAAGTGGTCTGCTGTGGAATGTCCTCCCGAAAACCACCTTGTTCAGAAAGTATTAATATTTGGTCAGGAATCCAAGTATTCAAATTCTGTATTTCCAATTTACATATAATTTGGCCATGATGTCAATCAGTCTTATCAGTCTATAATTGCATATGTTTCACCGTAGCACCTACCCAAGAGAACCAGTGACAGAACAGTAGTAATTGTTGGGCCCACCAATTCCCATTAGATTATAACACTACTTCTGGTAAATTCTTAAGGTCCTCAGGTCTATTTAAATATTTTGAAAGAATTTTATCTTTTCTCTTCTGAAAAGTGTGTTAGCTTCTAACAATATTTTCAACCATGAAGATTCCTTTATATGAGTGTTCAATAATGTGACCATGTAGATTCGACAAGTGAGCATTTAAGGACTCTTGAGACTGTACGAACCAAAGTTGTAGGTCATGCCTAATTGTCAGACTTTTTGGGTCATCTGTCTGATTGCATAGCCTCAGTTAATATACACTAATTCTATTGATACATGTTTGGTCTTGTGCCACCCATAAAGGATCTATCTTGATTTTCAAAAAGCATTACACCTGAGTATGACATTGTATTTAAAACACAATGTAAATATTTCTGCATCATTTTGAAATTGCTCTTCATCAATTGACATTACATGTCAGACCACTTATTTTGAATAGGGAGGACAAAGGACTGCTTGATTAGTGGATCACATCTCCCCTTAAATGGGGCTTATCACATGCTCTATTTGCATTATATCACATTACCTTATATTACAATTATGCTTATGCTGTATTGTTGAAAGTTCAACTTCCAACATATTTTATAATTGTGACAACTGCAGGATTAGCAGCTAATCTCTTAGTTATATGGTGTGTACACTCAATAGGCATTGGGAGAATGAATGACTGTGAGGTATCAATGGAAATGATAAAATAATCAAAAGTGCCCAATGGCCACTTCCTTCTTGTTATGATATTATTGAGATTTTTAGAAACTGCATAGCAGAAAGTCAAAAATATAATTGAATGGACAGGCTTTGTGACCAATACTGAATGTCTAACCAGTCTGTATATATGATACATGTTAACTACTTTGTTGGAGGTGTGCAAAATTTACATAATATGCTTTTGCATATGTATTACAGTTTTAGGAAAAGTAAGCAAAATTCTGTATAAAATGCACAATATGCAAGACCATTATCTAGTGCTATATTTTAGCATGAAATGCATCAGCATGTCAAAAATGTACATTTCGAGCTAATAAATAGTGCAAAAAACACAATTTCTCCAAACAGCAGCCACTCAAATTCCGACTGTTCATGTGGTTCCTGCACTCCCATGCTATAATATTGCTGTTATAGGCAAGCATAATTATGTAAGTTGGCGCTAGAGGGTGTGACAAGACGACGCCTTCTTTCACATTCTATGGTACTGTCCCAAAATTCAACAGTATTGGGGAGGCATTGCCCGACTGATGCCAACAGTAGTGGGCCTACAGGTCCTGGTTGATGCACAATGGCATATACTGGGAGTGACAGGGCGAGAGCCTGGACAAAATATGCTAAAATATGGCTTAGACTGGCAGATGGAGTGGCATAGAGGAATATTGTGTGAGCATGGGGAGCGGTGAGGCTCCACAAATTGGGGACTGGGAAAAAGACCTAGACTGGTGCCAACAGGTGGAGAAGACCATCTATCAGAGTAGAGGTTTCTCACAAATAGGAAAAGATCTGGGATGCTTCGATAAAATATAGGAGATAAATCAAGGTATGTCAATTTTGGAGGGAATGGAAGGTAGGATGCAGTGCTGAGATACAGAAGTTTGAACTAAATAGCCCTATGTAATGGCTGTATAGTGCATTGTAAATGGAAGCAGTATGAGCTCCTCGATTCTTTACTTGCAATGTGTCATTCTATCTATGTATTGTACTGCACAGTGTCTAAAACATATGTTTAATAAAAAGAAAGTTTTTTAACATGTAACTTGGCACATTGGTGTGATTTCGGGAATTTCATGCAACTAGCATAGTGGGTAATTCCCAAAATTAAGTGAATTATGTTATGTCAGTAAAATTTAACTTTCTGCAAGGCCTACTGTTTGGGCCATTCCCTCCAAAGAGAAGAGTTTAGCATGAGCATCCCTGATATTAGGAAATGTCTTGTGACAAAACAAATCAAGTGAGTAAACATTGATGTGGGATTAAACAATCAATTCACATAGGTGTCTTTGGTCTTAGGATAGCCTGAAAGGCTTGATGGATCACTGTTAGATATTGTTAGATATTAAAACCTGTAAAACTTCCTTTTTCATTATTGATTAGCCTGAGCTTCCACAAGGATGCTTCTCATTGACGCATACTGTAGCAGATTTTCAGGATTTATCGCCAAAATGCACCCAGGAGCCGATTACGATGTCGAGTGGAAAGCCTCTGACCAACAGTAGGATTCACCTAGACTGTGTCGGAACCCATCTGCCCGACTCGGTCAGAAACAATTCAGACCAACTGATTACTGCGGATGGGAAACCGTTCTTGTATTCCGAATCGGTTCAGACTGACACTCGGAGAATCCAAGACGCTCTGAGCTGATTCATACAGCTCTACGGACAGCATTTCTGACCGACCGATTACGATGTTGGATTCCGACAGCCTCTCTGACTTGGACTGTCTGACACGAAAAGGCTTCTGGAACTCACTTTGGGGGCCCTAGCTGGCCCCCCTTCATTCTGAGGCCTCCCGTTTGGGCCAGTGTGGATACCAAATGGACACCCTTTTTAAACCATGCACTGTGAGGCAGGCACCATGGGGTGGCCGTGAAAGGGTGCAAGGTTTTCCGCAGACACCCCTTTTCCCCACAGGAGCATGTGTTGTTGGTTGGAACACAGGCTCCCATAGAATTCAATGGGAGTCCCCCCGAACGGAAGCATCGTAATTAGTCATGCGGAACTGCTGATCATGAGTCTGTCAGAACCAAATCCGGCAAGGAGGCGGGTGGAGTGTGTTATCTAAACCTGAATAGCAGTTTAAAGTTAAATTGTTGGTGGTTACTTAATGCATAATTTCCTCCTTTGGTTTATAGGTAATTCATATTGGGATAAGAATTCTGGTGCTTTCAACACCAGGAACTTTACAAGATGGGAAGAATGAATATAATTTTACTTCACTGCAGTATGATTTTTTTACATCGATTTTGAATCTGCTAAGTACATTTCCACTACCAGCAGAATTTGTTTAAGAAAGCATGATTTTTAGAGTGATTGAGAGAGCACTGTTTGCAGACTTTCTCCCCTTCTGCTAATAGCAATAAACACATGCTTGTTCACTAATAGTGAGAAAACCATATCTTGAGCTTTTGTTTTTCTCGTCGCCAGGATATGAATTTTCCTATTGTATATTTATACAGCACACAGAAGTCTGTAACCCAGGAGCTATGCTCCTTGGTTACATACTTTTAAATGTATTTTCCATCCCAGTTTGAGTTACATTCAAAGGGAGTTCCTGAGGTCATGGATCCTTTGAACTGTTCCTTGAACTGCTCCTTAGCTTCATAGGTTTTTATTCCTCTTATCCAAAGCATCCTTCCTTGGCATCAAGTGAGAGTCCTGTTTTGGAGCCAGTATGTATCGATGCTTTAATGACCACAATAATCGCTAGTCTAATTATCTTTATTTCTTTTCTCATCATTTGCTTTAACACAGGCCTTTAAAAAGGTGGGAAGTTAGAACACATTGAGTAAAGGCATTACCTAGTCTCATTTATTTGTACATGTAATTTATTTAGGCAGTGAGAAATAAATTCCGAGGCTTAAACCACTGCAACACGATTGAGCTCTTGCCATACAGTCATTCACCATACATGTTTTGCTGCATCAGAACCTGAGACTACCTTCACCAGCAAAGGCATATGTGATACCAACTGCAAGTCATCCACACAATATTTACTAGTAATGCATGAAGAAGGAGAGAGACAAGGGTCATTTCCCACAACAAATGGGAGGGGGCGGGGGGGGGGGGGGGGGTGACAGCATTTCAATATCAACGTCAGAAACTAAATATTGTAACAAACAAGATATATGTTCCACGTTGCCCCCAACAGAGATGAAACGGAGACTGGTCCGATCCTAGAATTAGTCCAAATATTTTTCAATGTTTTGTTACCACATTTTCATATAGAGTCTGCTACGGCAGAAGGTGATTGCTCTTTTGCTGAAAAATTGACTTCAGAATCCACTTGGACACTTACTGGAATACTATCAGCATCTGATGCAGCCCTTTCTAGCCTAATTTCGCAATGGAACTTATCTAGCTTAATTGAGCTGAGCTGCTATGGTGGCGATTTGCTCTAGTAGAAGCGGGCATTTCTCTGGTGTAATTTAAAAACACCTGATGCCCCTAATACCTACGTAGATCCTGCAACAAAAATATGCCATTGGTTCTGCTGCCAATATCATGCAAAACTCACTGTAGAACGGTGGCTCCCTCAGCAGCAGCAGCACTTTATTGACTGTTCTGCAACTGTTTTAACAGAAATGAGGTCAGGGGGCTTCGAGTATACTTAGACATGCTCCACAACACAACATATCGCTCAGTGTTGGGTCTGTAACTTTAGCGCGCATATTGGGGATGGGAGTGGGTGCAAACTGCATCATATGCCACTCCTCTTCCCATGATGGTGTGCCCTTTCTTCACACAAGTTGGGCACACCTTGAAGGCATCTCATGTTGCTCAGACCTCCCTGTGCTACAAAAGGATGTGCAAAGCAAAAAGACAAGGTTTTGCAAACCACTTTTTGCAACCACAAAATACTTTATTACATCGGGCCGCTAATTCTTTATGTGCCCGATGTAACTCTTTGAAAAACGAATTGTCAATAGGGAATGTACAGTTTTTAACATTAACACAAACCAAAACACTTCCAAAGTTTTCCATCTAAATTATGCATCCCATTCAGTAGTTTTCATATTAAGCGGACCACCAAATATTTCTGAATCTCAAACATCATTTTAGAGAACAAATTGAAATACATCTTGATGTTAAGAATTATTTTTTATGTAGCACTCTTTGACAGTCTAGTCGTCAAGGTAGCAGGTATTAGCCACACTCAATGTTACTCCCTTTAGCAGCCGCAGGAGAAAATATTGAGTCGTCTGTACTGAATTTGAAAGACATGCTATGCCGGTTAAACACAGTTTATTCCAATAAATACATGATATCTTTAAAAAAGCGTACTATGTTACTGATTTTTTTTTCAATAACTTTTTGTGCTAATACACAGAGAAACATACATATTATGTTTGCCTATTTCTGAACTTGTGAAAATCATTTAATTTATTTTACATTTATTTTTTTTGTGTGGTTTTAATGTTAGAAACATGCTGTTGCTTTTGACACCCCACCGATTATCTGATCTGCCCACAAATGTGACATGCCTCTACCGTGAGCTCTGATAAAAATGTATGATGATTTGAACGTTCAGTCCGTGAAAAGAATCAAAGACAATATTGCACAAATCTAATTACCATATCATGTTTAACGCTGGCCACAGATGCACCACAGTGGCCAGAATTCCATGCCCCCTGCCCACAGGCCTGCGTCCTGGCCTGCACTATGGCTAAGCTGGCTCTGCACGCCGCGTCTGCCAATTTTGTCAATTAGCAAAGAGCTACATGACATGGAGACATGCCCATGGCTACCAAGTACGCATAACCAAATGTGATTGTTTTACTGACACAATAGTAAGTGACATGTTCAGCGCAACCACAACTGACATGCTCACATTTGTGCACACGGACATTGCTTAAGACGGCACTTTGAACTGTGTTAGATACTCGATCACATCCTGCTGCTCAGGGCCGTCAATCCTTTTAAATGTTAGCACGAATGGGGCAATATTAACATAAAACATGTTTGGCATAGCGACACTTTGCACAAACCACTGTAGCGCCTATGTCATGCATTTACAGAAACAGAAACAAAAATTAATAATTTTGTGGCCTTTGTGATTCATCCTGATTGGACCTGTTACATATTTTGCGCCGACTGTGGTTCAGCAAAAATTCATCATCTTTTAAACTGCCCTTTTTTTCTACTTCTGCTAACTGTGTAGTGCTGCTTAAAGATATATTGATAGTGTAGGCGCTTTCTGAAAACGGGAAACATTAGTAAACCTCAGAACCTAACACGGTGCCACCCAGAAGAAAGATATGATCTAATCCCTCGTAATTAGAATGCAGATCACAATGGGCTATATATCTTCTTGAACAATCGCACTGTATAACAAAGGATCCAATTTATTATCGTCTTCCAAATTTTCCCTGATAAATTGCTGCAATAAACATGAGTAATGTCTTCCCCTGCACTTAGATGCTGAAATGGAAAGCCAGTATCGTGCAGTACTTATTAAGATGATTGTAGGATTACACAAATACTGTGATATAGCTACAATGTGTGCACAAATGTACCAGCAAAGCCAAGGACATTACCTTCATGCATAAATCACATGGAATGTGTATGTATTTATACATTGTAATATAGAACATATTTGTGGAGTCACAGACAATAAGGGAGAGTTTCTCTCACTTTAGGGGAATATATATTTTATTCAGCCGATTCTCAAGTTTATTTTTCTTTCCCTTCTTTCACTGCTCCTTGTCATGCTCTCCTCTCACCTCTGTTCTTATTTTCGTTTCTAAAACAAAAATACATTTATTCCTGCGCAGGCTCCTTTTCTACACACCCTTTAGTTTTCTTTCCCCTTTCTACTTCTGCAGCCTTTTATTCTGCTTGAAATGTAGGCTTTCTATTTGGTTCAGATCTAACTTTTTTTTTTTTAAAACATCTTTTTTGTCACTCGGGATTTCAATTTCAAATTCACAATAACAAGAAAATCCATTCCTACACACATTCTCAGTTGCTTCACTTTTTAGACAGCCCCTCAAACAGTCTTATATGAGCTGCTGTTACTTCCCCTTGGAGTTGTCAGTATGTTTTGGTTCAATTTTCGATTTATACTTCATTCTTCCATTCACTTAGCATTTGGTCTGCCTTGGAGTATATCACATCTTAAGCTTCCCATCCCCAATGCTTGGTTTGAACATATCGCTTTCAAATTCACTACCAATTAATTGCTGTTAAATGTACTACAGGTCTTCCTTATACTGTCTGATCGATTTATTTAGCCGTTATCAACCTGTTAAGAATTTACATTCTGTAGGTAATGTGTGTTTCCTGTCCTCTTCTACCATATACCGCTTCAGGTTTATTCCCTTTGAGTAGTTAGCCACAAAATCATGAATTAACTTTTAGTAGTCAATGGACTTTCTCCAATCTTTGTCGTGTTTATTTTACTTAACTTTTATATGTGTTTAGAGTAATTCTGTGTTAACACCATGTCCTTGGTTATGTTTCATTGTGTTTCATTTGTTTTCCCATAACGATTGTAACGATTATCTTTTGTATCGAATGAAGGTGATCAAACATATTTGTAAATATTTTTCCGAATTACTTCGGTTGATGTGATTCATGTGTTGTCACCAGAAAGCTCCAGTGTTTTACACTGACTCAGAACTGGATTAGTAAATATCCCAAGCAGATGCTTATTGTGCAAGCTTTCTGATATATTGGGTATGTTGTCCATAAGTAAAGTCACCGCAGTCCATTGTCGTACAGGAAATGTTGACTCATGAGTTCACAAGTAGAGGCACACAATGTACTCACATACTATAGCATTGTGCCTTATCATGTAATGTCCCTGAGTTTTGGCTGTAAGCAGTAATGCTTCTTCAACTTTTTGGGGCTCATTACGATGTTGGGCGGAAAGCCTCCTCCCGACAGTCGGAATGTCCTTGACCGTGTCAGAGCCCTTCCGACCGACTTGGTCGACTGCCCTATTACAATGTTCACGGTCAGAAAGTAAACCATGCAGTCATTCCAAATCGGTTCTTGGCAGGTCCTAGGCTCCACGGGCTACGGTTGATAGCCGAGGGGGTACCTGTAAAACCCTTCACTCTGTGGCAGGCACCGTGTGGTGCCTTCGACATGGTGCATGGTTTTCCGCAAATACCCCATTTTCCCATAGGAGCTTGTGTTAAGGCTGGTTGTCGGGCAGAACATGAGCTCCCATTGGGAACAATGGGACTCTGACCGAACAGTGTTCAGTCGTATCATAATTTTGGCGGTCGGTCCAGATTCCGAGTCAGTTTCGGGAGGAGGCTTTCTGCCCAACATCGTTATGAGCCCCAAAATATGTTAACAAATCTACACAGTTTTTCTTTTTAATGTAATATATTGCTAAAAATATAGAATGGGTGAGCCAGTGTCACCTAATGGCCATACTTCATCACAGCAAGTACAATAGCACTGTCTTCCTGATAATATATAATAGTAGATAAAATCGTAACTTTTGCAAGGCATTAACCTGGAACAACGTCTAAGCAATTGATCCTTTTTTTCGTTTCGATTTGTAATATATGTGGTGTAAGTTCAGTTCTACTTGCATCAAAGATATAATAATGAATAATTCTGTAATTCATCAGAATGTTCCAGCCCTCACAATGTCATGTGGACATCTCAAGCACGATTAAATGATGCCATAACAGCAGCTCTACTGGAGGTATAGACATCTCTACCAGGCCGACAGTGATCTCTAAATATGAAAGACGGTCCTCCTGCAGGTGAACTGAGGCCACAGCCTTCACTGAAAGGGCAGGCTCACAGGCCTCTCATGAGGCTCTAAATGGCCCTCATAATCTGGTCCACTACCAGGTCCAAAGACCTATAGTGGATTCCGATAGTCTTCTGCAGTATCGAGTTAAGTAAGAAAAGATGCTTAAAAGTGGCCTTGTGTTCTTCCAGAGCAGAATCTTGAGATAAGAACATTATTAGACGTCATTGTAAGAGACTCACACTATTCTTTCTGGAAAGTTGGATGTGGTAGAAAAAAGGTCCGCTCTTGCTCCTTAATATAACCTTATGAGAGCCTGCTTTCAGGGGGGTGAGTTAGTCGGTGGTTAAAAACTAACATGCCTCCATTGCAACATGGAGTTTTGTTTCAAATTATAAACATGAGAAATATTACAACTGTTTTATTCTGGGTTTTGCTTTTCCAGTCACCCTTCTAACCTATCTAACTTATTATACATCTGCCACCACTTTAATTGATCGTGGTATTTACGCAATTACAAGTTTGTAACTTCTGGTTAGTGGCATGTTTGATGATTATGTGAACCTGAGGGCCTTACTTTTTTACCCAGGGTTTGTATGGCCCAACAGTTGGTGTGTTTACATACATCCTAATTGTGCAACTGATCATCTGAAAGGGGAGACATCGTTTACCGCGCATCCATTTCAACGTGGTACTATTACATCGTGGTTTTCACTACGGAAGTCGTTTGCACTGGAGGGCGCTGTAGACAAAGGAATAGTGTAAATTACTGTTTCGTACACCTTCCTTACTGTATGTAGACTGGAGTTGGAATAGTAATTACACTATTCCTAAGTCCAGCACAAGTCGATGTAATGACTTGCGTTGTGAAAACCGCGATCTAACAGACCGCATTGAAATGGCCCTCGTTGAATCGTCATACATCCCTCTGAAACATTGTGCCTACTCTAATGAAATGAAATGAAATGAAATGAAATGATTACGCTCTTGTATAGCGCACGACTACCCGTAGGCATCTCGGCGCTTGCTTAGGGAACCCGTCCTGGTATTCCCCTGTGAGATACCCCGGCAGGGTGTCCACAAGGTGAAAGCCAGGCATCCCGCCGCGAGGGGCCATAGTGGAGATTAAGCAAGCTATTGCCCAGAGTCGCAGAGTGTGACCCCGTGAGTTGAGTAGGCACCGGAACGAGAATTATCGAGTCCGTGGAATTTTTTGAGCCCGAGACCCGCCGAGGCGGGGAATCGAACCCTGGTCCACGGCTGATCTCAGCTTCCGGGTCTGCCGCCTCTAACCACTGAGCCACGCTTCTCCACTAATGTTCTCAGTAAGCTTGGTAAGACCAGTCACTTTACAAAGGATACATCCCCTGCCACGTTTCCCAGGTCCATACATGACGTGCTGCTCGAGCCCAGATTTTTAAAATTAAAAACAGGACTACAAGTCCCAGAATTCAAAAGAAAAAATTGGACTGGAGCAGAGCATCACAGATGACTTGGGAAATTTTTCCGCTATCAGTTTACGTGAGGTGTGGATTGCCATGCATTTATTTCACTCCAACTTCATCAGGTGGTATGAAAGTAGAATTAACAAATGTAAGCAGGCCAATCTGCAGACTTAGGTACAGCAACAAGGGTGACTGTAATGTATTTTCTGCACTCCTCATCCAAGAGCAGAATTAGACAACTGAGGACCCGATTCACAAACAGCCTGCGCAGTCATGGCAGGATTTTCGCACTTGTGGTGGGTTTTCCGTACTGTAATTTCTCATTGCAGAGATCCTGCCATCAGTGTAGAGATCCCGCCACAACCACACAGCCTCCTCCACTTCTCTGGAGGCTCTTTGTGAATTGGTCTCATAATCTGTAGATGTAAGCCTGGAGCAATTCTGGTCTTTAGCCCCATTCACATTTTCGGAATATTGCCATAAGGGTTCGTCATCCTGAACAAGGAACCTGTTCAACTCTGTTTGGCACTACAATATTAAGTCTTTAATACTGTGCTACAATAACTTTGTAGTGAAAATATTGTTAATCAAAATATAGTCTAAATACATTTAGGTAAGTGTATATTAACTATACCTGACTCCACATATTTGCACCTTGCTGATATATATATTTTTAACTTATGCAAATGTAGTGTTAAGAATAGTAAATGTATGCTTACCTTCATGATATTTTGGTTGTTGATATTTGTTCTTTGGTACCACTATTAAAACTCAACATACTGATATCCAATTGTTCAACTCAGACAACTCTTGGCTGAGGGCTGACTCGGAGACAGACTAGAAAGTACCTGCTCCCCTCCTGCATCTTTAGTTGGAATCGACATTGGAATGGGTAGATTAAAGAACAAATAGTCCCTTAGTACACAACAGAACAGAGTTAGTCTGGCAAGCAGGTTAGCATCACTTTGAGGTAATTCAGCTTCGACTCCATTTTGTATTCCGTCGCCATTTTGTGTTGCCCTCACTCAGGCAGCTCGGCGAACGGAGTGTTTTTGCACTTTGTACTGCTGCGTGTCGAATAACCCCTCCCTTCCTTGTTGTGAAGCCAATTCCAGGAACTAGCCAAACTGACTAATCCTTGTCTAGACTGACTAATCCTTGTCCCAACTATCTGTTGGTCTTCAGTATTCTTTCCCTGCCTCGTCTTATCTGCTGGCCTTCGGTATTCTTTCTCCGCATTATCCTATTTTCGCAAGTTGTCCTTTGAAGCACACAAACACGTCCTGTCATTACTGATTGACCTATAGGTGCCGTCATAGATTGACTTATGGAGTTGGGCAAGAATAAGACTCAAGGGAAGGACGTTCTGGTTACGTGGGGCCTTGTTTTGAATGTTTTCCTATTGGCTAAATATTTTGCGCATTGGGAGTGTTTTTTATGTGAGTGCATATTGCTATAAAAGACTGTAAGCCACGGAGCGAAGTGGCAGTCTCCTGAGAACCTACCATTGATGTACTTCTAGGATAACTGTGCATAGCAGCAGCTAATAAATTAAGGTTTTCTACGCTGACAGAGTGTTCCGTGTCTCTGTACAACAAGGCAGGTGAACTCGGAGATCTCAGGCGTGCCCCGCGCCTGCCAGGCCCATAAAGGCGCGGTTCTTCAACTGGCGCCCAACGTGGGGTGGCTTCAGAGGTCGTGGTCAAGCCCGAGGGTCGTGAGGAGCCCCGCAATGAAATTCCAGAGGAAGCGCACCACGCGATCGACCCCTGCATGTTGAAAGTGGACCGAAGGTCTTTGCAGCGCTGCTTCTCCTTTCCAATGGCTGCTAGTGATTGCTGCCCTGACTGCCGCCCTGCCTTGGTCCCCTTTGGTAACGACTGGCATTGCGAGACGTTAGACGGACCTCTGTTGGCGTGAGAGAACATTTGGTTAAGTAATAGTGGGTAGCTCCCACTTCTTTGTTTTTTCTTTTTTCTTTGATTCGGCTTTTGCAAAAGCCGAAGCCGAAGGGGTGAGTACATTTTGTGCTGTGTTGATGTTTGTAAGGAGGCCAGTAAAATAACGATGCCTGGTTTCAGTAAGTTTAAAAGATGGTGTTGTTGTTGTTGTGATAGGGATTCCCGACTGGAGGACTCTTGTCCAATTCCTCCGGCCGGAACTCCCACCTATGAACTCTATTTTAAACATGGTGTCGGCCCCATTACTTTTAACGAGGCATGCGTTCGCTATACGAGAAAGAATGGTGTTTTGCAGTGGCCACAGAATGGTAGTTTCGAGCCTGATATATTGGATAATTTGGAAGCTATATTGTTTAAGAGAAAAGCCCAGCCGGCTATGTTTGACACCTTTCGCCTTTGGCGCAAGGAAGCCAAACAGAAAGAAATTAAACAAGCAAAAAAAGATAAGAAGGAGAAGGGCATGTCTGTTATACAGGCTGCCAAGCAGTTCACAGAAAATGAGACTGAATATGCGATTGAGGTTTTAGATAGACAACATCGTATGGTGGTGGATAAGTGTTATCCGGCGCTGCCTATTTCCCCTGCAGCCAAGGATGCTGACCCCGAAAAGGATCCTTTAATTTCTCACCTTTTGAGATTACCCCCGCCCTATGCACCGGGTGCTAATGCACCCCTACTATTGCCACCCGCTCAGCCTCCTGTGGTTCCCCAACCAGTCCCTTCTCCACCGCCACAGCCCCTTCCGGTATCACTGACCCCACCCCTTCCTTTTCCCCTGACTCCCTCTATACCTGTCACCCCCTCTTCTGCCCCGCCTAATACTTTGTCCCCTGTCCTTATGACGAATTCCCCCTCAGTTCGTAAGCGGATGGTTGACACAGTTTCTGGCCTTTTGTCCCCTTTCTTTGGGTCATTAAACATGACTCCTGTTCTTCCTCGTAGGCAGACCCGTAGTCAGCTTCCAGGTCCCGAAGAACGAGATGCGTTAGATCTCCTCGCCCGCAAGTGGATCACGAATGGTCCCCCGTATAGTATACAAGACATCATGGACACTTTTCAGCAGTGGGATGCGCCAACCCAAATGCATGTTTTTGATACCATGTGTGTCGTTCTTGGTCAAGAGTGGGAGGATGTGGGATTAGGATTAGCCCCCCAGGGTCTGCTAGATGCGCAGGCTGACTTTGGCAAAGGGATCATTGTGGGCGCTGAGGTTGAGGATGCTATAAGGACGCTTGTCACCTTTAGAACAATGTTCACTTACCGGTCTTTGCCTGAACACGATTCTTCTGTCCGAAGGAATCTAAAACACTATCCTATGAGAGAGGTTCCCCCGGTGTGGAGAGATGCGGTTACAGCCCAGGGCGCTAATCCCCCTATACCCGCTCACTTTCAACGTGTATGGGTACATGTTCCTTGGAAAAGATCTGAGGCTCTGGCACTCAAACAATCCTTACCCGACCCCCGTAAAAATCATGCTGGTTATTACAAAGAGTTGTCCCAGACTGTTGATGCATGCATTATGAATTTGGCCGATATTGACATGCTAATGGGAAATGTGGTCCCACAGCCATTGTGGGCTAAGATTCGGAAAGAGGACCATGCCCAAGAATTGGGAGGTGATTGGGCTGCTATACTTGTCGCAGATGGACTCCAAGTGGGTGGTGCTAAACCTTATGCTTTAATTGCAGACCTTCCCGTTAGGATCATTGCTTTAATTAAAACTATGATGCCCCCTCTGCAAGGTAACTAGGATAAGCTAGCTGCCTGTAAGCAGAAGAAAGATGAAAGCGTCTCCGACTTTTTTACTCGATTTGAGGAGACGTTTCTTGATCACAGTGTTCAGGATATGAGCACGGAAGGAGGGCAACGATTGTTTGTAGATAAATTTGTGTTTAATTTGCTCCCTGACTGTTGCAATAAATTGAAGGATTCCGAAAGTTCGTGGGCCGTTTCCTCTTCTGCCCAGATATTGTCTACTGCTCAGTATTATGAAAATAGGGATAAAGAGGAAAAGGACAAACTGGATAAAAAGACTAGGGACTTAAAAACGAAAGTTCTATTGCAACAGGCTTATCCCCCTCGCCTTGCTCAGAGCCAGTTCCAGCCACTTCCCCAATTCCAGAAGCTGCTGCAGAACCCTGAGCCCTTTGTTCCACGGCCTCCACTGGGTCCAAATCAATGCGCTTATTGTAAGGAGGAAAGTCACTTCAAGAATAATTGCCTGGCTTTGTTGCAGTGTGCTGGTGATATGCCTAGGCCGCGAGGCCGAGGTGGCTACCAGTCGATACCCAGGGGTAGGGGGCGAGGTAAATCATCTTATGACCAGCGCCCTTTTCCCCCTCAAACCTCCATGAACTATTTCGACCAGCAAAATGCCCAGTCTGCCAATTATTACAATGATGATTATTATACCGAGGATGAGAGTCAAGGTTTTCATACTAGCTAGGACAGCCATAGACAAAGTGAGGGAGTCATATCAGTTCCAGTGGACCAGAAAGGGCCTTATGTTGAAGTAGTTGCACTAGGTGTTTCAGAGCCATTTCTATTGGACACTGGTGCAACGAAGAGTTCTATCATCCACTCTAAACTCCCTGGGGCACCTGTGTCTGGCTTAACGAATGTTTCCGTAGGATTTTCTGGCGCCCCAGTTCATAACCCAGTTTCTTGCCCTCTGCCCATCTCAATAGGTCCTTATGATTTGGAGGCTCCACTTATTTTGACAACTGGATGTGGTGAAAATTTGTTAGGTTTGGATTTATTAAAAAGACTGTACTCGACGCTGCATTGTTCCCCTTCTGGTGTACACCTCACTTTAGGTAAGAAATTGATTTCCCCGGCGTATTTGTCTAAAGACCAACTCCCACTTGAATTGCGCTCCCTTCCTGTCAACCTCTGGGCTACAGGCCCCAATGATGTTGGCCTTTTGCAGCTCCCGTCCTACATCGTCACCCTCAAATCCAATGTTAAGTTACCCCGCATTCCCCAGTACAAGATTTCCAGTGATGGTGAAAGAGCTCTCTTGGCTATTATTAATGATTTGGTTCAGAAAGGCGTGGTTGAAGAGACAAGGGGAAATGTATGCAATAGTCCTGTTTTACCTGTTATTAAACGTAGTGACTCTTCCCAGCCACCCGTTTATCGCTTTGTGATTGACCTGCGGGAGGTCAACAAGATTGTTATACCCCAATTTCCTGTCGTCCCAGATATTACTGCCCTATTGACAATGATACCTGCTTCGGCCGCTTGGTTTTCTGTAATCGAACTTAAGAACGCTTTCTTCAGCATTCCCAGTGCTGAGGAAAGTAGGGATATTTTCGGCTTCTCTTTAGGAGGCCGAAGCTTCCGGTTCAAGTGTGCTCCTCAAGGCTATTGCGAGAGTCCCTCCATTTACAGTCAAGCTTTGAAAACGCAGCTCGATACTCTCTCCTTGCCCCCAGGTGCCACCCTCATTCAATACGTAGATGACCTGTTGGTTGCTGCTGATTCTGAGGACATATGTAAACAGGTTACTATTTTACTGTTACGTCACTTGTCTGACCTTCATCACAAGGTTTCACCCTCTAAATTGCAATATTGTGGCCAAGAGGTTACCTATTTAGGTCATCTCTTGTCGAAGGAGGGACGGCGATCGACCCCAGAACGTATCCAAGCAATTGCTCAAATGTCTGTACCATGTACACAAAAGGAGGTGCGTGCCTTTTTGGGCATTACCTCTCATTGTAGACAGTGGATTCCAAATTTTTCTTTGCTAGCAAAACCTTTGTTGGCACTCACTCTCAAAGATACACCCCACCCTCTCCCTTGGACTGCGGAATGTCAGAAAAGTTTTTCTGATTTACGTACTTCCTTGTGCTCTGCTCCTGTGCTAGGTACTCCTAATTACAGTAAGCCTTTCACACTCTACGTCCATGAGAGAGAAGGTTGCGCATTATCAGTTTTAAAGCAACAATTTGGGGACAAGCAGCGCCCATGTGCCTATTTTTCGGCCACATTAGACCCAGTGGCCAAGGCGTTACCCAGCTGTCTAAAAGCCACAGCTGCAGCAGCAGTTTCCATTCGCCAGTCTGCTGGATTGGTATTGGATAATACTCTTATTGTCATGGTGCCGCATGCAGTAGATACCCTCCTAAATAGAACAAAGACTCTTACACCTTACGAGCGTCCGCTTGTCAGGGTACAAGCTGACGCTCTTGGCCAGCCATGTACATATAAAACGATGCAATTCCCTAAACCCAGCCACACTGTTACCGATCCCAGTAGAAACAGCTACTCACCAGCAGCATGATTGTTTCCTCCACACAGAAGAAGAGACAAAAGGTAGAATTGAGTTGAAAGATACTCCACTCTTAAACCCGGATGGGATCCTATGGGTGGATGGTTCCTGTTTTAAGCTCCCCAATGGTGAGACGACCTTGGCCTATGCAGTTACTACTTGTATACAATTGTGGAAACAGCACGCATTAGGCACAATTCAGTCCAGGCAGCTGAATTGATAGCTCTGACTAGAGCTTGTGTGTTGGCTGAAGGAAAAAGAGTGAATGTGTACACTGATAGCCAGTATGCGTTTGGAGTGGCCCACTGTTTTGGCAGCTTGTAGAGGGAAAGAGGGTTTCTCACCTCCCACGGCACTAAGATACAGCAAGGCCAGTTGGTAAATGACCTTCTAGAATCACTTACCTTGCCCAATCAGATAGCAATTGTCAAGTGTAGTGCGCAAAGAGGATCACTGATGATGTGGGTCGAGGAAATGCCTTTGCAGATCAGACAGCGAAAGAGACAGCCAGAGATTACAAGCCGCATGTATGTTGCGGGCCCTGCTAGATGGGTCAGACAAGGAGTGATGTGTGAGGACACCGTAGAAAGTGTGAAAATGATCCAGGCAGAAGCTACAGAGCAAGAACTAAGTGAGTGGAGAGAAGATACCGGAACGTTGGACGCGACAGGGTGTAGGACAGAATTGTCGGAACATCAGCGCTGGCTGTTACCAGACGCCTATGTGCTTCCAGGAGTTACCATGGCGCATGGTCCAGCCCACATCAGCGCTAAAGGGATATGTAATCTTTTGGTCCCCGTATGGCAGAATGCGGGAATCCCTAAATGCGCAGATAATCTGGTTAAGCACTGTATTGTTTGCTTGATGCACAATCCAGGGAAGGGAACACCAACCCCAGCAGTCCATTTTGCTCCTCCAACGTACCCTTTTGAGGTGTTGCAAATAGATTACATTGACATGGAGCGATGTAACAATCTGAAGTATGTCCTTGTGGTGGTGTGTGCCTTTTCTAGATGGATAGAGGCCTACCCCCTAAAGGATAATACTGCTCTGTCTACGGCTAAAGTCCTTTTGAAGGAGTTTTTCCCGAGGTTTGGCTTGCCTCGAATCCTCTGGAGTGACAACGGAAGCAAATTCGTGGGTCAGATAATGCAGAAAGTGTGTGCAGGTCTCGGTGGCAGACATAAATTTCATGCGGCAAACCACCCTCAGTCAGCAGGTTTGGTGGAATGCTATAATGGAACTCTTAAGCTCAAGCTCGCGAAGATAAAGGCCAGCACGGGTCTTGCCTGGCCCGATGCTTTACCCTTGGCCCTTTTGTCTACTAGAACAACTGTCCATTCCCGTATGGGACTCAGTCCCTACGAGGTTGTGTTTGGACGCCCAGCAAATGTCTGGGGAGTCCCAAGGCCAAAGAAGTATTCCGAGATAGAGCATCCGTTGTTGATTGATTATTTACACGACCTCACCACTAAATTGCGTGTCCTTCACCAACAGGTACAAGACGCCTTGCATCAGGCTTCCACTGATCCTGGCCATACCATACAACCCGGCGATTGGGTGTGCGTGAAGAACTTCCAGAGATCAAAGAACTTGGAGCCTCGCTGGAGAGAGCCCCGTATTGTTGACAACACGCACAGCTGTGAAGGTGGTCGGCAAGAAAAACTGGATACACGGTGTACATTGTAAGAAGGTACCTTTACCCTTGCCTTACGACCAGTGGGTCCATGAAGGTATTGGCGATTTTGAAGGTGAAAGGGTCCCCCGATTTGTACCTTTCAGTGATGCACACCTAGATTGGACTAGTTCTGAGAAAGAGGATGATGATGTTCTGCAGGAAGCTGTACCACTACACCTTAGGTTGAACACGACCAATCCAGAGACACTTTTCCAGGATCAGACGGTGCCAAATAAAACAAGATACAACTTGAGGCCTAGAGCGGCTAGAGACAATTGAGAAGTTTTCTTTTGGTTGCGCTCTTCAGAGACACTGGCCATCCAATTAGGTTGCAGGGTCGTGGTAAGAGCCTTAGTTTGTGAACTGAGTCGTGGCAATAGGCCTGCGGGACTTGCAGTGTCAAAGGACGGCTGATAATCACAGCTGAGTGAAGAAGAAAGACTGCCACGAGCAACATTTAGAGGATGGATTCTGCTATACTAAAGGAAAATGATAAGAAGGCTAAAATGAAGAAGAAATATTGCAAATTATTATATAATAGATGTGGTATAACATTGTGTATTTTGATATTTTTATGTGTTATATTGGCTTGTGTGGGTTGGATTATTTATACTGTGCGGCAGACACCTACACCTACCTCCCAGCATTTACCCGTGCCTTTTCGCATCACTGCTTCCCCGCACCAGTTACATACGTTACCAGAACATGAGCAAAGAAGGAGAATGGAGTATTTCAATAATTCATTCATTCAATTGTTGCATCAGCATCAATTGGTGGTCAATACCACCGATTGTTGGGTTTGTGGGCTCTTGCCCCATACTACGGATAAAGGGATGCCATATTTAGTCTTACCTTTTTCCCTGAAGGGGTCCGCTTGGGCTTATACATCTATGTTTTCTAATGCTTACGAGAACCAACCCCGGCACCCTGTTGGTCCATATGGGGGTGGGGTTGACGTTAGTCATGACCCTCTGGCGAAGGGAATGGTGGCTATGTCTAAGCATTATAGTAAAATTAATGAGTTCCCCGCTGACGAACGACGGGCATACATTGGCTGGAATGTGACCCATTACGTTACTAGCCTTACGGATAGGGCCAGACGAAAGAGATCCCCACCCATATGGACTGTACCCCACCGAGGCCACCTATGTCTCCGAGGACATGGTCAGAATGTTAAGGCCCAATTGGGAACGAGCTCTTGTGCGAGCACATATACTTATGCATCCCAGACTTCTCCACCGTTAGTGGCATCTCAGGGAACGTATTTCGTTTGCCATGATAGGGCCTATACATGGTTACCAGCCAATTTTTCAGGGACATGTTACGTGGCTTTTCTCCTCCCTCCGACATATACCGCCCCTTCAGGACATCACAGAAATAGGTACAGGAGAGGCGTCATTGATCCAGAAGATACAGCAGGACAAGAGGGAGGCGACTTTTTCAAAGGGTTCCTCCCATTCTGGGTCCCTATGGCCAATAGCAGAAACATAAGGCATCTTGTTCGAGTTGTTGAGGCAACGATAGATGAAACTGTGGGGGCACTGAGTAACCTCACAGCCGAGCTTCAGGCGGATCGCCTTATGACATTACAAAACAGAATGGTTTTAGATATCATTCTAGCGGACCCTGGTGGAGTATGTAAATTGATTGGATCCAGCTGTTGCATTTACATACCTGACAATGCCCCTACAGTATACCAGGACATCTCTAAATTGCACCTGATCGCTGAGTCCATCCACCAGGATGAAGGAACCTGGTCTTTGACAGAATGGTTTTGGGGATTACTGTCCACATGGGGATGGAAGGTACTGACTTTCGTTGGAGTGACTTTGGCCATTAATTTTTCATGTTGCCTCTGTCTACAATATGGTCCCGCTATCTGCGGCCTTTGTGCCACCATGTGTGTCCCAAGCCCTATCTCTCAGAAAGTAGAAAATATGAAAATGATGTTGCAGCAACAGCTTGACGACCTCATGGCTATTGACATTGACTCAGATTAACGTGAGTCTGTGTGTTTTGCCTGAGTAATGGCAAAAGGAGGGTCTGAGGTAATTCAGCTTCGACTCCATTTTGTATTCCGTCGCTATTTTGTGTTGCCTTCACTCAGGCAGCTCGGCGAATGGAGTGTTTTTGCCCTTTGTACTACTGCGTGTCGAATAACCCCTCTCTTCCTTGTTGTGAAGCTAATTCCAGGAACTAGCCAAACTGACTAATCCTTGTCTTGACTGACTAATCCTTGTCCCAACTATCTGTTGGTCTTCAGTATTCTTTCCCTGCCTCGTCTTATCTGCTGGCCTACGGTATTCTTTCTCCGCATTATCCTATTTTCGCAAGTTGTCCTTTGAAGCACACAAACACATCCTGTCATTACTGATTGACCTATAGGTGCCGTCATTTATTGACTTATGGAGTTGGGCAAGAACAAGACTCAAGGGAAGGATGTTCTGGTTACGTGGGGCCTTGTTTTGATTGATTTCCTATTGGCTAAATATTTTGCTCATTGGGAGTGTTTTTTATGTGAGTGCATATTGCTATAAAAGACTGTAAGCCACGGAGCGAAGTGGCAGTCTCCTGAGAACCTACCATTGATGTACTTCTAGGATAACAGGATAACTGTGCATAGCTGCAGCTAATAAATTAAGGTTTTCTACGCTGACAGAGTGTTCCGTGTCTCTGTACAACAAGGCAGGTGAACTCGGAGATCTCAGGCGTGCCCTGCGCCGCCAGGCCCATAAAGGGCCGGTTCTTCAACTTCCATTTCCATAAGACTAAAACCTGTGATATCATGAACCCATCAAATCACTGCCAACAATGTCCATTTGTTCATTTCCATTTATTCTGTTACATCAGCTCAGGACTTTTAAACTGAGCTTGTAAGAAAACAGTTGCCCAATTTAGCATTTTGTATGCTGCAATATTTCAAATCACACTGAATCTTAATATTAAGGGTTTCATTCATTTTATTTTTTGTAACACACGTTATTGCATTTTCAAAGATATACATCATGAAGAAATCATCCTTGTTTACATTAATCAGCTGGTAGAGCTTGTCACAATTGCACATTAACAGTCTCAATAGTGACAATGAGCAGTGACATGCCCTTCATATAATATTCAAGCAACTTCCCCAACCCCCCACTCATATCCCATGTTAACTACGACAAGTAACCCATTAGGTGGTATAAATGTTCTATGGTGCATGTGTGCGCCAGAAAGAATTACATAGTAAATGCATTCCATAGGAGCGCACCGCCATGTTAATATGGCCAGTACATGGCTGACTAAGGATACACACCTGCGTTGTCCACAAATACAGAATGGGTCATGCAGTTACAACGTACGTGCAGCGACCACCTGTCAGGGGTCTGTATCTGGGAACTACATAAGTACCAGCCCATGCATTCCTTGGAATCCTCACTCCCTAGTTCTCCGGCTCCTGAGATTTGAATCCCTTCGGTAAAATATCCCATTTCATCTAAGTGGGTCTATATTCCTCCCACCTAAGACTTCGCTTTCAGCACGTCCCCAGATTTGAACCTCCCTTCAAATACCCTAGAATCCGTGGAGGATTTCCAGCTCTTTGTTACAAATCTTTTTGCTAACAGATGCATGTTCGTGTACCAAATCACTGTCTTAGAGCCTCTGGGTCTAGGGAGCAACCCCAACAAGCACTGCTCAAGGTTATATCAATGGTGCAGTCCCGCAGCTCCACTAGTGCTGCTGTTATTCCCTCCCAGTAATTAGGCACCTGGGGGCAAGTCCACAACATGTGCAGTACTTCAGCTTCCTGGCCATGACAATGGAGACACTCAGAGGAATTCGCAGGGAACATTGAGTGAAGTCTATGTGGTGTAAAATATGCTTGACGTAGAATAGAGAACTAGATAACTAGGAATCTCGGATTACGTGAGGTATTTTGGGGGTGTTCTAACAAACTGGCCATTCCTTATCTGAGAACTCCCTGGCTAGGTCAGCCTCCCTTTTGTCTTTGAGTGAAGAGAACAGTGTTATACGGTGTTGAAAGAGACCACGATAGAGCCAATGTATGAGGTAGCACCCATGGTTTGAGGTGCCCTAAGGAACTTGCGATCATTAACAACCACAGGGGCTGTCCAACACCCCGAACCCGGGACAGTCAATCAATACATCTAACAATAGGTTCAGGGAAGGGATTACCCAAATCTATATGTGATCCAACGCATTAACCATAAATTTATAAAAAGTAAAGAAAAACAATTAATCAATGAGAAATAAGAAAAGGATAGTTGAAGAAGCCCCTCAAACAATGTTTGCTTGTATCAAAAAGACATTGTTTATTACACATAATACATAGTACAAAAAAGTTCTTAAAAGAGTTACGCTCAAGGCAAAGTGCTGGTGTACAAAAAAAAATATCACAAACCAGACATGTGGCAAACAAAACCATTACATATTACGGTAAAGGAACAACACAAACAAAGATAATGTGTCCTTAATTCAATTTTGGCCACCAAAAAGCGTCAACGGCGTTTCAACCGTTATGTTATTGTAAGGTCATCTTCAGGACTCACAATTTGCTTGAGCGTTATATATCTGTATACAATTGTTGTGACCAATCATTAATTATGGTCATCAGCAGGAATTCTAAAAAGTGTGGCATCGACGAGTAGAGACACACTGCGTCATATAAACTTAAAGGAGTCTTATCTGTGGCATCAAACTTCTACCCAACTGAACGCCCATTTAATTGGCAACTCCAACAGGTATCGGCGAAGATAATGACGAGTCAGATTCCGCTCGCTGTGAGCCGTAGGCTCTCATCCATCCACTGCTCAGTGTTTACGAACATGCTGAATAACATTAACATGTGTTTGGAATAAGGTATCTTGTAGCCCATGAGTTTGTACAAAATCACTGTGAGACATTAGTTTTCTGTCTTCAAATACCGCACCTGCTGTAGACACTACCGGCTGCACCCATGGGCTGAGCATGAGTGCCGTTAAGAGTGCCAGAGGGTGTAGATAAGACACAGTGCGGAATATTCGATGCATAGGGCGCCTTCTCTGCTGTATATTTCTTTGCCATCTTCCAGTACATTAGGTCTATGCGTAACAGTAATGGGTCTGCATGTACCGGTGAGGCATCAGGTCAATTTAACCTGTGTAACTGACCTTGGCTGATTTGGGCTGCTGTGTAATCTATTTCCATCTAACTGTGCCCAGCTAACCAGTAGGATAACCCCTAAGGTTGACCAGCTATACAATAGGATTTAAAGTCTGGGGCTCCCATACCACCACTTTCTGAAGACAATTGTACTTTTGCTAGACTGACTCTACGGTGCCCATGTCCCCACACAAGGTTAGTTAGGATGGTATTCAATCGCTTGAACACCCAAGTCAATGGTTCAATAAACACTACCACATTACCATTTTTGCCAGGGCCCGGCTACCAGCCACGGACAGGGGTAATGTAACCCTGAAGCCTACCTATGTTTTAAGTGCAGTGACCATGTGAGGTAAGTTACCCTCCGGCATTTCCGGACCCTCCTGGTAGACCTGAATTCCAAGATACTGGAGGGCCCACTAGGCCATTTGTATCTGCGAGTCCCAAACTAAAGTGATGGCGGCACGTGTGTATCAGCAAAGGAGTAGACACAAGTTTTATCTGCATAGATTCGCAGACCAGATAGCTTCCCAAATGTTGAGAGCAACAGGGCCACCTCCGCCTGACCCTCTCGGATATCTTAAAAATACAATATCATATCATCTGCACATCGATATAGTATGTACTCTGTTGCCTACAGGAATCACCCGATGCTCAGCCTCCCCATCGAGTACCACAGCACCCTGGATACGAATCCAAGATACATATAAGGGCCTATTCTTGCTATGGCCTAGGGGTTGTGTAAAGCAATTTTACCCATTGACTGTGGGCACGAGGTATCCCATATTGAGCCAAGGCCGCCAGCATGAAAACCCATGTCAGTGTGTCGAAGGTTTGCCAGACAGCTGGTGTACGGATAATAGTATCGGGCAGCATCCATTATTTTAAACAGCCACTGCATTGATCCAAATGTATCAGTTGTGGAAGCAGTGGGAGGAGCCGCCAGACAAGGGTATTGCTAAGTATTTTATATTCTGTGTTTAGTAATGACAATGGTCTACATGAAGATAACTCCATGGGAGGGTTACAGGTTTAATAAGGATGTTACTAGTGCTTCTCTAGTAGATGAGGGTAGTATTCCAGCAATAAGGGAGGCATTATAGAGCTTCTCTAGCTGTTGGAACAAACGTGTAGCATATGTGCAATAGAATTCCACCGGCATCCCATCTTAACCCAGTGTTTTATTACGGACAATCTCCTTAATGTCACCAGGAATTTGTATTAATTATCAGGCTCGACATGCAGGTTGGGTCTGGTCAGATTAATCATGCCAACAGTGTGCCTGACTTGTCTGCTTCACTATGCACTCTCTGAGTATATGTCTTGTAGTCTATCACTGAAAGGCGTTCTAATAATTCTGTGTGAGTAATTCTGGCTTCCTGCAGTTGAGTGCCATTCTACCTTCTCAGCCACTGCTCTCTGTAGGGGGCCCAAGATAGCCTCTAGGTTCGTGAGTTAATGCAGAAATCCTTTCCTGGACCCACCGGAGAATTAATTGCCATGCCCCATATCACCACTTTGAAGGCTTCCCACTCCACTATGGGAGCGAAAGCGGTTCCCAAATTTTCAAACAAGCAATTGTCAATGGATGTAGCCACGGTCTCCCTAAAGAAGGCATCCTCCGGAGGCACATTTGCAGTCTCCATATGGGTACTGGGTTGGGCACACTGCTTCATGACAGAGTTATCTCCAGTGGGCTACGGTCTGATATTGTTTTCCCCAAATGCATAACATATGTGACATTAACCCTGGGACGTGCAGGGTTGAGAAACCTGTGGAGTCAGGAGTGAAGTGTCTGTAGGTGTGAATAGAATGAATATTCTCTCAGCCCCATGTTAAGGCTGTGCCACATCTCTAAAAGCCCACAAACCTCCACCCACTGATTCAGCATACAAACCTGGTGCATTGGGTCCGATCTCTGGGGGGGAGGATGGTAATTACCCAAAGTTGTATCCAATACTGCATTGAAGTTCTCCCCCAGTACCCAAGGATATGGTTACCAGCCCAACAGCACCGATGACAGATGGGCAAAAAACATGTCCTGTTTAGTATTGGGTACATAAATACATCCTAACACTATTGGGTCTCTGTCTAGCATGGCCCTCAGTAACACATATTGACCCTGGGAGTAAATCATGGTGTCTGACCAAATGGGACCCCAGCTTGTACAAACGTGATCTGCGTTTGGCACCTATGTAACTGAGTGAAATTGGGGAGCACAATTGTGCTCCACTCCCAGTCGCTCAGAGTTGAAAGGATATGTCATCCAATTTCATGTTTCCACATATAGTCTGTTCCATTTTGATCCAAATGTATTCCTTTTAATCTCTCAATATTTTCGAAGCTTTACGTTTTCAAATCCATAAACATGCTTTATCCTGCATTTTGTATGCTTCCCATATTCTAAATGTGCCCATCCAGGCCTCCTCAAGAATACGAATAAAACAAAAGATTTTTGCAGAACAGCATCTCTTTATTGGCACCCAATGCATTTCGGGCTTGTAATAGCCCTTCGTCACGGGTTACTGCAATGAAAACATTTCAAACAAAGACACATCATTACTATATTTTCCTTCATTCAACATTTACAATTCTTCATATTTGCAATTGATTAGTTGTGTGAAACAATATCACCGTTCATGCCACAAAAACCAACCCAAGTTAGTCTTTAAATCTTTAGTTTTGTTTGTATTCTTGAGGAGGCCTGGTAGGGCACATTTAGAATATGGGAACCATACAAAATGCAGGATAAAGCATGTTTATGGATTTGAAAACATAAAGCTTCGAAAATATTGAGAGATTAAAAGGAATACATTTGGATCAAAATGGAATAAACTATATGTGGAAACATGAAATTGGATGACATATCCTCTCAACGCTGTGTGACTGGGAGCGGAGCACAATTGTGCTCCCCACTTTCCCTCCGAACTATTTGTGCAAATACAGGGCAAGGCACTATCCAGTTTACGCACGCATCTTAAAAGAGGAACGTTCTAGCGATGTTTAAAATGGCAAATGACGGTGTGCACACCACCCCCCTTTTGATGCCTATGTAACTGAGCCAGTAATCTGTGCCTTTTATTTATAGACCCCATATCCCGGATATTCTAAGTTATTACATTGTAAGCACTGGCTACGACAACATCTCTGACAAAAGACAATTATGCATTTATGCAGTCTCAATCATATTTTGTTTTACCCCCCAGCATTATTCTAGGTGACATAATCAAATGATATAAAACATTTCCCAACTACTCGGTCAAGCGATTCATCGTCGTTCGACCAAACTTTAGAACAAATAAGAGCCATATAAAGAGTATGAACCATGTACCTTTGCTATAGGTGTGGGTATTCTCAAACCCCTAAAGGGTCCTGCAGCTACGCAGTGTATGCCTTTCAACCAAAGTTGGGCATCCAGACCGGGGACCCCAGCACGCTGTACATCAGAGAAGGGAAGGTTATAACTGCAGCCAGTCTAAGGAGATATACAGCATACGGATACCCAACTGGTTGCAGAGATACAGAAACATAATTTCTTTGGGGACCCACCTGGGTTGACTGCATTTTCAGTGTTTGTCTGAGTCCATATCTACTTAACTGGTCCATGCAACTGGAGTTTACCTGTTCAACGAGATAGTTGGTCACCCATAATATTCACAACCTTCACCCCAATAAGTCATTTGCAATCTGTGGGGTAACCGGCGGGAACAGTGCCATGCTGCCATTGGATTCGAAGTCCGAGGCACTACCCTGAGATATACTGGAACTGATGGGCAAATTAGATGTATACAGTGTAGCTGCCAATCAGATAACTGCCAATTCTCTCACCAATGAGTGCTGTGGGGAGGGGTCCCAGTTGGTCATCTCTCTTTGTCGCTCGGTTGGGACACGTTTCACTTTGGGTGGTGCCGGCCCTGCACTGTTTCATTTACAAAAGTCTGGAAAATGCTTCTCATGCCATTCCCAGGCCTGAGTTCTTGAAAAAATTGGTATTTTGCTTGTGTATTACCTTATGTTTTGTCTGGAATAGGAGAGCATACATTAGGCCAGCTGTACGCAAATGGCTTTTGACTTCCTGAAAGCATGCATGTTTATGTTGAGCCACATTAGTATATTCAGGGAAAAGGGAGATCCTTGTATTGTCCATAAGGATGGGTGGTCTTTCCCTAGCCGCCTGCAGCAGTATGTTTCTCGCTTTGAAATTGAGGATCCTGGCCACTATTTGTCTTGAAGTTGCTCCAGGGATGGGTTTTCAAGTAGGGACTCTGAGGGCCCTCTCAACTGTAAATAAGTCTGACAGTCTGACTGGGGCTACCATTGTCCAGAGCCAATGCTCCATCTACTGCTTGACTCAAGGTCCTTCCTTCTCTTCAGGGACACAGATTTTCCTCACATTGTATCGATTGGCCCTGCCCTTTGCATCTTCTGCCAATTCTTGGAGATGATCCACTTGTTGCTGCAGCTGTGTGACTTGTGTGGTGTTGTCTCTGTCATCCAGGAACAGTGTAGAAAGCACAAGCTCATCTGATACTTTGCAGTGGCCATCCTTCAACGAGCTAGTAGTGTTAGCCCAAAGCCTCTGCTCAGTGGCCACTTTGGAATCCAGTATTTCCTGAAGGAAAACATCTAATTTACCCATAGGGGGTGTTTTCATGGTAGAGGGTATACAGTCACTGACCGACTTGGTTGGCAAGAATTCTGAGGGTGTGGAGCAGGAGCATGAGTGGGGTGCTGCTTTGTCACTCTTGGCTCTGGTTTAAGGGACTAATTCAAAAGCATTTTTTTTGAGTAAGTGTTTTAGGAGTAAAACAGAAAGACTCACAAAATAAACTTTTGAATACACCCCTTAACATCTCACATAGACCATAGGCGTTGTTAAGTCTACAATTCATTAATGGATAACCTAGTGTATTTTTGGGCTCTCTGACAAGATGGAACACTTCATTACAGGTATAACTTCTTAGGATAGTTGCACACAATTAACACATTGTAGTGTAGAAGAGTTAAAGGTTTACAGATAGGGCAGACTTCAAACTCAAAGCTAACGGGATTTCTTTTCAGCATATCTACAAACAGGGTGCAGTTTATTGTAGATTGAAAAGGGTTCCCTTCATCCTAACAAACAATCTTGGTGGAGGTTACCTACCAATCCGTTCAAAACTGAAATGTTTTCAACCTGCATTGCCTCATTATATTCAGAATGCTGTCATTGCTTGTCTTAGGTACAAGTGGCATTGGAAAGAATGTGTGCTCCTTGTGGTTGGCTGTTCTATGGTTTCTGATAGCCATAAGAGGTGGTATTCTCTTGTTTGAACTGCACTGAGGAATAGGGAACTCCTGTTGTAAAACTTCATCTACTCTGAACTACTGGTAGCACAGTGAACAGAACTATTTTTAAGCTATCTGTATTTGATGTCCTTGTTGTATAAAGAATTCTTATTCCACAAAACTAATTAAAAGATTATTCAACATCACAATGGTTGGTTGTCCCTGCATAAATATGACAAAAGCTCCTAGATGAACCATACACATCGTAATATTTTTAATTGTTCCTGTTAGCCAATTTGTCAAATTAATCTTAAAACTGTATCCCGCTCTTCAGTTATTATGTGTCAATGACATTCCATCCAGACTATGACAGCTTACATTTTGATTTCTAGCATGTCCATATATTTTCTCAAATGCATAAGACTATTATAGGTAGAGGAATGTTTTCATAATTACAGAGATATCTCACTTCATCACTGGTTTCAAATACATATTTTTGTTTGAGAGAGGAGCCGTTTCACTGCCAGAAATGCATAGTTACACTTTAGAGTAGGGAAAGTAGGGTTATGAGGGTCCAGATGAACTATTATAAAGTCTACTGTAGTCCATTCAACTTCTTTCTACTCAATTAGTTCCTTTATTTACTACAATCTATGCATAATTTAGATTTTCCAATTTCTCCGACAGTTCTTCTCTTTTTTACTTAATGTGTCTTGTTTCATTTCTATTTTTTCTAGAATTGTTTTGATCTGATTGTAATGAGGCTACTTCCAGATCTGATACCATGGTGAAAACCCTTGGAGTACAGGGTAGGGAGAAAGGTGGCACATTTTTTCCTGGAAGTGATGTGTTTTGTTGCTTATAGTTCACTGCTAAATGACAAGATAGCTTGGGATGTGAAAGCATGCGTCCTAGAGTGACAGGGTTGTCAAGAAGTCTCCTGCAGGAACCAAAACAATCAAAGAACTGTGGGATCAACATGTTGAATGGAATGTGGCATGCAAACTTGTTCATACCCTTAAGATCTGGCATGAGGCATACATCTATCTCTTTTTTGAGAACCAGCAAAATAATAAAGTAGAACCCCAAGCCCCTTTGATTATGAGGAACTAGAACAATATCTTGTTTATCTGGGATTTTAGGCTTCAAGCCTAGTGAGTGGTCTTGACCTGTAGTTGTTTAGGTGAGATCTGAAATTATAGAGAAAGTCAATTTTTTATTACATTCAGTCCTTTTGCACCAGAGTAACTATGATCATGTAGAAAAGCTGGAGGTGACCTATGATAGAGAGTGAAGTATCATAATAAGTCTTTTGGAGGCTGTGTTTGTGCTTCTACTGCAACTGTCACCAGCAGTTTCTAGAATGTGCAGCCGTAATCATAAGTTCAACCATGAAAGGGATGTTGAACCTCCTGAGTTCCCTGCAGCAGTCTACGCTTCACAAAAGAACAAGAAGGAACAGAAGGCATATGGAGAGTTTACAGAATCATATGATTCTCTTCAGATGTCTGGATAAAGAAATCCCTTTGGCTAACAAGCAAACAATGTATGTACCTTAAATTACAAATGGTTTGTTCAGGTGCTCTGGGCACTCTTCAGCTGCCATAATTTCAACCAAAGGTGGTGTCTAGCTGTTAAAGAAGCCCCTGAAACTGCAGCAGAAATCCACAGACCATCAAAAGTCGTATCTGAAATAAAAGAGGAATGAGTGGCTTATGGGTCTTCAGAACACTGAACTCAATAAGAGTCTGAAAGTCTGTTAGGATAATCTGTGCAGCATACGTTTCAGCCAATATGGTAACATTGGAGACTGCAGAATTTGTGTAAAATCTTCCTCAGAATTAGCTACAGTCTAAAGTTTGTTCACAAATCTGGGAATCATAGTTTCTCAGCAGCTTTCAATTCTTCTAATAGAAGATATTTTACAGTCAGTTGCACAGGCAGGGAAGCGGTATTATGCTGTTCACAACATACCCTCAACCTTTTGTGGCTGCTAGGAAGGTGAGATTTCAGTATATCATATGGTCTATTTAGGTTGCAGAGCCCTGATTTATTTAATAACAATGTTATATTAATTTTTTCTGTATGCGCATATTTAAAGCCATGTGTTTAATATACTTGTTTTTTTTTGTAGTCATTGCTGGTTTACATACCTTTGTGAGGTTGTGTTTTTCAAAATAATGCTGTTTTCATAACCTGTTGCTGCTGCACATATCTCTGGCCTATTCAATTGTCTTTCTGAACGCAGTCTGAATAAAGATATGTCAAAGCTGCCAAAATCTGTTGCATACAGCAACAAAGCAGTACAGGCAAATTAAGTTGTGAGGCTGCTGGTTGGGTAATTGTGAAAACCTACAGGGCATGAGTCACCCAACAAAGGTGGGTCACTTGAAAGGTGCAGCATAGAAGTCATCGATAACCCTCAATTCAGGCTCAAGTCAAGTCAAGTCAAACAAGCTTTATTCGGATCATACAAAATGTCCATAAAAGCATCCTATACATAAATTCTAAAATCCTTTTATAGTTAAAAAAGAAACACATCGAAGTTAAAAAACATCAGAGAACATCAATTCATTACATGGGTTAAATGAGCACCACGCTAAACAAATATGCTTACGTTACTTCATAATTCAAACTTTCTAAGTGAACTAGTTCATTCCTTTGTTTCATTGCCATCATTATATAACAGATAACTGCGTTACATACTGAAATATTTTCCAAGTACCGTAAATTATTAAAAGCAATTTCATAGGAAAACAGACTATTAGTTTTAAAAATAGGACGGGATACGTAATTCAGGCTCATGGGACCCAAAGAATTGTTGAATGAATGTATGAGACCACGTTTTGAAACTCTGCACCTTGTTTTTAATTCCCTCTAGGTAAGGGATCCTGATCACCTTATTCACCCAAAGAAGGGTCATATGAGGGATTAGGGACAAAACACTTTGCTGGAAGAACAATGAAAGAACTCCGGACAGCAGCCACAGGCTCTAACATCATACCTTGCAACTTTAATAACAAAAAGAGACAACTTTCTTTTCCTCTCCACCAGAACATTCTTTGGGGTACCTTTTCTCACTGCACTTCCCTCACACCAGAATAAATTATAGCGATTGAGGCCAGCCAAAAATGCAGTACTGCTTTAAATATTTAGCTGTTAAGAATACATGGCTCCTGCGAGAGTAAGGCAAAAATCCGAGACAAAAAAGGGAAGAGGAACTCTGCATGAATTGAAACAAAGACCTGAACATGTCAAACATCAATTAAGAAAACTAGAGGAGCTTTCCACCCACTCCTTTACATAACAGACAAGCTGTACTACTTCAAAAGCAGAATATGGCTCCATGAATTGCTGACAGACATTTGCCATTCTGCTATAGAAAGTTAGAAGCAGAATGGAGAGGAGCAACAGAGCAATCTGACATGTTCCTGTTGCGGAACACATAGCAAGGCAGTGGAGAACAGAGACATGGAGCCCCTATCCAGAGGTTCCACCTCACCTGGTAAAGCAGAAAATTCAAGTGAGACTGTTCCCCAGTACTTCAATCAGGCTCTAAGGCAGGGGCTGGTGGACATTCGGCTTCTTATAAAACAGGTAACCAAAAATCAAATTCAGCCTTACCCATTACAGACGATGAGCTGATACATCGTGACTCCCCAAACTACTGGTCTTGTGTTCCTCATTGTAAATGAGCAGAAAACTGCCATGGTGACTGAAAATAGTACAAACAGTTAATGAATTCCACACAAAAAAGAATACAAAAAACAATTACCATAATTGTACATGCAACCATAATTGTACATGTGGCCTTGGGGGGGGGCTATAGTTAGACATTGCAAGGTCAAGAATTTGAATTTGTTTAAAGGAAGACAGACTCCCATTTTAAAGAACTGTGTTTCTTTTCCGATATATTTCAAAGCATAAATTGTTTAGTGGTTATAGCCTTGTATGTAAGGACTGGGACAAGCAAGGCTGATGAGGAGGTAACTATTCTCATACCTGTTTACTTTATGACTAGATGCCTGACACCTTCTTCAGAACTTGATTGATAAAGATGAGATTACTAATAGAATAGCAGTATGTGAAACAGTAACCATATGTATGTTCTCAAGGCATAGTAACTTATGTATATGTGAAGTTGCTTATATCGATTTGAATCAGTCATTGACAACAATGACAGCTCCAGTGAAACAATAACTTACTAAAAAAGGAACATTTATTTAATTCCTTGTTCATCTGAGGTGGGTTCTAATCATGCAGTACCTGAAATGTCAATAATATTAAATATATCTTGAGGAACCTGTTTGTAATTTAGTTTCACTCACGTTTAGTTTATTATGCATCCTAGAACTTATACCTCTAAACTGTAATAACTTTGATGTTGACATGAAATTTGATTAGATTAGAATCAGGCATTGCCAATAATGGCAGCTTCCATGACATGTAAAGTTATGTTACAGGAGCCACAGAACACTGGGATCAAATTGACAATGTCACAGCCGATCATTTTGGGAAGAAAGATTCAAATATGAGGATGGATAGACTAGAGCCAAACGGTACAGTATTTATATGCTAAGCACCTCAGAGAACATTAAGAGCACATAGAAAGTTCAATCTGTTGCATTCCCTAGGCTTTACAGAATGTGTTTGTCTTTGTATTTTACAAATGAGATGAACAAATGAACCGTGTATTCACTTCAACTATTTATATTGGATATATTTTTCTATGAGAACAAAAACAAATATATAAAATAAAATATGAAAAATATTAAGCTGTTCTGTGGGCATTTTCTTTAAAGTTTTGGAACTTTTGTCCCTTTTATAATTGGGAACTCCCTTTCCATGTTGTTTGATATGTGTTTGTCTTTCAGTCATAAAGCATTTTAGGTATTAAAGAGAAATTCTTTTTTTAAAGTGGAATGTGATTCATTTTAGGCATTTCAGATTAACTGTGCTTAATTTTTTATGGGGAATTCCAAGGAGATTTAGGAAAACTACAAACAAAAATATATTTATTTTTGTAAATTCCATATGCTGCACATTATCGAGGGCTTCTACAGTGAACAGAAAATGGCATATCTAAACAATCTAATTTCCTTTGGACTGCATAGTCCATCAATAGCACACCTTTGGCATTGACTGGCTAATATAAGCACATTCACATGTCTAGGCTATGTCTTTGAAATGGCAACTGAAAGTTTACGAAAGTTGGATGTGTCCACATCAAGCTGCAAACAGATGTGAAAAGACCCCAGCTTCCTACTACTAGATTCATGTCCACATCAAGGTGTTTGACTAAAACAACATCTAAGCTTACAAAAGTTTTCAAGCTGTTGTAAAACAAAATAAAGTTGGCTGAAGACTGGATGAAAACTGAGACAGACCACCTTTGAGAACTTGCTTCCAAGAAGTCTATTTAAACATGGTTCACATTATCAAGCATTCTTAGGGTGAAACACCTCAATCAGTCTTCTAATGCAGACATGGCTGAGCTGACCACACCCACTTCTTCTTATAGAATTTGAAAAATCACTAACCTTTTATAATATTCATATTCTTTTCAATGTAAATTTAAAAATGTAGAAATGCTCAACCCACAAAATGTAACAATTCCCCCATAACATTAACAAAACGTGAGAAATCAGATTTATAAATTATTTACTTATTATAACATACCATACATCCAGCTTTTTTCATGATTTATGTATTTGTAAAATACTTTCAACATGTAAGTATTCGTAAATGTGTTTATTTGTATTTTCTCCTTCAATGTGAAGTCCAATAAAATGGAAATATATATTGCTTCACTGCATTTGCCCTCCATTTCTATGCCCTTTGCATAGCAGATTAACAAGGGAGTGATTATGATGACGGAAGGACTTCTGTCCTTCCGCCATCGTCCTGGAGAAGTGGACAGCCGCGGTCGGTAGTAGGTGTACCTGCAAGGCAGTGACGTGGGGAGGGGGAGGGGGTAGTAATCTATGGATTACGAAGCTTTACCAGTATGTAAACATATAAATAAATAAAACGAATTTCGTTGCGCACACTGCATCGCATTTGGGGATGCAGTGCACGCAACGAAATTCGTTTTATTTATTTATATGTTTACTTACCTGTACAGCTCCGTAACCCATAGATTACTACCCCCCACACTGCCCCTCCCCCTCCCCACGTCACCGCCCTGCAGATACACCTACTACCGACCGCGGCTGGATGTGGACCACCCACCTACAAGGCAGCAGTCCCACAGGTGGGATTACAATATGGCCACCGTCACTGCGTCCGCAAGTGCCATTTTTTCCATTGCGGCAGGTGCTGCTGGCTGCAGCACCTGCTGCAGTGGAAAGAAAACCACTTTTTGCATTTCCCTGCACTACGTGGCAGGCACCATGCGTTGCCTGCCTCATGCTGTAGGGAAATTTAAGGGGTGCCCCCAAGTGCCAAACTGGAGCGCCCCTGTTTAAGAGGGGCCTGTTAAAGGCCCCAAAAGTCCAACCCGCCAGCCTTTGGCTGGTGGGGATAGACCATCCTAATCCCTACAGCGGTGCCTGGTAGGCACCTTCACTATTCTGGGGATGTGGAGAGGTCCGACAGGCAATCTGAATGATTGCTACTGTTGGACCCGTGGCGGTCGGGCTTTTTGCCTGCCAGCATACCGCCCACCATCAAAATCTGGCGGGCGGGGAATGGCCTCACAATGGCGGCAAACCCGTCACCGACAGCCTGTCGGTGGCGGGTTTACCGCCATCGTAATGACCCCCTCAATCATGAGTTCTGTTGCTGCAGCTGAAGATTTTATCACATCCTCATGTTTCATTCCACTCTCCTCTTTTTGTGTACATCTTCTACTTGCAAATAATTATAAAGTTGGTACTGCACAGTGCATTCAAAGTACATTCACATTAATGTAATGTGTATGTTGTGCAATCAATCATGTATCTTGCAGGACAGTCCATTCTCAAAATAAAATCTGACTCTATTGCGTTGATCCATAGCTTTGCTGAAGTGAAACTGCACATAGCTCATGTTTACTAATTAATTTTCTTACTGGTGGTCTGGGCTATACAATTGAGGAAATACTATGTATCACATTAGACTAACAGATAAAACATGTTAATCATTGAAGGAGACACTGGCATGGCCACATTGTTATATGTGACTCAACACTGCCCCTTTATCAACATATTCAAAAGTTACTTTGAATGTTGGTCAGAGAATAACACATTAGGAGACCATAGTGTTCTCCTTGTTGAACATACAGCCTGAATGTGGTTTGCAAGGCATGTGAGAGTTATATGACATTAGCGGAGGTGCAATTAATGTATTTACTTCCAGAAATGGAAGCTATTTCCCGTTACTACAGTTAGAATTCATTTGCATTTTAGGATGTCCAAAAGACCAGACATCTGATTCACAAATTCATTATTAACCATAGCCACCCATTTACACATGATAACGGCAAAAGGATACATAGCAGGTATAAATGTATTCACTACTGAATAAACAGGATGGGGCATGGGCGAATCAAGGAGTAGTTTTCCTTGAAAGTTTGTGATTGCATACTAATTCCTCTACACCCTTTTGCCAGCCTTAAAATGGGTGAAGTAAATGTTCCTCTAGCCCTGGAAGGGTAATGGAACACCCCCAAACATCGTGGGAATGTGGGAGAACAGGATTTTTCATGTGAAAAACGTATTTTGCCACTGAAAAAAACATGTAAATATATGCTTTTCACTAATGTAGCCCGTGCGCAAATTCGCAATGAGGAAATTAAATATTCTGTTTTTTCTAACCTAGTGCTACCACTGACAGTCACCAGGCAGTAGCACTGGGAAACAAAAGTGTTTAACAGCGTAACTTTTTTTTTAATTCAAATTTTCAGTTTAACTATAGAAAGATATTTCTTGGACCAGCAGAGCTTCTTTAGAGTTTAGGGGCTGCACCCTTTCTCTTCATAGTCAGAAGGGCACATGTATTTTCCCAGATATTTTACAGAGGGTACGATATTAGAATCAGTTATTTCAGGCAATTGATTGTGGATTGTTTACCGCCCGTAAAGCCAATCATAGGTGCTGTAATACTAGAATAGTGGCATTTAGATGCAGATTCTCCTTCCTCTGTCTGGTAAGGCTCTTTTGTTTTGCAGATAGGCTGACAATAGATGAGATAAGCAGGAAGACAAAGACAGGTTATGTTACAGCTGCCAGGCCAGGAGCTCATTTAAACGAGGCAATACGTGAAGCTAGAACTGCCTGCTGCACTGGTTCGGTTCACTTTAGAAATGAGTAACTTTGTTTTTTGACAGGTTTTGTTGGACAGGGCATTAGCCTTTTGTAATTTACTACCGTTTTGATTAAATCTGCAGAAACTCAATACAGCAGTTGAATGAATGTGGCAATACCCTTTAGAGGAATAAATTGTCCCCACTGCTCTGCATCACCTTATCATCTTTCTGTTCTAATTACATGTACTTAGATGATATCCTGCACAAATAACATTTAAAGTGGTTTAAAGAGAGGGTGACATGAATGATTTGCAAATGTAAATCCCTGAAGCACTTTTAAAATGTATTCTCAAGGATACATGTCTGTCAGCCCAAAATAAAATGCGCACACGCACACACACACCACACACACACACACACACACACGCACCCACAACTACACACAGGCTGTTGTAAATTCCCAAAAATGTAAGTATGAGTGATGGTCATGTAAATAGAGTGGCGTTCACATTCTCAATATACCAACAGCTTTTCTTTTACATTTTTTGTTTGACTCTTATGTACTCCTACTACATAAACACATTTGGGAATTACTGAATGATTTTTAGCATTGGATATCATTTGCCACACCACTGTATGAAATTGTTTATTTTATTTATATTAGTATTCTTTTTGTTATTTATTTAATTTTTTGAATACTTGTGGGGGAAGGGTGATACAATAGTATAGGGTTAAGGGAGGGCAGAGCCTACATGGATAGTTGTATTTGGAAATTAAACACATAAATGTATACGTGTTTCAAATACATCATGCATATGAAGAATCCATGCACTCACACATAGTAGACTTTTGTAATACTTATGAAGCAAGTGATCTAAGTTAAGAAAATATAGTCATACACCCACTTCATTGGGCACTCTTCTCATTTCTATAAACATGCCTCTTTATTAGAAAATTGAAGCAGCCTCTTCAGTAAAAGAGGGTTACCTTCTAGCAGGATCTATTTATTCTGGGTGACTAGTTTTGCACCCTAACATCGGAATCCGATATATGATATTGCACCTACTATACCTGAAAATAAAGATTGCAGAATGACAAGAAAGCAAATTAAATATAGATGAAAAGTAGAGTAATAAACAAAACAAAGGCATATTATAGTTACGACTGGACGTAATGTTTTTATGGCACTGTAATCTTGCATTGGCCTGGATTATTTGGCTACTAATAATTCATATTATTTGCTGTTGTCCTTATGCCCAATACAGAGCTTTTCATCTTGTAAGTATACATTGGGACAGAAATGGGGCAGAGATGTCTGCAAAACTAAGGGGGAGCTTTACGAAGATTTTGTGCCGTGTTTGCAGCACAAATGTGATGCATATCGGTGCAAAATCTAATAACGGAAAAATAATGCAAAGTAGCACATAGCGCTGCTTTGTGCCATGGGGCGTACCAAGGGTGGTGCATTGACGGTCCCATGCAACCACCCAATTTTTCTCACGCTAAACCCAGTTTACTAAATAAAGTAGATTGGGTTCAGCTTGAGACAACTGTGCACTTTTCAAGTAGGTGCAAGGAAGGAGAAATGCTTTTATTTTCTCTTTCTTTTCCGACTTTGCATGTGTGCTACATTTTACAGTACACATACAAAGTGGGAAAATAGTTAAAGTGAGTCTGTGCATAGTATGTTGTGCTGGAAGGCTTCCTTCCAGTACAAAACCTATGCTAGACTCACAGAGACACCCTTGCACCATGGCGCAATTGTGTCTCCATGGCGCGCGGCAGCTGATTCAAGCGCCGGCGCTAGTGAGAGGGGAAGAGAGTGCCTTATTTTAGTAAATAGGATGCTCTCCTCCTCTTTCCTTTTCACGTAGCACAGCGCAGTATTTGCAGCTGCTGCAGTACACTATATGGAAAAATATTAAATCTGCCCCTAAATGTACACCATTTGCACTTCACTGCACCAGCAACTTTTACATATGATTTAGAGAGATTGGAAAGTGGACCATCACGGGACAGGTATAAGAGGTTATAATTGAAAATTGGATCTGGTGATTAGATCACTGCATGCAATAGGTCTCTAATGTGCAGTGGGGTTGTAAGGTAGGACATTTCCTCCACCACAAATTGAGAATGAATAATAGACACTATGACCAGTTCACTGCATGCTACTAGGTTGTAGTGGAGTGGTTGATTTCCACCATTATTAATTATGACAAATTACCAGACACCATGAATTACCGTGAATCGAAAAATCATAGTTAAATTTCAAAGATGTTAAAACAATATCTTGTAAAAATTGAATGTTTTTATGAAAATTTGGTTTCTAACAAAGGTTTTTTATATTGTCTGTTTAGATTGTTTTTAATAACTGAACTATTGTCCTGAAGGTGACGAAACAACTCCACACCAAAACGCCGCGTCGACAGTTTGTACATTTGTTTTGTTTTTAACAATATATTTTAATAAAATATGAATTAACAAATGTTTTTAATACACAATGTAAATTAGCCTAATGTATGAAGTTAATGATATTTTTACGTATAAAATATTGAGTTTGTCAAAATAATAATAAAACATTTTCAATTTAGCATTCCCTTTTAGATTTCAATTTGACATTTTTGTTTCATTATTTTCATATAAAATTGTTTGTAATTTAGCGACCTGGAAATCCTTTTTACCATATTTTAGATCACAGATTGATTGATTGTATCTGGTAAACGATTTAGGTCACAGTACCAGTTGTATCCAAATTTCACAAATCGATTTTTTGGAGAAGGGAATCTTTGTGTTGTTTGGATATCTATACCCATCCCTTTTCCTAGCACTAGGGTACCTCCCTGATATTTTGACACTAATTATACGTTATGGCACACTTGTAGGAAATGTGAGTTTCTTTATCATTTATCATTTAACATTATCCATTAGACTAGGGTGGTTTTATTCTCATTAAAACTTCATTAAAACATCTTAATTAGCATGGTTAAACATGCACTTATGAATAGATTCTCTAATTCTACAATAAAGGAACTCTTTAATAGTAGAGTGAAATATTTTCAGAATTATTGAATAAAGTAAGAAATGTGATAAGTACACGTTGATGTCATGTATCTGTTGACATTTTCTGTCAACATTTGGGACATGTAAAGAGTGCGCAACTTTCTGCTGCACCAATTGGATGGCTGAAACAAGTGTGCAGGCATATGCATATTTTAGGCACAGGTGCATTTCACCAGTGAACATGCCACAAGTCAATTTTTACATCAGTCCCGTCATTTCATGCCAAAAGAGATTACAGTGGCAACTCCTAATGTCCTCATGATAGATTTATCTGTTCAAGATCATTTCAGTCTTTCTGTCTTTCATGCCTAGACCCCACTTTACTTGCTCACAAAGATGTGGCCTGTGATGCACGGACAAGAGTGTTCTTCTAAAGTGCACCATCTGATCTGGTGATGCAGCACCATGGTGGTGATCTTACTCTGCAGTTGGACTGCTGAAGGTACAGCAGTGCAGAGTGCCAGCTCGGCATCATTTTGGAAAATGCAGCCTCAAAGCCCGGATGAGATGGGCGTTCTGCAGCGGTTGTGGCATCCAAGCCACTTTCAGACACATACTCGCCTGTAGCAGTTGTGCCCTCCAGGTTGGGAACAGGGCTTCTTTTTGGGTGGTTATGACAGCTCTCTCACCATGTACACAAATGTTGAGCAGCAGCAGTCCTTCAGGCATGCTACAGGAGTGCCAAGCAGCACAATGCTGCTTTCAGTTTTGATTTCTTTATGTGGTCTACTACAGCAGCCACACTTTGAGACCAGGAACCCCCTAATGACAAGGGTTGGCTCTGACTTCAGTCCTGATGGCAATAAGTAGCTCCTGGGTCTTCCTTATTCCTGGCTTCTCTTCCTGGTTAGTTTCTCCTCCTGCAGTGCCGGACACGTTCTTTTCCCTCTCTGAGGATGCAGGCATGCTTCTGGGGGCTGCTATAGCCTCAGCTTCTCCAACAATTTGTGCTAACTTCAGATGATGCCCCTTTACCTCAGGGTTGCTGACTATTATAATAATACTAATAATAGGAAGCTTATAAAGCGCACGGCTGCCTCCAAAGGAGATGTCCCGGCGCTAATAGTGATAATGATCTAGTTATGTGAAAACCATTAAGAGTTAAGCAAGAGTGAAGAGCCATGTTTTTAATTCTCTCCTGAAGATCTGTTCAGGATGTATCTTCCTTAGGTAGTCAGGCATGGTGTTCCACAACTTTGCTGTTTTAACCGAAAAGGAGCAACCTCCGGTCCTGGCCTTTGCAAACCGTGGAATGACCAGAAAGTTCCTATCATTAGATCTGAGTGCTCTCTTGTTACTGTACTGTACGAGTCTTCACCTCAAATATAGAGGACCGATGTTGTTCATTGTCTGTGGGCCAAAGAAAGGGCTTTATACTCTACTCTTCTTTTCACTGGCAACCAGTGAAGACTGATCAGGAAGGGAGTTATGTGGTGCCACATTGGCATGTTATGCACAAGCCTTGCTGCTGTGTTTTGAACAGTCTGCAGTCTTCCTAGTAAGTACTCCGGAAGTCCCATATACAGAATGCTCGCGTAATCAAGTTGGGAGGTGACCAATGCATGCACCACAGACTTTCAACACTCCATAGGAAGATAGTGAAGAAAGCTCTGAAGATCCTTCATCTTCCAAAAACATTGCCCCGAGACATGGGCAATTTGCACTTTGCTAGACAATTGTGTGTCAAACTTAAAGCCCAAATTTCTGGCAGAGATAACTGGAAGAGGCGGGGGGTTTAGCTCACACGGCCACCAGAGCTCTGACCGTGGGGTAATAGGTTGATTAGAGAAGAGAGCCTCCGTCTTTTCTGTGTTCAATCTCAAGCAGTTCTCTGTCATCCATGAGGAAATATTCAGAAGACATTTCTTGAAATTAACAAAGGCCGTCTCACTATTGTCTTTAAAGGAGAACACTAATTGTGTATCGTCGGCATATGAGACGACCTTCACCCCAAATTTCTCAATTACTCCTGCCAAAGGAGGGAGGTACACATTAAAAAGAGTTGGGCTCAAGGCTGAGCCCTGTGGAACCCCACACTTTAGAGGGCTAGCAGTAGAAGTGTAGGGTCGGAGAACCACTTGCTGTGTGCGTCCCTCTAAGAATGAACGAAACCAGGCCCAAACCGTGCCTGACACAAGATCCTTAAGCCTGTTTAAAAGGATCCTGTGCGACACAGTGTCAAAAGCTGCGGACAAGTCTAGCAGCACCAGCATCGCACACCTTCCTTGATCAACGGTTTCCCGAATAGTCTCTGCTACTTTCAGCAAAGCCGTTTCCGTACTATACCCTGATCTAAAGCCGGATTGGGAGTCGTGGAGAAGATGGTTCAATTCTAGAAAGTCCTTAAGTTGTTTCTGTACTTCCTTTTCTAGGATTTTCGCCGGAGCAGGAAGGAGAGAAATTGGTCTAAAATTTTTAAAATCCAGAGTATCTGCATTTACCTTTTTTAAAATCGGCTGGACAAATACATTTTTCTAACTAGAGCGAAAAACCCCTGTTGCCAGCGATGCATTTCAAATTTCATGCAATAGCGGGAGAAACCACTGTGCAAGAAATTTGAAGAATCTGGCCGGGCATGGGTCCATAGGAGAGCCTGATTTTATCTTATTAAGCTCCCCGCCGATGATTCAAACTCTAAGGGACGGAACTCTTCTCACAAACTAGTCACCGACAATGTCTGAGATGGAAGATCGAGTGGTCCCGGAAGTGGAAAGGAGGAATAAATATCCAGAATTTTTGTCATGAAGAAAGTAGCTAGATTTTCACGTAAAGTTTTTGAGGGTGGAATAGTACTTTTCAATGATACCGGTTTCATGAAGCCCTGAACAATATTGAAAATTTCTTTCACTTATTTGTTTGAGGAGCTAATCTGATTGGCAAAGAAGGTTCTAATGGACTTACGCTTTATATATTCCCTTTCCTGATCGAATCAATCAATCAATCAGGACATTTGTTAAGCGCACTACATACCCGTGAGGGTCTCAAGGTGCTGGGGGAGGGGGGTGCTGCTACTGATCGAAGAGCCAGGTCTTGAGAAGTCGTCCGAAGGTCGGGAGGTCTTGGGTCTGCCGTAGGTTGGTGGGGAGGGTGTTCCAGGTCTTAGCGGCGAGGTGGGAGAAGGATCTGCCGCCGGCACTGTGGAAAGGGCGAGGCCAGCGGAGTGGAGCTTGCGGGTAGGGGCGTAGAAGCTGAGTCGTTTGTTGAGGTACACTGGACCGGCGTTGTGGAGGGCCTTGTGTGCGTGGATGAGGAGCTTGAAGGTGATTCTCTTGTTGACGGGGAGCCAGTGTAGGTCTCTCAGGTGGGGTGTGATGTGGCTGTGGCGGGGATGTCGAGGATCAGTCATGTCGAAGCATTCTGGATGCGTTGCAGCTGTCTCAGAAGCTTGTTTGACGTTCCTGGGTAGAGGGCATTTCCGTAGTCCAGCCTACTGGAGACGAGGGCCTGAGTTACTGTTCTTCTTGTTTCGGTGGGGATCCGCTTGAATATTCTGCGGCGCATTCGTAGGGTGTTGAAGCAGGATGAGGAGACGGCGTTGACTAAGCGTGGGCGTAAAATCCGTTTCGCAGGCGAATTTTGCAGATTTTTGACAATTTCACGGTCCGCGAATCGCTCGAATGTGCCCAAAAATCCACACATTTGCAAGTTGCGAATTATTTTGCTTGGTCGCACTTGAAAAATACAATATCGCGCGCGCGGCATTGACTTACTATGATTCTGAGTCCGCCGAGTTGTTTTTCTCCCGGTTTGCGTGTGCTGCGCCATTTTGGATCTTGCTGCGTGATCACGCGTGAGTTTTTCGACCGCGATTGCGTCATCGCGGTTTGCCATCTTGCACAGCGAGAGTTTGACAACGCGAGTACGTCATAAGGGCCCGCGATCACGCATCGCGGGAGTAAACAATGCCGAACACGTAGATGCGGCACGCAGCTGACATCCGGTGGGAGATTTGAACAGCTCGCTTTCCCGAAATTTAAAAAATTGCAATTCTGCACAAGAAATCCACCGCAGGCAGCATAAACCTTCTGAAAATCATGATTTTGATCAGAATAACTCCTCAAATTGAGATTTGGCTGCACTTTTTTGTGGAAGGAGTCCATTTTTGGGGGGGTGGGAGGAAGGAAGTGACCCAGAGTCTCCGACTTCCTGTTCCTGTCCAGCAGGCTCCTCCCAGTGCTTTGTCCATCTCCTGGTCACTTTTCATTTGGATCTGGAGCTGGAAGGATTACTTTTTGTGGCTGCTGCTGGATATTTGTATTTGAGGACTTTTTGGACTTCACTTTTGGATTTGAGATTTTACAAGTAAGTTGCTGTTGTTTGTTTGGGGCATTGCAGTTGCTGCAACTACAATTTTAAAACTTTTTCAACTTAAAAAAAAATATATTGTGGGTAGCCACAGTATCCAGTAGGCCCAGGGTTTGTCATGGGTGCATGATACAACTGTTTCTGTGAGTTTTGTTGAACTTAAATCTCATTTATGTCATTGAATTTTAGCTCACTATATCTGGATTTTTTTTTTGCCGTAAAGCCACACTAGCTAGTAGGCCCAGTGGCAGTGAGTGGTGCATGGGCAAAGTCTTTCTGTGGGGTGTCTTGAATTTAAACATCATTGAGGGCATGGATGGCATTGGATTGGGGTGACTTTTATGTGTTTTTTGACTTTTTGGGGTGGTGTTGGGGCCAGGCCATGTGGGTGGGGGCCATTTTGAGGCCTGGTCCAGGCAGGGCCTGGCCATATAGCTGGGGGTCAAGGGCTCATTTTGAAGCCAGACAGTGTGCTCAGGCCTGCACCCAGGTTGCCTTGCTTTTATCCATTAGGCCCAGTGGTAGTGAGTGGTGCATGGGCCAAGTCTTTCTGTGGGATGTCTTGAATTTAAACATCATTGAGGGCATGGATGGCATTGGATTGGGGTGATTTTTGTGTGTTTTTCGACTTTTTGGGGTGGTGTTGGGGCCTGGCCATGTGGGTGGGGGCCATTTTGAGGCCTGGTCCAGGCAGGGCCTGGCTATGTGGTGGGGGTCAAGGGTCCATTTTGAAGCCAGGCAGTGTGCTCAGGCCTGCACCCAGGTTGCCTTGCTTTCATCCATTAGGCCCATTGGTAGTGAGTGGTGCATTGGCCAAGTCTTTCTGTGGGGTGTTTTGAATTTAAGCATCATTGAGGGCACGGATAACATTGGATTGGGGTGACTTTTGTGTGTTTTTCGACTTTTTGGGGTGGGGTTGGGGCCTGGCCATGTGAGTGGGGGCCATTTTGAGGCCTGGCCCAGGCAGGGCCTGGCATGTGGTGGGGGTCAAGGGCCCATTTTCAAGCCAGGCAGTGTGCTCAGGCCTGCACCCAGGTTGCCTTGCTTTCATCCATTAGGCCCAGTGCTAGTGATTGGTGCATGGGCCAAGTCTTTCTCTGGGGTGTCTTGAATTTAAACATCATTGAGGGCATGGATGGCATTGGATTGGGGTGATTTTTGTGTGTTTTCGACTTTTTGGGGTGGTGTTGGGGCCTGGCCATGTGGGTGGTGGCCATTTTGAGGCCTGGTCCAGGCAAAGGCCTGGCCATGTGGTGGGGGGTCAATGGGCAATTTTGAAGCCAGGCAGTGTGCTCAGGCCTGCACCCAGGTTGCCTTGCTTTTATCCATTAGGCCCAGTGGTAGTGAGTGGTGCATTGGCCAAGTCTTTCTGTGGGGTGTCTTGAATTTAAGCATCATTGAGGATACGGATGGCATTGGATTGGGTTGATTTTTGTGTGTTTTTCGTTTTTTTGGGGTGGTTTTGGGGCCTGGCCATGTGGGTGGGGGCCATTTTGAGGCCCGGTCCAGGCAGGGCCTGGCCATGTGGTGGGGGTCAAGGGGCCATTTTGAAGCCAGGCAGTGTGCTCAGGCCTGCACCCTGGTTGCCTTGCTTTCATCCATTAGGCGCAGTGGTAGTGAGTGGTGCATGAGCCAAGTCTTTCTGTGAGGTGTCTTGACTTAAACATCATTGAGGGCATGGATGGCATTGGATTGGGGTGACTTTTGTGTGTTTTTCGACTTTTTGGGGTGGTGTTCGGGCCTGGCCATGTGGGTGGGGGCCATTTTGAGGCCTGGTACAGGCAGGGCCTGGCCATGTGGTGGGTGTCAAGGGCCCATTTGGAAGACAGGCAGTGTGCTCAGGCCTGCACCCAGGTTGCCTTGCTTTCATCCATTAGGCCCAGTGGTAGTGAGTGGTGCATGGGCCAAGTCTTTCTGTGGGGTGTCTTGAATTTAAACATCATTGAGGGCATGGATGGCATTGGATTGGGGTGAGTTTTGTGTGTTTTTCAACATTTTGGGGTGGTGTTGGGGCCTGGCCATGTGGGTGGGGGCCATTTTGAGACCAGGTCCAGGCAGGGCCTGGCCTAATGGTGGGGGGTCAAGGGCCCATTTTTAAGCCAGGCAGTGTGCTCAGGCCTGCACCCAGGTTGCCTTGCTTTCATCCATTAGGCCCAGGGGTAGTGAGTGGTGCATGTAGCAAGGCTTTGTGTGGGGACCCTTGAATTTAAACATCATTGAGGGCATGGATGGCATTGGATTGTGGTGATTTTTGTATGATTTTTGACTTTTTGGGGTGTTTAAGTGATGTTCCTCTGGCTTTCATTGCTTTTAGGTGCTCAAGAGAACCACCATTGCCAGTAAGAAGTCCTGCAGCGGTGTGTGCAGCACAACGTCACGTGACGTCACGTGTGGCCACAGACCAGACAACTCTGCAACTCGTGCAAGTGCGGCCTGCTGTTCTGACATCTGAAGAAGATGGCCCCAAAGAAAGGTGGCCGTAGCGTAAGCATGGGCGTAAAATCCGCTCCGATCGCGGATGTTTCGGATTTTCGGCAAATTCGCAATCCGCGAACTCTCGCGAATTTGTCGAAAATCCGTGAATCCGCTCGCGGCGGATTTTTTGCTTGGTTGCGGCGCGCGGCGTGGTGCACGGCGTTCACTTTCCGTCATTAAGCGTTTGCTGAGTTGTTTTTCTCGATCATATTTTGCGAGTGCCGCGCCATTTTGGATCTTGCTGCGTGATCCCGCGGGAGTTTGGCGCCCGCGAATACGTAATCGCGGCTTGCCACCTTGCACAGCACACCTCGCGAGAGTTCGCAATTGCGAACACGTAGTTGCGGCGGAAAGGAACAATCTCGCACTCGCGAAATAGAGATTTTGCAATTCTGCACAAGAAATCCACCAGCAAACAGGATAAACCTTCAGAAAATGATGATTTTTATCAGAATCACTCCTCAGGTTGACATTTGCATGACCTTTTTTTTGCAAGGAGTCCATTTTTGGGGGGGGGTGGGAAGGAAGTGCCCCACAGTCTCCAACTTCCTGTTCCTGTCCAGCAGGCTCCTCCCAGTGCTTTGTCCATCTCCTGGTCACTTTCATTTGGATCTGGAGCTGGAAGGATTACTTTTTGTGGGTACTGCTGGATATTTGGATTTGAGGCCTTTTTGACTTTCTTTGGATCACTTTTGGATTAGAAATCAACTTTCACAAGTAAGTTTGTTTGGGGCATTACAGTTGCTGCAACTACAATTTTGGAACTTTTTCAGAACATTAAATAAATTATATTGTGGGTAGCCACAGTATCCAGTAGGACCAGGGTTGGTTATGGGTGCATGATACAACTGTTTTGTTGAATTTAAACACCATTGAGGCCATGGATGGGCTGGGATTGTGCTGATTTTTGTTGTTTTTGTCGTTTTTTTGGGGCTGCTGGTGGGGCCCTTTGCCCAGGGGTGGTGAGTGTTGCATGGGCCTAGTCTTTCTGTGGGGTGTCTTCTTGAATTTAAACATCATTGAGGCCATGGATGGGCTGGGATTGTGCTTATTTTATTGTTTTCTTGTCGTTTTTTTGGGGCTGCTGGTGTGGCCTTTTGCCCAGGGGTGGTGGTGCATGGACTGAGTGTGCCTGTGGTGTGGTCTCACTCTCTTTAATGTAAACATCATGGATGGCATTGGATTGTGGTGATTTCTGGCTGGTTTTCTGTTTTTTGGGGGTGTACTGTTGATGTGGACTGGCCATGTGGGTGGTGGTGGTGGCCATCTTGAGTGCAGGCTGGTACAGGCAACATGTGCTTTGGGTGCAAGGGGCCATTTTGAAGAGAGGCAGTGTCTGAGGCCTTCACTTATTTTGCCTACTTTTCATCCATTATGCCCAGGGGTAGTGAGTGTTGCATGGGCCTAATGTTTCTGAGGGGTGTCTTCTTGAATTTAAACACCATTGAGGCCATGGATGGGCTGGGATTGTGCTGATTTTATTGTTTTTTGTCGTTTTTTTGGGGCTGCTGGTGGGGCCCTTTGCCCAGGGGTGGTGAGTGTTGCATGGGCCTAGTCTTTCTGTGGGGTGTCCTCTTGAATTTAAACACCATTGAGGCCATGGATGGGCTGGGATTGTGCTGTTTTTGTTGTTTTTTTGGGGCTGCTGGTGTGGCCTTTTGCCCAGGGGTAGTGGTGCATGGACTGAGTGTGCCTGTAGTGTGGTCTCACTCTCTTTAATGTAAACATCCTGGACGGCATTGGATTGTGGTGATTTTTGGCTGTTTTTCTGTTTTTTTGGGGTGTACTGTTGATGTGGACTGGCTTGGGGTGTAAGGGGCCATTTTGAAGAGAGGCAGTGTCTGAGGCCTGCACTTATTTTGCCTACTTTTCATCCATTATGCCCAGGGGTAGTGAGTGTTGCATGGGCCTAGTCTTTCTGTGGGGTGTCTTCTTGAATTTAAACACCATTGAGGCCATGGATGGGCTGGGATTGTGCTGGATTTTTTCGTTTTTGTCGTTTTTTGGGGCTGCTGGTGGGGCCCTTTGACCAGGGGTGGTGAGTGTTGCATGGGCCTAGTCTTTCTGTGGGGTGTCCTCTTGAATTTAAACACCATTGAGGCCATGGATGGGCTGGGATTGTGCTGTTTTTTGTGTTTTTTGTCGTTTTTTTGGGGCTGCTGGTGTGGCCTTTTGCCAAGGGGTAGTGATGCATGGACTGATTGTGCCTGTGGGGTCTCACTCTCTTTAGTGTAAACATCCTGGATGGCATTGGATTGTGGTGATTTTTGGCTGGTTTTCTGTTTTTTTGGGGTGTACTGTTGATGTGGACTGGCTTGGGGTGTAAGGGGCCATTTTGAAGAGAGGCAGTGTCTGAGGCCTGCACTTATTTTGCCTACTTTTCATCCATTATGCCCAGGGGTAGTGAGTGTTGCATGGGCCTAGTCTTTCTGTGGGGTGTCTTCTTGAATTTAAACACCATTGAGGCCATGGATGGGCTGGGATTGTGCTGAATTTTGTCGTTTTTGTCGTTTTTTGGGGCTACTGGTGGGGCCCTTTGACCAGGGGTGGTGAGTGTTGCATGGGCCTAGTCTTTCTGTGGGGTGTCCTCTTGAATTTAAACACCATTGAGGCCATGGATGGGCTGGGATTGTGTTGTTTTTTGTGTTTTTTGTCGTTTTTTTGGGGCTGCTGGTGTGGCCTTTTGCCAAGGGGTAGTGATGCATGGACTGAGTGTGCCTGTGGGGTCTCACTCTCTTTAGTGTAAACATCCTGGATGGCATTGGATTGTGGTGATTTTTGGCTGTTTTTCAGTTTTTTTGGGGTGTACTGTTGATGTGGACTGGCCATGTGGGTGGTGGTGGTGGCCATCTTGAGTGCTGGCTGGTACAGGCAACATGTGCTTGGGGTGCAAGGGGCCATTTTGAAGAGAGGCAGTGTCTGAGGCCTGCACTTATTTTGCCTACCTTTCATCCATTATGCCCAGGGGTAGTGAGTGTTGCATGGGCCTAGTGTTTCTGAGGGGTGTCTTCTTGAATTTCAACACCATTGAGGCCATGGATGGGCTGGGATTGTGCTGATGTTATTGTTTTTTGTTGTTTTTTTGGGGCTGCTGGTGGGGCCCTTTGCCCAGGGGTGGTGAGTGTTGCATGGGCCTAGTCTTTCTGTGGGGTGTCCTCTTGAATTTAAACACCATTGAGGCCATGGATGGGCTGGGATTGTGCTGTTTTTTGTTGTTTTTGTCGTTTTTTTGGGGCTGCTGGTGTGGTCTTTTGCCCAGGGGTAGTGGTGCATGGACTGAGTGTGCCTGTAGTGTGGTATCACTCTCTTTAATGTAAACATCCTGGATGGCATTGGATTGTGGTGATTTTTGGCTGTTTTTCTGTTTTTTTGGGGTGTACTGTTGATGTGGACTGGCTTGGGGTGTAAGGGGCCATTTTGAAGAGAGGCAGTGTCTGAGGCCTGCACTTATTTTGCCTACTTTTCATCCATTATGCCTAGGGGTAGTGAGTGTTGCATACTTGCATGGCCCTAGTCTTTCTGTGGGGTGTCTTCAATGTAAACATCATGGATGGCATGGGATTGTGCTGATTTTTCTGTGTTTTGTCGATTTTTTGGGGTGTATAACTGAACTGATGTTCCTCTGTCTTCCATTGCTTTTAGGTGCTCAAGACTCAAGAGAACCACCAGTGCCAGGAAGAAGTCCTGCAGCGGTGTGTGTGTGCAGCATAACGTCACGCGACGTCACGTCTGGACACAGACAACTCTGCAACTCGTGCAACTGCTGCCTGCTGTTCTGACCTGCTCTGAAGAAGATGGCCCCAAAAAAAGTTATTAATTAAACAAAGGTAGGTTGGGGTCTCAGGGATTATTTTTAATGACCACTCAACACTATACTCCCCGGAGGAAACTGAACAAAATACAAATAATAGTGGAGGGTCAAGACAACGAATTTCAAAGAGAACGACTATGTGAGAAAACTAGTGACCATTGTCCACTAGTCAGGGTACATCATTCGCGGTTGCTGGTATGACTGGGTCTCAAGGGGCTACTGAAAAGCAGTGCGAGGGAGTGTGGTAAAGTGCACCTCCCCTTACAGTCAGAGGGACGCTGGAAGTACCGACGGACAGAGCGGTGCTTCAATTACCTGCGCTGTGAGCCAGGTGAGGTGAGGCAGTACTCTCCTGCAAAACATGCTAGGAGAATGACTCTTCACTATCAAACCAGGTGAAATTTTTCCTTACTCTTTTAACACCACACTAGCAGTAGCGACACAGGTCCTGAGGAATGCAGTGGATACCTCTGGGATCCGAAATTCTGCTGAAACATGTCGACCAACCTGTTGGTAGCTATTAAGTAAAACTACCATTCTCGCTCTTTTTAACGTTAGAAACTCTGAGGTCTGCAATAAACATATTTTCCTCAAAGCTATCTAATTTTATACATCACTACCCTGCACTTTTTGCACTTTACCACACTCCCTCGCACTGCTTTTCTGTAGCCCCTTGAGACCCAGTCATACCATCACTGGTCCTCATGCTGTCAATTTTGACCATATCAAAAAACCATCCTTCATGGTTAGAAGGAACCCACATGATGAAAAGGGCGCCAAGGAAGAGCTACTGATGGGTATTTTTCAGCAACCGCGAATGATGTACCCTGACTAGTGGACAATGGTCACTAGTTTTCTCACATAGTCGTTCTCTTTGAAATTCGTTGTCTTGACCCTCCACTATTATTTGTATTTTGCCCAAAAAAAGTTACCCGTAGCTCCTCTAGCAAGAAAGGTGCCAGTAAGGAGCAGAAGAAGCAAGTTACCAAGGAGACTGGTGTGCCGCCGCCCCTTTTTTTGGGAGTAAAAAAAAAAGTATGCCTGCAGCAGCAGCGGGATCTGCTGGGGACCAAGCTGGCAGCAGCACCCCCGCTCCATTGGGCTCAGTGCCACCACCACCACCACGCCAACTTAAGTCCAAGCCCTTGAGTGCTGCAGAGGCAGCCAGTATAGTTCTTCAATCACCATCGACCAGTGATGTTGGCTCATCGCAAGAAAGCAGCAGCAATGTCCCTCAATCAACACAGGTTGTTGTAGCTCATCTGACGAGTGTTGAACAACCACAGCCGCAACAACAATCACATGTGCAAGTACAAGCCCAAGTACATGTGGAAGGAGAGGCAGCGCAAGGAGATGCGCAAGCAGAGGTGCATGGAGGGTCACAAGTGCCCACAATAGTTGTTCCTCCCGAAGTAGGGGCACATCAGGAAATTGACAATCAAGGCGAGGTATCATTTGAGGAAGACACTCCTCCTGATGATCATTCATTGTCTTCCACACCCCTAGCAAGGAAGAGATCAAGGGTGGTGTCTACATCTTCTTCAAGCACACCTCCTTCTGATGATACGGATCAAAATTGGGAACCAGCACCACTGCCGTCTGAGAGTGAGGCACACCATGATCTGACAAAGGTAGTTAAGCGTAAAAGGAAGCTCGTCCAAAGTCTCAGACTTATGGAGTGTGATGATGAGGCTCAACAAGAAGTGGCGGATACTGCTGCTGATGAAGACTCTGACAACGACGACCCAGTCATCATAAAGGTCACTGCAGCCCCAGCGGGCATGCAGCAAACAGACATTTTGACCCTAGCCCGAAAAGCTGCTGAGCGTGATGATGATGATGTTGTCGACGAGGAGGCAGTGGAAACACCACCACAATCATTGGAGTTAAATAGTACACCAACTCGTACCGCTTCCATATTTCTTTCTGGCAAGAAGGGACCTCCATCCACCTCGACCTTAATTAGTGGCGGTGAAAGTGCACAACGTACAAAAGTTGGGCAATCCAGATCCTCCACTTCATCTGGCATTAGCAGCATGACCACCACCACCAGTATCGCCGCCTCCTCCGGCCCCCACAGACACTTCAAGTCCCCAGTTTGGGACTTCTTTACTGTTTGCCACAAAGGGAAAAGTTTGCCATTTGTACCATTTGTAAGCTTGCAGTTAGTCGTGGTAAGTTAGGTACCAACTATGGTACCGGAGGCCAGAGAGGTCATCTTAGGAGACAGCACACTGTCCAATGGTTTGCGCACCTAAAGGCGATCAAGGAAGCCCAAATTGGAAGTCGAGAAAACGTTGATGTTTCATCTGATGATGACTAGGAGGAAGAAGACGTGTCAAACACTTCACTTACACCCAGTACCCCTGTCAGCAGCACACCCAATGTGAGGCACACTAAGAGTGTTGGAGCGAGTGAGACACCAACGCGCAAAAGTTCACCAGCGAGCATAATTGGGTCAACGAAGTCATTATCATCCCGTAAATGCTTGGTCCAGGGCAACATTAGAACCATGTTTTCTTCAGACGCGCCATATGAACGCAACCACCCACTGACGCGTCTGTATAACACTAAGCTGGCTAAAATGCTAGCTGTGGACCTTCTCCCTTTTTCTTTTGTAGAAGCGGTAGGTTTTCTAGAATTAGTGGCAACGCTCTGCCCTAAATGGAAGGTTCCTAGCCGGTTCTATTTTGCCAGAGTTGCGGTTCCAGCACTACATGAAGACGTGCTGGAGGCGATTGGGGCAGCTTTGCAGAAGAGTGCTGTTCACACTATACATCTGACAACAGACATGTGGACCAGTGGCGCAGGCGCTGATTACATGTGCATCACTGCACACTGGGTCTCTTTTTCAGGTGTTAAAGCAAAGCTAAACGCAGGTGTTGACCCGGACCAAGTTTTTAAAGCTGCTCGGAAACATGCAACACTAGCCATGTTTGGCTTGGAGAAAAGTCACACAGCAGAAAACATTTTGGACGAGTTTAACAAAAAGGTCTTTCACTGGCTGTCCCCAAAAAAACGCCAGATTGGTTATGTTTCCACGGATAATGGCGCCAATGTAGTTAAGGCCATGTCGCTGGGTGCATATTTCAGAGTGCCGTGTTTGGCGCACTGTATCAACCTGGTAGTTCAAAAATTCTTGAGTGATACAGACAGTACAGCGTTCGAGGTAATGGCCACCTGCCGCAAAATGTGCAACCATTTCAGCCATTCTTTTAAGGCCCGGAAGCATCTGAGGAGCCTGCTACTTCAACGTCGAATGCCAGTGAAAGCACTCATCCAGGAGGTGGCAACACGTTGGAACTCAACCTTCTACATGCTTGAGCGTCTGTATGAGCAGTATACGGTACTCGATCACTATTTCTTAACAGAGTATACAGCTCAGAAGGACCTGCGGATGGGTGCGGCGCAATGGGACATAGTTAAAAGCCTGACAGACATGCTTCGTCCTTTTGAGTTCTTCACGCGTGCAGTCAGCCAGGAGGACTGTAATTTGGGAAAAGCTATCCCATTGTTGTGCATGCTGGAGCACCAACTGAAGGCGGTGTCTTCTGAGTTTGAAAAAGATGAAAGACCCTTTTATTTTGTCGGAGAAATTATTAGAGCGCCTATGTGGTGATAAACGTCTTAAAAGATCAAGTTAGAACAGCATTACATTTGTGCTACTATTCTGGATCACGCTACAAAAAGGCGCTGGCAGGCCAAACATTCTTTCCTTTTGCTGATGAAGATGTTCAAAACTACAAACATTGGCTAGCCTGGTCAGCCAAGAGGTTTGAAAAAGAACGGCAGGATATTGAAGGAGAAGGCAGTACATCAGCATCAGCATCAGCAGGCCATCCCCAGTCAAAAAAATCCACTTCTGCACCTGTGGCTGTGGCACAAGTGACCTCTCAGCCGTTAAAGACACCGGCAACCGGATCATCTGCACCACACATAACAGTAACAGTGGCTGCTGTAGAGGATTGGCTAACTTTGCTTGGGTATGGTTCTCGAAAAAATGTCACAGGCACAGCAAAAAGTAAGCAAAGTGGAGGAACCGTTGATGACCTTGAGTCGATGGTGCAGGACTATCTGAATGACTCAACAGAGGTCTTTCTTAATGATGAGCCATTGCAGTATTGGCATGGGAAAAAACAATTGTGGCCACAGCTCTCCAACCTGGCTATAAACTATTTGTCTTGCCCACTCGCAAGTGTGTCTTCTGAACGTGTTTTCAGTGCTGCTGGTGGCATTGTAACTCCCAAACGGAGCCGCCTCTCGCCCAAAAATGTGGAGCGGCTGACAATGATCAAGATGAATCAGCACCTCATACCACCAGATTACAAAGTACGAGAAAGCACGCCGCATGAAGACGAGGAGGACGGCAACGTAGATGAGGGGATTTGTTCTCTGTTCGGTGACACTGACCTCATCCTGCCTGAATTCGCAGAGTATGATGACGAAATCTTCTTCTTATTCCCTGACACCGAGCCCTGAAAATTAGACAATGAATCAATAACTTTCTTTTTCGTCCTTATTCACTTTTATTCCTGTGTGTCTGTCTTTTCTTTGTTTTGCACAGTTAATTTAATTCAAACTTTAATCACCTAATCCCAAAAACAAGCCCATCAGCAGAACTGTCTTCACTTGTTTGCTTATTGATTTGAAGGTGCCGCAGTCTACATTCCTCAGGTTCACAAGTTCTGAAGAACATGCTCCTCTATCCTCCTCCTCCAGACTCTGATTTCCCTCAAAGCAGAGGGCTGGATTACGCCCAATGAAGAAAGACTCAGCACTTGTGGGGGTGTTCTACTTCTTTGCGGGTGAGTTGACGGCTCTGGGCCCATTGCTGTGAAGCTCTAATAACGGATAAAAGTGTTTTGGACCAAATATGAGGCGGAAATTTCTTGCCGTTTTTGCTGACTTGCTTGCCTTTGAGGTGCTCTTTGGCGGGGTTCCGGGGTTCCGGGTGTTTGTGGGTGAGTTTTGGGGTCTGGGAGCACTGCTGCAACAGTCTAATGTTGATTGCATTTGCTTTTCAGGAAATCCATGGTGGAAAACAGGAGTTATGATGATGACCTAGCTGCACAGCGCGTTTGGACCGAAGGCCAAGAGATATTGTAAGTATGAGATTTTTCTTTTTTGCTGTTTGGGGGTGTTGTCGCGTGCTTTTTTGCGGGTGGGTTGGCGGGTCTTGGGGCATTCCTGGGAAGGTCTAATACCGGATAGAAGTGTTTTGGAAAAAATCCATAAGGAAAAGCCTTTTTTTTGCTATTTCTTCTGACATCTTGCTCAATGTAGCGTTTTGGGGGGCTTCCTGGTGTTTGTGGGTGGGTTGCGGGGTCTCTGTCGAAGCACTGCTGCGACAGTCTAATCTTGATTGCATTTGCTTTTCAGGAAATCCATGGTGGAAAACAGGAGTTATGATGATGACCTAGCTGCACAGCGCGTTTGGACCGAAGGCCGAGAGATATTGTAAGTATGAGATTTTTCTTTTTTGCTGTTTGGGGGTGTTGTCGCGTGCTTTTTTGCGGGTGGGTTGGCGGGTCTTGGGGCATTCCTGGGAAGGTCTAATACCGGATAGAAGTGTTTTGGACAAAATCCATAAGGCAAAACCTTTTGCCACTTTTTGTAACTTAGGGTTCGTTAGGGTTAGCCCTAGCAGCAGGATTGCATGTGTTTCGGGGTGTTCTATTGCAACTCAGTTCTGGGGTTTTAGAGCACTCTTGGAGCGATGCTGGCTATGGATACTTTTGCTTGCTTGCAAGTGGTTTGAATACAATCCACGGTGGGTAAGGGTGTATTTGGGCCTACTTTTACTTTTAAAGTACGTTTTGTCACCATTTTCCTGCTAGGCCTCGTTTTTTGAGATCTGATTGGGAGTCTTCTACATTTGCGACTGGCTTGGTGGGAGCATTGCTGGGAAGGTCAAATTTTGTTCTAAAACACAGTTTACAGTACACCTACCTTGAGGGGAAAGATCCGCTATAATCTTTTGGCCATACTTATTTATCCCTAAAACGGTGACTCAGACAGAGTACGCAATTTCAAAAATATTGTACTGTCTATTAGGTAAATCAAAGTGTGACTTTTTGCACCACACAGCTTACATACCTTATATTTATTTATCAGTGGTATTGTAATAGCACTTCCTGTTTTCCGTTCAATAATTACAGGCCGGGTTTCAGTCGACATCCGCCAGGCAGGCAGTGGACAGGGTGTCTTCTGTCAGTGGTCACCAACATTGATGGACGAAGCGTCAGCTGGAATGGAGGAGTGCCGCTAATAAGAGGAATTGTTTGCTGCATACAACTCCAACAACATACAGAATACAGATACAGTATCCATTGTTTTCTTCTATGAGTGTGACTGCATGTGGTTAGCTTTAGTTTGTACCCAAAGATTTCTTTATCTTCAATTATTGTTTGTCCATGCTGTGCTTTTTTTTTCTTCTCTCAACAAAACCTACCCAAAAAGAAACCCCCATTCCCATCCATTTTCCAAACCCTAACCCTCTGCCCCCGGGCTGTGTGGTTTTGCTTGATGTCTGACTAAATGACATCACTAATTCCACACACTTGCTGGGGAGGATAAGGTCATAGCAACAGGCTGGTGAAGGAATACGAGGATATCTTCTAGACTTACTCAGCTTCAGTACTATTTCTTGTAGTAGTAGGAGCCAATGTCAACTAAATTCAACGCAAGTACTAGTTATACTTGCAATACTTTACCATTTGTTAGGCTACATTGTGGCACTGTTCTAGTTTACTGTCACCTGCTATATTCTCGATCGTACCGTAACCGTTGTAATGCTACAGTAAGGACAAACCAGGTTTCGTTTTCTTTTTTCCCATAGGCAGGCAACTGCCACTGTGTCACACCACTAGTACCACCGCAATGAGGAAATTTCATCCGCCCAGGATTGCCAACCTTAATCCCCATTTCACGTGGAGCCAGCCCTGGGCCTAGCCCTAATTTCTAACACAAATTACAGGTAAGATAAGCGTTTGGTGGGAGGTAGTATAATGGAGTATTAGGACTAGACGAGAGATTGACGGTAGTACTACTAAAGTCCCATGACTCTTCAGGAAAACAAACTTACTGTTACACCCCCACCCACCAGACTGAAAAGCAGTAAAAAACAGGTATGGTCAGATAAAGTTAAAAAAAGTATATTTATGTAGCCCTAACAAAATAATCTCCCTCAAGACCCTCCCTAACCCCAACGATTGTCTTTGAAAAGTCCCAAAAAGAACCCAACTCCCAAATCCCACCCCCCAAAAGTCTCTAAAAAAGGGCAAGGGACACTCCACTACTGGAGGGTGCTGGTGAATTTTGCGGCCAGGGCATCATACTCCTTGCGGAGGGTGGCAAGGTCAAAGCGGAGGCCCTCCACCAAGTTCTTGTACCTAAGGACCTCCTGCTCCAGGTAGGACATTCGGACTCCTAGGCGGCGCTGGCGTGCCTTGCAGCTCCTGTGGGGGGCAGCTGGTCTTTTTGCTGCTTGGCGGTGGCGGTTGGCTTTGTTAGCCCGGCTCCGTACCGCTGGAGCACTGCGCTGGCTGGCAGCCTGTGGGGTCACGGAGGAGGATGCAGCTGTCCCAGTCGAGGATGTTGTGGTTGCAACGGTCGACTGCGTGTCCTCCTCCTCCTCCAGGGCCACCAGCCGCCGATATTCGGCGACAGTGGCATCCAGCCTCCGTTGCCGGGCCATTCGAGCCTGCTCCCTCCGTGATGTCGATTTGGAAGGAGCAACTATATGAAGAAAGAAAGACATAGTCTGTAACCAATGCTCCTTCACATTAATAACACAAAGTGATTGAGCCGAAAGTTGTGTCACAGTACAAGTAGCAAATTGAAAGCACAGTACATAACTATTGAGGACAGTATCTATCTAACCTCCCACTTCTGCATCCTTGCTCTAACATTAGTGGGAGTTTAATGAACAAATTCTACGACCACTATGGACTTCCATTACAGTCGACCATGACAGTACACCAGTCTTATTCTTCTTCTTCTCTCTTGTTTAGGAAAATTGGTACGTTATCTTATGCAAGCCGGCAGAATGCCAGCGCAGTGAACTTGCACCCGAGAAAAACAGACGCACACCTTGATGAGTGAGACAGACTTGCGTTACTGTACCGGTCCAGTACATGCAGGTGGTGAAGCTATTACTTTTCTATTACGGGTGGCACTGAGAATACTCTGTTACAAGGGCTACTGCTTAATTAATTTACCTTTCACCCTACAGTGCAAATGAGTACTAGAAAAGGAAAATGAAGAAGCTAAATAATTAGATTATCTATCACTTCACATGGGATGTATTTGATGACATATGGGATGACTTTAGGTGCTTTGCTTATTATTGAGTGAACAGTGCTACACCCACACATGAATGACGTACTACTACTAAACTAAAGTTATTAAGAGAGGTACGGAGTGTCCACCGTAATAACCGGATATATGCTATGCTTGCAGTTGCAATACAAACTACTGCTAATATTCATGGTAGTATTGGACAAATTTACAATTTCTTTTCCTTGCCTTCCCTACACTGGAACGGACGTGCGGGTGCGGTGTTACATGCTCTTCAAGGTAACACTTAGTTCATCCAGCGACCATCTACTCTCTCTAGATACACATGTGCTATCTAAGAGTCAGATAATACCATGCTCCAGGCATCCATCCATTCAAAGTATATGCACACATACAGTTTCTGTTTCACCCACCCAGGCTGTTGTCCTTCCACCCATCCTTGCTTCATCATTGACCCAGCCATGCACCATACCATATTCTTTCCTTCCCAGCCACCTCGGGGGCCAAGCAAACACATATCATTCTTCTTTGCCCGCCATCATAAAATTTCTCGTCCTTCCACACTCACTTACACCCTTGTTTCGCTTTTCGTTCATCCCATCCATCAAGTTCATCTAAGATCTTATTGGGATTCTTCTCACCAAAAACTTCACAGCTAAGTCGAAGTACATTTCGAGGAGGCTACTACCTGGTTGATTTGTAATACACCCGTGCAGAAAGCACACTATGCAGTCTTCAATCTCAATAAGTAAGGAATATATAGCTTACCTCTTCCCGCCACCACCGTGCGAACCCTCACAGGAACGTCCGCCGGCACTTCCACCGCATCCTCCCCAGAGTCCTCGCCCAACACCACCACCTCCGCGCTGGCCCCGCCACCAGATGTTACACCTACAAAGTACATTTAAGAATGTTAGAAATACACCACTCACTACTATATAATATTTGGTCTAGGAGGAATAAAGAAATTTAAAAAAAACGAAATACAATGTAATAATTTGTAACTGTATACTCTACAGTAAAAATTTCCCTTTTTCCAGGGAAGGCTGTTGTCTTGCTGCACTTTTTGGCACAACTGATGAATGCTTGCTTTTTATTTTTAACACACAACACTTTTTCTCCTAACAGAAGCTTGACTTCTAAGAACACGATCAGGGTCAAGCTCAAGTTCAAACCAGGTGAGAGCTCAGCTCGACCACAAGAAATGTGTCCAATTAATCGTTAGCACTAAGCACTTTTCCATTTTCAGTTAAACGTTTACTTTTATGACAAAGTTGATTTTAATAAATGTGTTTAGTTTTAATAAAGCTTTTAAACTTAAATAGACTCTGTGGTTTTTGGTCCTCCAGACTAGAGTGGATGAGCTAAAGGTTTTGGAATTTTTGCAAGCATGAGTGCCTCTGACACTTCTTGACTGTGACTCCATACTCTTGTCCTGCGTAGGATAATCTAATGATCATTGGGGATCAATCATAAGTGACTTAGGGAGCTAAATGACTCTGCCACACTATCTAGTCAGTAAGGAGATTGGGGGTTCTTCAAAGTCTGATATCACTGAGGTATGTGGAAAGAAAGTCTACCTGCGCCTATTATAATTGATAAACAATGCACTATTTAGTGTTCATAGTTCGGTTTGTGCAGATTTGTCCCTGCAACAGTAGTAGAATGGATTGTCCTCCTATCCAAACCAAAAGTAAAGTAGTATCTTATTCTTTCTTGGTGGTCATTCACCTTTTTATTGTTGGCAATTGTCAAAGCATAAACATTTAGAAGACTTGAAAAGACATTATGGACAATCCCAGAGGACTGCACTCAGTGCATAGAGCTATTGCTGACTAGAATGGGAGTCCAATGGAATTGACAAATGTGCAATCTTAGTTAGCTACACAGACAGACTAATAAGAATAATCTAGCAATACCACAGGGAGTCATAGTCGAGGCAGGATAAGAATTTAGATCCAGTCTACAAGAAGATCAAAGACGATTTAGAAAAAATCGAATGAGGAACGCTAGGAAAAAATAGGTACTCTTTATTAAAATTAAAACTTACTGGGGCCAGCAAAGGAGCCCTCGCCTGCCCGATCCTGGCCTGCATCCTACTGAACAGCACCCTCCTCCTCCTCCTCCTGTGTCCTCTTGCCCTTGGGGGGAGCTGATGTACAACATGAAAGAAAGAAAGACCAGAAAACATGGATGAGATTTGTCAACCAAACCAAACATCTCAAAAGAACAATAACAAAATATTTTGGAGAAATAGCAAATAGATAGACAACTATTCCATGGGATATATCGTGACCTATCTCATGTGGTATACTACGTTATTCGTATTGCCTGATTTGCGGACCGTTGACTTTGAAAGTTCCTATGTAACTCAATAAACAGACTACTAAAAAGGTTTGCCTAGGCCTGGCAGGCAGCAGTCCGCAGCACGCGAAGTGACAGACAAAGTCCATCCTGCTTGCAGATCAGTGAATACTCAAACTATCAATCCACCGACCACCACAACTATTTCTTCTTATAGCCATGTGTCTAAAGGAAGGACTGGACTTCAGTCTGCTGGGGCTGATTTAGAAGTCCCTTGCGGCTCATTTTCCTCCATTGTTGCGTGACTTTTGTGACGCAGCGGCAGAACAAAAGAGTCGCCATGGTGCGGCGTATATATTAAAAAAAACGCATATGGGAGATGCATCACGTTGTAAAGCCCTGCGCCATCAGGGGGCGTTCCGGCTCAAGGGAGGGCGTTCCTGCGCAGGAACGTATCCTAAAAGTGGCTGAGGGAAATCTACAAGATGTCAACCAGTCACTTTTAGGACAATGATGCGTGACTCAAACCCTGCGCCTGCTTGAAGCCGACGTACGGCTTGATGCAGCATTGGGGAGATAGGGCACCCCAGAGCATTGCTGGAGCTGCGCCATCGTTGGCACGCAACTCCAGCAATGCGCCGCCTTTACGGCACAGATGCGTAAGGCTTCTGTGACGTTTTGGGCCAATGGGTGGTGGTGGCATGGCGCACAATTACTGCCGCATCCCTGCTACTTTGCAGGGATGCGCCGGTAATTGAAAATATGACCCTTAGTGTCTAGCATTATGCAGTTCTTATCTTTACACTACACTCATACATAATTTCTCAGGCCAATGAAAGAAACACAAAATACAAAACAAATAAGCATAGTAGCAAGCAAGGCTACTGAGAAGGAGAGCAGTGCACCTGAAATGCATAGAAGATTTTGAAATATAATTTACCTACAATGTAATCGGCAGCATTATTGCTCTTGGTAAAGAACAAAGATTTGCAAATAACAGAGCCGGATAAAACAGAGTAGTGATGAATAGCTACTACTACGTACTCACCAAGCCCGGGGACCTCTACGCCGAGCGCGTCCAGCAAGTCCCGTTCCCGGTCCATGACATCCGTCCAGCGGTGGGTGGCCTGGTTATAGGTGCGCCGGACCCCAGAAAGCTTAAAAATGGCCCGGCACACCTTCTCCCACCGCTTCCGGCGCTCCCGGATGCCATAGCCGGTTGCGATCTTGCCGCCTCCCAGGATGGTCTTGGGGAGGCGGCGCTGGACGTAGAAGATTAGTGCGCCCACCTCCTCCGCACTAAAGATCTCCCATGGCACCACTTGCTCCCCCCTCAAACGCCCGCACGGGAGCCGGGCACGGGGTGCGGGACCCTTCCCCTTCTCAGGGTGCTTCCCGGCTCCCTTTACCATGGACTGGGCAGAAATAAAGTTAAATGATAAAGAAGAAATAGAATAGTGAAGAAGAAAAGAAAAGAGTTTAAAAAAGTAGTTTAAAATTAACTAAAAGTAGCAGAAAACACAAAAATATAGAGCTAGAAAAATAGAGGGATAGATAATAAGTAAAATAGATCAAATAAACTTCAAACAAGCAAAGGATGGCAGAGATTGACAGAGGATACAGAAAGCATGCCCAGAACCATAGCAATGAATGAGAAACAAGATGGCCGCGCACATTCACGACCGCGTGGGTAAGTTTGCGCGAGATTTTCCTCGCGATCACGCGCGAAATGGTACTAGCGAGCAGCACACTTTGCGAGATTACACATAGCGGCCGGAAACGGAATTACGTCACGCAAACAAGATGGCCGCGCCCGTGTACGACCGCGTGGGTAAGTTCGCAAACGTATCACTACAAGCGCCTTGCGAACATGCAAAAAATCACGCGAACATACACGCCGCAAAAAAAAAAATAGTGTATTCGGACGCATTCGCGGCTTCCGAAATCGATCTCGCACGGATTCGCGCCCCGCAAATCGCGCGAAATTGCAGAAAAACGATTTTTGCTAAACTGAAAGCAATCACCAGGTGCAAAAGTTCAAACTTAACATTAGTAACCATTCACTCTAGTGCTTCCTGAGGGGCCCCTCCAGAGTTCAGTTGCCTATTTGCAACTACTCTATGACCCTGCTATGACCCAAACAGCAGGCTCATAGAATAGCTACAAGTAGACCATAAAGGTCCTGTGAAAAAAAATTGCACTGCAACAGAAAGCAAATTACAGATAAGGAAGGAAGCAGGTGCCAGCCAGACTGAAAGTTTCAAAATTACTGACACATTAATCACCCCCAAATTAATTCATGGCAGTTGAAGAAGGGCAGGTGTGCTTGCTTTCACTGCAACAGAAAGCAAATTACAGATAAGGAAGGAAGCAGGTGCCAGCCAGACTGGAAGTTTCAAAATCACTGACACATTAATCAACCCCAAATTAATTAATGGCAGTTGAAGCAGGGCAGGTGTGCTTGCTTTTTTTCACCCCCATAATATACAGTGATAAACAAACCTAATGGGTGGCAGTGAGGATGTACCAGAGGGTGGCATGGGTGTACCAGAGGGTGGCAGTGGTGAAACAGAGGGTGCTGTGAACCTGTGATGATAAACCAGACGTAGAAACAACATAGTCGCGGCCGTTGCGAGCCGAAAAGTAAGTTTGCAATTGCGAAATGGTCCACAAATCCTCGCGAACGCGCGCCAACACAAAAAACGTAAAAATCCGCGAGAGTTCGCGTATTTTTGCGGATTGCGAATCCGTAAATTCGCAAATTCGCGTACGCCAGATCCGCTAGATCCGCCCATACTTACCGTAGCGCCTCAATGAAAAAAGTTGCCAGTGCCACTGCCAGTAAGAAGGAGCAGAAGAAGCAAGTGGCACCACCTACCAAGGAGACTGGTGTGCCCACCGACACCTTTTTTGGAGAAAAAAAACTACGCCTGCAGCAGCAGCAGTGTCCGTCGGGTACCAAGCTGGAAGCAGCACCTCCGCTTCATTGGGCTCAGTGCCACCACGCCAAGTTAGGTCCAAGACCATGAGTGCTTCTGCGGCAGCCACTTTGGTTGTTGAATCACCATCGATCAGTGATGTTGGCTCATCACAAGAATGTACCATCCAATCAACGCCGGTTGTAACTCAGCTGACTAGTGTTCAACAACCACAGCCGCAACGACAACCACAGGTGCAACTAGTACAAGCACAAGTTCAGGGGCAAGGAGAGGCGCAAGGAGAGGCGCAAGGAGAGGCACAAGGAGAGGCTCAAGGAGAGGTGCATGGAGAGGTGCATGGAGAGGTGCAAATAGAGGTTCATGGAGCGGCACAACTGCCTACAACGCTTGTTCCTCCAGAAGTAGGGGCATTTCAGGAAATTGATATTGAAGCGGAGGTATCATCCGAGGAAGCCACTCCTCTTGATGTTGATCCATTGTCTTCCAGATCCCCAGCAAGAAAAAGGTCAAGGAGGGCTACTACTACTACAAGTTCTTCTTCAAGCCCCCTTCATTCTGATGACCTTGATCCTGATTGGAACCCACAAATGCAGTCTGAGAGTGAGGCACGCCATGAGCCGACAAAGGTAGCTAAGCCTAAAAGGAAGGTTCCCGCAAGGCTTCGACTTATGGGTGATGACGACGACCAAGAAGTGGTGTCTTCTGCTGCTGATGAACAGTCTGACGATGATGACCCAGTCATCACAGACGTCACTCCAGCCCTGGCGGGCATGCAGCAGACAAACATTTTCACCCTAGCCCGAATGGCTGCTGAGCCAGATGTGGACGGCGTGGCACTGGTACCACCATCAACACAGTTAACTACAACACCAAAACGACCTACAGCTTCCATATTTTCTCATCAGAAGGGCCGGCAGGGACCTCCATCCAGCTCGACCTCCATTACGTCAAGTAGTGGTGCTGTAAGTGAACAACAGAAATGAATTCAGCCACGCCCATCCTCCATTTCATCTGGCATTGAAAGTCAAAGTAGCACCTCTACCAACAGCAGACATCTCCAGTCCCCAGTTTGGGACTTCTTTACTGTTAGCAAAAAGGCTGAAAACATGGTCGTTTGTTCGATTTGTAAAGTATCAGTTAGTCTGGGGAAGCTTAGTACCAACTATGGTACCGGATGCCAGAGAGGTCATCTAAAAAAACACCACCCTATCCAGTGGTTTTCGCACCTAAGTAAGATCGAGGAAGTCCAAAGTAGAACTGATCCAAATGTATCCATTGACATTGCATCTGATGCTGATGAGGGGCTGATTGTGCAGGGGGATGTCAAGAACCGACCGACATTTTTTCTGGTACAACCAGTACCCCTGGCAGCAGCACTGCAGTGGTAGCGCCCACACCCTCTACCCCTGCAACATGTATGAGGCACACTAAGAGTCTGGGAGAGAACCAATGCAAAAAACTAAATCAATGAGCCTAACTGGTGTGAAGTCTGCACCATCATCATCACGTAAAACAGTCCAGCCCACCATTAGCAGCCTGTTTTGGTTGGATGCGCCATTTGAACGCAACCACCCAACGCAAAGCTGGCTAAAATGCTAGCGCTGGAGCTTCTCCCTTTCTCTTTCGTGGAAGGGTTGGGTTTTCTTGAATTTATGGCAACAGTCTGCCCTAAATGGAAGGTTCCTAGCCGGTCCTATTTTGCCAGGGTTGCTGTTCCAGCACTACATCAAGATGTGCTGGAGGTGATTGGCGCAGCTATTCTGAAGAGGGCTGTTCACACTATCCACATGACAACAGACATGTGGACCAGTTGCCAAGCCCTTGATTACATGTGTATCACTTCACACTGGGTCTCTTTTGCAGGGGTCACACAACAGTTAAAACAAGCAGGTGTTGACACGGAGAAAGTTTTTCAAGCTACTCGCAAACATGCAACAGTAGGCATGTTTGCCATGAGAAATCTCACACTGCAGCAAACCTTTTGGAGGAGTTTAACAGGAAGGTCAATGAACGGCTGCATCCAAGAAATCGCCTAGTTGGTTATGTTTCCACGGATAATGGCAGTAATATAGTAAGGGCCATGACTGATGATGGATATTTCAGAGTGCCGTGTTTGGCGCACTGTATTAACATCGTGGTGCAAGAATTCTTGAAAAAAGAAGACACAGTCATCAAATTACTGACCATCTGCTGAATAATCTGCACACATTTCAGCCATTCTTTTAAGGCCCGGAAGCAGCTGAGGAGCATTCAACATGAACGTAAACTGCCAGTCAAAGGACTAATCCAGGAGGTGGCAACACGTTGGAACTCAACCTTTTACATGCTTTAGCGTCTGTCTGAGCAGTGGGGGCTAATAAATGAGTATGTCTATAAACTGGGTTCTACTCAGAAAGAAATGAGGCTAGAGTTGGAGGAATGGAAGCTAATTGCAAGCCTGACAGACATGCTTCGTCCTTTTGAGGTCTTCATGCGTGAAGTCAGCAGGGAGGACTGTCCTTTGGGCAAAGCTATCCCATTGTTGGTCATACTAAAGCACCAACTGAAGGAGGTGTCTTCAACGTTTAGAGATCATGGTGAAAAGCGAGAAGCATATGATTTGGCGGAGAAGTTATTAAGGCGCCTACTTCACAATGAAAGGCTTCAAAACATACATACAGAACAATATTTTGTGCCACTATTCTGGATCCACTGTACAAAAAGGCAGTGGCCAGCAAAGCATTCATTCCTTTTGATGAAGCAGATGTTTCAAAGTACAAACATTGGCTCGCTGTGTCAGCCACTCGGTTCGAAAAAGAGCAGAAATTGCAAGGAGACATCACAAGTACAACTGAATCAGCAGGCCATCCGGCGGCAAGTTCCACTTCTGAATCCGTGGCCGAAGTGAGTCACTTTCCCTCACAGCCGTTAACGACACCAGCAACCGTGTCATCATCATCCTCACCTGCACCAGGCCCAAAAAAAATATTGTCGGAAGCGGATTGGCTAACTCAGCATGGGTTTGCTCGGTCCACTGCTGCAAAGGCCACAGAGTGTACGCAAAGTGGAGCAACCCTGGAGAACCTTGAGTCGGTGGTGCAGGCCTATCTGGATGACCCAACAGAGGTCTGTGTTAATGAGAACCCATTGGTGTATTGGTATAGGAAAAGGTTTGGATGGCGACTGATCACCAACCTGGCTCTAAATTATTTGTCTTCCCCACTCGCAAGCGTGTCTTCTGAACGTGTTTTCAGTGCTGCTGGTGCCATTGTAACTTCAAAAAGGACCCGCCTCGCGCCCAAAAATGTGGAGAGGTTAACAATAGTCAAGATGAATCAGCACTTCATACCACCCGATTACAAAATACGTGAATGCACGCAGGAATAAGAGGACACCGACTTAGGTGACGCCGACGGAAGTTCTTCTCTGTCACCTGACCTACTCCCGTCTCAATTCATAGACTTTGAGGATGAGCTCTACTTCCCTGACACCGAGGCCTGAAAATTACTTCCTTTTTTTCGTCCTTATTCACTTTTATTCCTGTGTGTCTTTCTTTGTTTTGCAACTTTTACCACAACAAAACTCTAATCACCTAATCACAACAAGTCCATCATCAGCACTGTCTTCATCTTATTTTCCTTATTGATTTGAAGGTGCCGCAGTCTGCATTCCTGATGTTCACAAGTTCACAACTCAATCATGCTCCTCTATCCTCCGCCTCCAGACTCCCCCTATCCATTTCCCTCAAGGCAGATGGATGGATTATGGATAATAAATAAACTTTGTCTTCGTAGACGAGTCCCCTCAAGTGGGACTGAAATTACTGATTGACTACATGCTTGCTGATTGTTGACAGACTTACTTCTGAAATTGACAGGAGAGGCTGCCCTGTGGGCCCTCACTTTCCGAAGAAGATGCGGACAAAAAGTAGAACAGGTAATGAATAATGAGAAGATGGCATGCAGTGGACAGCAATGGCTGTCTGTCTCTGTTGAAACCAATTGCTGTTTGTTTTTTGTGCTTTTTGTGAACAGCGCAATTTGCCATGTTTTGAATATACCAGTATTGCAGGTTTTAGGGGGGTTTCTTTGGGGGTGTACTAGATTTGCGGTGCTGGGTCGGGGGATCTGGGAGCACTGCTGGCATGCCTAATTTTGATTGCATTTGTTTTTAAGGAAATCCATGGTGGAAAAGGGGAGTTATGGCCTACCTGCAGAGCGCGTTTGGACAGAATTGAAAGAAGCCCGAAAATATTCTAAAGTATGAGATTTTCCGTTTTTGCTTTTTGCCTGTTTGGGGGGTTCTGCTTTTTTGCGGGTGGGTTGGCGGGTCTTGGGGCATTGCTGGGAAGGTCTAATATCGGAATCAAGTGGTTTTGACAAAATCCATGACGTAAAAGATTTTCCGTTTTTGCTCACTTGCCTGTTTTCGGGGGGCTGTTTGGGGGGGTTCCTGGTGTTTGGGGGGGGAGGTTGGGGACTGGGAGCAATGCTGGGCATGCCTAATTTTGATTGCATTTGTTTTTAAGGAAATCCATGGTGGAAAAGTGGAGTTATGGCGCATGGAGTGATTTTGGACTAGGCATAAATATTTCTCTCACTTTTTCCGGTTTTTGCTTTTTGGCTGTTTGGGGGTGTTAAACTTGTTTTTGCCTGGGTTAACGGGTCTGGGGGTATTGCTGGGAAGGTCTAATACCGGATAAAAGTGTTTTGGAGAAAATCCATGGTGAAAAAGTTTTCCATTTTTCAGCGATTTTGCTCACTTTTGTGTTTTCGGGGGGCTGCTTGGGGGGTTCCTGGTGTTTGGGGGGTTTGGGGGTCTTGGAGCAACGCTGGGTATCGATAGTTTTGATTGCAAGTGGTTTGAAGAAAATCCATGGTGGCAAAGGGGAGTTAGGGCCTTGCTGCAGAGCGCATATGGAGTGATTTTGGAACTAGGCATAAATATTTCGGTGTCATTTTTTCCGGTTTTGCTTTTTGGCTGTTTGGGGGTGTTAAACTTGTTTTCGCCTGGGTTAACGGGTCTGGGGGCATTGCTGGGAAGGTCTAATACCGGATAAAAGTGTTTTGGAGAAAATACATGGTGAAAAAGTTTTTCACTTTTCAGAGTTTTCGCTCACTTTCGTGTTTTCGGGTGCCTGCTTACGGGGGTTCCTGGTGTTTGGGGGGATTGGGGGGGGTCTTGGAGCAACGCTGGGTATGGATAGTTTTGATTGCAAGTGGTTTGAAGAAAATCCATGGTGGCAAAGGGGAGTTAGGTCCTAGCTGCAGAGCGCGCATGGAGTGATTTTGGAACTTTTTCCGGTTTTTCTTTTTGGCTGTTTGGGGGTGTTAAACTTGTTTTCACCTGGGTTAACAGGACTGGGGGCATTGCTGGGAAGGTCTAATACCGGATAAAAGTGTTTTGGAGAAAATCCATGGTGAAAACGTTTTTCACTTTTCCGCGATTTTGCTCACTTTTGTGTTTTTGGGGGGCTGCTTGGAGGGGGTCCTGGTGTTTGGGGGCGTTTGGGGGGGTCTTGGAGTAAAGCTGGGCATGCCTAGTTTTGGCTGCAAGTGGTTTGAAGAAAATCCATGGTGGCAAAGAGGAGTTAGGGCCTAGCTGCAAAGCGCGCATGGAGTGATTTTGGAACTAGGCATAAATATTTCTGTGTCACTTTTTCCGGTTTTGCTTTTTGGCTGTTTGGGGGTGTTAAACTTGTTTTCACCTGGGTTAACGGGACTGGGGGCATTGCTGGGAAGGTCTAATACCGGATAAAAGTGTTTTGGAGAAAATCCATGGTGCAAACGTTTTTCACTTTTCAGCGATTTTGCTCACTTTTGTGTTTTTGGGGGGCTGCTTGGAGGGGGTCCTGGTGTTTTGGGGCGTTTGGGGGGTCTTGGAGTAATGCTGGGCATGCCTAGTTTTGGCTGCAAGTGGTTTGAAGAAAATCCATGGTGGCAAAGGGGAGTTAGGGCCTAGCTGCAAAGCGCGCATGGAGTGATTTTGGAACTAGGCATAAATATTTCTGTGTCACTTTTTCCGGTTTTGCTTTTTGGCTCTTTGGGGGTATTAAACTTGTTTTCGCCTGGGTTAACGGGTCTGGGGGCATTGCTGGGAAGGTCTAATACCGGATAAAAGTGTTTTGGAGAAAATCCATGGTGAAAAAGTTTTCCACTTTTCAGCAATTTTGCTCACTTTTGTGTTTTCGGGGCTGCTTGGGGGGGTCCTGGTGTTTAGGGGCGTTTGGGGGGTCTTGGAGCAATGCTGGGCATGCCTAGTTTTGGCTGCAAGTGGTTTGAAGAAAATCCATGGTTGGAAAGGGGAGTTGCTTTGTGGCGGCCATATTGGGGGGTAAAGGTACGCCCGTCGGCGCATTTCACACGCGGTGATGGCCTAGTGGTCACCAGGACGCTAGGCGTGTATTTAAGCAGGTCACATTGACACGCAGCGGTTTCGTGCAGCGGAACCGCCGGATTTCCGCCGGAGTTATGCCAGAGTTCTGCCCGTCTGCGCCCGTCTGCGCTGAGGACGCGCTGTTGGACGACTCCTGCAGAGTGGATGATGTTTCTTCGGTAGTCGGGCATGTAGTCTGTTCTTATTCCCATGCTGATTTGACTGCCTTGAAACCCTCCCCCTTACCCTGTCATCATCAATCCACTCCTGAGAACCTGGTAAGCTCTTTATTCTGCTATGCTTCTGGAAGTGTACAAGTTCTCCCCATTGACGGGGTCCCCCTCCTTTCGGAAAGTTTTTTTTTAATGAATGCTCGTTCACTCATTAAAAATAATATCGCTTTTCATGATTTTGTCTCGGCTAGGAATCCTGCCTGGGTTTTCATAACGGAAACCTGGGCTTCGGATTCATCGGGTCCTGATCTTCTGAATGCCGTCCCGGAAGGTTATGCCCTACACAGATTTGACAGAGTTAAACGCAGAGAATCCTCTCTTGTAAGTAGTATAAAAATCCTCTCTGAGCCCTCTGATTCCTTTCAGGCCATACATTTCTGCATTTCTTTCTCCCCTTCGACATCCTTTACGGGTCTTCTTATGTATAGACCCCCGGGGCCTAGATCCAATTTTTATCATGATTTGTTCAGAATTATGGAACCTTTCTTTGGCAAACCTCACTTTACTATTCTGGGGGATCTAAATTTCCATCTTGATGACCTGAGTTCTAAAGACACTCTCTCCTTGACGGGCCCTCTTACGGCATGTGGTCTTCTTCAGCTGGTGACCAGCCCTACCCATTTGGCAGGGCACATCCTGGACGGGGTGTTTTCCAACGACCCCAGGCTTTCCTCTGGTCCTCCTGTACCATTGGTTTGGTCTGATCACTTGGCCGTGCCCTTAGAGCTGATTCTCTCTCCAGGACCCCGGACTTCCCAGGTCTCTGTCAACAGAATCCCTAAGAGATGCCTTAGGAATATTACTAATGAGGCACTAGCCCCCCTAATAGGATCCGTGACCAATCTGGCTTCTAGAGATGCTGGTGCTGCTGCACAGGAGCTCGCCACTTCCCTCGCGAGAGCTGTTGATGTTTTAGCCCCTGCTTCTCTGCGCTACTCAGCAAGGGCTAAACCCTCTGCCCCATGGTTCACAGAGTCCTTGAGACTCTTGAGGCAGAAGTGTAGGAGGCAGGAGAGGAAATGGCGGAAATCCTGGAAGCCGATTGATAGAGATTGCCACAAACGGTTACTGGGAGAGTATAAGGCCACGATCATCAAGGAAAACCAGGAGTTTTTCTCAAAACGTACCATGTCCCTTTCCTCACCTAGGGAGCTTTTTAAGATTGTTGATTCCCTGTGCTCCTTACAGGAACCTGACCCAGTCGTAGGTTCACAAGATCTCTGCGACAGGATCTCTGACTTCTTCCACTTTAAAATTGTGGATATTTATACTATGCTGGAAGAACAGAGAAAGACTCTTGATGATAATTCTAGTCTTATCCAAGATAGTATAGAGCCCTGGTCTAGAAAATCGGATAAGACCCTTACGGTCTTTCCCCTCCTTACCTTAGAAGACCTTGACTCCTTGCTGAACAAAACGAAGTCGGGCTCTCCTCTGGACCCCTGCCCTTTAAAGATTCTGAAGGACTGTAAAGATACCTTGTTACCACCATTTCCCGGAGGTGATGAATGGCGCTATCCTTCAGGGTTCCTTTCCGGCAGCCTGGAAAAAGGCGATTGTTAAGCCCCTTCTTAAAAAGTCTACTCTGGACCCAGAAAATCTCAAAAACTTTAGGCCTATCTCCCTGCTCCTGGCCCCTGCTAAGATGCTGGAATCTCACCTTAATTCGCATCTCACCACTTTTCTTGATTCCTCTGGTTCCTGGACCAGTCCCAACATGGGTTCAGGAAATCACACAGTACGGAATCAGCTTTAACTGTGGTGATGAATAATATCCAAACTAAGGTTGATCAAGGACAGTCCACCTTGCTAGTCCTTTTAGATCTGACGGCAGCATTTGACACCCTGTCTCCCTCGACTTTAACAACTCGTCTGAGGGACGTAGGGTTGCAGGGTTCAGCGCTGAGTTTGCTATCTTCCTTCTTAGAACTCAGGGAGCAGAGGGTGAAGCTTGCAGAGATCCTCTCCCCTGCTACACTGTTGCAATGTGGGGTTCCTCAAGGGTCGGCGTTAAGTCCGACCCTGTTTAATATCTTTGTGGCCCCACTTGCTAGGTTAGTTAAATCGCAGGGGATGGAGGTCGTATCATATGCAGATGATACACAGATTATGGTGTCCCTGACCCACTCGGTCAGCAGCACTGCGTCCAGCTTTAGGAACTGCATGCAAGTAGTTGCAGAATGGATGATTCAAAATTCCCTAAAGCTGAATGGCGATAAAACCGAGGTGCTGATCTTTGGTAAGGACCAGGATGTCTGGTCCAAAGAGTGGTGGCCTCCCTCTTTGGGAGCTTGTCCTACACCATCGCCCTCTGCCAGGAATCTTGGTGTCATTTTTGACTCCTTGCTGACTATGAACCTTCAGGTAAATTGAACTGTGGCTACCTGTTGGGGAGTCATCAGGATTCTGAGGAGAATTGTCCACTATCTCTCCTCTCAGGCATGTAAGCAGACGTAGTCGCGTTGGTGTCTTCCCGATTAGATTACTGCAAAGCCCTGTATGCAGACATCAATAAGGGCGATATTCAACGCCTTCAGAGCGTGTAGAACGCTGCGGCGAGATTTGTGTTGGACGCCCCCAGGTCTTTCTCGGCTACTCTAGCCAGGAAGAAGCTCCATTGGCTCCCGATCCAGCAAAGAATTGTGTTTAAAATCCTATGTCTGGTTTTTGGAGCGCTTCTGGCTGGACCTTTAGATGCCTTAGGCTCTCTGCTAATTCCCTACTCCCCTAGCAGGAGCCTTTGTTCCTCTAACATGAATTTGCTGTGCATCCCACGTAGTAAGAAAGTCAGATGGGGTGGCAGGGCCTTTGCCACCGTGGCCTCCCGTTTGTGGAATACTCTCCCCTCCGACATAAAGTTACAACCCTCGTTGTCTCTCTTCAGAAAAACATTAAAAACGTGGTGCTTCATTAAGGCTTATCAATAGGCTTGCTATGTGGATTTTCTTTGGGTTAGGCGCCTTGACACCCTTTGGGGTAAGTAGCGCATTACAAGTCGGATTTCATTCATTCATTCATTAGGGCCTAGCTGCAGAGCGAGCATGGAGTTATTTTGGAACTAGTGTTAGCCTCTCAGTCCTCGGGATCAGCGTGAAGTTGAGAATAGGCCACCTCCTGATCTAACCAAACCCAGAATGCTATAACAGCCTTGGGTTAAAGAAGGATCAAGCGAGGGAAGAGAGAAAGGCGGGGAAGGAAGGGAACAGCAGGGAGGGAGATCTGGAAGATAAATAACAGCAATGTTGGTACCAGTTTCTATAATCCTCTTAGCAATAAGACACAACAAACTAAGATGTCCCCTCTACCTGTAAAGGAAGCTAAAAATGAAAGACACGGAGAAGATACGACTCTTCGCCTACAGCAGATCCCAGGAAGGATGCGAGCATTGCTACTTCCCCCCTGCAACACACAAATAACAACAACCTTAGCTAATGTTCTATAGGTTTCAACACACCAGGATGAAACATTGGTGAGGTTGTACATACCATGGCCGGACAGCCATCTCCCCTCTGGTGAGCTTTTTGGGAGCATCTATATGAAGAAAGAAAAAAAAATAATGTAACCAATACTCTTTAACAATAACACAAAATAATTCAACAGAAAGTTGTCTCACAGTAAAACTAGCAATTTGCAAGCACAGTATAACATTTTGGCATGTATCTTTCCGCCGTCTTTGTAGGCCTGTAACAGTCGGAGTTTCAGGAATTTTACTACCAGGCAACACTATGGACTCAATACATAGTCAGAGAGTACACCAGTGTTCGTCTTTTTTTCTCTACTTTTGCGAAAGAAATTACTTGTACGTGAACTTGTGGTAGCCGGCATAATGCCAGCTCAGTCAGCTTGCACCCAAGAAAAAGAGACACAAGCCATGATGACGCAGACTTGCATGCATTACTTTAAGCAGTATATGCAGGTGGGGATAGGGAAGCTCTTACTTTTGTATAGGGGTGGCACTGGCCATACTCGGTTACATCATTCATTCATTTCCGTCTTTATTTCGACAATGTTGTCATAAAAGAAATCACATTTGATTAAATAGTTTAAAAAAAAAAGAAATACATTACATTCAAATACAGTATAACAATAAGTCTATATCATCACATAACCAGGGAGCTACTTCATCACAGTCTTTAAGCTAGTAATAGACATATATAAATACATGATCAGCTAACATCCCCTGCCCATCTCAATATCCGAGATCATGCTTCCTAAGGCCTATGCAATTGTTCCCACTGGATCCTATTTCAAACAGGGTTCACCAATTTCCTTCTAATGATCCACATGGCTGCTAGAAACTTTGTTACAGCAAAAACAATTAGAGGAGAAAGATCTGTTTTGAGTATTCTACATACTTGTGAACAGTGCGTGGTCCCCACATTTTTACAGAGTGGGATAATCCACTTCTTTCTGGCTCTTTGATACAAAGGGCAGAAAAACATGACATGCAATTCATTTTCAAGGTCCGAGGAGCAACCAGGGCAATTTTTAAGTGACGATGGACACCACTTACTCGTGAAATCTCTGATTGGCAGAGAACCATGTCTCCATTGGAGAAACAACTTCCTGGAAACAACTGGACTAACATCATCGAGAACAGACTCAAATTTATAAAAGTCTTTAGTCATTAAAAACGTGGCAGACAAATTACCAATTTTGACATTCACTAGGCAAGCAGTTAAGTTGCTTTCATGATACAGATTGGCCAGATGCTTACGCGATAGACTTCTGCAAGCATGTTCTGGGTCGGACCACATGGGCGCAAGACCTAGCCTCTCAAATTCCTCTTTTATATACTTTAACCATGGAAGTTTCCGAGCATTCGGAAGTCTTAAAACATCAGAGAGCTCTTGCCTATAGATTTTTAACTCTGGGGTGACCCAGAATCTCCTGCAGAAAGTTAAAGGTTTGAGGCCCAATTCTTCATTTATGGGTCTAAGGCCCAGGTCCAGCCTGAGCGGCAGCAATGGTGTACTGGGTGGCAGTGCTGTCAACTGTCTTAAAAATCTATTCTCCACGGCGGCAATCGCGGGTGCACACGTATGACCCCACAGTTTGCCACCATGGATCACATGCCGTGCCTGCAATTTATAAATTTCCAGTGGTGGGCCAATTGGTTTGACGGCGGATTTATTTAAAAGCTTGATAATGGCCCCCACTTTTTGGGACAGCTTAAATTGGAGTTTTATTTGATGTTGCCCCCATGTCATATTTTCATTTAAGGTAAGCCCCAGGTACTCAAACGTCTGGACTCTTTCGAGGCGAATTCCACCTATCAGAGGGCTTGGACGAGTTGTAATTGGGGAGTTGAAAATCATATATTTAGTTGTCATAGTGTTTATTTCCAAGCCCCGGTCCTGGCAGAAAAGCACAAAACCATCCAGGACTCGCTGGATGCCCATAGGGGTCTTAGAGAGCAATAAGGTATCATCCGCGAACATAATCACGGAGACACCGATCCCAGCAAGTCTTGGGGCATCTCTGTTGGGGACCGCATTCAGGTGGGAGATTACCCCGTTGACAAAGAGGCAAAACAGGGTAGGTGCCAGAACGCACCCCTGTCTTACCCCCCTGCCAACGGGGAATCTAGATGTCAAGGAACCATTTTTCCCACACCTGACCTGTGCGAAGTTGTCAGTGTGCAGTCGGATTATCATATTCAAGAGAGCAGGAGGAATATTCAACTCCGAGAGCACACTCCACAGTTTGCAGCGTGGAACTAAATCGAATGCCGCACGAAGGTCCACAAAGACAGTGTAGAGTGAACCGCCCTCGATCTTAACAGTTTTCCAGTAGAGCATGGTTAAGCAAAAGATCTGCTCTGTAGTGGACACATTCTTTCTAAATCCAGCTTGATAAGGGCTTAAGATGTCAAATTCCTCCATTGCCATGCTCTAATGACTGTGTAACCTTTATAACAATGTAACCTGTAGCTATGTTCTGATACTCATGTAAAGCGCTCTGATACCTCCGGGTCTAGCCAGCGCTATATAAAACCTTTAAAATAAATAAATAAATAAATAAATCTAAAAGGCGATCTGAAATCAACCTTGAGAATAGCTTTTGTGACACATCAATGAGGCTGATTGGCCTGTAGTTGGCTGGGAGCAGAGGAGAGCCCTTCTTAAAGATAGGGACTATCTCTGCTACCAGCCAAGTACTAGGAACCGCCATACCTCCCACAATGGCATTAAAAATAACAGTTAGATAAGGGGCCCAGACCCTGGGTTCATGCTTAAAGAGATCGCCAGGCACCTTATCCAGCCCAGGGTCTTTACCAAGCGGGAGTTTGGAGATAGCAGCCCTCACTTCTCCCTCTGTGAATTCAGGTTCAATCATTTCAGGGTTGGAACATGGAACTGATCCGCCTTGTGCCAGGTCCTCAGTGAGATTTTCCCCCTGGTACAGCATGTGGAAATCTTCTTCCCACACATCCGCAGCGATATTAGGGGCTACAGCCAATACAGGGTCGGCAGACCCCGTTTTCACAATCTGCCAGAACTTTCTAGGATCTCTTACTGACAGAGCCGATGTTAGGTTTGCCCAGTTCTCATTACCCCACTCGACCATGGCATGATGGATTAGGTGGCGATATGCTTCCCTCCTTTGTTTTATCAATGCCCTGTTATTGTTTTGTTTGACGGCCTTGAGAAGTTCTGTTTTCGCCGTTCTACAGGCCTTATTATACCAGGTAGGTTTATTACCAACTCTTCTCCCTCTAGACTCTGGGGGTTAAGAATTTCAGCTAAGCTATTAACTAGATTCTTATTCAGATCTCCTAACTTTACATGTACTTCGGTGGGGGGGTGTTGCAGCTTTAGGGCACCAACAGCTTCTAGTACCGGAATTATCCGACCATATAGCTCTGCCACTAAGTCCGGATGGGCAATAAGTGTGTCCCATCTCACCCTACATCTATTGTTTGATAGGAGAAGCATGTTACCCAAACCGCACTCTTCCGTGCAGCTGTCAACGGGGATACCTGGGGATAGAAAGTCTGGGATCAACGCATTGTGATCACTTTCGCCACGAGGTACAACCCTAAAATCAAGCACCTTATGCCAAGCAGAGCACTCGACAAATACGTAATCCAGGCGTGATTCTTGCCTAGGTTTATTGAAAGTGCACTTTGAGGGAATATCTGATTTTACACGGCCATTGCAGGCCCTGATTGAATGATTTAGAGTCAGGGCCATAATCTGTACTGCCAATGGCGCCCATGACCTTGGAGGGGGACACACCACTTGAGGGATTTTCCAGTACTCATCCTCCTCCTGACTTCCACCTTCCACTAGACCCGCTAGTGGCTCACAATGAGAGTTAAAATCACCCCCTATCACAACTGTGATCCCCTCTGGGATCTTGCTTAGAAAAAAAGAGAGCTCTTCAATGATTCCAGACTCAGATGTAATACTCACAGGTCTAGAGTAAATATTGACCAGAGCGAGTCTAGAGCCATTCAGCCACTCTAGGACCACACATTGCACAACCTCTGATGTAGTATCAATGACCCTCGCACTCCAACCCAGATGGGCTCCCACCCAGATTGTTAGCTCTCCCGACGGTCTGCCCTTTCCCCCCACCTGGCTGGGACTGAGAATGATGCAAAGCCAGATCGAAATTGGTCATCCCTAGCCCAGGTTTCCTGGAAGAGGCAGACACCATTCGCGTCTATAAAGGAACCCCACTCAGGACAGGCCACTTTGTTGCTCAGACCTGCCACATTCCAGGAAAGGATTTTTAGTGGGGTATGATCAGCTCGCAGTCCTTGGGCTGAGGAGGTGCCTTCAGCAACAGTCGCTGGAGTGAGAGCCCTATCGATTCTTACTTGCCCCATATGTCTACTATCAGAAGAGTGTTCAGATGATGCCGCCTCGGACATCCCTGGTAGGGTGTTCCTCACACTATCTTCTTCCCAACCGCTATGATAGTTCAAGGGACCCCTCCCCCAAGACCAGTCCCTACAGTGACATCACAACGCAGTCAGTCTACCTGGTCCAAGCAACTATACTTATTGATGTGGGAGTAGTGGGTAGTCATAAAAGTCTCATACAAATTGGTCCTGTACCCTTTAGTGTGACCCCTGGGTCCCACCCTTGACCAACCCTCTTCAAGGCCAGGTTCAGGATGTGTATTAACAGGCGGGTAAAAGAACGACAATGGTAGCAACTGGATTGCAGTGTCATCCATGCTGCCCGGCCAATTGCAGATATGTGAGACAATCCCTGGATTCCTAAAATTTACCAGGATGCAGTCACCCTTAATTGTTTTGTTGGTATGGCCCACCCACGGAACCCTTCTAACCATTAGAATGTCGCTTGAGGCATGGGGGGAAGGGGTCTAAAGGTGTTCAATCAGCTAGCAACTTTATTCCTGAGAGATGGAAATGATTCTGCCGTAGGGTTGCTAAGCTCAGGGACACCAGTAAGAACCACTACATGAGGAGCAGCCTCAGGGGGTAGATTAATTACCCTTTTTAACCTCAGTCTATTACCATCAGCATTAGTCCGCTCATCATTCGCAGTAGGTTTACTGGCCGACCTATGAGAATTATTCGATACAGCAGACTCAGTATTCTGTGCTGGAATGGTGGGAATTACTTGTGCAGGGATGTTTACTAAAGGAGGTGGATTGAATGTTAGAGAACCTACCCTATTAGCATCAGGGGCCCTCTGGGTATTTTCCACAGTCTTCAACTGGTGTACCATAGCCTGAGTGGCCGTTTCTATAGTTTGCAGCTTAAGATCAATTCGATCGAGTCTTGTAACTAGGGGGTCAATCAAAATTCTCAAAGTATTTAAGAGGGCAAGATTCAGCGGTTCACCCCCCCGGCATGAGCGACATCCCCAAATCTAAATGCAGTAGGCTGCACAATAGGCAATGTTTTAGGAGGTGGATTGGTGATAGCATTAGTTGCTTGGGGAATCACACTAGCTTCTGTGGAACCTAAGGAATCTTTATTGGTGGAACCTTTGTCTAGTTTTGCCTTTTTTCCACCCCTTGCCTGTGCCCCGCATTTTCTTTTTGAGACAGCCCCCTCCCAGATTCCTTGTAGGTGAAGAAAGTTGGAATCATTGCTATCTCCTGGTAATACATTATTATCGTTTGGTTGTACAGAAATAGCCTCAGGGATAGCCGCGAGGGAATCTCTATGCATAACGGGACTAGACCTAAGCTCTTGAAGTACAGTTGTTATTGTTTCATCAATAATATTATGAAGAGCAGTAGGGGATTCCCCGAGCTTTTCTGGGGTTTTGGCATTAGCAATTAGGCCCAATGAAGATCTCCTAATATTTTCAATGCCCTGCGAGAGACGTCTTTCTAGAACAGTTAGTTCATTAGTCACGATAGAGTTCGCTCTGAGCAAAAAATTGCCCAAAGTACCTGCCACCATGGTACTCGACGCTGTAGCTCTGCTTCTGGTTTCCCGAGTTGACATAGTCCTTGGCCCACGAAGATCCTCCAGCCAGAGAAGAATAGGGGCCTGTGGTACACAAGATCAAAAGTGCAGGAGCCAAGAGAGATGGCCCGGTCCGGTCTTGCTCGGTCTGTAACGGGCTAGAACGGGCCCGCCCTTGGCCCGCGCTCTGCCTGGCGCGCGCGTCCCGCGAAGCGGGGTGGAGACCCAATGATATAGGGAAATGGCGGTGAGGGCGGGAAGAGGATGTAACGTTGCCACACGGGCTGCCGGTCCTCGCAGTCCCGCCGGTAAAATGTCCCAAACAAAGTCTCTGCCAAAGTAAGCCTCCGAGCGGCCCACGTGAAGCGGGGCCCGCGAGGCGCTGTTTTAACCTCCCAGGTGCAGTGGGGGCAGGAAGAGGGCGTAACATTTCCGCACGGGCTGCCGGTCCTCCCAGTCCCGCCGGTAAAATGCCCCAAACAAAGTCTCTGCCAAAGAAGCCTCCGAGCGGCACCCGCTTGCATCAAGGGCTACTGCTCAATGTAATTTATATTTCGCACTGCCCCCCAACCTGGGCCTTCAGTACTACAAAAGGAAAATGAAGATTATTAATTTCTGATCATGTCTCCAGCCGATCACATGATCTCTTTGCTTATGTGATGCATGAGTTTAGGTGCTTTATTCTGATAGATTGAGTGAACAACAGCGATAGGCCACCCATGATTAACACAGCAGAAAGAAAATTATGAACATAGGGAGTGATTGTGGTAACCATAATTGCCGGAGGGAGGGACTTGACTTGATATAATTGTCAACTATACAATACATAAACAATATATGCTGTGCTTACAAAGTAAACTACTATACTGTTACTTTAGGCAAAGGAGAGTTTCAGAACAATCACAACTTGTAGTATTTTGATTTCCTCTGCTTTGCTACTCGGCCACGGACATGCTGTTCGAACAAAGTAACACTCTTCATGCACTGAGCGCCTGCTCTACATACACCTCGTCTATGTATGAGGAAGAAGATACCATCCAGGCTTCCAAAGTAAACGTCTATCATTCTTCTTAATGTCTCAACTGTAACAACTTTACTTTTTCTCAACAATCAAATAACACCCTTTTCATTTTATTTGGTAAACAACCGTCTTCTTGACTTGCATTTGAGTTTCACCCAAATGATATATTGCAATGCACACCACACATGAATTTTATGATTGACCCACACAGGCAGTCATTTTTTCTTTCTCCTCCAACCATCCTTGCTTCAAGCAGCCATGCATCTGATTCCTTCCTATCAGCCACCTCTGCCTGCATTCAAAAACACGTATCATTCTTTAGTCATAAATGTTATGACTCGCTAGTCCTTCCATTGACCCTAAGTTCTTTCCCCTTTCGTTCATCACATCCCTCAAGTTCATCTGATATGACTTGGCTTCACAATAAAAGTTTCCCAGCTGATTTGAAGTCAAATAGAGGGGGCCATTGCTTACTCGAGAACTACCACCGCTAATGCTATTGCTAAGTCAAGGGTGACTGTTTTCTCAGTGATTGGCTAAAAAAAAATGTCATTCTAAATCAGTAACTGTTCTTAACAGTCCAGTGTACTTGTAGTAGTGTACTTTCTACTGTACAGTACATCATACACTCCGTTGCGAGCCTACTCTGAAATGTCAATAAGTAAGGAGTATAATAATAACTTACCACCGTTTGCCGCTGCTGAGCCATCCCCCTCAGCTCCTCCTGGTGGCGCTTCCGCTTGAGTGGACCCCTCCGCGCTGCTGGCCCCGGCACAGGTGGTGGAAAGTGCTGCATCAGATGTTGTGACGCCTAGAAAAAACATGTCATATTTTTAGATACCATACACCCCCCTACTTCGTCTCGTAATGGTAGAGAAAATGTTAAAAAAAAATTATTATTGGGAGTGAAAAGAAGTCACGGTTTTGGGGAGGGTATTAACTTATATGCTTAGGCATAACATGCAACTCTTTTTGGCACAACTGATGAATGCTTGCTCTTTAACGTGCAACATTTTTATAATTACAGACAGAACCAACTACTCCTCATCACCACCAAGAGGACTTGAAGTTCCAACAAGGTGAGGGCTCCCGAGTCCCGCACAGTTACTTCTGACTGAGGTATGTGGAAAGTCGAACTGCAGCTATCATCAACAATGTCCTATTTCTCTTATCCATACTTCTGTATGTGCAGAATAGTCCCTGAAACACCAGCGGTATGGTATGTCCTACTATCAAATCAAAAAGATAACTACTAGCTTATTCTTGGTGGATATTGACATTTTGTTGTTGGAAATTGTCAAAGCACTAACATTAAGAAGACTGGAATAGACAGCAAGAGCAACCCAGAGGACTGCACTGAGTGACCCCAGAGCTATTGCTGGCTCAGAGTTTTTTTTTTTTTTTATTCAAATCTTTTTTATTGAAGAGTAAAGATGAAAATAAAGACAATACAATAAGTCTTCCAATGTACAAATGGACAACAATTTTGGCATAATGACGCTTACACTAATCAAAAGCAAATCAAAAAGAGAGGATAAGAAGAAAAGGGGGGAGAGAGAAAGAGGGGAAAAAAAAGGAAGAGAGAGAAGAGAGAAGAGAGGAGAGAAGAGGCGAGAGAGAGAGAGAAGAAAGAGGACAGGTGTATCCATAGAGCAATAGCAACTGGTTTACCCAGACCTGACACGCTGCATGCGTAACAGGAAATATACAGTAGGCATATATAATCAAACACACCAAATTCTATATAGATCCTATATTGTAAAGCTAACTGTTGGGATGCGCGTCACGGGGGTTCAAAGTGGGAGGATGACGCATCCAGGGATGACCAGAGTTTGGAGTTCGAAGGCTTCCAAGTGGCTGACTGTAGCGCAGGATTGTCCGCCCCTCTTAAGAAGGAGAGCCATTCTAGCCACATTTTGAAGCTGACTCCAGCAAAATCTTTCCATTTGTAAAGTATGACCTTGCACGCCAATGTCAGCATAATATCAAGCAGTTGTCTGTCATGAATGTCCGGCAATTGCGCCTCCAGAGGACCCAAAATGACATATATAAATTCTTGGGTAGGTGCGATTCCAAGCACTTGTTGAATATATGTAAATATTTTACTCCAAAATGGTCGCAATAGGGAACAATTGAAAAGCATGTGTGCCAAGTCACCAGGTGCTTCCTGACAGTTCCAACAGTTAGGCGTATCCCTCAGTTTACATTTAAACAATTTCTGAGGGGTCCAGAACACTCTATTTAACAACATATATTTCGTTTGACATAGGATCGGGGATATCTTGTTTGTTAGCGCAGTGTTGTGTATTACCTCCCAGTCTAACACAATGCCTGTGGAGTTAGGCTCCGACTCCCACTTACTTTCGGTCATCCTATGTGGTTTCTTGGGCAGGGGGAGGAGTAGTTTATATATTCTGGAAACAAAATGATCAGCATGGTACAGTATTCGGAGGCGGGTCACCAGCCAGGGCGAGTCTGTATTGAGGGAGCATTTGGAGATAGCAGCTTTTAGTTTCAGGAACTGGTAGAATTCTATGGGTGGTAAATCAAATTTCTCTTGCAATGTCGAAAAGGGTAGGGGCCTACCATTATCATAGAGGTCATTCACTATGTGTATACCTTTTGCAGCCCATAGTTCCCAGAAAAAGGTCTTTCCTTCTATCCGGAGCATAGGGTTATGCCATAATGAAAGCAGGGTGGATCTCTTAACCACCAAAGCAGTTTTATGGGACTGGTCGAGTCGGAGGAGTGCTCTTCTGGTATTTAGTAGGATGTATTTAGAGTGGGGTACATGGGCCAAGTCCATGGTGAGGAGAGCCGAGAGGGATGCATGTGCCATTAGCGAACGTTCAATAGTTAGCCATACTGGAGTGTAGGATGTACCATCAACCAGCCAGAGGGCTCCCTGCTTACAGAGGAAGGCTGTTTGGTAGTTCCTGAACGAGGGCAGGCCCAGGCCGCCCTTTTCTTTTGCTAGTTGCAGCTTTTTTAGTGATATCCTGGCTTTTTTCCCTCGCCACAGGAACTCTCCGAACAACCTGTCTACCTTCTTGATGAATTCTTCTGAAAAAGTCATGGGGAGCATGCAAGCTAGGTAGTTGACTAGAGGCGTGCACATCATTTTAAGAGTCTCAACCCTACCCCACCAGGACAAAAATTTAGGTGACCAGCTGTCTAGCAGCGTGGATATCTTTTTTAACGTTAAGTCTTCATTTAATTTCAGAGTTGTAATCAAGTCCTTCTCGAAATCTAGGCCCAAATATTTAAAAGCTTTTGGTTGCCAGGTGAGACCGGTTGATCCCAGGATTTCTTTACCCCCGATGTTGTTTAGTAACTTAACTTCTGTTTTATTTTTATTTAGTTTATATCCTGAGACTCTAGAAAACCCCTCAATTGTGTTCATCAAGGCCGGGATAGCCTCGTCAGCTTTTTCCGTCAGTATCAGCACATCATCAGCGTATGCAGTCAATTTCACAGTACAGTCATCAAATGGGACCCCAGCAATGGCGTCATTATGTCTAATATTCCACAGGAAGGGTTCTATTGCTAGTAAGAACAGAGATGGTGATAACGGGCAACCTTGTCTCGTCCCTTGTTTTAAACAAAAAGAGGAAGAGAAAGAGCCACCCGCTCTGACCTTAGCAGTAGGGCCGGCATACAGAGCCATTACAAGTTTAGTAAACGTTTCTCCTAGATTAAAGTTGTGTAAAACTGCCTCAAAGAAGGACCAATCTACCTTGTCGAAGGCTTTTTCCGCATCTAGTGTGACAGCTACCGTGGGAGTTTTCAGGAGTTTTGCTTTCTCTAGGGCATGGGCTAGTACTCTAGTGTTGTCACTAGACAGTCTATGTTTTAAGAAACCCGCTTGAGACGGGTGTACGAGGGTAGGAAGGACTTTTTGCAACCGGGCTAACAAGATCATGGCTAGCACTTTACAATCTAGATCAATCAGGGAAATCGGCCTATAATTCTTTGGTAATGACGGGTCTTTGCCGTCCTTAGGCAGAACTGCAATGGTCGCTTCTGCCAACGTGCCCTTCACCTCCCCCGACTCCGTAAATTCATGAAAGAGGTTCAAAAGAGGATTAACCAAATCTGTTGCAAAGCTTTTATAAAATTTGGCCGTAAAGCCATCCGGGCCCGGTGCTTTCCCACATTTCAATCCCCTGATCGCTGTTTGCACCTCTTTAGCTGAGATCGGCTCATTAAGACTAAGTTGTTGTTCAGGTTTTAACTTTGGTAAATCACACTCCTGTAGGTATTCCTGAATCTTATCTCCAGCTACCAATTCGTTTTTAGCATATAAGTCCTCGTAGAAGTCTTTAAAGACCTCAGTAATTTTTTGGGGGTCCGAGTGAGCAACCCCCGCCGAATCCCTGATAACATTAATAGCATTCTTTTGCACTTTGAATTTTAAGTATGCCGCCAGGCTCTTACCGGCTTTATTAGATTCACATAGCTTAAACCTTCGCTTCCTATCCAGCCATACCCCCGCCCTTTCGCTCACTAGCTTGTTATATTCGTATTTCCTGTTGGTCATGATATTTAGCGTTTCCCGGTCCCTTGTCATTTGGTGTTTGTTCTCTAGGGCAGCTATCTCAGCCTCCAGCCCTTCCAGCTTTGCATTACAATTTCTGTTCATTGCTGAACGGATTTTGATGCACACCCCCCTTATTGTACTTTTTAGAGCCTCCCATCGCACTAGGTCTGAAGTGTCCCCTCTCGCATTAATCTCCAAATAAGATCTAATAGCTGCCAGAATTTCAGCTCTATATTGTTCTTTGTGTAGGATTTCTTCATTGAATCTCCAAGACGTTTGTTTAGGTGATGGTTTAGTGTTACTGATGGATAGAGATATGCATGAGTGGTCCGACAGTACCCTTGGTTCAATTGATGTATCCTCTATCCTTGCGACGCCATTTTGTGTAATGAAAATGTAGTCAATGCGGGAGAATGAATCGTGAGGGGAAGAGTAAAATGTGTAATCCCTATCTGTAGGGTTTTGTATTCTCCAAGCATCAATTAAATGAAATTGTTGACATAATTTAATGAAGGCATTATGCGACTTGTTGGGTTTGAATGCACACTTAGAATCCCTATCTAAGGCTGGGTCAAGTGGAAGATTAAAATCACCCCCAATTATATGTACCGCCGTATCGGGTATCGTTGCAATCTGCTTGACTAAATCCTGCCAAAATTCTAAATCATTAGTGTTAGGTGCGTAAACATTAGTGACAAAGAATTCCGTGTTATCCTTAGAGAGTTTCACCGTGACCCAGCGACCTTTTTCATCTGATGAGGATGACAGTAATTCTACCTTGGACTTTTTTGACAATAAAACCAGAACTCCATTCTTTTTACCGAGTGCACTAGATCCTACAACCTCCGAATAAAACTTGTTGCGCAGGGTGTGGAATTGTTTAGCATCTAGTTTGGTCTCTTGCAGCAGAACAATGTCCCCCTTCTGCCTACGCAGATAGTCTAATATCTTTTGTTTTTTAACGGGCTGATTCAGACCCTTAACATTCATGGACAGAATTTTCAATCGGTCAAGTGAGGTTGTACCAAGTGGAGTGGACAGTGGTGGATGTGACATTTACAGTAGTATATGTATCATGGTTATTCCATGAGAACCAAGGAAAGACATCTTACACGGTGTATTATGTAAAGAACACACTGTTTTGCTCCATATGATGGAAAACGGTCGACAGTCATGAATACACATTCGGGTGCCTAGAGATATAGCATGAGTGGCCTGAGTACAAGTATACAAACACATCATATGCATGATACAACTTGCCCAATCAAGAATAAAGAGACAGACCAGAAGAGAAGGAAGAGAAAGAAGAGAGAGAAGAGAGAGAAGTGGCACGGAAAGTAGAAGAAGAAAAGTGGAATAGAATGAAGGAAAAAGAAGAGAAAATAATACGGACCATAAAACACAACACCCATCCCCCCCAATCCCCCACAGTCCCCCACCCCACCCACCCCAACTGTAGTACAGAAGCATGGCGACGTGAGGAAAACCGCAGTAACCCTCCCGTCTAAACTAGTCATGTACAGATATTGGAACTATTATGCATAACACAAAGTGCATACAAACATTACGCAAGCAGCGGAACGATGAAATGGTGTGGCTGAGCCAACATGCAATCAATAGCACGCTTCCACTGTATGTTCCTTATAAATCGGAAAAATTCCTGAGCGCCCACTAGGCTATGGTTATCGAACAGAAATTTGATAATACAACAACATGGCCCATTGTAAGATATTATAGCATCATATCCTTCATTAAAGGCTCGTAATGGTTAGCAGTTTCTAAGTCAACGCATCAGCGGTGAATAACCTAAGCAAAAACAATAGATGATCAACAATCATTCCCTTGAACAGAGAGTTTCAATGCTGCCGGAGCGAAATCCGGTCTACTCCGAGTAACCTGCCAGTGTACCGGAGTCTGGAGTTAAGCAATACGTTGGAATTTATATCTCACCGTCCACCACCTCAGTGGAGTCAACGAAGCGAGTCTGCTCAATTCAAAAAAGTTTAGACCAGTAATAGCAGGTCCACGCCAAATCAAAACGAGAGAAGTAAAGTGAAGAAACTTCCTGAGCTTTAGTTCAACCCCTTACGCCATATTTCAGGGTACCATAGAGTTTCCAGTGCAAGAGGGCTTCCGTAAACTTGAGACCTCATCATGTAGTAACCTAGCAACATATGTGTTTAAGCAAATCAAAAAAGAGGGAGGCCTCCTTACTGGTAAGGGACAAGGAGGAATAACTGAAAAAGTAAGGACAAGTCCCAAAGTAAACACTCGTGTGTGATAGGCCCAGTTGTGTGTATGCCGTATATCTCAAATGATTCTACCAGACATATGGACATCTGAGATTCAAAAAATAACAATAATGTTACCCATGTGAGTTAAAAACAGACACTTTATTCACAATCATTAAAACAATGTTTATACCCAAGTAAATATACAATGTTAAAAATTTTTACAAATGGATTCACGCAATTCCATATTCAATAAAAGAACAGTTATACAATAAACACAAATTATAAAAAAGTAAAAAAAGCCTTAATTGACTAACGAGCACAATTATCCCGCTTCCCGCCAAGCTCGATCCTTTAAAAGGAAGCCGCTCGGTGTTGCCATTTACAACACTGGCTGAAAGACGGAGACGGAGATCAGGACTGAGAGGGGAGCAGGGAGGCCGCTTTTTATTCGATAGGTAAGTGCCGCTCGTATGCTCACTGCAGAGAGTGTCTAAGTTAGGTAGAGCATCAGTTAGGTAACTAAAAGAGAAATAGAACGAGAGGAGATAATATAGAATGGGTTAAGAGTAAATATAAAAGAAAAAAATATAAAATGAAAAAATAGACCAAAATGCAATTGAAAAAAATATTATGGGTTGGTCTATGTGTTTGTTTTGTTTTTGTTCCCAAAAACAATGAGCATTTAGTATTACTTCGCATAAATAGAATATAATATAACTAACTGACCCCATGTTATAAAAACGGGCGGAACAGAACGTACTCCAGGCGTCTAAATATATGAAGACAGCTTAATTAAACTAGGGAGCAATAATAAACAAACATACACTAAGACTGTGTGTTTCATTTAACTCTACACAGCACCGAGGGAAATAAGGAACCTCCAGGCTAATTTTAATGATAAAACAAGTGCACCGACACCGTGGATTCAATTGAAGGCATCCAGTGGCTCTGCATTGAAGGGACGATTAACCCCCTATTTTGTGGTGAGTTTTATCAATACAATCAATTGACCCCCTTTCTTGTAATGCAAAAACATTAGTCAGTAAAGGAACCTGTATGGCTAAATCTTTATGACCAACAAAAACACCAGGGGACTACAAATGTTGTTTTTTTTGTTGTTATTTCTAATCCATAGTGGTTTTTAATATAACAAAATACGGTGGCCCCCCTCCAGTTCCTCCGACTAAAGAAACCGCCTGATGGATTAAGGTAATTGGGGACAGAACTGAGTATTGATTATCCAGTCCTTGTCTTTTTTGCATAAAGTTACAAGATCGATTTCATTTGTTTAAGGTTGATCTATCTGGAATTTATGACACCAGATGACCTATAAAACCCGAACTATCCTGGAACCACAAACCCGAGTAAATTGAAAAAAACGGATTTGTGTGAAGTAAACTGTTTCCACAGGTATGTTCCCAGAGAATCAAAAATTTGCTAGCATTCGCGACAAGAATTTTCAATTCTATTAAGGACAAGGAGGCGAGGATTATGCTTCTCAATCTTTACTGCATAAAACACAGCAGCCAATGAAAATGTATATTTTCAGTAAACATTAACAATAAACTTCATTACCCATGAACACCCATGAGTATAGGCACGCCCCCACAGTCCATAAGAACCCCTTGCGTGCTCCCATCATCCTCTTTCTTTGAGGCGAAACAAGTCCAACAAAACTTGAACAGTCACAATCCTCCAACGTGGAAGAACATCTTCAGGCGGAACATCCTGATCTCCGGAGCCGATTAATCCGACTTCTTATCCGATCCTGAAATAAAGGAAACAACACCCCGTAATTCTTGCATAAAAGGGTGGGTAAGCTTAATACATACAGTACATTAAGCCGGGTGGGATAATCCTCGCCTCCTTGTCCTTAATAGAATTGAAAATTCTTGTCGCGAATGCTAGCAAATTTTTGATTCTATTACAGGACAGGAGGCTTCAGATTATGCTAGTTTAACGCTGTTTAAATACCACAGAAGTAATATCTCCCACCGGCTTGTAATAAAACGTCTTAAACGTTGAATCAGAGGACCAATCTGCACAATGCATAATATCTTGGATACTGGATCCTAAACCATATGACTTGGACGCCATCGCGCCTCTAACTGAATGAGCACCAAAAACATTTGTATCAACACCAGCTTCCTTCATAATGAACCGAAGCCATCTAGCAATAGTGGCAGCCGCCACTGGTTTAAAGGGCTTTTGAATAGAAATCAATAATTGTGAACAGCCCTGCGGCCGCAAGGCCTTAGTACATTCCTCGTAGGTCTTCAAACAATGGACCACACATAGTTTTTCATTGTCAGGAAAAGCATTATAAGATATATGTCGAGACATCGTTTTAGTACGACCTGTAATATGAAAAGAAACCCCTTCCGGGGTAAACACTCTACCTGTTACGTCGAGCGCTCTGACATCTGAAGATCTTCTGCAAGAGGATAGACAAAGCAACATGGCTAATTTAGCCCACAATTGCTTCCGAGACAGGAGAGAATTAACCGGCCATCTGTCGAGCAAAGAAATCACCACTGAGACATCCCACAAACCCGTATACTTGGGTTTGGGAGGATTGGCCACCCTGATGCCTTTCAACAACTTACAAACAACCGGATGCATGCCTACTGGTTTACCATCCACCAGGGCATGCCCCGCCGAGATGGCTGAGCGAAAGTTGTTGACCGAACGATACGCTAGGCCTCCTGCCGCCTTCTCGGATAGAAAGTTCAACACTTGGGGTAATCCTGCCCCCACGGGATCCAGACGTCGTCCCATGCACCAATCCACCCAGTTCTTCCAGGCAGCGGAGTATCGCTTCCTGGTGGAAGGTGCCCAAGCCTGCTTGATAAAGTCAGCAGCCTTGTCCGAAATTCCTGGCATTTGCCACTGTTCCCTGAAAGCCTCCATGCCATCAGGGATAACCTGCCCTCCAACAGCAACGGGTGCTGTTCCTGACGAGGGCCCTGCAACAACCACTTCAAATCCGGCAGTAGCCGGGGGCGGTCGCAGCTCCACTGCAACAACTTGGGAAACCACGCTTGTGATGTCCACCACGGAGTCACCATGACAATTTCCGCCGCTTGCCGTATCACATGAGTCATTACTCTGGGAATCAACAGGAAGGGGGGAAATGCATACTGGGTCCCCACCGACCAATCCTGGAGAAATGCGTCCGTCGCCGTTGCCATCGGATCCGGTCTCCAGCTGAAGAACCGGGGAAGTTGATACGTCAACCTGGATGCGAACAGGTCCGTCTGAAAAGGACCCCAAATCGCCTGTAACCAGAGAAAGACCTGGGGAAGCAGCTTCCAGTCGCTGTAATCCCTCAAGTGTCTGGAATGCCAGTCTGCCACTTGGTTGGCCTGACCCGGGATGTACTCCGCTATGACTGATATCTGGTTCTGTAGACAGTAATGCCAAAACTCTTTGGCTATCTGGACAAGAAGAGACGACCTCGTGCCGCCCAACTTGTTGATATACCTCACTGCGGACACATTGTCCAGGCGCAGGAGGATGCAACATGATGTCTGCTTCGGGGATAACGTGCGGACCGCGAACGATCCTGCCAGTAATTCCAAACAGTTTATGTGAAGTTCCAGATCCTGAGATGACCATCTGCCGCCTGTGGAAACCTCTCCACAGCGCGCGCCCCAGCCCCATCTGCTGGCGTCCGACTCGATTACCACATCTGGTCGCGACCCGAAGATCGCTCTGCCGTTCCAGGCATCCACGTGGCCTAGCCACCATTGGAGTTCGTGCCGAACCTCGTCCGTAAGCGGAACCGAGTCCGTATACGAGAGACCCTTCTGAAGGTGTCTGATCTTCAGACGTTGGAGGGCTCTGTAGTGCAAAGGACCTGGAAATATCGCCTGGATAGATGACGCCAGGACTCCTACAATCCTGGCCAGGGTTCTGAGCGAGACCAATTGACTGTCCAGTAGTTTCCTGATCTCCTTCTTCAGGTCCCTCAACTTCGCTTGTGGAAGAAGCAGCTGCGCCGTGAGGGAGTTGACCGTGAACCCCAGAAAATCTATCACCTGAGCCGGGGTCACCACTGACTTCGCTAGATTTATCACAAACCCCAGGCTTTGCAACAAGGAAATAGTCATGGTCAAGTGTTGCTGCAACACTGACCTGTCCTGCGCCATGATCAGAATGTCGTCTAGGTAAATGATCATGCGCACTCCCCTCTCCCTGAGGAAGGCTACCACTGGTTTCATTACCTTGGTGAAACACCAGGGAGCCGAGGAGAGACCGAAAGGAAGAGCTAAATACTCGTACCACCGGCCGTTCCACTGAAACTGCAGGAATCTGCGGTGTGGAGGAAAAATTGGAATAGAAAGATAAGCATCTTTCAGATCTAATCGCACTAACCAATCTCCTTCTTGTAACAAATCCGCTAACATGTGGATACCCTCCATTTTGAAATGGTTGTACACCAGATGCTGGTTGAAATCTCTGAGGTTGAGTACAAGCCTGTTGCCACCTCCCTTCTTTTGGACCAGAAAGACATTGCTGGCGAAGCCGCGAGGACTTCTCTGACAAAAAGCGATCGCGCCCTTCCTCAGCAAGTCTGCCACCTCTGCCTCTATAAAACTGTGATCTAGTTGGGAAAAATGGAGAGGTGGCGGGGGAAACGCTTGCGCCGGCTGGGAGTAGAAATCCAGCCTGAATCCCTGAACAGTCTGCAAGACCCAAACATCCTGGGTCAACACTCGCCACTGAGGCAGGCAATGTTGCGTGCGACCCCCCAAAGGAAGGAAAGACACATCTGTCAGACTCACCGGAACTTTGATGGGCCTTGAAATTCGCCCTGTTGTTTCCCGACTGGAAACGGCCTTTGTTGAAGCCTCTTCTCGATGGGTAGAAGGTTCCTCCGCGGGTAGAGTCCCACTCGCCGCGGCCACGGCCAAAATCACCTCTCTGGGAGCCTCTCTGGAACCCTCGGCCTGACGAGCGACCCCCGCCTCGCCCGGCCCTGTTGAAAACACCCTGCGTTAGGGCTCGTTTAATACCACTCTGGGCCTTATCCAATGCGGTGAAGGTGCCTACATACTTGGTGACATCCTTCACGAACCTGTCTCCAAAGAGACACCCCCCGGCCAGAGGGCCCGGTTCTGCCTCCGCCAGCTCCGTTAAATTGCTATCCATGCGCATCAGCAAGGACTTGCGCCGCTCCGAAGAAACAGCGTAATTCGCATTGCCCAGGAAACAAATGACGCGCTGAGTCCATTCCGCCAGGATGTCAGGATCCACTGGATTCGCCCCTTGTTTGGCCGCCAAGGCCATTTCTAGGATCTTCGCTAGGGGCCCTATGACATCGAGCATCTTGTCCTGACAGCCCCGCCAGGCCCTGTCAAGCCCTCTTCTAGGATCCTTTGAAAAATTTTTAAGGAATGTCAGCATACTTGCGTCTATTTCCGGCGTGTCAGCGACGCAGTCCGGAATATCAGGACGCGGGCACTCCGACCGCAGCCGGTTGCGCACCTCCCGGGTGAAGCTCTTCCGGAGGTGGTCATGAATATAATCCGACACATCAGGTGGAGGAACCCAGTCCGAAGACCGAGGGTGAACAATATCCGAAGGATCGAAGTGAAAGGCCTTAGGGGTCTTATCCTCCACTTTGGGAGCCGGCCTGGCCTTCTTAGGGGGCGGAGGTTGCTCCTCCGAAGTATCAGTATCCGTATTGGTATCTGTATTCGTGGTGGTGGTGGTATCCGTGTCCACCACCACCAGGCGCTTACTAGTAGCCTTGCCTCCAGAACGCGGCTGGCTAGGGACATCTTTGACCGGCAGGGCAGCTAAGGACTGCGCATGCGGCCACATTTGCCGCTCCTCAGGGACTGAAGCCGAGGTAGAGGGAACATCGCGTTTCTGCTGCTTGCGCTTCCCATACCCATGGCGCTTAGCAAAGCCTTTCAATTGCTTTTGAATGGGGCGTAGGGCCACTGCCAGTGCCTGCTGCACAGTCTGGGGGACCTTCCGGTCCAAGGCCTTATCCACTGAAGCTTGGACCGAGGCATCCAAGGCTTCTACAATGTTATCCTCGAGGACAGCCTCCTGCTGCCCTTCATTAGTTACCTCCCCATCTGCCTCTCCATCTTCAGGGTACTGAACCCATTCTTCCATGGTGTTGAAATAATAAGAGAACAGGGAAACAACCCTGGCAGTATATGGGGGTGGTGGGGGGGGTCAGCCCACTGCACACAACTAGTAAATATTACCAACTGTACCCAAACCCCCTCAGCAAAGCTGTAATCAATAAAGCCAGTGGCCAAGGTCCTTAATCTAGAGAGCGTGTGCTCACTCTGGACGCTCAAAATAACACACCCAGCACAGGCGATCAAACGAGAGGCAAACCGGTGTGTAGAACGCGCAAAACGCGCGTTCTAGAAAGCCAGGGAGACGTGCCGAGGCGCGCCGCCCAAAACGCGACCAAATCCAACTAAAAACCAGCCCAAATGGTCAGCGTTTCTGGGCGCGCGCGTCGGCCGTGAGCCACCCGGCCTGAACGCAGGGCGCATTAGGGAAGCCTCCGCGCGCCCTCAGGCAGCCGGTACCGGGCCCCAGTGATGCAAGCGGAATGCCCCTCGCCGGCCAAAGACCGTGAAAACACGCGCTGAAAGTCGCGCACTCCCCAGCGGAAGCCGCGCGCTGACAGGCGCTCGCTCCACCACGGGAGCAGCCCCTGGAAGAAGACGGCCCAATCAAGGAAGCGCAAGGTGAGCGCTCGAACCTGCCAAAATCACACAAACTAAATATAAATCACACCAGAGAGCACCCCAGTCCTCAATCTATAAGCGGAACCACCCGCATTAGTCAGTTAATACATACACTTCTCCCAAGACACCCCCAAAACGACAAGCAGAGTGAGGGGACAGGGAAGGTACACTTAACTCTGGCTTGTGAGCAGCAAAGAAAGAGGATGATGGGAGCACGCAAGGGGTTCTTATGGACTGTGGGGGCGTGCCTATACTCATGGGTGTTCATGGGTAATGAAGTTTATTGTTAATGTTTACTGAAAATATACATTTTCATTGGCTGCTGTGTTTTATGCAGTAAAGATTGAGAAGCATAATCTGAAGCCTCCTGTCCTGTAATAGAATTCTTCTCTCTGACGTAGGAAGGGTAATCACCATTCACTACTTTTTAAAGCCCCATGTGTAATGCCAGTTATGTCTCAAGTCCTTCTGTAACAGAAAAGGATGAATCCCATACCTCTTGAGTTAATAAAAAATTACCATGTGACATGTATATTACCCCAAGCCCCAAGTCTTGTAACAGAAAAGATACAAACAATGAACCATTTATGTAAATAGGAGAAAATTCTTTTTGTAGAGTAGACATCTACAACAATTTTTACTTTTTTATAATTTGTGTTTATTGTATAACTGTTCTTTTATTGAATATGGAATTGCGTGAATCCATTTGTAAACATTTTTAACATTGTATATTTACTTGGGTATAAACATTGTTTTAATGATTGTGAATAAAGTGTCTGTTTTTAACTCACATGGGTAACATTATTGTTATTTTTTGAATCTCAGATGTCCATATGTCTGGTAGAATCATTTGAGATATACGGCATACACACAACTGGGCCTATCACACACGAGTGTTTACTTTGGGACTTGTCCTTACTTTTTCAGTAACCTAGCAACAGACAAGACCATTAGACTTTTAACATGAACAGAGCATAGAGAGCTTGATGGGAGTACTAAAACCCAGACGTGTTCATTTGTATCCTGAAGCTGAAGCCGAGGCTGTTAGACCATTCGGGTTATTAGTTTCCATGTCGCGTTCCATATCTCGTTCTTCCACGTCTTCAAGCATACGTTTGAGCTTCATAGGGTCCGTGAAGTAGTGAGACGATCCTCGTATTGTCACCCTGTACTTCGCTGGGCCCACAAACCCAAATTGGTATCCCTTCACTGACAGCTGCGGACGTAGGGCAAGGAAGGCCTTCCTTATTTCCACGGTCTCTTTACTGTAGTCTTGAGAGATGTATACCTTGGTGTCTTTCCACAGAATATGGTTGTGCTTTCGCACGAAGGCTAGGATTTGCTCCACGTGTTGGTAGCGTAATGGTTTACATACAATGGGCCTTGGTCCTCTCTGCGTTTTAGTGATTCTTCCTGGAACTCTATGCGCTCTGTCAAATTCAAGAGGGTTTGTAAAGGTCATGTTCGTGGCTTTAGTGAACCAGGATTCCAAGAACTTAATGCATGAACTTTCCGATTCTTCTGACCCTTCCGGAATTCCAAAAATGCGCAGGTTCCCCCTCCTGTTCCTGTCTTCCAACTCGGCCAGTCGTCTAGTTGTCTGGTCAGAGGAGATGTGTAGGTGTTTCAGAGCCGTTGAAGTTTTAACCTCTATGTCTTCCAGGCGACTGATCCGGGATTCTGTTTCTGTTAAGCGCGCATTAGTATCTCGGATATCTTGACGGATTGCCACCACTTCCTCCTTAGTGACCTTGGCTAGGTCCTTCACTTCGTCTAGCCTATTCAATATCATGTCTAGTGCGTCCGGAGTAACTTTCTTTGGTTTGTTTGGTGATCCCGGGTTCGAGTGGTCTGATTTAAGTCTCTTAAGGGTTCCCTGATCTTTGGTATCCATTGCGACCACTTGATCCTTTTCTGGGATGCTTAGAAGTTTAGGCAGCGACTTGAAAGCTCCCCTTCGGCACTCATGCGGCGCAAAATAGACAGCACTAGCCTAAATAGGAGATTGGTCAGCCAGAAACCAGGTCACTGATAGTAATAACACTTCGCAAAAGGCATCTGAGGAACAGAGCGTCCCATCTATTCATTCATTAAGTGCACGTGGTGATTGTTGAGACTGGAGCATTAGGGAGCCCACTGTGAGTTGATGTCAAGCAATCCAGGTGTTCGTTTCAGCAGACTTAAGCCTTCATGGACATATCATCAGACAACGTGAGCGACAGTGTTCATGTGTGATGAGACAACGTGAGCAGTTCGTGCATTGTAACCTTTAGGGAATGCTTTGTAGATTAATGGTATGCACTCCAGGTACACAGCGTAGCAACATTCATCTCCCCCTGACCAGTTCTGGAGTGTGTGGCTAATTTCTTCCCCACATGTCGGATTGGTTTCCAGCAATGCTCGCCTGGCATCAAAACCGGCTGATTTGGGCAGAGTTAATGAGGGAAGATACTTTGCCTCGGTCTTCCAGGCATTACCGAGTGGCGGCCGCCATCTTGGTAAAGGTTAGGGAAGTCTCGGCATGGCCGATCGCACTGTACTCACGCGATCGGTAACTTCAGCTGTCTGCCCCGGTGCGCTAATTTCTGTAGACGTGCCCACCTACTTCAGTCCCTCTTATGTTGTCGGGTTTTCCGCTGCGCTCCGCAGGAGCTCACGGCGCGCTCCGTTTTCCTTCCCTCAGTCGCGCTGCCGCCATGGACGTCCGAAGCCTCACTCGGTGCAGCTCTCGATCCGCTATAGCCCCGGACACGCAGGTCAGCTCATTACAGTCAGGGAGTGATCCGATGCTTGAATCTTCGGTCACATCCCAGCTGTAGGCACATAAAGGCGTTCCAATTCCAGGTAAAGACGCTCGTGACGGGAGGAGAGACGCTCTAAACCGCCATCTTCCTCGGCGTCCAAGCCACGCCCCGCCTCAGAGTTTTGTGTAACACCGTTTGCTGACTAGGCAAGCTTAGCTACCTACACAGACCGACTCAGAAATAATAGTAAATAGTAGAAGCACAGAGAGTGATGGTAGAGAAGCAGGATAAGAATGTAGAAACAGTGTACAAGTAGATCAAAGACTATTTTGTAAAAAATAGAGTTAGGGAAGTATAATTATATTAACAAGAGAACTACTTACTGGGGCCAGCAGAAGAGCCTGCAGTGGACCGTTCCTCCTGCCCACTCTGTTCCGCCGGAGTCTGGGGTGGTGCTGTCCTCTTGCCCCTGGGAGGTGCTGATGTTCATGAAATAAACACAAAATGGATGATTGTTTTTTAGAAATATTTGATTTCTTTGACCACAATCCTAAATTATCTCGGGGTAACAAATTAGCAAGAATTGCACTACATGTATTGACCTATCTGATCTGGTCACCTAGGAGGATACTAGTACAGTATTGCTGGATTCGCAGACCGTCTACTTGGAAAGTTATGTAAATCACTAACTAAACCAACAACAAAAAGGTTCTACTACGACTGCCAGCACTCAGCAGCACACGACGTGACAGGCACAGTCCGTCATCATGATTGCAGACCAAATAACAAGTCATAATATACTCAACCTGAACCTATCAATCCATCACTATCTCTTCTTCTTGGTGGCAGCAGGAGTACAAAGGAAGGACTAGACTTGAGTCTCTAGTCTCTCCAGCACTCTCTACACTCATACATATTCAGGACAAATGAGCACAAAGTTGCAAACAAGTAGGCATAGTAGCAACGCCACTGAGCAGGTGAGCACCTGCAATCACAGAAGCTATTTAAACGTTAATTTACCTGCGATGTAATCGAATTGGCAGCATTCTTGCTCTTCGGTAAAAACATATATTAGCAATACAACACAGAGCAGAAGAAAACAAAGTAGTTATTAAGTAGCTACTCACCAAGGCCAGGGATCTCCACACCGAGCAGGTGGAGCAGGTCCTGCTCGCGGTCAAGGATGTCCGACCACCGGTGCGTCGCTTGCTGGTAGGTGCGCCGGACCCCTGACTCCCTTCGCATGGCCCGGCACACCTTTTCCCACAGCTGGCGACGCTCCCGGAGGCCATACCCTGCCGCGATCCTGCCCCCTGCTGCCACGGTCTTGGGGAGGTGGCGCTGCACATAAAAGATCACTCCAGCCACTTCCATCGCGCTGAATGTCTCCCTGGCCATCATTTCCTCCCCTCATAACCGCCCGCAAGGGAGCTGGGTACGGGGTGCGGGACCCTTCCCCTTCTCCTTCCCGGCTCCCTTTGCCATGGTCCTGTACAGCAGAAAGAAAGAAAAAGGAAAGAATAGGGAAAAAGTCAATAAAAAAAAGTTTTAAAAAGTAGCTTTAAAAGTAACGAAAAGATGAAAAAAACACAAAATATAGATCTAGAAAAAAAGAGGGATAGATATAGAGTAGAAAAGATAAAAAAGTCCAAAGAAACAAAGGATAGCACAGATGAAAGGAGGATTAGAAAGCATGCACAGAACCATAGCAATGAATGAAAATCAAGATGGCCGCGCCTATTGAGGACCGCGCAAGTACGCAAAAACACGCGCAAACTCGTAATAGCGCGCCGCACACAACGCGACATTGCCAATAGCGCCCGTAAATGGAAATACGCAACGCGCTCAAGATGGCCGCGCCCATGTACGACCGCATGGGCAATCATGTGACGGTGCGCTGCATGCGGTCCGCGACTGCATGCGGTCCACGCGATCACGCAAAAAAAAGAAATCCTCTAATTTGCACGAATTCGGGAATTCTGCTGATCGCGAATTCGCTTTCGTGCGATTTTGCAGACCACGAATTCGCAAATTTCGCCCATACTTAGCGTTGACCAGTTTGGTCATGGAGAGGGTGGTGTCGAGGATGACCCCCCAGGTTGTGTGCATGGAGAGTGGGTGTCAAGGCTGTTCCGAGTGCAGTCGGCCATCAGGAGTCGTCCCATGCTGAAGGGGTGGAGCCGAGGATGAGGACCTCCGTCTTGTCCGAGTTCAGCTTCAGTCGGCTGTTCCTCATCCATTCGGCGATGGCCTTCATTCCTTCGTGGAGGTTGGTTTTGGTGCTGTGAGGGTCTTTGGTGAGGGAGATGAACAGCTGGGTGTCGTCGGTGTAGGAGATGATGTTGGTCTGGTTATGCTGGTGGGCGACGTAGGCGAGGGTGGCCATGTATATGTTGAACAGTGTTGGGCTGAGGGAGGAGCCCTGGGGTACGCCGCAGATGATCTCGTGGCGGTGGGGGAGGAGGACGCTCTGTGTTCTACCGGAGAGGAAGGATGTGGTCAAGTCCAGGGCCTTCTCTTGGATCCCGGAGTCGTGTAGGCGTGTTTGTAGTGTCTGGTGGCAGACCGTGTTGAAGGCGGCTGACAGGTCCAGGAGTACGAGGGCTGCTGTTTCTCCGTTGTAGATTAGGGTCCTCATGTCGTCGGTGGCGGCAATGAGGGCGGTTTTGGTGCTGTGGTGGCGGCAGAAACCGGACTGGGATGGGTCCAGGATGTTGTTTTCCTCGAGGTAGCGGGTCAGTTACTTGTTGACGATTTTCTCGGTGACCTTCACCGGGAACAGGAGCAGGGAGATGGGACGGAAGTTCTTGAGGTCCTTGGGGTCCGCCTTGGGTTTCTTGAGTAAGGCGTTGATCTCAACTTGCTTCCAGCTCTCTGGGAAGGTTGCTGTCTCGTAGGAGGTGTTGATGACTTTCCGGAGATGGGGTGCGATGATTGTCCTGGCTTTGTTGAAGACGTGGTGTGGGCCTGGGTCAGACGGAGATCCAGAGTGGACGGAGTTCATAATTTTGATAGTGTCATCGTCGTTGACGTTGGACCATGCAGTCAGGCGGCAGGTGATCGCGGCGGTGGGATCTCGGAAGTTGGCGTGCGGTTGTGGTGTTAAGGCTGTCGTGGATGTCTGCGATCTTGCGGTGGGAGTAGGTGGCCAGTGAGTCTAAATAAAAGAAAATAAAGACTTTTGCAACGAAGAAACTGATTGAGCTTCATTATTACCTCTTGGATATTCTGGTAGGGCACAACTCCATCATCGTCAGTGACTTTTTTCCCATCCTTTTGGGTTGTACCCCGCAACGGTGGGTGCAGGAGTTAGGTTTGCACACTAACAGCTTATAAGTACTTTTTTGACACTTGTGGAAATAACCAGGGGTTGTTGCGTCATCTAGAGTCCACCGTTGACATTCTGTACCAAAAACTTAAGTTAAACTCTTTCACACCCGTAAATTGGGCAAAGATTATCATCCCTGTCCTGGACTAACTCCCCTTCCAAACTGGGAAGAGAAATGGAAAACCCCCAGATTTGCTGGGGTATATATATATATATATATATATATATATATATATATATATATATATATATATATATATATATATATATTGTAGCTCTTGCTTGATCCGAAGTACTAGGAATCACTCGAACTACATCAAAGGCTCCAAGCAACAGCCTTTATTCAAAAGGTATGGAAAACATGCTTCGGCAGGATCCTTTTAGCAGTCACACGCCAGCCTGACGCGTTTCGATAATTCTCCTCAGAGGCTTGTGGCGGATGAAGTGCACTGCCTTACTTCCCGTTTTTCTCCTCTCATGGCGCACACCTGTTTTGGTACTGCGCTGCGGTTTATGGGAATTGTAGTGCCGTTTAAATGTGCAATGTTCTGCTGGCTTCGTTTCAAGGCCCTGGATGGGCCCCCGCCTCCGATGTTTTCCTAAATCCTGTGTGATGTAGCTCCGAAAATGGGCTGGCAGGATGACAGTCCACACGGCTCCCAAGTTACCAGGATGGTGCATTCCCGACGGCTCGGCTGCCGTTTTAACATTGTAGCTCTTGCTTGATCCGAAGTACTAGGAATCACTCGAACTACATCAAAGGCTCCAAGCAACAGCCTTTATTCAAAAGGTATGGAAAACATGCTTCGGCAGGATCCTTTTAGCAGTCACACGCCAGCCTGACGCGTTTCGATAATTCTCCTCAGAGGCTTGTGGCGGATGAAGTGCACTGCCTTACTTCCCGTTTTTCTCCTCTCATGGCGCACACCTGTTTTGGTACTGCGCTGCGGTTTATGGGAATTGTAGTGCCGTTTAAATGTGCAATGTTCTGCTGGCTTCGTTTCAAGGCCCTGGATGGGCCCCCGCCTCCGATGTTTTCCTAAATCCTGTGTGATGTAGCTCCGAAAATGGGCTGGCAGGATGACAGTCCACACGGCTCCCAAGTTACCAGGATGGTGCATTCCCGACGGCTCGGCTGCCGTTTTAACATTGTAGCTCTTGCTTGATCCGAAGTACTAGGAATCACTCGAACTACATCAAAGGCTCCAAGCAACAGCCTTTATTCAAAAGGTATGGAAAACATGCTTCGGCAGGATCCTTTTAGCAGTCACACGCCAGCCTGACGCGTTTCGATAATTCTCCTCAGAGGCTTGTGGCGGATGAAGTGCACTGCCTTACTTCCCGTTTTTCTCCTCTCATGGCGCACACCTGTTTTGGTACTGCGCTGCGGTTTATGGGAATTGTAGTGCCGTTTAAATGTGCAATGTTCTGCTGGCTTCGTTTCAAGGCCCTGGATGGGCCCCCGCCTCCGATGTTTTCCTAAATCCTGTGTGATGTAGCTCCGAAAATGGGCTGGCAGGATGACAGTCCACACGGCTCCCAAGTTACCAGGATGGTGCATTCCCGACGGCTCGGCTGCCGTTTTAACATTGTAGCTCTTGCTTGATCCGAAGTACTAGGAATCACTCGAACTACATCAAAGGCTCCAAGCAACAGCCTTTAGTACCAAAACAGGTGTGCGCCATGAGAGGAGAAAAACGGGAAGTAAGGCAGTGCACTTCATCCGCCACAAGCCTCTGAGGAGAATTATCGAAACGCGTCAGGCTGGCGTGTGACTGCTAAAAGGATCCTGCCGAAGCATGTTTTCCATACCTTTTGAATAAAGGCTGTTGCTTGGAGCCTTTGATGTAGTTCGAGTGATTCCTAGTACTTCGGATCAAGCAAGAGCTACAATATATATATATATATATATATATATATATGTTTCTCAACAGGGATTTTCTTTCCGGAAAATAAAATTTTGTTTTGTGACATTTGGCTGCCCTTCCTACTGTGTGGAAGTGTAGCTGTGGATAATTTCTCATAGGAGAATAGATAGCAAGATAGTTAGGAAGCTTCCGAGACTCATGGGCAGAGTAAGAGTTTAATAATTAAGAGCTATCAGAGACTCCAGCCAGCCACAGCACAACTGCTGATAACTGACAAGGGACCTTGAAAAATCCAAATGATTTCCTAACAACCAACATTACATTCCAACCCATGATGTCATTACAGGATCACAGAGGTATTATGAAGATACAGAGGTGTATAGAGTCACAAGACACCAAACACCTCCCTTCTCTATATTAACAAACAGGATATAACCTACTGCAACATAATAGAACACATATCTAATGTACATAAGGAACGCATGACCTGTAAAAGTTAATCAACTTAAGCTTCATCTTTTAAACATAGGGGCATATTATCAAGAACGGCGATAAAATTATCTCTGCTTTAGCGGCAGGAAACCGCAGCTAAAGTGGCGATAATGGGCTTGATAATATGCTCTTGTGAACTCCCATAGCAGCCCAGGTTCTGGTGTCACCGTTCTTGATAATGTGCCCCATAGTCTTTAAGGTGCAAGGGAGCCCTTTGCTATGCTGTGGCTTCAATCCTGAATAGTCCTTTGATAGCACATTACCCATCCCAGCACCATTTGAGCCAGCGGTCTCCAGGGACATCTCTCACAAGGGACACTTAGCCACTCTGTTAAAATTCCAAATGTTATGATCACTTGTCTTAACAGCATTTCTGAACTCCTTGACTATCTTCAAGGGATGACTGAAATTGGAAACTCTATTCCCCTTTCTCGGGGTTTAAGTTTTACCCTGTCATCAACCTGGACTGCTGCATCCTTCACCGCTTAGTGCGCATCATAGAAGCACTTCCTCCTTGCCATTTTCTCCTCCTTTTATACGCCAGCCTTCCACCTTGTCCAACTAATCATCAACCACCATTCTCTTTTCATTTACCCATACCGGAATCACTTTGTTGTTTGGAAGCCTGCCTCTGAAAGGTAAAACTGTGCCATCCCTGTTGAGGAGAGTGGGGTTAAATTATACCCGTGTTTTAAACAAAGGAGAGAGTAAGGGAGTTCGTTCACCCAAAAGTGAACTAGAGACTTCTCCTATTCCCCTGGGAGGAAATATGGCAAAAACAAAGGAAGGAGTATCCACTATGACTTAGAAGAACAGACGTATCTGGAGGATTGGTTCTTGGCAAAAAGAAGGAAATTCATCCTTTTGATAGAAACCCCTCACTCACCACCTAGTGGTGACATGCTTCATCATTGGGGTCCACCTTGGCGTCCTAGCGACACCAAGGTGTGCTACAACACCTGGACTACAGTGGAGCGGGTTGTGGCTGTAAGTGCAAAAAAATGTTAAAAATTGTCCTGGTTGTACTCAGAAAAAGTAATTTTATTTATAGAGCAACTGAACAATGTTTTAAAATTAATACTGGCGAGATCCTGGTAGGGAGGGTTACGACCCTGGGATCTCTATATGTGTTGGGTGGTCAACATGTTTCTACCATAAGGGCTATTGCCCGGTATTCGTCAGGACCAGAAAAAACAGGTGGACAGGGGGTGCGTGCTCCCTAAAAAGCACTCCCGGCCTTGATCCCCTGTGTGCCTACTGGCAAAAAATTGCCAGTGGTAAATGCCGCTCAATAAAATAAGCGAGCTGGCGGGTTAAAACAAGAGACTCCAATTTGAGTACTCTGCGCTTCAACGGGCAGGGCGTAAGGTCAATGCCTGTATAATCACAATTTAGTTTAAGGCAGGTAAGATCAGAATCGACCTACTCCTCGCGTCCACTGCTCGGCTAGTGCCGAGCAGTGGACGCGAGGAGTAGGTCGATTCTGATCTTACCTGCCTTAAACTAAATTGTGATTATACAGGCATTGACCTTACGCCCTGCCCGTTGAAGCGCAGAGTACTCAAATTGGAGTCTCTTGTTTTAACCCGCCAGCTCGCTTATTTTATTGAGCGGCATTTACCACTGGCAATTTTTTGCCAGTAGGCACACAGGGGATCAAGGCCGGGAGTGCTTTTTAGGGAGCACGCACCCCCTGTCCACCTGTTTTTTCTGGTCCTGACGAATACCGGGCAATAGCCCTTATGGTAGAAACATGTTGACCACCCAACACATATAGAGATCCCAGGGTCGTAACCCTCCCTACCAGGATCTCGCCAGTATTAATTTTAAAACATTGTTCAGTTGCTCTATAAATAAAATTACTTTTTCTGAGTACAACCAGGACAATTTTTAACATTTTTTTGCACTTACAGCCACAACCCGCTCCACTGTAGTCCAGGTGTTGTAGCACACCTTGGTGTCGCTAGGACGCCAAGGTGGACCCCAATGATGAAGCATGTCACCACTAGGTGGTGAGTGAGGGGTTTCTATCAAAAGGATGAATTTCCTTCTTTTTGCCAAGAACCAATCCTCCAGATACGTCTGTTCTTCTAAGTCATAGTGGATACTCCTTCCTTTGTTTTTGCGTTAAATTATACCCACCTGCGTTTTTTCTAAGCTCACACTACCAGTCTATACCATTCATAACTTCCTGCTGCAGACATTCCTACAGCACTTTTATGAAGTGCTCCACAATGCCATTACTCTCGGGATGATAGAACGCAGCTTTTTTATGCTTTACACCCAGTGCCATAAGAAATTCTTCCACTACACCAGACCTGAACTGCACCCAGTTGCCTGTGAGAGGATTCACAGGAAAACATTCCCTCTCGAACAGCTCCTCTGTAACTTGTATAATTAAACAGTCTCAACCTAATTCACAATTTTTATCTCTGTCCAATGAGAAAACATGTCAATGCAGACAACAACATATCTGTCACACGTTTTAATCAGTACAGGTCCTAAAATGGCAACTGCTATGACTACCCAAGGTCCTGCAGATTGTTCTCTTACAACCATGGGTTGTGTTGTGCATTTAAACATGTTATCACTGCGTATACACTCTACACAATTTTTCACCTCTCTCTCAACCATCACATCTATTGCTGGCCACCAGTATCCTGTTCTAACTCTTTCCTTGGTCTTAGCTATCCAGATGTGACTGGTATGAGCATTCTCAACCAATCTTTTCCTCAGTTTGTAGGGAGATACAAACTTGCTTCCTTCCTCTCATCAACAAACCACCAACCATGGCCAATTATTCTTTCACCTGCCAATACCATTTAACGTTAACATCACACTTGCTCTTATCGCGCCAACCATCTCTAATCCTCTTCACGACTACCTGGAGTACGTAATCCTCCTCTAATTCCTTTCCCCAATCCTCTTCCTGTATGATACCATCTGTAATGAGATACACTTTTACTTCCTCATCAAATTCTTCACCTCCAAAGAAATCATTGTGATCCCAGATCTCCTTTGACTCTCCAGGACTTAGTCCAATATTGTCAGCTAACAAAAAAAAATAATCTGCAAAAACGTTACTGGCACTTGGGACGTATGTCATGTCAAACTGAACCCCCTGAAGAGCTGCCACCCATTTTCGAATTCTATGACAAATTAAATCCACCCCGTCTTTGAAAATAAGTCCTCTAGAAGGGGTTTGTGATTCATTTTGACTACAAACGTACACCCCCATAGAAACGTCCTTAACTTTCTCACAGCCCATAAAACAGCTGGGTAGTTCTATGAGCCTTCGCTCAGCCCTTCCTTTATGGTAGTCCCTCCAATACATTGTCCTACAGTCCCCAGCTTTCAACTGACTCTCATTTGAAAGGCTACTTTAATGTTGGCAGACATATTTTGATTCAAACCTCACTGTCTGAAATCCTGTTCACTTAAGTGTAAAGGTGAGGGGGGACAGCATTTGAAAGCAACAACCTCTCATAGAAGTTGCCAAAAGAATTCTTAGATCAGTACTTCTGTCAACACTATTTTGGATATAATAATGTTAATATTTATTGTTAGCCCATTTGTGCTACCCCCTCCCCGATTTTTTTAGCAGCCTCTCTGCGCACTTTACCAATCTCTGAAAGAAAGGTGCTGTAAGAAGAAAACTCATATGTGTAACTGTTGTTGATGTATTTTCATCTTTTTCTTGTCAATCTCAGTTCTATTCACGTAGTTTAAGGTACATCATACCTATTTGTTTAGCCCAAATCTTAAATAATTTTGAAAGTTATCAGAACAAGTTTACAACTTTCCTGGTTCAACATAGCACTGTATTTTTGGAGCCCGACTTTTTCAATATTTTTTTATACACTGTGCTTGTTACCACATCTTGCGGCTTCTTTATATTGTCAATAATAAGTGTACCTGATACCCAGCTCATTAATATTCATTTTATCAACACCCCCGTGTGCCCCTCCCACTTATCCCTCTCTCTCTCTTGTACTTTATCTAACACCTCTTTCTCGCTCTTTCACACACTCTTCCCACCTCTATCGTGTGGTTCACTACAGTTCTTCAAGCACAGTTTCCTTCCCATGCGTTTTCAAGATTTTGGTCCCTCAAACGCACATTCTCCTCCTCTTCTTTGGGTGTCTTCTGCATACCATCTTTCTCCATATATGCCTGCTCCCCACTTTTTTCTCTCTTTCTCACATACTCTTTCTGCTCCTCTGTTTTGAGTTAATTCACCACTGCGTGCACTAACGACTGGTCCCTCTCCATCTTCCTTTCTATCTATTCTTTGTAGCTCTCACCCCAATCTATTCACCATGCCACATAATTCTACTACATAAATATACTACACGCCACACAATTCCACCCCACACAATTCCACAACTAATCCAATTCAATCACATAATTCCCCTCCACATCACATACATCCACTCCACTCCAAACAAAAAAAAATAAGAAAAAAACAAGTTAATTTCCAACACCAGTAGCTCTAACTTTCACAAATACGAGACCGATTGCATTTCAAATGCTTGTTATAGTTTTTACCTAAATTGTGTCCACAGTGCTTAAGCGAGTACGTTAATGAGAACACATACATATTTAAAGTATCTGGCTTTGTTTCTAAATTTCAGTGCTTTTTTAATATCTAAGCTGCTAAGGTTACGAAATCATTACGTCACTTATATATTACTCTTTTGATTTCACTAAGATGGTTTTCCAGAAAATAACAAAGAGAAGAAATATTCAAGTTCTACTCTGTCAATTATTTCATATTTCCTAATACGAGATACATTACAGAGTGTACATATTGTAGTTTTGCTTCTCAAGTTTGGATGAAAGATTATTCCACATAGTATATGACTATATAATACCCAGTGTACTGTGCTAATTGTTTGTATCCCTTTCCCAGCCTATTTCATAGCCCATGACTATTGACTTTGGGTAAATTTGACTTAGTGTCCATATGAAGTATGTAAAGGGATAGAGTAACGAATGAGCAATACATTAAATGTAAAATGAAGGCGAAGACAAACTAACTTGTGTTTTTGCATTTTCTCAGGTGGGGACTAAAGAACTAGGTATTGTTTGTGTAACTTAAAACAAATTGACAATTGCAGGGCTTTTCTGATTTTAGTTTGTAAACATAATTGCATAGTAACTGCATTTTTAAAGAGAATTTCTGATTTTAAAAGCAGAAAACGCTATAACTTAAAGTATCAGATGTTTTTTGCCCTTTTTGGGGCTTTTTGATGATATACTATATATAACTTCTATTAAACTAACTCTCATTGGGCCCCATGCATCAAACTGAAAACCGGTCGCGAACGGCCCCTTTGCGACCGGTATTTTGCATTTGGGATTCATCAACCCAAATGCAAAATAAAACAAATTTCGTAGCGCGCCCTGCATCGCAAAATGCGATGCAGCACGTGCTACGAAATTAGTTTTATTAATTAAATTGTTTACTTACCTCCAATTATCCATATTCCGGTTTTTAGCACCCGCCTTTTAGGCAGTAGATTTCAATTGAAAATGTAAAAATGTATAACCCTAGTTCTTCTGAATGGATTTTTGTTGTTTTGGTGTCAAATAATTTATAAAAATGTACTTTACCTTTTTAAATTAGTGCAAGATTTTTCTTGTGTTGTGTTTTCACTTTATCACTGTTTGTGCGCTACATAAATACTTTACATATTGCAACATTAGCCACTAAGTTAAGCCTCAAGTTTTTTTGTGCCAAGCTTCCTAACCTGTGCTTAAGCACAGGTTAATTTAGTGAAGTTTTGTGGTTCACCCTGCCAGTGATTGTGGATGATGCTTGACCAGGGTTCAAACCCCAGTCAAGCATTAACCCAAATTCTCACAGAGCAGAGTAAATTTCATAAAAGAAATGCAAAACTGTAGATGTTTTATCGAATCACAATGCACTGCACCTTTTAGAACATATTGGATTTGGGAAGAGAAGAAATATATTTTGGCTCAATAGGTAAGGAGTGAAAGTGGAATGGGAATTTTCATTTTTCACTGTAGGGTCTCAAAAGGAAAGCATTTTATTAGATGTATTTTTACATTAAGTCTATGGTCCATTCTTGTGGATGAAGAATGAATATAAACAACGATGTTTCAATAATATAGCTTTGAAATCGAGGTCAGGGGGCAGAGAAATGTGCTATTGTTATGAAACATTTGAGAGCAGTGTGCTCTGCATTGGAAAGCAATTGGCCATTTAAACTGTATGTCTTATTTTGTTGACAATGACAAATATGTCAATTTGTATTAGGTTCCTGAGTGTGTGTGTGTGTGCGTGCCTGCGTACATGCATGCGTGCATGTGTGTGTGTGTTATGTCATAATCATCGTGTTTGCGCCAGGGACATAGTACAAACTATCACTGACAAGTGAACATGAATGGACCAATATATAGAGTACGCATAACAAGTACCCATATAGTATGGTCTCCTCTACGGACATTCAGGGTTTCTGGTCATAAACCAGGAGAATGAAAACAGAGTGCTTTCAAAATGTCACCGGCACTTAGAGATGGCAACATTTTAAATACTACTATTTTTATATTTGTGAAGTATGTTACAAATATAAACTCTGCGGACTCAGTGTTAGGACTCAGCCACATTTCGACTGCAAAAAGGCCCAGCACAATGTTGCAGTAGCCCAATTTAAGGTTGTGAATGATTACGGCTTTCAGCTTTACCAAAGAGGATAGTGCTAGTGGGTAGCATGGTGTTTGTGACCACTGTGGGTGGGTTAGGATTCTCAGTGTCATGATAATCTACATTTGAAATGGCAATCAGAAAGACAGAAAAGCCTCCAGTCTGCAGGGCTTCAACATAACAAGTCAGCCTTGAACCAACCTCCCCCTGACAATAAACATCTGTTATTCAGCACCAAGATGCCCGCGGGTGACCATGATCTTTACAAATACACATTTTATGTTATTTACCTGGCAAGAAGCAGTAAGGTGAACAAAGAACTAGACCACCTGAGGCAGAGGCCGGGTGGCAGAGGCAGCACCAACGTAAACAAGCATTGGCATAGCCAATAGGTCTCGGCTTTGGGACCTTATAATTTTTTAGTTATGCTTTACATTATCGTGGGTGAAAACTAACATATTTATTAGGCATATTATAGAACTGCAGTGATAATGGCAAGTCGATAGCACACCCTAGAGTCCCGATCGGGTAGCGGAGTTTAGGTCACAGATTAAGAGTAATGACCAAAACTTCGCCCTCTAGGGAGAACATCTTGACAGCCCAAAAACAGCGAGGGTTATAATTATAAATACATACCGGAGCTGGGGTCACATGGCTGTGACCTGGCCCTAGGTAACCTATTGTTTAAAGAGTGACATCTATACAGTGCAGAGTAGAGTCTGCGCCACTTGAGTATGCTGAAAGACACGTGTTTGCGTGTGTGTGTGCGCATTTGTTCGCTCGTTCTCAACTTCTGGGAAAGTTCGAGAACCAAGGCCTGCACGAGGGGGGAGAGACACTGCGTGGGAGGCAAGCACAGGCATGCTAATTAAAAACAGATGGCCCCTGGGCGCCGCTGCTGGCTCCTGAGAGCAAAACACTCTGTGAGTAAACATTTCACAAGAAGCTGGGACCTCCACATGCCTTTGGCCAATTGCGTACTAAAGCCAGACGCAAAGGCAAATCATGCGTGAGCACCACACGCATGAGCTTCTACACAAGCTGAAGTGATTCCAAGAGGTTAATTTCCTATGTAGCGCATGCCAGCTGCCATAGGCCTGACCTAAACAGTAGCACAGAGAAGCGTCAACTTCTTTGCAACTTCCTTATAGATCAGACAACTCTTGGCAGACCACTTACAACAAAGAATCTTGACTGCTAACTTACAATAGGTATTTTCGGTATTCTGGCGCCGTTCTGTTGTGTTTATCTTCCTGATTGTATACTAGTGTTTGTGTTCCTGAGTGGGTCCTTGTTGCACTATACTTGCACTGTTACAGTACACCTGCCCTGGATATATTGATAGATATATTGTTTACCCATCTTTGACTTCTGAACATATCACCCTAGCTCAGGGTCACTCTACCCTTGTTATTTATGTCAGACTCAGGTGACCACTAACCTTTAGCTTTGAATGTTGCTGTGGTAACAACAAAGAACCAACCACTCTCCTTCTTAGTCAACAGTGCTGAACAGGTCCAAGACTGTACTTAGCACTCATTGCAAAGAGAGTGGAAGGAGGATGAGATAGGAGCGAAGGAACACAGGTTTGTTGTTACACACCCTGTCTTGGTTCTTTCAGGAGGACAGCTGTGTCCTTTGTTATACCAAACAAAATGCAACGCTACTATTACTCTCACACAGGTAAAATACTGTTTTTTTCAATGTATATGCCTTTAGCATGAATGGTAACACCCTACAGAAAATTAGACATACACAAGATGTATTATAGTAACTATTGCACCATGATGAACAGTTAGCATTTCAATGACGGATTCCCTTTACCTTGTTAGAGACAAAAGAATTGTCATGAGACTGATCTTGTTCTAATGTCCTATGGCCGTTGGAAATGCTCCACAATTTGAAACGCCAAACAGAAACAGAGAGGTTCTGCGTATAATACTGCAGAGGCCCAAGATTCAGTTATTACGCCATAGCTTTCTTTGAGGGGGTGATAGATTCATATCCCATCCATGCACTGCAGTGATAGAATAAAGAGTTTCTAACAAATGTAAAATCTTTGCTTGTGAAATTACAATGTGGCTAGGAGATGCCACGACTAGGATTGGTGCTTATATGCATAGTGCATCTTGAGTGAGCTAAGGGTTAATATTGCGTGAAAGTGCATAGACTTAAAAGTAAGCCTTGCTCCCAATTTAACGTGAAACATAATGGCAGAGGGATGACTTCCTATTAGGTTTGAAGACATACGGCTGGGTCCCCAGGCATTTTGCACATTTTAAAGGGATAGTAGTGCTTCAATTACTTACCGGTAATTGCATTACTCTGAGTCCTACTCCCTCGCTTCCCTTCCTTACAGAATTGAGGCATCCCTGCCTCACCAGACACCCGTACCCACGTGATTTGTCACGTGGGGACTATATATAGCCCCCAGCCCCCTCAAACCTCCTGTAATACCACACAGATCGAAACCATACCAAAAGGTTGGCCTGGACCATCAGGGAGGGAGGGAGGGATGTAAGGAAGGGAAGCGAGGGAGTAGGACTCAGAGTAATGCAATTACCGGTAAGTAATTGAAGCATTACCTCATCAGTCCCTCCCTCGCTTCCCTTCCTTACAGAATTGAGATGTACAAAGCCAAACAGGACAACCAAAGAAGGTATGCAAAAAGGTTTATTAAAAAACACAAAAGACAAGGGAAAAACCACTACTCAGGAACCATAGTGGAAAGAACCCTGTGTCCAAAGACATCAGCACAGTCTACCTCCTGCCCAATCCTGTAATGAGAGGCAAAGGTCAACGGGGAAGCCCAGGTGGCAGCCCGGCAAATCTCAGAAATGGAAGCCCCTTGGACCTCCGCACAGGAAGCAGCCATGGAGCGAGTGGAACAACCCTGAACCCCCAAAGGAGAAAGGTGACCCCCCTCTTTGTAAGCCAAAGAAATCAGTGAACGAACCCAACGACTCAAGGAAGGAGTAGAAGGGCGCAAACCCCGATTCACAGGACCAAAATTAACAAAAAGGGAATCCGAGAGACGGAAAGTAGCTACCCGCTCCAAATAGACAAGGAGAGCCCTCCGAACATCCAAAGAGTGAAGCCGGACCTCAGACTCCGAGGACGGAGAATCAAAAAAGGAAGGAAGAACCAACTCCTGATCTCTGTGGAACTGAGAATCCACCTTAGGACGAAAGGAAAGAATCGTCCGCAACACGATTCTGTCATCAAAAATCCAACAAAAAGGGGGCTTGGAAGAAAGAGCCCCCAGTTCACCCAGGCGGCGAGCAGAGGAAATGGCCACTAGAAAGAAGGTCTTGGAGGACAAGAGGCGCAGATCCACCGAAAGCAAAGGCTCAAAGGGAGAAGACATCAAGGCGTCCAAGACCAGAGACAGATCCCAGGTCGGAAAATGCCTCCGAGGGGCAGGAAGAACATTACTCAAACCCTTAAAAAGGCGACTGACCAACCCCTCAGAGTCAGAGAGATTGCCCCAAGAGCTCCAAAACGCCTTAATCGCCGCCCATTGCAAACGAAGGGAAGACACCTTCAAGCCCAAGGCAGCACCCTCCTGAAGAAACAGCATCACCTCAAACAAAGAAGAGGTAGCAGGGTCCAATGGACTGAAAGAACGCCAGTGACGTAAATAAGACATGTTGGTCGAAGCGCGCCTAGCCGCCTGCAGAGTAGAGGTCAAACCAGCCGGAACCCCTTGACGCAGAAGACCTAAGCGTTCAACCTCCAAGCCGCCAAGCGCAACCGTCCCAGAACATCCCGTTGCAACGCCGGGAAGACCAAAGGGGGAGGAGACAGAGGCAGCAACCACTCCACCTCCGACCTCATCTCCACCAGGAGAGGAAACCAGGAGGCACGAGGCCACGCCGGAGCCACCAGAATCACAGAAGCCCCCGAAGAGTCGGACCGGACCCGTAGAAGGAAGCGGAGAAGAAAGGGGAAAGGGGGAAACGCATACAGAAGCCCGCGGGGCCAAGGGCAGGAGAGAGCATCCACCGCCCAGGCCGACCCCTCCCGACAGCGGGAGACAAACCGGGACACCAAGGCATTTCCCACATCCGCAAGAGGTCCAGCACCGTAACACCACAACGCATCGTCAGAGCCACAAACAACTCCCGATGAAGGCAGAAATCCACAGAAGACGGAATGGCCCTGCTGAGGGCATCCGCCCGGGAATTGGACACCCCCCGAATATGGATCGCCGAGAGCGCCAACAGATGAGATTCCGCCCAAACAAACAACCGCCTCGCTACCAGGGCTAGAGAAGAGGACCTCGTCCCCCCCTGCCTGTTGACGTAAGCCATGGCAGTGATGTTGTCCGTCCTGATCAGGACCACGGAACCCCGCAGAAACCAGGAGAAGGCCAACAGAGCCAAACGGACCGCCTCCAACTCCCTCCAGTTCGACGACATCCCGCTCTGAGCAGGAGACCAGAAGCCCCTGGACTGATGAACCCCCAGCCAGGCCCCCCATCCCGAGAGGCTGGCATCGGTGGTCACCACAACCGGAGCCGGAGGAGAGAGAGAGACACCCTTCAGCAAATGACCTCGAACCAGCCACCAACCCAGAGACGACCTGATCTGAGGGGAAACCGGGATTGGAGATGAGAGGGGAAGGCAATGGGGAGACCAATGCTCCAGAACATGAGCCATCAGAGTGTGCAAATGGAATCTGGCCCAAGGAACCAGAAAAACTGTGACTGCCATATCCCCCTGAACCTGTAGCCAACGTGCTGCCACCTGCACCGGACCGGACATAAGAGATAGGATGTGAGCTTGAATCTTTGCCACCCAAGCCTCGGGCAGAGTGACCACCCTCAAATTGGTCCGAAACCTGGCCCCAATGAAGAGACGATCCTGGGATGGGACAAGAAACGACTTGCCCAGATTGACAAGAAAGCCGTGCTCCCTCAAAACGGCCAGCACCATGCCTGTGTGATCGAGAGTCAACTGGAAAGAGGGAGCATGAACCAACCAGTCGACTAGATATGGATGTAGAAATATCGCACGACAGTGGACCACGGCCACCAAAGGGGCCAAGAGCTCGGTGAAGACCCGAGGGGCAGACTTCAGCCCGAATGGCAAAACCGCAAACTGGAAGTGGAAGCTGCCAATCGCAAAACGAAGAAACAGCTGATGAGTCCGAGCCACAGGAACGTGAAGGTAGGCGTCCTGTAAATCGATAGACGTCATGAAGTCCCGGACCCCCACCAATGGGATGATGGACTGCAAAGTCACCATCTTGAAGTGGACGGTCCGAACCCAACCATTCACCCTCTTCAGGTCCAGAACCGGCCGGAATCCCCCTGACACCTTCTGGACCAGAAACAAAATGGAATAACATCCCAGACCTCTCTGTGCCAGCGGGACCGGAACGATCGCCTTCTTCGACAGAATATCCCGAACCCCCTCCAGCAGAGCCTCCCTCTTGGTCGGAGACTTGGGGATAGGAGTAAGGATGGTACCCAGCTGGGTGGAACGGCGACAAAGTATATAAGATAGCCTCTCCTGATAATAGTCAATGCCCATAGATCCCTTACATCCAGCCGCCAAGTGTCCTGGAAAGACATCAGCCACCCACCCACAGGACTTGCGGCCGAAACACAGTCGACGCCAGGACTTCCTCTTGAAGGTATCCGTCTGAAGCTTGGGACCAGGCAAGGCCGAAGATTTCCCGGGCCTGAACTGGCGTTGATGAGCAGAAAAGTTCTTGGAGGACTGGCGGGAAGACTGAAAGGACGCAGAGGAGGAAGGAGCCGGATTCCAAAAACGGCGAGAACCAGAGACAGACGCCTTGCCCTTGTAAGGCAGAGCATGCTTACGGTCCTTGAAGGCCTTAGTGATCATACTATCCAGCTGGTCACCAAAGAGCATCTTGCCATCAAAGGGGATCTTAAGGAGCGAGGACTTCTCCGAAGAATCAGCCTTCCAGTCACGCATCCACAAGTTCCGACGAGCCAATACCAAGGAGCCTGAGGCCATGGCTGCAGACCGAAGCACATCCGAAGAGACGTCAGCCAAGAGCTTAGCCTGTTGCTCCAAGTGAACAAGCAAGCCAGAGCAGTCCGTCTCCTCCTGAATAGCCGTGGCCAGTTTGCCAAAGTCAGACACCAAGGACTGTGCCGCATACGCCGAGTAGATGCCAGCACGCAAAGACAAATTCCCAGCGGAAAAGGCTTTCTTCAGTGCACCATCCACCTTCTTATCAGTGACATCCGAAGGTGAACAATCTTCAGGATTGAGAGAAGTGCGACCAATAAGAGTGGCCAACATGGCATCCACCTTCACAGAGTGAGGAAGAGAGACCTCCCCCTCCTCCAGGGAATAAAGTTTCTGCAAAAAGCGAGGACAGAGGCGCGCTCAAGGTCCCGACATTCCCCCGAAATCAAGTCTTTGATGCGGCCATGAAAGGGCATAGCGAGCGCAGGAGGCTTAACATATTGGGGGAAAATTTTCTCAGACCCCACGGGAGCAGCAAAAGGAGAAAATCCCAAGTTCTCCCTGATGTGTTGGAGAATAGCAGGCACCTCTTCCCTACGCACAAACTTCCCCGAAGACGTAGAAGGCATGGCAGAGTCCGAAGAAGAAGAGGAGTCCTCAGAGGGAGAGTCCACCGGACCCCCCGCAGCACGAGAAGACCTGCGCCTTGTCTTAGCACCTCTCGCCTCCAGTGCATGAGAAACAGCAGCCTCAATCATGGACTGCACCTCAGAAGCAGACAGGAGGGCAGAAGAATCCACCGGACCCTGGGACCTGGTCCGACGAGCCGGGACAGGCACCACACCATCATCATCATAGGAAGACAAAACTCTCAAGCGCTTAGAAGTCCGCTTAGCCATATTGCAACTGACAGGGTAGAACAGCCGAGGCAAGCACTCAAATAACGCGTAACACAGCCCCAGCCGGGAGACAACCAATAGAATTAAAAATCCACGAGGCAACCAATGAAGAAGCCTGTAAAAACAGAAACCAATCACAAAAACTGAAAATCGTATAAAAATCGACCTCAAACGAGGCCCCTACCGTAAAGGAGCATCGGAAACAGCCAGCCGAGAAGCCACAGCACATCCGCCAGCCGCCGTCTCCCATTCCGGTCCCCCGAACCGGAACTACAGCCCCAGCCACTCAGGGCCGGTGACTCTGTCACCCGGAACCCGACCGCCCAGCCGCCGAGACGTGCACCACAACTCCAGAAACGCGGTTGGGAAGGCTCGCGCACACCAGGCCGGCGTCGCCAGACCCAGCAGGCAACAGCAAGTGAGGGAGAAGCCCTTCAACCTGAAGAAAAGACTGCAGCTCCGCAGAACGGCCAGCGCGTGGGACGCGCGTCTCACAATGGTGAGACAGAAAATAACAGGAGGTTTGAGGGGGCTGGGGGCTATATATAGTCCCCACGTGACAAATCACGTGGGTACGGGCGTCTGGTGAGGCAGGGATGCCTCATTTCTGTAAGGAAGGGAAGCGAGGGAGGGACGATGAGGTAATGCTTTCAGCAATTAAAATGTTATGTAACTTCCTTCCAGGCAAAGTGGTCCCCGAATAATTAAAAGAAGTCCTTGCCTTACCTCATTTTCTCAGGTGAAACCTCAGGAATCATCTGGAGTAGGAGTCCACATCTACCCTGTGGCTCTTTACCGTGGGAGGAGAGAAGGGACAGGTGCCATGTTCCTGTGGCTAAAGTCATGCGCACTATTACCAGTTATTATAATCTAAGTTATTTTGAGATTTAGATTTAGCCAGTAGCATCCAGGCTGTTTGTTCCTTTATGTTCAGTAAACAGTTGTGAAAAATAGAGCAGTCAGAGGGAGAGCTGCCAAGAAAATTTAAAGTTGAGTGTAATCAGTATAATAGAAAATATGAGGATATTGAACTGTATAAGATTAGCAAGTGTTCTAGCATACAGGTTAAATAATGAGGCTACCTCAACTATTGCATTTTTAATATATTTGAACAATTATTTAATTATTGTTTTCTATATATATATACAAACACACTATATTTACATATTTTTGTGTATATTTTGACTCAATACTTTGTCATGGAACCACATCTGTACTTGAGTGCTGTAAGCTTCATGTTGTGGTACTATGTCAGAACAAAACTAGGGCGTATAAAAAAATCCAAGAGAGATAACTTTTCATATCCTTTTTATTTTGTTTGCGGTTGCTGACTTGAGCCATCAGGTCCCTTTGGTAGAGGCTATCTGCGAGCTGGACATCAGAGTATGTGGTGCCTGAATACTGCTGCAGTATATTGCCATATCTGATAAAAGCACAATTTTTCAGGAGAGCGGCTTTCCTTTATTGAGTCTGGGAAGTAACAAGGCAGGTAGTAAAGGCATCCATCCACACTCACTGAAACTTTGGAACAAACAACCGTTCACAATAAAAACCGTGCTCACCGATGTCAGCTCCTGGTCGCTACTGACAGCAGCATCTGCATAAAAATGGATAATAATTTATACCATCGTCAGTTCTCCTTTTGTACTGAACGAAATGGATCAAGAGTAGTAAGTGGCCATTTTAGATACAGAACTCCTATAGATCTGTTCATTAATGTTTTTACTATTATGATTAAAGTGACTTCCATGTACGTCGTAGTATGGTTTTCAGAAATACAAATGTGAAAGAAATGAACCTACTGAAGAAAAATGCAGAATTATTAAACATTTATAACATGTTCTTTTTGGGACGGCAATGGTCATACTATGTCAGGGGTAGACATAGGTCGATACAGAACACAATGTCGGTATGAACTATTCAGTGACTTTTCAGTATTTACCAAAAGCAGATATAAATTAATACCTATTTATATGCTGCATGGTTTGGATGTATGCGCCTTGTTTCTGGGAATAAGAACCATTAAACGAAGCCATATTGTGCATGTTAATATGCGCCCTCGGGCTGTCACGAGCCTGATGATGGCAGCATCTTGCCAACTGTACAGGTGCGAGGACAGCACGACTGCTCATCTCCATCCCCCATAGTATCCGCGAATATACACTAACGGAATGAAAGGTACCCCTTCCGGGTATCATTTAACATATTACACTGCACCTGCACATTACATATTTACAAGTGCTTCAGAATGGTTCGAAAAATAATCATCTGTACAAACACTGGCACTGGTGGAAAAAATCTCTCAGCGTCTGCTTTGTTTTCAGAATCTGTGAAAGATACATAGGGCCTGGGATGAGGCAGAGTAAGTGGCTCCCAAATGCAACGTTTGCTGCTATGTTACCCCTGGGTTTCTGGGTTTATTGGCACTCAGGGGGGCAGATTTTCAATAACTGGCACATCCCTGCTTATATTAGAAGGGATGCACAAGTTATTTTGCGTGACTCAAAAAAAACCTTGCGCCACCATGGATGCGCCACATTTACAATGCGGCGCACCATGGCGCAAGGGTAGGCAGATGCGTGACGCATTTGTCGGCGTAAGAGTGACGCACTGCTGGAGTTGTGTTGCAAGCGCAACGCAACTTGGGCACTGCTCAGGGGTGCCCTCAAACCTAATATGCTGCGCCACTCTTTACGCCTGCTTCAAGCAGGCGTAAAGATTTGACTCAGCGGGGATGTAAAATGACTCAGTGAAATCTTGTAGATTTCACTGCGTCACTTTTACGGGGCTTCCTTGCGCCGGAACACCCACCTTGCATACATTATACCTGATGCAGGAATAATGTAGCGCCGGGCTTTACAACGTGATGCATCTAACTAGATGCTTCACATTGTAATTATGTTGCATGGTGGCACATTGTTTACGCCGCCGCTGCGTCACAAAAGTAACGCAACAGCGGCGTAAAAGTGTTGCAAGGGGCTTGTAAATCTGCCCCAGGTTGTGACCACGGAAGGATGAGTCAGCCTTGCCGAGGTCCGTACTCGTTAGCTCGGGTTCAAATGCTAGAAAGGTAAATGCCCCCATCCCCAGTTTTGGGCATGAGGGCATAGTTGGTGGTACTGTTAGCCCCTGCTGCACTATTGATAGCTGTGCCACTCTGCACCTCACACATCAAATTTCAGAGGGAAACGTTTAGCTTGCTGAGCTGTATGCTGGCCTTATGTGTATTTACTAAAGGATACGTTTCATCCAGTTGTTCTGAAAGGGTCATGGTTCGACACTTTGCACGGGCGGGAGTCCCTGGCCTGGAAGCTGCTGACTGGGTCCAGAGCGAGGGGCGCTCCCTCCATGTACTTTGCATGGTAAGTTTCGTTACGGAGGTGTTTCAACAGTGGACCATTCTATTGCTTTTTACCTAGTGCGCCACACAAAAGCGGAAGAACAAAATAAGGAAAGTTTACATGAGAGACACGGTGCAAGAAGAACATTAACACAATTGCAATAAATGAATGAATTCCCGTTTAGTCGACGGGCACAAAGCCTGCGTAGATAGAGCTCTCACATCTGTACTTTTTTACAATATTTGTTTTCACAAGTGAGTATAGTAAGATTGACACTTGTTCGCTTTAAGCAAACACTTTAATCAGTTATTTACATAAATCTGCCACGGTGTCCTTGTTTCCCATTCAATACTGGACCCTAAATCATGCCTAGAGATTACTATAAAGGGGGAAACAGCACACATCACATGAGTTCTCAGCAAACACGTACCCTAAGTACAAGATAAAAGTACAAATAAGGAAACACATACGCTTGACAACATTTTTGTGAATTTGTACCGGATGAGTGATTCGAGTCAGTTATCTGCTTCCTCGTATGTTTTTTATTATTTTATTGCCCATATGATTTACTTTCGAATTGCCTCCATTGCAATGGATGGAAAAGAAGAAGTAAATAAAATAATCAGTGCCCATCATTTACATGTCGCTGTGTTGTGAATCACCGCTCCGGTGGCAAATGCATGCAACATCGAATGTCAGCGACCAATAGCCAGGCCGCAATGGCCAAGGCGGATGTTGTACCAAAGTTTTAGAGCAACGCAACGCATCCATCTTGGAATAGTGGATACATGTAGCTTAGCATAGAGTTAAGAACAGGTATAGTTTATACGTTGAAAATTATGAAACACGCCTTGGCAAAGCCATTGGGTCTAGCTTCCACTTTGAGTTTTAAGAAAACATTAAAAACACCTGATGCGCGCATACAATGTATTGATGAAATAACACGTGGAATTTGTAATGTATCATTGTATTCTTAAATGTTAAATAGACCTTTATGCATCACAAGGCAATCATTCTGTGGGCGGTAGAATGATACACCAATCAGCCAACAACATGCATTGAGAGACATTTACTCGTCTGGACGTAGCCAAGGCAAATCCATGTAATAAAGTATTGGTAATAATACCAGACCTAAAATTAGCTTTGGATTCCTAAGCACATCTTTGTGCATACTAAAAAAGCATAAGCTTTGAGTGATTAATGCATAAAAATTGCAAACATTGCTACGCAAATAAAAAATTGTGTGTGGCTTTCAGTATGCAACATGTACAGGTACAAAATAGCATCTGCAAATTCAGTACTATAATCAACTGCTACAAAGTTGTGAAAAGCTTCCCAGCATTGTTTAGCTGCACATCTATGTGAGTATATTATCTAATCGGTTCCAAAGTGTGATCTTCTCAAACAGCAAAACCACCTGATTTGGAACATATCTTTAACACTATATATGGGAAACATTTTTGTTAACTGGATTACCAGACATTTTTCCTGCTTTACAGCATTACAAATATTTCTGGAAATGCATGTGAGGCAAGAAAGTAATACAATATCACTACTATTTTCTGGAAATGTCTCAGGCAGACTGTTATTGTCATAAAATACATGTACAATTAACTTGCTAAAATATTGGGTCCAATTCACAAACGAAAGTCTACATGCGTAGGTTTCCACACATGTGGATTTAAAGTTACTCTTGTGTGTAAATCTATACTTAGATGCAATGCACTAACTTTTAGCGGATATTTATTCCAAGTAGTCAAAGATGTTTTGCCATCACCTTACATGAGGGGGCGGGGACAGGTATAACTGAAAATATACATCTACAGTTGTAATTAGGGTGGAAATCAGTCAACGTTAGTTCTATATAGCAAAAACGGAAATACACCAGATGCTACATATTCATTGCCCATGTGGAGGAGGAAGCATAGTTTCCTTGGGCCATATTACAAATAGTGCCCTGTGGGCAAAAAAGACCATTTGCACCCTTTTTCTGCAACCCTGGGCATTGAATTATTAAGATGGTGCAGATGCTTCCACTGCTTGCTTCTCAAATACTACTTGGATCATGGCTGTTTTTTGGCCATGCTGCACAGCTTCGGGGATGCTGTACAGCATGGCAAGAAACTTTTGGCAAAGTCAATAGGACCCAAAAGTGATACCGATTGGCATTGCCATTGCTTGTTAGATACTTTTTGAAAAGTGAGAGTAGTAAGCCTTAAACCATGAAAAAAGAAAGGTTCTTTCAGCAATGCCTTCATGGTCTGGGGATGGATGAAACAGAGTTGTCATTACCGGCCTTTAGAAATCTAGACTAACAGTTTTTTTACCCACAAATCCTAAAATGTGGGAAAGTTGGTTCCTACACAAAATTGGGGTAACATATTTGCTCGTACATAAAGTAGATACAATAGCAAATGTGGTCTCGTGTTTATAATTGTCCCACCACCAGTGACAAGATTTCCTCTGTGGCCAATAATTCAAAAGCATGTGTCCTTTGTGAGGATTCCCATCCAGAAAGTACTAGGTTCATTAATATGCTCCACCTCATTGTTTGATTTGCAATACATTAGTAACCGCACAACGGGACATTCCTACCTCCCCAACTTCCATCACCTTGCCACCCTGCTACGCCCAAGAACTCTCAGAATCAGGGTATGTTGTCATGGTGTAGCCTTTTATTCACATCAATCCAAATAATTCGGCACAGACCACTACCAGAGAAAAGTAACTTTCCTTGATATATAACAATTATTAACAGCATCACTTTTCATTTTGCATCAACATGTCAATGGCAGCAAGAAAATTAGATACACCATTACATTTGGACTTTTATACCTTTTATACTTATAACTCGGCCGGACACTAGAACTTGGCCGTACATTTGAACTTGGCCGTCTCGGGCCACCAAATTTCACTCTGCTGTGCACGTTGCGCCGGCAGGCCCCAATGCGCTACAGCCAACAGTTGCATTCCTTGACATCCTGGGCACCGCATACCGCACTGGCCCACCGGGGTACCTGAACACAGGCAACCTCCCCAAGATTCTACTCAGTCCATACATTGTGGGTTAGGGCAGTAGAGACCAGGACTACCAGCAGGTAAGTCCCTCCTCCCCGCCTACCCAGTGCACACGTGGAATCAACCCCCTCCTGGGGTCCATCGAATGGCTGCACCTCCCTTGTTGTGCATGCCCCTTTGATGTTAACTCGCATTGCTCCGTCTCTACGAAACCTTGCTCTTCTGCCGGGTGGGTGGGTGGTCGACGACGCTCCTGCAGCCCTGCTGTGGTCCGAGGGGACAAAGAGAATGAAACTCCCCGGCCACAGACTTAAATATCTTTTAAGTTTCGTTTTTTAAGTTTCATTTCTCTGCGCCACCCCCTGATGTCATCAACCCAGCCAGACCATCCATATCTGGCCCACTTGCTTTTCCGGGCCCTCGGATGAGTCTCAGTCCCATGGCGCCACTAAGGGTGCCCCTCCCCTAGGCATGGGGGTCGCTGCTCATAGTAAGCGCACAACGGGACATTCCCTCCTCCCCAACTTCCATCACCTTGATGCCCCACTACACCCAAGAACTCTCAGAATCAGGGTATGTTGTCACGGCATAGCCTTTTATTCACTTCAATCCAAGAAATTCGGCACAGACCATTACCAGAGAAAAGTAACTTTCTTGGATATATAACAATTATTCACAGCATTACTTTTTATTCTGCATCAACATGTCAATGGCAGCAAGAAAATTAGATACGACATTACATTTTGACTTTAATACCTTTTTTACTTGTAACTCGGCCGTACACTAGAACTTGGCAATACATTTGAACTTGGTCATCTCGTCCCACCAAATTTCACTCTGCTGTGCACATTGCGCCGGCAGTCCCCAATGCGCTACAGCCAACATTTGCATTACTTGACATCCTGGGCACCGCATACCGCACCGGCCCACTGGGGTACCTGAACACAGGCAACCTCCCCAAGATTCTACTCAGTCCATACATTGTGGGTAAGGGCAGTAGGGACCAGGACTAATAGTAGGTCAGTCCCTATTCCCCGCCTACCCAGTCCACACGTGGCATCTACCCCCTCCTGGGGTCCATCGAATGGCTGCACCTCCCTTGTTGTGCATCCCCCTTTGTTGTTAACTGTCAATGCTCTGCCACAGGGTGAGAAGGTCCCTGGTGCACTCGCCCTCCCCCCCCAACGCTGACAGTGCTGAATTCACCATAAACCACTACAAGAGTACTAGTATCCTACTTGGATGTTTATATTATTATACATGCCCTCACACTCTAGTGACTCATATGTTAAAGGTATTAGGAAATTAAAATTGTCATTACAGATTGGCAGGCCACCACGCGCTACAGCAAAATAGTTGCAGTAGTTGAAATCCAGGGCACCGCATAACGCACCAGCCCTCTGAGGTACCTGAACACAGGCAACCTCCCCCAATATTAATCTCAATCCATACGAAACGGATTAGGGCAGTAGAGTTGAGGACCACCAGCAGGCTGGTTCCCCTCCCCAGCAACCCACCTGTACCTAAACGATATTCGCTAGAGAAAAATGCGGGACAACTACACCACATGGCCATGTCTTCCACCATCAGGAGAAAACATACTTCTTGATACATTTACAGTGCTCTGCTGCGCACATTGTGCCGGCAGGCCACAACACGCTACAGCAAATGGTTGCAGTACTTGAATTCCAGGGCATCGCATAGGCACCCGCCCTCCTAGGTACCTGAACACAGGCAGCCTCCTCCAAGATTCATCCCAGTCCATGCAAGACAGGTTATGGCAGTAGAGTAGAGGACCACAAGCCGGCTGGTTCCCCTCCCCTGCAACCCTTCTGTTCCAAAACAATATTCACTAGAGAAAACACGAGAAAACTACACCACATGGCCATGTCTTCCCCCATCAGGGGAGAATATACTTCTTGATACATATACAGCCTTTCCTCCGGTTCCACCGGAAAACATACCTGCCCATTCCCAAAGGGAGTTTGCCAACTGCCTCACCTGTCCATCTCCTTCACCATTAGGAAAGGGGCACTGCCTACAGCATTGGCCCCACTGGGCAGTGCTTAATTGGCTTTGGAGACTGCCCGTACTGTGAACTAAGGTCTTTACCTGGACCGGCAGACATCATTGAAAATTGGGTCCTGGAGCAGAAGAAATTAGAGCACCTGCCCCCACTGTGCAGTTATTCTTGAATAGTGGGCTTCGGAGCAAAAAAAAATTGGGCACCTGCCCTCACTGTTACACAAAGGAAGCACTGACACCGGGATACCTGATCACAGGAGAGTCCTGGTAATAAACTATGAGAGTCCACTCCCCAGCTTGTTATCGTTGGTCAGTTTATGGAGAGAGCTAAGTCGCTACCAAGCGATGTGCTTTGATAACTATGCTTGCTAAGCCACTGACACCTGGCAGGTGAGCCCTTTCTCCTGCCAGCCTGATGTCCATAAGCGGAAACATGGTGGTGTTGTTTTTAATGAAAAAACCCACTATGCACGGAGTGTCCCGCGTAATAATTATGAATGGCGTTTTGATAAGTTGCAAAGAATTAGGGTGCAAATAATTAAGGGTTTGTGCAGCAAATGTCGCACTTTGCACTTGTTCTCCTAAGTACACAAATATGAACTGAAAAAGGACCGGTGAGAATGTGAATAACTTGGCGCAAATTTATGGAATACCATTCCTGGTTTAATTAGTTGCCACCCCCGGGGTTACCTGGGAGCATAAATGCCGTGCCCATATAAAAGGCTTAAGATTCTTGTGTGCTGAATGATGTATGTGTATGATTATATATATAGCGCCCACTAGGTATGTTTTAAGACCCATTCATTGGTTAAGACACCAGTTCCAACTTATTTTTTTAAATATCAATAATGTTAAAACATAGTAAATATTTCCAGAAAACATTCAAAAGTAAAGTCATGAGTTCATCCCAATAAGTGATTTAAACTTTTTTGGGGTTTCATCGTCAGTTTGAAGTAATAAAGCTCTCAAGAAGAAAGCAGATTCATTACTATTGACAGGACAGCTGAATTGTATTGATGCACGAGACGTCGTGAACACATGCACCAGGCATGAGTAACTGCTGGTATAGTGAACCACCATCTTTGACCCTGGCATACTGCATTACCGACCCCCAATTCACATCCTTTTGCCCTATCTAATGGCTGCCATTTGCTGGCATGCCTAAAGTTTTAATGTCTTTGGTTTTCAATTGAAGCACGTATTTTGCTCTTAATTATTGTCACTTTATGTATCAATATTTACAGTGCCAACATTTTATGGAAGGAGGGCAGACTCAAGTGCGTGCCTATGGAAAATGCCAGTAATGTGTGTAACCAGATCTCCTGAGAAGAGTTGAACACCCAAAACCCTACATATCACTATGACGCGTTTACTGTCATTTTGACAGTTTCCAGAGGAGGTACCTTAAAGTCCCCTAAAAAGGTTCAGGTGGACACTACTGTGCCCAGATGAAGCACATCCTGAAATAGATACTGCCACTTGCGTGCAACAATTGAGTATATGGATAATGAGCATAAGCCCTATCATGAGGTCAGTTTAGTTGTGAACATGTCAATGTTTGGAAATATAAATAGAGGTAAGATAATCGCCCATTTGCTTGTCAAATCATTTTGATTCACGGGGAACCAACGCCCCACAGTTTTGTTTGTGCAATGAAAGCCAGAATATGTAGTAGAGGGGCTAAAATAGTTCTCCATTGCTCAAAATCAGCTTCTTCATCTCTTATGTATTTTGCCACAATAGCTATTAGACTACATAGCAATCGTATAGTAACAAAAATAGGCCCCTTCATGTTTCAGAGGCAAGTGTGCATAGACAATGTCTATTCTCAAGTTATAGCTGATACATGCATTGGTCCTTCTAGAGATGAAGGATATTAAAGAATGTAACATTTTCTTTTTGCACAACGTATGACTTACATTGATATACATTCTTGTCATATGGCATTTACAATTCCTCTGAGACATTAGATTTTTTCTCAATGAACTGTTATCTGAATAATTCGAGCTCTTTTTGTAATAGTCTCCGCCAAAACACTAACATACCGACAGTTCACAAGTTTTTGAGCAATGAAGGCACCCATCAGAAAAAACCCCACACCATAGCTCAAGTAAGATTACACGTTTACAGAGATAATCCTGTACACAACCACATCACAACAGTCTATGGACAGGTTTTATGTTTCGCAAACGTCAGGTTTTTGGGGTCAAGTCATTATGGCGATTGCAACTACAGAGCAATTTAGTGATTTAGGAAGGCTGACTTGTCTGAGACTGTGTGACCATGTGTGAGGTACCTTTTTTCTCATTTGCGCTCATGAGAAGTCAAAGACATTTTGTTGCCTCCCCCTATGACCAGAATCTTTTCAATTCAGGAGTATGACCAAAGCATCTGTAAGCAACAAATGTCAAAATCCAGTAGACAGAAGGGTGGGAGGGAGGTTGCTGAGGACTTCATTAAGAGGTTAGCAGATACAGACCATCTACCAACTAGGGGTGCATGACCTGTCCTCCAACCTTATGTTTCTCCTGCCACATGTAGGTTTCTAATGGTGGAGCCTCAAATAAGTTTACTATCAGAAACTTGTGTCCTGATGTCACATTAACAGTTTTCCTGCCCTCCTTAGGCTATATGGCCATCACTGGCTATCCTTGCCTAGAACTATTGTGTCCTGGAAAGGAAAATCAATCAATTGCCCAGACCTACAGGAGAAATCTCCCTACACATTGGAGCCGCTGTGTCTTTCTATTTCATAAACAAACTCCTATTTTGCACCTTTGTTTCTGAAAATGTAAAATAAATGTTGAGTTAGCTAAAAAAAAACATGGAAGCCTGCTCATCATTAGTAGTGACAGAAGTGCATCTGGAACTCTGAAAGAGGCACTTTCATCACCGCGATCCCTGCCAGGCAGTTGGGGGTCTCAAACTATGCTGGCTGACCTCCTCCAGGGGAGAAGTAGCAATGTCTTCTACTTAGCTGGCACATTTGAGGTTGCCAGTCAAAGCCTAAATGTAACTCCGAGCCTTTTCTATTAAATGCTATCAAAATAGAAGCATGTAAAATACTTTAATGAGTAGTGTGAGATATTTGCCTTTGGTTTTAGTTAGTGCATCGTGTTGGAGGAAGGTAACAGATCTTGATGACTCTTGCATGCTGCAGGAGTCCAGCTCAGCTGTTTGCAAGATTGCAGCAGGCCATGCTAGATATTAACCATAGGTGTCTCTGCTCCATGTTGTATACAAAAGGCAGATTGCTTGTTGTCAGGAGTTGGTGGTGTACTGTGTGGAAGACAACAGAAAATAGTAATGTACCTTTTCTAATATTTTAGAGCTTCATGGGAAGCCAAAATGTAGTGGTAGTTGTTAGAGCCAGCTGCTTAAAGTATGACATTCTTGAAGAGATGGGTGATCCAAGAGGGTTTAAAAGCTTAAAGTACTCTCCGTTAACTGTGAAAATTGTAGCAGGACCTGGGTCTCCTAATGGCTTGGAATATCTGAGAATTGTCTGTTGAAAGCACATTTCTTCATCTCTGTCTTTGAAGAAAAAGATGCTTTTCCAAATAAGGGTTTGTGAAATAGAATTGAGGTGAGGGGAGGCCCTAGGGTTATAAAAAGGTACAGGTGCCACCACTTTCTGGACTTGTTTAATGAAGAACATAACTAGAATGTGGCAGCAGCCGTTCAACATGTGACTCC